>NC_062998.1:16489165-17702915 GCF_023078275.1 Leguminivora glycinivorella
ACGCATTGTGGTACGACGAAGGAGATGTGGACTCTAATAATGTCCCAGAATCTGTCGAGAGTGTGACAATCATTGAATCATCCCTGACATGCCAGTCATCCACAACATGAAAGAATGGATGCAAAACCCTTGGACGGAGGAAGAGTGAGTGTTGAATTTTTTTAATATTGTTGATTTTCTCATTTTCTGTTCGTTAATTTTATAAATCATTTTAAGCAATCCCAATATAAAGTTACTTTCAAAGTGTTTTGTGATTTTTACCTTCTTAAACTAAGAATCTAAATGTGACGTCACACTAGGGGGGAGGGGTGTAGTTTAGTGTGACGACGTGTGACAAGGGGGGAGGGAGGGGTCAAAAAATCATGAAATTGGTGTGACGTAATTAATGGATGATCCCATATAGGTAATTCTTACTGTGATTAACTAAAAAGACAAAACAATTGGTTGATTTCGGGATGGGACCCATAAATCGAAGTTGTTCGGTATGACCTTTATATTCACCTCATAAATTATTCCAGGTGATTACTGACTAATTTAACACCCTGTATAGATAAACAATACAACTTCCGTCCGATTTGTTGCTGAGTCACCAAAAAACAATTTTGGGATGTTAACTACATACATAATTATAATATATCAAATGTGAACTAAATCTGGTCCAAGGCTCTCACATCTCGAATGTTTTTAATTACTTTATTTTTATTATACATCTGATACGGGCGAAACTCTTAATGGTGGCTAGTAAAGGACATAGTCAAGATATATAATTAGATAATTTTAACTGAACTGAACTGAAATTATTATTTATCCATACAAAATAATCCGACCCGCAATGTGCCTCATACATATGAACATTAACAGGCTATGTATGTAGTGTTTTTTAATCGTTCGTTGACAGTTACATTTAATAGCTTATATCGCGTATGTTATGTCATAAACAGTCATCGTAACCATGTTTACATTACATAGCTGCAGATATTTTTTTTCAAAAATGAAATTTGGGGTGATTGATTATTAAAGTTAACACCTATTAATTAATGATGACACTAATTAATTAAATGTCTAGTTTAATTTATCGCGCGTATAAAGTTTACGCATTTGTTTTTGTTTACTTTAAGTATTGTCGATATAGATAATAAAGTTATTACTTCAAGACAAAATTAATACATACAGACCAAAGAGCATCGAGTATTACCTACTTATAGTTACTGTACCAAAGTAAAATGTGTAATCACAGTGCACAGACTGCCATCTCTCGACACGGGCTTAAAACTTTTGAACCTCAGTTTTGACAATTTGGCCCATACTGTTAGCTTGATATGTGTCAAAGAGGATCGAGTATTATAGAGAGTTACTGTCGAAGTAAAATGTGTAATCACATGTCATAGACTGCCATTTCTTGACACAGGCTTAAAACTTTTGAACCTCAGTTTTGACAATTTGGCCCATATTGTTAGCTTGATACGTTTTAAAATGTCAAATATTAATATTAGCGCCATCTAGCTGAGCGTACCTCAAAGGTGTAATGCCATCTAGGCCACCGTACCTTTTTCTGTATGGTACTGAGGTACGTTTTTTTCCTAGACTTTATCTGTCTATACGGAGTGAAATGACAAAACGTGGCGTGTCTAATTGGCCGATTTTGTGATCTCACTAAACAGAGTCAGGGATTTAGTCAAATGACTGAAATTTTCTAGAGAAATGATGAAATGGATTTGCCATTTTGACATCCTGCGTGATTTGATCAAATCCCTTAGAGATTTGATCAAATCTCTGTTTTGGCCATTTCCGTGCGACATATACGCAATCACATATGTCTTTGATACAGACAGAAACAGACTTGTATTAGCGGACGCAGAGTAGGGGAGAGCTTAAATAATACATGCATTTTACAATGTTGTAGTTATGTAGATGGATAGCAGCCTCATTCCTTTGCCATTCTCCTCGTTGCGTGATTGACTACGATATTTTTCGCTCGTCGGACTATAGGTATACATGAAACAGTCAGAATCTGCATAATCAATAAATAGCACTGTATTGTTATTCGGCTTAGACGTAGCTACTAGGGAATCTAGGGATTGCAATCCGGTCCGGCGGATCCGGTAATCCGGCCGGATCCGGTGCTTTTTTCATGCCACCGGATTCGGTGAAATTCGCCGGATCCGGTACCGGATCCGGTAATGTAATTTAATATGTTAGAATAGTGCAAAAAAATAACATTTACACTAACATTTGAACGTAGCTCAACAGGGGATTGCAATCCGGTCTGATTTTAAATCAAAAAATAATTTAATACGTACGTTTTTTGCCAAACTAGGCCGTTTGGAAGTAAAATAATGTACTCAAGTGATGCGTCAATCTTTCCGTCTTTGAATCTGTAGTGAAATCTGTGCAATTGTTTCTTGGATGCAAAATCTGGAATAGTGGAGAGTGACAAAGGGCCATACGACAAAACTTTTCGTTAACATGTCACTGAGGTCGACCCTTCGCGTTTTCTGGCCAAACACTATCCGAAATCAAGACCTGTTGAGTATATGCCAGCAAACACCCATTAGTGAGGAAACCGCGACACAAAAAGTACATTGGTAGCACACAATTCCAAGAGTTCTCTCTAACAAAATAACGCAACCATTTCTTTCGGCTGGAAATCGCCTGCTGCTGGAAGGAGCCTTGGCTCCGGGCGCCCTGTAAACTCATGGAAGCGGTCCGTTGAGGATGAACTACGAGCGACCGGGTCGAGCTGGAGCGAGGCCACGAGGGTAGCTGAAGATAGGAAGGCATGGCGCGAGCTTGAGAAGGCGATTGCATCTCTGTGGTGATGGTGACGTAGGACTACAAGAACAACAACGTTTTCAGCATAGCTACAAGAATCATAAAAGACAATTCACCAATCCAATTCTAAGCTTTCAATTTTTGGTTTATTAATTGTGAAGCAAAATACCATCATATTTCTCATATTATGCTGGAAACATACAAAAAAAGTTACTATTTGGGTACTTTTAATCCTTAAGGCCAATCCGGCCGGATCCGCCGGATTGGGACCAAAATCCGGCCGGATCCGGCCGGATTGGATATCAGACCGGATTGCAATCCCTAGTAGCTACCTAAGTAATACTGATTACCGACTCATTAGAGCCCGATTTATTCCAAGTATTCCTAGGCAGACTTTCTTGGACACGACGTACAAGAAATATAAAAAATGTTTATTCACAAAACACAGGGAATGAAATACATTATATATTTGTAATTAGGTGCATCACTTAATTACATCACAGGTAAGCATGGTCGCGCGATAAATGATAAAACATCAGGCCGACCCTATCGAACTTAGGTACAAATAGTGCGACAGGGACGGCCTGATGGTTTATCATTTACGCGCGACCATGCTTGCCTGTCTGGTCTACTTCAGGACAGGAGTCCCCGCTCTAGGCTAGGCCTGTATCGCGGGAGATCAGATGCGTATTTAAATGAGCCTTAATTTAAAGACCTGGCCCTTGGATTTGGTACGTATGCTTAAATTTATCAGAATATCTATCTCAAAACAATTGCCGTGTTGCCTGGACCCTTAGGTCCGGACCCCAGCATACACGTTACACCCACGGAAGTACTTATTTGTTCAATGTATGCAAAAAAATGTTTGCAATGTATGTATAAAATACCTACAATCCATAGTAATCAGGAAATTGATCTTAAGCTTGCCAATCTACTTGGAAGCCACTGAATCATAGTATAAAATGTTTTTCCACCGTATTACTAAGATATAGGTAGCAGATAAATGAGTCATCATATAAAAAACCGCAAAGAATATCAATGATACGGCTGATTACCACTTAATCAATGGCGGCAGTTAATAGTAGTTTAACGATTACGCTATCGAAGATTACACATGACTTGGCGGGCCTATGTTTCATGATAATATTAATATTTGATGTGCAAAATTAAGTACCTATATATAAAAAACTCTGAAAAAATAAATTCGTCAAATTTATCACAGCCTTCAAATGAATATCAGAAATTATGCCAATATCATACTTAGGTCCACAGTCGCTTAGGATTAGTGTTTGTATACATGGTAGGTATTAAATAGTTATTAGGTACAGTTATTGTAAAAAGAATGAAAGTTCTCTAAAAAAAGACTTTCGTGTTCAGGTGTGCGACCCGAACAAACCTGACGGAAAATCGACGGCGCCGCTGGCGATCGGCCTCACCGTGACGCTGGGCCACCTGCTGGCCGTCGACTACACCGGCTCCGCCATGAACCCGGCGCGGTCCTTCGGCTCCGCGCTCGTCGCTGGCGACTGGGCCAATCACTGGGTAAGATAATCAGTTGACAGCCCGGAGCGACCAGTAAGGCCACCTTCTGGTTCCGCCAAGAACTCCGCGCGGTCCTTCGGCTCCGCACTCGCCGTCTTTGGAGACTAGGAACCGACAGAATAGCCTCATGGCTCATCAGCTGGGCCGTTTGCTGGCCGTCGACTACACCGGCTCCGCGCTCGTCGCTGGCGGCTAGGCCAATCACTGGGTAAAATAAACAAGCGACATATGTAATAGCCACACGTCGATCGGCTGGGCTGGGTTATCTTATTTATACTTGCTAAATGAATCTGATTCTTGGTGACTTCACACAGAAACAGCAAATACGTTTCTGTGCAGAAGTTAGAAAAAAGATAAAGCGAATAAAGCAGCTTCTGCTAGATACAGAGCCAGCAGTGGTGGATGGGCGGCAGTGATCGCTTACCATCAGGCGACCTGTCTGCTCGTTTGCCTCCTGTCCCATAAAAAAAAATTGGCCTAAAGGGTCTAAGGCTCAGTATGTCCTGGCCAAAAGTGGCAAAACATTAAGGAACTACAGCAAGTCTATTATGATAGGGGCAGCTAGTGGTTACAACAGGACTGCGCTGGCCAAAACTGCACATGCCCCACTGAGAACCAAGAACACTATTGACAATTTATTTTGCGACTTCCAGGTGTACTGGGCTGGGCCGATCGCGGGAGGCGTCGCGGCCGCGCTGCTGTACGTACACGGTTTCTCCGCGCCGCCCGTGGACCCCGCGCCGCCGCGGTACCGCCCCGTCGCTGCCGATGAAAAGGAGGTAACTATCTTCCTTAGCCTAGTCTACTGGGAAATGTATCCGGTTGAAACGTTTTGCTCTTTAAAGATTCTGATGGCAGACTTTAGGGCCGGTTGCATCAAACCGTTTGTCACCGTTAAAGTTACTGTTACACGTTCGTTAAATTTTATTGTATAGGAAGTTCCATAGACGTCTGCTGCGTGACGATGATGTGTCTGTCGAATGTGGTTGCTGCAACTGGCCCCTAATTAACTTAAAGTTTTGAATGTTTTCATCTGGATATTAAGCCAACCGATTCCGCAGCCAGATTTCGCACTGCGACTGTGTTAATTTTCAAGTTAGGTATATTTGTCATGGGCTTACTCTGGTTACTCTGGTATCCATATAGCAAAGTCAATTAGCTGAAAAATCTTTATAAAAAAAGCCCAGGTAAAGTTCACTCTACGTGTTGGGTGAAATAAATACTTTTGATATCAAGAGAATAAAAATATATTCTGTTTCCAAGTATTGCTTCAATTAGAAAAAGTAAATTAGAACCACCTGCGTGACGTGTCGACCTACCTTTAAATGCAAAGTAATAAATGGCTAATAGCATAAATTGGAGTCGTTAGAAGGAGCCATTGGCGTGAATATCAATAGCCACCGGGCGTGAACACAGACTACACAGACACCGCATTATGAATCGTTTACAAAGAGCGCGTCGTATCAAACATAATTATGTACAATTTTACTAGTGCCTTAATGTCACGATTACCTATATACATCATTTACAGTTAAATCCTAAAACTAATTTTTGATAAATATTCCAAAATGCTGGTTGTAAACGTTGACACAATGGCCCTAACGGTTGCGTTCCCATACTAGATTACCTATATTATGCCTTTGTGCTGGCTCGAATGCTCCGTCTAGTAGATAGTGAGGTGGTCTGCGGGAGTGAAGTACCGCCGAGGCCAGGGCCGTGGCGCTCCCCGGCGCACCCTCGCTTTCCAATACTTTATTACCACCGTAGCTTTTCAAATCAACATCAACACTCATAAACTTGCCTGTAGGTATAATAATATAGGCGATTGTTTTTTCATCGCACCTATATATGGCATCTCAGTAAAAGCTCTCTTGATTGCTCAAAAACTGATGAGAAACTTGCATTTTGTCCACATATGGGGCAAAGTAATCTGATGCCAATATTGAATTGTTTCCTAATGGATGTAGTAATATTTGGGCCATTTTTTTTTTAAAGTTGTCCACCCCACTTTTTTTGTAACATGGGTATTTTATACGCGATTCATACTCAGAATCGCGAGGTCTTTCGATCCTGATAGGAAAAAAAAATGTCCCAAGATTTCCATACATTTTTCAGACCTTCCATTCCGTTACCGCCATACAAAATGTATGAAAAAATGGTAACAGAATGGGAAAGAAACCTTGGGACACTTTTTTTCTCCAATTAGGATTGAAAGAGCTCGCGATTCTGAGTGAAAATCACATTAAAATTTCCAAATCCAAAAAAAAGTGGGGTGGACAACTTTGAAAAAAATGGCCCATTTGGAATTGATTTGATTTTGATGTATACAGTCTACAGATCATATTTTATTCTGTTTGGTGTAATTATATTTAATTATACGTATATAAGGCAGAGGGCACACTTGTCTTGTCGTTCACTGCTCGTCTTACTTTACTTACTTGTACGAAATCTACCTCGTATAAAGAGTTCGTAAGAAAACATCAAAACTTAAAACACGTATTCTTCCAATACCTTCTTAACTTACAATCGTATTTATGATTGTAATATTAGACACTAACTTTTGACTAGTAGGTAATTTGAGACTGTTAACTACCTTCGCGGTCTATTTATTGCAATCGCCAATCGTATGGTATATACATAATTACATATAAACTTTAAACTACATACAATGCAGCATAAGCATAAGCCGCTTTGCTAACAGGAACATGATACATAAGGATAAAAGGGTTTTCTGAAATAAAAAATGTAAAAGTACCTACCTACAACTTACCTACTGACTGACTTGAAATCCATCCAGATAAAACATTTTTAGCTTCATTGTAAATATTTTATACATACCGAATGTCCGGTTATGAATGGACAAACGTTGAACCAGCGTCGGGTCTTGAAATTTTATTTATAGTTAGGCCTGATTTAGACGGTGTGCGAACTCGCACGCGATTTTAGTTACATTGCGGCCTGTTGACATACAATTTTGCACAGCCATCAAATACCGCAATGTAATAAAACTCGTATGCGAGTTCTCGTACCGACTAAATGGGCCCTTAAAGACAGATCTAGTTAAAGTTTCGTAGATAATGAATTTATCTTTTTATTTAACTGAACGTTTTACATCACGGAGCACGAATGTTTTACTGACCTATAAGTCAATTTTCTGGAACAGCCTAATTAGCCTAGGTACCCTGTCGGTGGCTAGAAAGTTCGACATAGACACCCTATTTTATGAATAACTGAATGAATTGATTTGCAAGCGCGCTGGACGCCCACCCGCCGCCACCACGGCCGCGGCCACTGCCACTGCTTGGACAGTGGAGCAGAGCGTAAGTTCTCGTGTAGGTACGAGTAGGCCTTTAGAGGCATGATTGCACTTGTACTCAAGAGCGGATCCAGGCCCGGATCTATGGGGAAGCGAGCTGAATTTCGTCAAGTCCAAGGGGCGCCACATTTGAACTTTTTTTTAGTTTTTGCCCCCCTCGAAAAAAATCTAGATTCGGTACTGAGCCGATCTAAGGGAGTTCATGAGCCTCCAACGCCTCTCTGAGGCTTAGCGCCCTAGAATTTCACCATGAGACTGTCAGTGCAGAGTAAAAATAACTAGAATGTGACCCACTCAACAAACCCGGATCCGCCCTTGCTTTGTACATGCAGACAACTAGTGCAATAATATGTTAACCATACCTACTCTTCGGAGGCCGTATTTATATGTGACACGCTAAGGGCTCTACAAATAAGATCGTATCAGATCATTTTGCGGCCTTCCTTGTGTAATATGTTATTGCAGGCGATTGTAGGACATTGCACCAAACCAACTTTTAACGCCATTGAAGTGTTTTAGATATAAAGTTTATATTTAAAACAAATAGGTACAGTTCTTTTTGACACACCTTTTTTTATAGATAATTGAAGTTTTCAAATTATAAATATACTTTTACCGATTGTTGTAATATTGGATCCACTATTAGGCCTGATTTAGACGGCGTGCGAACTCGCATGCGATTTTAGTTACATTGCGGGCTGTTGAGGTTTCATAAAATTTTGCACAGCTTTCAAATACCGCAGTGTAATAAAACTCGTATAGTTTTCGTACCGTCTAAATGGGCCCTTAGGTTCATACCGCACCTATAACTAAAAAGCCCATGATGCAAGTATTACCGTGTTCAACTTATATCAATTGCACACTTAAACTTAATTCACTTTACTCAATTTGTCTTGATGATACTTTTTAACTTAATTGCAATGGACATTATGTTAAAATTGTATTGCATCAAAACATCAATATCAATAATATTAATATCCATACTAATATTATAAATGGAAAAGTATATGTGTCTGTTTATTTGTTTGTCCGTCTTTCACGGCAAAACGGAGCGACGAATTGACGTGATTTTTTAAGTGGAGATAGTTGAAGGGATGTAGAGTGACATAGGCTACTTTTTGTCTCTTTCTAACGCGAGCGAAGCCGCGGACAAAAGCTAGTATAATCGTAATATTAATAAGTTGACGATTAGCCTCCCAGCGTAGTCAATAATGACCCTGTACGAAGCAGAAGGACCCAAGTTCAAACCCTGGGCCTCTAGCCAATCGTTAACGCTCCGTGGCAAATAGGTAGGTATGCAAATGGTTCTGTCTGTCGCTCCAATACGGAAGAGCGCTAGAGTGAGAAAACTAGGAAACAATACGAACTACGGACCATCAACGACTGCACTCTTGGCGAGAGGTACCTAAGGCTATTTTTCAACACGATATCAGTATCACTAACATGTTGCAAGACCAAGTCGAATGAGTCTTAGCGCGCCCCTAAAATAGCTTATGTCTGCGTACTTATTCACTACCTACAATTGAACAAGCTGTTTTAAAGCCTTTGTGAACTGCACCTGTGTCAATGAGACTTACCGTTTTTATGTACATGCACCATGAGTTGGCCATACCATACTGTTTACGCTTATTAAAACATGTTCTAATATTTAATCAAAAAAATAATCAACGTCAACATTTAGTATTTTTGAACCTGTTTATTTCTTGCACATATTATATTTAGCACTTTAAATTATGAAGGTATTACCATTTATACTCATACTCATACTCATTTATTTATAATATTGTTACATATTACACGTCACAATTGATTTAGGTACATAGTTATTATGTGGTATATTAAAATTAAAATTATTATATTAGTATTCGTAGTTTGATATGTCGAAATATGGTAATACATTTTTAAATTACATTAAGGACCATTGAGCATTATATAATATTAGAATAGAATGGATACAATGTTTTGTGACTGTTAATTAGATAGTTAATTAAATAATTTAAAAGATGTAGAATTCATCATATAGAATTAGGTAAGGTGCACTGGGGTAATTCCGAAAGCCGTCTAATTTCGAAAGTCTCACAAAAATCACCATTATTTCCATCATATTAAGATTCCCCTTTCGGAATTACCAGAGCATTTTTGTCATTCGGAATTACCCTAATGCACCTTACATCATGAATAATCTGGATAAAAGATTGTGAATCGGTAGGAAAATACGCGACAAAATAGCTTGTAACCGCAAAAGGACTATTACATATGTGTATGTATATATATGACATTCTGAAAGCATCTTCTGGGCGAGCTCACTCCATCGTAGGCCACGTCTTTGCCTTTGGCTAGTCTGTGGTCAAGAGTAAGCCCATTTATAATAAAAAAAAAAAAAGTTCACTCTACACTAGAAGCCCCCTAAATATGTCGCGAAATTAAACGCGTTCATCCTCATTTATGAAATTATTGAATATTGTATGTTCTGTGCAGCTGAAGCGGCTGGACGGCGGCAAGGCGGAGGAGCTTGCCTGAAGCCGCGACCCGCTCGCGCGGGCCCGCCCGCGCGCGCGCGCGCCCGCAGGCGTTACCGTTCCCAGCGAAACGCACTACTACCGCCAACAATATTGAAGACGACACTCGCAGGCATATAGATGACTAGACGCGACACCGCAGAATACGCGTGCCAAATAGTGCACTCGGAATAAAGTGAACGGTCGGAGTGCTTCAGAGTCTGTGCGGAAAGAGAAGAGTTGTGGAGATCAAACGAGTTTGTCACTATAAAAAGGCGCGAAATTAAATTTTTCTATGGTACTATGAACATTCGTCTACATTTTTTTTAATTTGCCGCTTTGCTTTAGTGGCAGAAGTGGCTTTACAGACTTTTTATACGTAAGTAACTGCACTGCATTTCTCTTTCCGCTCAGCCGGCCTAACCTAGGTCACAATATCGCTTTGACAAAGTTTCACTATCATTCTTCCATATTAGTGCGACAGTGGCAAATGCTACGGAGACACCTAGAGTTTAACCATGTCAGACGTTCACGAAAAATAGTTTTATGTGTATTCACCAATTAAATAGTCTCTCTAGATTCGAATTATAATTTTAAATCAAGATAATCAATAAAATTGCAGATACCTACATTTTTTCACAACTGTATGTGTAACTCTAAAATTTACACGCTTAGATTTCAAAGAAATCGGGATACGTGTACGACGTCTCTTTAGATATATGTCTGTGAATATACCCAATGGAAAAGCGCGTCACGCATTACAAAACTAAGTAGTTTAATTTACCGCTACAACACTGTCTTAATTTTTGAAATTCACTAAGTACATACCTATTTCTAATATTAAGTGATTTATCTAGATACAATCTGTGCCTGTTATTTTGCCGCTTCCCGCTCACAAACCAAGTAAGACAAACACAAGTTTGGTATTCCTGAATAGGTATTACATCTTTAAAATATGTACCTATGCAATGGACGATCTTTTTGGGCGGCTAGAGCGGTTATTATTCAAGGTGTGTTTGTCTTCCAAGTCGCCTCATAACTATCTGCGGAGGTCAGTTTCAGATCTCCAAATAATTAGTTACAATCTCTGCACAAATTGATTTAAATAAATTAGCACCGTATTACACATTTTATGCAAAAAATACTCTGAATTTAGTCTCAATTGATTCATAATTCAATAGTAGGAGCAACGAAACAATACGTAGGTATCCATAACTAAGTTATATATTTGTATAAGTGTTTGTGGAATATTAAAATGTTCTATTTTTATGCTACTTCCTCTATTTGCATCTACAGATACAGATATAAACCTATTTTCCCAGTGCATTATAATAATGTTGCCAATAGAGGTCGCAGTAAATGTTAATATAATTAACCATATATTTACGTAATCAACTTTGTACCAAGTATTTGAATCTTATAATCTGAAATAATGACGTGAATATAAGATTTTTTCTCTAAATAATAAATGCACCTGTAGTTAGTAAGTTTTCATCTATTTTTATATAATATTAAATTTCTTCCGTGTATGTTTAAACATACACTATTTGAATCGAAATAACTTTACAGTAAGTGTATATGTATTGAAGAGCTGATGTTTGCATTGTGAAATATTTGATGTATTCTTATCAATATAATAATTGGAGATTATACTCACTGTCGCCTGTACTTATTGTACCAATGCTGTATGTGTTCAGCCTCCGGGAATATCAACTCTGAACCTTTTGACCGCCGCTACTAATTTATATTCAACACGCATTGGTAAACTTTGTTAGAACGTATTAAGGTTCGTTTTTACCGAAACCTATGTCGGTTGTGGCGGTCAAAGGGTAGGGTCAACTGTCAACTCTCTAGAATTTCTGTGAAATTCCTTCCCGCCTAGTGAAGTTTTACCCGTGTGTGTATCAGTTAAACAACTATGTCTTTAGCAAATAATTTTGAATAAAAACTATATTTTAACGATGCAGTTGTTTCATTTTCTAGGACGTTTTTGGACGTTTGAATTATTTTTACAAAGGCCTTTTTTAGGGTTCCGTATTTTATAAACAAATACTAGCATTATTGGCACTAGATATGTATTTTCGTGTCAAAACTTGCAAGCTGTATTCTGCATTATTGGATTGAAATATATAAAAAACTATAGGTACACAGCAAGGTGACACTAGTGACAATGCAATTTTGGTAGCTAGCTAGCTTATTTGACGATGGATACAGGAAGTGGTCATAAGAACTCTGCTACAAAATGCAACATAATTATGTTTAGGTATTTTAGGATTGTCTGTTGACTGAAGTTGCAAGAACAGAACTTTTTATGTTGAGATCGCTGATATTGTATGTATAAGTTATAGTGTATGCAAAGGGTGATTAAAATATAGCCATAATGATGTATAATTGCGTATTTTATTAAACGACCACCGTGCGTCTATAAAATTATTACATAGGTACACAAAAATTATAATATTTTTACAAATACAGCTTAATATAGATAGATATATTTCGCCTAAACCTTGCTGAGAACAATTTTATACTAATATGCACTTACACTTAAAGACTTCACATTTTGAGAGTTACATTATTGCTAGACTTTCCATAATAAAAGGGACATTTTACTTCAAATGCAATAAAATCCAAAGTTCTAACAGAGTTTTTAATAAAACATTCCTTATTGCGCATAATGTACAAGAAACCTTCTCTCATGCAAAGCCACGTCCATCGATAACACTGCGATTACTGCTTTTTGCTTATGTCACTAGATCCATACCCTACAGACGTTCTTAACGCCACACGGAAAGTTTATAGACAAAAGAACTTACTGCAAATCTGAGAGGTTTTGCTGTACCATAAAAAAATAGCAAGGTGATAACATTACATGGGACATTCTGTGAGAATTTCTACTGTTAAGTTTACAGCGTCACGACTCTATTTGTATGGGTCGCGGTATTTAAGGCAGAAGAATGACCCGCATATTCTCCGAGGATATTTTAAACTACACATTTATTTTCAATTTGATGTCATATTATCAGTCTTAATTTTTTACACGAAAACAACATTTGTTATTTAATCGCAATAATTAATGCTGCTGGAAAAGTTAGTTACACAAAATGTGATTACATGCTCAGGTATTGTAATGATCTTCTTTGAAATACATTAAATAAATTGCACTCGTAAGAATAAGTAGTATAAGATAAATTATTAACTAGGACTTGATGACCTCACGATTACCTCTTAAACATTAAAATAATGACTATAATAATTGTAGATAAACATAGAGTTGGCACATAATTAATAGTATTTTATGCAACTGGTGGTTAAAAGAGGTCAAAAAAGGTGAGTGGCGTGGGTAACAATTTGAGGCGAAGCCGAAAATTGTTAATAAAGACGCCACGAGCATTTTTTGACTCAGTTAAACACCGTTGCATACAATACTTTTTCTACGACCAAGCACTTATTTTGAAAGAAAATTATAAATTCAACAAATACCTACTTTCAGTCATCTTAGTTATCTAGGTGGACCGCCTACCATTTTGAATATGCAGTTTGAGTGCAAACATGAAAATAAAACCGGCCAAGAGCGTGTCGGGCCACGCTCAGTGTAGGGTTCCGTAGTTTTTCGTATTTTTCTCAAAAACTACTGAACCTATCAAGCTCAAAATATTTTCCTAGAATGTCTTTATAAAGTTCTACTTTTGTGATTTTTTTCATATTTTTTAAACATATGGTTCAAAAGTTAGAGGGGGGGGACGCACTTTTTTTTCCTTTAGTAGCGATTATTTCCGAAAATATTAATATTATCAAAAAACGATCTAAGTAAACCCTTATTCATTTTAAAATACCTATCCAACAATATATCACACGTTGGGATTGGAATGAAAAAAAATATCAGCCCCCACTTTACATGTATGGGGGGGTACCCTAATAAAACATTTTTTCCATTTTTTATTTTTGCACTTTATTGGCGTGATTGATATACATATTGGTACCAAATTTCAGCTTTCTAGTGCTTACGGTTACTGAGATTATCCGCGGACGGACGGACGGACGGACAGACAGACATGGCGAAACTATAAGGGTTCCTAGTTGACTACGGAACCCTAAAAACTGTCTATGGTATGGTTCTTTGAAGCCTGGCCACTAAGACGAATCGAGCCGAGTTGAATCGAGTTCTACATTTGAATGCGATTCGACGCGTCGCCAATGAACGCAGCAGAAAACGAAGGAGTCTCGACTCTACTCTGCGAATTGGTTTGTTAAGTTGGTAGCAATGTATTTACTGAACTGTAACAGCTATATCGTGCGACTGCTACTAAATGTTTTCAGGGTATAGACTAGATAGACTTGTCCTGACATCTTTTATGTAGGGTTTTAAAGTTCTATGCACGACCTTGTAACTCACGAATAACAGTACGGGAGTAGAAAAAATATAAAAATAAACACACATTAATTTAATTGTTTTTGAGAACATTTTATAGCAATAGCAATAAACTAGCTTGTTTAGTATTTACAATATAAACCTAGATTAGCAAAGACGTAATAATTAAGTACGAACGTATTGGATAATTTAATTATTTACAAGGACCTATCTAGTTCTCACCAGTGAACTGTTTTTTCAGTAAAAAATGTATGTAAAAATTATAAACTAGTGACTAAATTCTTATTGCCTAAGATGGCGAAGTGTTAAGAGTATTAGAAGTTAAGGCACAAAATATAATTGCCAGAATTCATTATTAATGAAATTTTAATATTATATACGAAATAAGTCAATCCTCCTGTGACCTTCATCGAGATATTTATTATTTATTTTAGTACAAAACTCGGTAATTTTAGACGTGGATTTACAAGGAGGACGACTTTGTAGTAACATGGGACGATATGTCACATTTATTGTCGTGTACGATTGTGAACAATCTTTTTTAAAGTGTTTGAAAACTAAAATCGTGTAATCTATTTTTCTGCTGGAATATCTACTGCTTTATATTTGTTTAAGGTCTTGGTTATACGTATACATTTTACGCGTTAGAGTCTGGCCAAACCACGGCCAAACTAAATAGACAGCGTTGTTGACAGCACAGACTGTGATATAAATAATATAATGCCATAGTGTTGCGTGTAAAATAAAACCTGTGCAGTGCAGTCTGCAATGGCAGTTTGCTGCAGACATTATTTAATACATACTACATCGCAATCAACCAAACGTGTATCATCCGATGATCTTTATAATCGTTTGTGTCTATTTTTATTATTATAGAGTTTGTTTAAAAGAAAAGAAAAATCTACAGAAGTTTGCTAAGTTTTATGAATAAGGGAGTTTATTTACATTCCCTAAAGTTATACAAACCTACCTTAGTGACTTGCAAAACAACTGAGTAAATATGTACATAACTACATAGGTACCTACGTCACGTAACAGCATCGAATAAAATAATAGTGTCGATGCAACTGTAATACATATGAATGATGTATCTCATATCCATTATTGTATTTTTCTAAATAATATACCTAATAATATTCGTTCTTCGCGCATTTGATAATTCTCTATCTAAATATTAAATCTAAAAAATATAGCATGAGAACAAACTAGTGGTCTTAAAATTATTCCAGTTCATACCTAAATTATAAAAATAAATAGTTGATTATAAATCAAAAATCTTACAACAGGCGACACAACCGGTAATATACTTGAATAAAAATATCAAATTAAAAAGATATGAACATGTATCACTATGTTTCTATCTGTAAGTATAGTATAGTCTACACACAAACAGTATAAATACAATATACATTCCTAATAATATTACAGAAACCTTCATTCTTACATAAAGCCTCATTCTTACATAAAGCCTCATTATTATGAAAATTACACATGATCTGTATGTAAACTTGATTTAAATTAAACTGTGTAACCTAATATGTATTTCGCGCATGCTTTAGGTACTCTGTATTTATTTGACTACATGTGTATAAAGTGAACAATAAAAAAACAAAAGGATATTTCCAAAGGTAGTATAAAAACTATAAAATATTACCTAACCTAAAAGGCTGCTTTCCGACCAAAAGTGTGATGTGATGTGCACTTGTGTAGTGATTATATTGCTATAAAACAGATCTCGCAACACATATTTGGTCTAAATGCAACTTAAGGGCTGATTTACATGGTGCGAGAAATCGCATGCGAGTTTTATTACAATGCTGCATTTGATTGGCCGCTAGAAGTGGCTATAACCTCAACTGCCCACAATGAAAATTGAAACCAAAATCTCAATCGAGTCCGCGCGCCCTGTAAATGGGCCCTAATGCTACATATTTCCGGTTGTGGTGGAATGCCCTGCGAAACGACACTTATTAGGTAAATTAAATGCTTTTGCCTTGCGTAGCAGCTATTAATAGTTAAATGCGTAATGTTGAAGAATACCTAATAGGTTTGTTAGTCAAGTCATGAAATATGACTATCATATATCGCTTTTTCAGCATTTTCAGAAATATTAGACGAATTAAAGACCTTTTAAAGAAAGAATTTTCCTGGCATATTACCTCCCAGTATTTATTAACTAACCATTCGTTTTAGGTCCTATCCTTCCCCTACAGTTTAGGGCCTAAACCAATACGTGTATCTCGGTTGACTTGTCTTAATAGTTCGTATCATTCACAATGGCGCGTAGATTTGTAAATCTAACATTTAATAACATGACATTACGAAGAGTCAACGCGCGGCTTTTCGTGAATAACACGATGTCTACGCTAACTGCCAGATATTTGTATTGTAAATTGATATGTACCTATAGATTGGGTGCTAACCTGCTCGTTATATGAACTTGAAACATTTCTGCTTGTCGTGCGGAATGCGCGTCTTGAAGAGAACGGAGTCTGCTCGGTATTGCGTCGACAACAGCGGAGTGTAGCCCATAACCTGTAACAAACAGTAAGTTATTTATAGTAGTGTTGGGCTGTTAAGAGGGCTTTCGTGTGAAAAATAGTGAAATCGCAACCGAGCGCTTAATCATACCGTGTGTGGTATCAAATTAAAGGGCTTTGCGAGTAGTTTACAAATATATAACATATTATAGGACTTTTTCCACTTGGTCTAACAAAATATGAGAAAATGTCCAGAAGTGGTAATAATTGTGATGGTGAAGGCTCGTTTTCAAAAAATTGCCAAAAATATATAATAGAAATTTATAATCACTAATGTATAAGAGCAGTTTTAGTAAACGTTGCAGATTATTTTTGTACAAAAATAACTTTGATGTGATGTAGATTTTCAAAGAAATTGTCTGTTAATTTTAGGTAATTTCTGAAAAAACATGAATTCGTCTTAGCCTCGTCTTTTTCAAAAGCTTATAATAAAAATGTAGCCTGAGAAGATTGTTGTACAGGATATACGTATTATAAATTTAGCAGTTTCAGTATTCAAAATTGTCCAAATTTTACAAACTAGCTTTTACCCGCGGCTTCGCCCGCGTAATAAAAGTATTCTTATTGAAACGTTTACAAAAAATAAGATTTTCATTTGGATCCGTAGGTTTCTTTGTAGGTACATCTGTCCGCGATTATTTCGATTAAGGTACAGCGGGGCAATTCTCGACTGGGGGGCATTGTAACTGATCTATTTGCTGTACGGTCAGCCAAGAAAGTGGTTTACCACTTTTCGACTCTATTGATTGAAAAGTGGTAAACCACTTTTTTGGCTGACTGTACCTTACACATATTACTATTGTTTTAAATGAAATTCTTGCAATGATTGTAGAATTGTTACACAGCGACCACAGCTTAGGTAGTAGGTACGAATATGTATGTATTTTACCTATATAAATATTTATACTGGAGAAACTTCATACAACCCACATAGCCAGTATCTCGACGCTATGGTCGGTAGGGTAAAAAGTACTTCCTTGCATTATCGCTTACAATTTTTTCCATTTTGCTTATACTTACTGCAAACGTAAACATATAAAAGGCAAGCAAACAACGATCTTCTTACAGCACATTGAATGTAATAGTTATTACGGTTGCAGGATACTCGCCAATGCCTACTTAACCCCTTCCCACTGAGCCGCCTGCATTTTACACTGCCTAGATATCGATTGCCGACCGATTATTCCGACCCCAATCCCTATTCGTATCCCCGTCCCTATCTCTATCCTTGTCCCCGTCCCCGTCCTCGTCCCGTCCCTGTCCCCGTCCCTCCCCTATCCCCGTCCCCGTCCCCTATTCCTATCCCTATTTCTGTCCCTATCTATCCCTATCTCTATCCCCATCCCCATCCCCCCCCAGCCCTAGCCCTTCCCTATCCCTATCCCTATCCCTATCCCTATCCCTATCCCTATCCCTATCCCTATCCCTATCCCTATCCCCATCCCTATCCCGATCCCTATCTCTATCCCTACCCTATCCCTATCCCTAACCCTGACCCTATCCCGTTCCTGTCCCTGTCCCTGTCCCTGACCCTGTCCCTGTCCCTGTCCCTGTTCCTGTCCCTGTCCCTGTCCCTGTCCTTGCTCCTGTCAAATTATCATGCTAGGAGGTGAACTTTGAAAAACCTTTCTTAGTGCTCCTCTAAGGAACTTCCGTGTCAATTTGAAATCTCTTGAACCAGAAGTAAAGATAAAAACTAAACCTATACTTATGGCTATTTTGGATATTTTAACCCCATTGCACAACAACAGGGGAGAAAATTTCTTTTGCACCTCATTAGATTTTAAAATCGTTGTATTTATCGTGATCAGCGACCCGATAAACCATAAAAACGATACCCATATTGTGTTTTTGACTTTACCCCCTTTGCACCCGTTTTGGGGTCAAATTTTCAAAAAAACCTGAAACATGTATTTAGTTATATGTCTTTAGGAATCCTTCTGTGAAGTTTCGAATAAAATAGTCAAACTAATCTTGTTTCCCCATACAAACTTTGAACCCCCCATTTCACCCTTTTAAAAGGAGAATTTTGAAAAATCCTTTCTTAGTGCTCCTCTACGCCATATAAGGAACCTATGTGCCAAATTTGAAATTTCTAGGACCAGCGGTTTTGGCTGTGTGTTGATATGTCAGTTAGTCAGTCAGTCAGTTTCTTCTTTTATATATTTTTTGATATAATTTAAACCCCATTGCACTACAACAGGGGAGAAGGTACTTCACTTCCGCCTCGTTAGATTTTAAAAGCGTTGTATTTATCGTGATCAGCGACCCGATTAGTCATAAAAACGATACCCATATTGTTTTTTTTTACTTTATCACCCCCTTTTCACCCTTTTAGGGGTTAAATTTTCAAAAAACCTGAAACACGTCTTTAGTCATATGTTTTTAGGATCTCTCCTGTGAAGTTTCGAATAAAACAGTGAAACTAACATTGTTTCCCCATACAAACTTTGAATCCCCATTTGACCCCCTTAGGAGGCGAATTTTGAAAAATCCTTTCTTAGTGCTCCTCTACACTATATAAGGAACCTACGTGCCAAATTTGACATCTCTAGGACCAGCGGTTTCGGCTGTGCGTTGATATGTCAGTCAGTCAGTCAATATCTTTTATATATTTTTTTGATATTTAAACCCCATTGCACCACAACAGGGGAGAAGGTATTTCACTTCCGCCTCGTTAGATTTTAAAAACGTTGTATTTATCATGATCAACGACCCGATAAACCATAAAAACGATACCCATATTGATATTTTGACTTTATCACCCCCTTTTCACCCTTTTAGGGGTTAAATTTTCAAAAAACCTGAAACACGTATTCAGTCATATGTCTTAAGGAATCTTCCTGTGAAGTTTCGAATAAAATAGTCAAACTAATCTTGTTTCCCCATACAAACTTTGAACCCCCATTTGACCCCCTTAGGAGGTGAATTTTGGAAAATCCTTTCTTAGTGCTCCTCTACACTATATAAGGAACCTACGTGCCAAATTTGAAAGCTCTAGGACCAGCGGTTTAGGCTGTGCGTTGATATGTCAGTCAGTCAGTCAGTCAGTCAGTCAGCTTCTTCTTTTATATATTTAGATAAGATCGACTAATTCAGCGCTATACGCGGGTTTTCCTAAACGTGCATCAGAGAAAAAAACATAATTAATTTAGTGAGCTAGTTATCTAAAATCCCGTCTGACAAGAATCAAGATAATAAGATGCTTTAATTGAAATTTGAATTAATATATCTATTAGATAACGGAAAGTGTAGTATTTCACAGACTAAAACTATAAATTTTTCATTTGACGTTTTTCTGGTGCTTTCACCCTTAAAGAAAAATATATGCCTCAATTACCTACCTATTTATGTCCATAATATACCTCAGCACAGCAAGCAAATTATGTGCGCGACAGTAGGTATCTATCCAGCGAGACAGACTACATAATTATTAGATTCGGACGGGTAGTCTCAAGACTCTCGTGATACTGTAGCCTCGTTATCTGCAGGCGTCTAATGATGATACCAGTTTTTTAAAGGGTCGGTTGCACCAAACCGCCTGTCACCGTTAAAGCGTTCGTTAAATTTTATTCTATGGGAAGTTCCATAGACATCTGCTGCGTGACGATGATGTGTCTGTCAAATGTGGTTGAGATGACAATCAATGACAACTGTCAACGAGCGTTTAACGCGAGTGTGTTTGCATTACGCTGCGGGCAGAATTAATTTGTATGGATAAAAAATATTTCAATCTAATTACATTTTTGATATCCTGTACTCACCACCGTTAAGAGGTTCGCCCTTATTAAGTTAACACCCTGTATTTTTAAGTAGATAAGGCACCGGCAAGGGAACCTCTCATCTAATACAATACGAACAGCACAAACCTGTGAAAAGAACTGGATGCACTTGTGTCTCTCGTGGAAGTGAGTCTCGTCAGAAGAAAGCGTGACAGGACACCCGGGGCATCGGAACGTCCAGCGAGACGTAACCTGCAAACACACAATCAAAATCAAAAAATCTCTCATATCTTATTTACTTACCTAATAAAAAGTGAGTCTTTTCCTTAGAAAAAATAAGTTTTTTTTTTCAAAAATTTCATTTTTGGCATAAGCTTTTATCGCAGACTATACCTTTCTTTCAAGAGTCATCTACTGCTCTCCGAGACGTTTCTGCTCAATCATCAGATCAGCTCCATGATACCATAATATATCACGTGATTTTCAGCATATATGTGCGAAATTTTAGCTCAATCGTAAACCGGGAAGTAGGTCAAATTTAGCTTCTACGACTTGACCCAAACCACAGTATAATAAAGAGTTCTATCGTACAATATGGCCACTCCCGCTCCCCTCTGAAAGTGACACCCACCCCCCCGCCACCGCCTGTCAAAAACGCGAACAGTCGACCTGTCATATCCTTCTCATACAAGCATAGTACGCGTTCACCTACACGAGCTTAGACTGTGTGCTAGGAACGGGCCTTTTTCATATATTGATCGCCAGTGTCCGAGGTGTGCCCAAACTAACATACTATTACTAACAAGGCAAGTTGAATAAAAGCTTCTAAAATCGACCTACCTTCACGGGTGGTTTTCTAGTGATATGCGCAACGAGGAAGTTCATAGCGATGTCCTCGCAGTTCATGAACTCGTCGACGTAGTCCCTTATGGCGGCGGGCAGCGTGCGCCAGTAGGCCCACAGGTAATACCGGTGCACGAACGCCGCGCCTGTTAGCACCATGCTGAGCTCGCAGCTGCAACAATAATGTTCCTTTTACCGCGGTTTCACAGGTTCATGACTTGGTTAATGGTTCTGGAGTGATATATTAATATTATACACATATATACAAATAGGAGCGACAAATTTAGTAAGAAATGTCTCACATCTCATGGGATGTGATCTGAGGCTAAAATAATAACTCGAAATTGAAACTTCCTTTCCAATTTTCGAACCATATAGCGATATAGCCCGTAAAAGGGTAGTATCTATGTATTCCATTTCCATGCATTGCGCAGAGGCTAGTCACAGCAGAAATTGGGAGCCTTTATTTTATTACAGAAGTATAATATTTTACCGTACCAATAAATAACGACCACTAAGCTATTACTACCAAAGGTACCAATTTATTACTAGCAAAAGACAGATGTATACCTTTCGATTTAGTTCTATTGCAACTTGGTATCGACGTATAACTTGGCAGATAATCTTGTTTCAGACTTAGCCATTACATTCCTCGTACTCGGTTTTCAGTTTACTTGAATATCAGTCTTGTATTGTTTTCGTTTCGACGCCTGAAATTTGCTTCATATTATAAACCTGGTACCGAGGTGTCTAGCAGCAGTCGTACTACATATAGTTTTGCTTGTTTACTATCTGTAAGATTACGTATTAGTGATCTATGATACTATATGATATATCCCAGTTGGTTCTTTCGTTCTTTTTTATGCAAAAATCAGCAAAAAAACCACACGTTGCCGACCCCTGAGAATTATGTTATGTATTATGTATACCCGCTTCTTGAAAAACACCACGTCGTTATGCAAAAGAACTATGTAAATATCTTAGGAAACTCATTCCTTAACTTTCACATATACAACAAAAGACGAGCGTTACCTGTAATTCGAGTTGTAAAGAAAGCCGTTGTTGTAGTTGAGGTCCCAGGCGTGATATCGTCCAGGGAATCCCACAATGCGGTCTCGATGCTCGCGCCATACTCTGTAACACATCCAGTTAAAAATGTTACTTGATAATCAAGAAATTGTAGGAGATATGTTATATTATATTACTCGCTCGTTCTATTTAAACCAGACTTCGGGTATATCCCCAGGCACCTGAAGGTGACCATTAAATGATTCCTAATCTCTTCGTCGCAGAGCGCGACCTATGTTCTTCTTACATATTGGTGGTGAAGATAAGAAGCAAATACACATAGAACGAACAATAAGAACCGAGGCACGCGTCTTCGTGAATGACATGATCTTTAGGTGGGTGTTAGTAGGTACCTGAAGGCGAACACGATCTCATCGTGTCTGAGGTGCGCGTCGTCGTCGACGCATAGCACGGCCTCGGTGTCGATGAGGTCGTACGGCAGGAAGCGGTTGTTGAGCGAGTTGCGCGCCGCGCGCACCACCGCCACGGGCGCGCCGCTCTCCGGCCAGGCCAGCGACGCGGATGGCGGAGTGCGCCCGTTCCACACCACCACCACCTACAAAACCACCGAACGTGGGTACACTATAATCACATGTGAATATCAATCATTATGCAATAGTTTATCTGTAGTAATCTCCGCTCACCTTGTTCAAATAAGGCAGGCCCCGCAAACGCGCCACGGCCGCCGCCAGCACCGCCTCCCGCTCGTAAGTAAGGATGACGACGGTGAACTGCTCCCGCGGGCGGTCGCCGCCCAGCGCCTCGCTGAACTCCTTGCCGGCGCCGCCGGCGCCCGCGCCCACCGGCCGGAAGCCAGCCGCCGATCCCATGAAGCGCGCCTCCGACGTCACCGGCGGGTCCCACGGCGTCTGCGGGTACAGCGCGAACGGGTCCGCCCACTCGTTCCACAGTTCGTACCCGTGCACCAGCCCTATCGAATAGTTGCGGCGGTATGTCGGGCTCGCGTACGGCGCCTCGAGCGGCCCGAGCGTCTCCTCCGGCTCTGCGTCTATCGCCGGCGGCTCCAGCCGTGGCGGGTAAAACGTTTCGTTGAAGGCCGGTGCCCCGACCGTCGGTGCCGCCGGCCGAGCCGGTATGTTCAGTCGTGTTCGGATCACTGCCAACAGTGAATCCACCATCACTTGCACTGAGCTAAGGTATCGCTCCCAGAATAGTCGCCCTTGTCTCCGAAATGCAAGTAGGTCGGCGTCGGAAAACGCTCGTAGAACAAAATGCAGCTCGGGAACTCGAGCCCTCGGAAGCAATAGTACTGCACGTCGCCAATCGAGCACTTCATCATAAGGCAATGTAATTCTGTCTCCTCCCAGTATGACAGGAATCGCGCCGGATCTCAAACCTTCATACAGTCTTGCTTGCAGCAACGCTGTCGAAGTGTAACTTGGATCGCTAGGGGCGAGAATGATGACAAAAGTAGAATCTTTTAACAAGGCCCGCCTTGAGCGATCCGTGCCGCATAACGCCCAGTCGCCAATAGGAAATACTGTACGCTTTTCCACGGGTGGGTCGCATTCAAATTGCAGGAAAAATACATCCGACGTAGAGCTTGACTTGGCTGTCTTTTGGAGTGCTTCGATCACAGATTTGTCTTCATCTTTATTCAATCCACTAAAAGGAGGTTGCGAGCCCTGAAAACTAAACGCTCTAATGTATTCGTATCAAATTATGATTACTCAAACTACTTTAAATATTATGAACTGCAGATTGAAGACATTTACCTAAGTAAATATTTCCGTCTGGCGGGAGCCATAGGAGCGCAGTCGAGCCATACGTCTCCGCCGGGTGGGCCGAGCGCTGGGGGCATCACGATGTCGAACCCGGGCCGGAACTGGTTCAAAGTAAACGTAGACTGCGCTATCATAGCCCTGCCTGTCATAGCGCTCTTGAACGCGTCGCCAGCGCCCACGGACAGCTCTCTTCGCGCCAAGTTAATAAGTACGTGGTTGCGACCATCGCCGCCCCAATACGGCAAACTCTTTATTACACTTTCATTTAGAGCCAATTTTAAGTTGTTACCAGTTGACCTGGAATAAATTTGTTATATAAATCAAAGCTGCATAACAATAAAAAGTTTAGTAGGTATACTGGACAATACGAGGCTATCCACCACAGAAGGGTCTTGGTGCTTCAAGTGAAATAAGATACTTTCCATGACGCATAAGGACCTTTCTGTGGTGTACAGATTGATGAAAGTGACACTTACATAGAACTCCTTTCTGAAGAGAAAGCTTCTCCTACCAGGACTAGATAGATACAAGCCTCTTTGGGGTCTTGTGTAATATGCGCATTGTACCCCAGTGTCTGTCTCACTGTGGTTTTCAAAAAGCCATCCACTTCGGCGCCAGCGGTGGTCGCATAAGCATCAGGATCATAAAAGTATACAGGGAAACCGGAGGTAAGAGAGCACCGAGAGTGATCAAAGCAGGAGTGCATGCGGCAGTGGTGTTGAGAAGCAGACGGCAGGGGTGGGAGGACGGGCGGAGGTTGCGAGGGGAGGAGAGGGGAAGGCGGAGCGAGCTCCGGCGAGTCTCGGCGGATGGCCTCGAGCTGCGCGAGGCGCGCCTGGTCGGCGGACACGCGCAGGCGCTGCAGCTCGGCGGCGGCGCGCGAGTGCTCGGTCTTGGCGCTGTCGGCGCGCGCGCCCGCCGCCGCCGCCTCCCGCTGCAAACGCGCTCGACGAGCTTCTAGCTCACGGAGCTCTGTCGATACTGATGCCTGTGCAATCAAAACAATATCACTGATATTGTAGGTAGGAATTAAACTAATTTGTTTAAACTTGCATGACAGATGATATAATATCACATGTGGTCACAACACTCACAGAAGATACAAGAAAAATCAACACTTGTTTAATTAAATAATGCCATAAGTCCGTTTCTGTTATTCATACCTTAATTCTTAGCATTTCTTCTATTCTAATCTTGAGATCTGCCGCGTTCATCAATGAAAAGTCTCCATAGGCGTCCAGAGTATGGCGCATGGGGTTGCCATCAAAGGAAAATGATATTGAATCATACTGAAACAAGAATTTTCAGCAATCTTTTACTTAATCGGGAGGATTGGAAATCTAGGAGGGAGGCCTTTGCCCAGCAGTGGGATATAGGCTTATTAAAAATAAATATATATACTAAGCTTTAATTATCAATAAAATTCATGGTCTATAAAACCTAAAGGGTCTGCATAATTCTGATAATATTTATAATTTCTGGTGGTTGTGTGTATATATAGATTTAAGAGCTTGCCTGCAATAGTGTGTGTAGCTGTCTATCAACCAATGCATATTGTCACTACTTTGAAAAAATCTCGTATGGGACACCCAAAGTTGAAATAGATACTACAATTGTCTTGCCACTGACAGAACAAGATATGAGTTTTTTTTTCAAGGTAGTGACGATATTGCATGATAGTATGGCTGAGGAAAAGTTGATAACATCCACGGCATGACTACACAGAAGACAAGTCTTAAATCAAATTTTGGTGTATTTTCATTTAAGTTAATTTTAAACCAAATGGAAAGGTCCTGTTGGAAAAATAAACAGAGGGAAACAAAAAAAAGATGGAATGATGACATCATAAAAACGCAGCAGGAAATAATTGGGAGCATATTGCGGAAAACAAAATCAAATGGAAGAAGATGGAGGAGGCTTTTACCCTCAAGGGATCACACATCAATATATAATAGACAAAATAATATAACAAAATAAATATGGGATGGGATGAGTGAGAATGAAGCTAATAATAATAATATAATTTTTAACACCTTTTTGCATTGACTTGCAGGTTATGTTTGAGTGCTTATTAAAGTTAAAGTCAGAAATGTAAAAGGTGACTGAATTTATTGATAGCTCAAAATGTCAATAAAATTTAACATTCCAACTCTATTGAAGTTTGATTTTTGCCGTGGAATTCCACCCTCTGGTTATCAGTAATAAGTAATTTATTGCAGATTCATAGATACATTACTTTTAGGTTATTATTACATTTCATTAATGGACAGCTATGAACCCTGTAAGGCACTGGTCCCACCGCGAGCTAGTAAGCTATGAGCTATCGGCTATAAAAACGATCAAAAGATAAGCACTCCCGTGCAAATAAAAGAGACACGGCTATTTTGACAGCTCACCGCTGGGCGAGTAACTATAAACATCGCCGTGTCTCTTTTATTTGCACGGGAGTGCTTATCTTTTGTTCGTTTTTATAGCCGATAGCTCATAGCTTACTAGCTCGCGGTGGGACCAGTGCCTAAGGGCACTGCAAATTTATATCCTTTCACTAGCTTACTATCTAATAAAATAATAAATATTTTTTTTCTTGTTTCATTTTGTTGTACTGTAAAATGTTATATTACTAGCTATGTTTAAAAAATATTTGCTTACCTTGGACAAATAATAGTGTGTTACAAGCGGCACCACAAATAATATTACGGAGACCATTAAAATGACTCGAGACAATTTTAGATGCCCCAGCCACTGGCATAGACGGTCATTTAGTAACATTTTGCACAATTTTAATTGTATCACATACTTCTCAAAAGTAGTAATTGCTAAAACCTATTACACTAAAAAACTGCTTCATTCCACATTCCAGTTAATTGCATTCACATCAGTTTCGTACGTATTAACTTGGTATTAACAACAGAACTAGCCTGCCTGTCTAAAATACTGCTATATATATAATTTTAGGTTCTTAGCTTGCTTTTAGGCCTTTTAGCATACTTGAAAAGTCATTCAATTCATTACTGTCACTATGACAGTAGAAAGGAGACATGAAGAATAGAGATATAGGAGCAACCTCTTTACGTATCAGAAGTGCACAGATAAAAGAAAAGATAGGTGGCGCTGCAATCGCAGGTACATAAGGATTGGACAATCTCAAGAATCTTATATACATACTGGATGTTGCACGCCGAACATTACTTTGAAGCCAGAAAATTTGACCTTGAATTACGTCACGCCGGTCTTGCATCTCTTTCTTTAGGGTGTCCATGATTAAGCATACATTAGGGATATCCCGCGGAATTTGATGTATTACATTTATACGACTGATTGATTTTGTAATTTATTAAATTCAAACCCGATCAACCGTTTTATCACGAACGTGAACATCCATTCTCACAAACTCAAGTAAAAGGTAAAAAATTACTAATTTGTCCATAATTTGTCAGTCGTCAATAAGGTCCATTTCTATGCCACTCTGCAGTTACTCGACCTTACTGATGTCCGGCAAAAGGTTACCTTTTCCTAAGAACACCACAAATACGATACAGTTTTTACCAGTGGTAAACTAGGTACTGGTTTTTTCCTCACCTCCAAACCTAGGGGTGGTAACACTGGTAACCACTGGGAAATAGTTATGTTATACAAGGGGGCAAAGTTGTATTTTAACGGCGAGTGTGGAATGGAAATACGAGCTAGCGAATGGATTCTAGGGTTGAACCGTTCAAGAATAGAATCCTGAGCGTGGCGAGTGTTGCAACATGAGGCTTATACAACTTATCGTTTACCAAAGAGGATCGAGTATTATAGAAAATTACTGTCAAAGTAAAATGTGTAATCACAGTGCATAGACTGCCGACATCTCTCGACACAGGCTTAAAACCTTTGAACCTCCGTTTTGACAATATTCTCAGCTTGATATGATATTGATATGTGTTAAAATGTCAAATATTAATATTAGCGCCATCTAGCTGAGCGTGCCCCAAAGGTGTATCGCCATCTAGCTCACCGTACCTTTTTCTGTATGGTTTTGAGGTACGTTTTTTTCTTAGACTTTATCTGTCTATACGGAGTTACATAAGTATTTGTCTTTTACTAACTGACTCCTGTGTTTATTAAAGCATGCAATGGAATATATATTTTAGTGTTTCGGTCACTTTAAACCATCACAATAATATTTTGGTAGTAACTACTGGGAAAACTAATCCCAGTAGCTATCAACCCCCGGTGTGGTAATTAACAATGTGGGGAAAATCCCAGTAGTTAGGACAGGTAAAAACTTGGTGGTAACTAGTGGGAATAGCCACAAAAATATAAGGGAAGTATTTGTCAATGGGGAAATAATGAAATACTAGGACGTTTTAAAACAGTATCTTTATTTTTAAGCGCCGCCCCAAATCTCAAGGAAGGTGGTTCTCAATTCGTACGTATTTCAATTCTCTTCGCATGTATATATGTATCTCAATTTAATGTCTATGCCACGACGACCGGTCTGGCTTAGTCGGTAGTGACCCTGCCTGCTAAGCCGCGGTCCTGGGTTCGAATCCCGGTAAGGGCATTTATTTGTGTGATGAGCACTGATATTTGTTCCTGAGTCATGGATGTTTTCTATGTATATAAGTATGTATTTATCTATTTAAGTATGTATATCGTCGCTTAGCACCCATAGTACAAGCTTTGCTTAGTTTAGGGCTAAGTTGATCTGTGTAAGGTGTCCCCAATATTTATTTATTTATTTATTTATTTATATCTCCGTCGTTACTGGACCTATTTTTAAAATTTCTTTCTGTGTCATAATCTTCAGGCTTAAAGTGCAAATCTGCAAATTGTCGAACGCTCTGAAACATTTCCTTTTATCGGTACAATCGACAGCCAACAGCCAATGCTGCCTCCTTCCTTCATCTTTTGGAACACTGAAAAGTTTAATATTATTCATGTTAATTGTAAAGACATAAATTATATAAAGTTGGTATTATTATACTGTGATATGAACTATGAACATAGAAACCGTACCAAGTTGATAGATTTAGCTCCATTCAATAAGAGTAAATACCATGCAAGAAAAAAGATTGGTCACCCTAGTCGTAAAACCACACATAGCATTATTTTTCTTTTAAGGTCATATTTATCGTTCTAAACCTATTCGTGGGATTTTTGATATAATTTGAGACAATGAAAACAATATAATAAAATAAATAAATAATAAATAATAAAAATGATTTATTCAGTAGCACAGATAGTTTACAACAATCAGGTTGGTGCCTCTTTTTAAGTATGAAAATACCTGTGTCAAGAGACACCGCTCCTCCATCAAGATTAGCTACAATGTTAATAATATGGTGTAGGTAGTTGACAAAATTTAATTATTTCAAGACAAGAAGTAAAAACTAATAACTATTACATTTATTTTACATGAAAACAGGTTGTAAATTATTACACATTAAACACTAATAAGTACACGTGCGTTTATTTGTGTGTGTGTGTGTGTGTGTGTGTGTGTGTGTGTGTGTGTGTGTGTGTGTGTGTGTGTGTGTGTGTGTGTGTGTGTACTGTGGTGTGTGTGTGTGTGTGTGTGTGTGTGTGTGTGTGTACTGTGTGTGTGTATTTTCATATTTTGACACTTAATTTACTAAGAGGTTTTCTATTTCATTGTAGGTCATTGTTTTGATCCAGTCTAGTACTTTCTTTTTACATTCTCTGTAAGACATAGGATGAATATTTAGTAATTTATTAGCACTATTGTATACCCTCGTCGATCTTATAAGGTATTGCCTTTTTGCAAACACGGTTTTCGCAGGTAGAAGAGGAATTGCATATGGATTTTGTCGCCTTGTAGTTGTTATCGACTCTACTGGAAAATAGATTAGTTTGTGTTTGCGCATAATAATATTTAGGATGTATAATTTTCGGACTGATAAGAGGCCACATAGCTCATACAAGTCATTGGTTGGAAATGTAAAGGGCTTGAAAAACATTACTTTCAGTAAAGCTCGCTGGGCTCTTTCTAATTGTAAAAATTTGGTTTTTGTTGCACCACCCCAGACGGTGATACAGTACGAGAGAACGGATTGTCCGAGGGAAATATAGATTTGCTTTAACAGTTTCGCAGTGGCAACATGTCTTAATTGTTTAAATGACCATATAAGTTTCCGAATTCGCGATATCATAAGTTCAGATTGCACATGCCATGTCAGTCTCTGGTCAATCATTACTCCTAAATACTTAACATGATCAACTTTCTCGATGACCGGGCAGATACAATCTGACTGATTTTCGTTGTTACAGCTGTGAATTCTAATTCTGAAAGAAGTATCTGGTTGGGTACTGTTAGTCATTGTGAAGCAGATGTAATTGGTTTTTTGCATATTTAAGGTTAATAGGTTCTGCTGCAACCAACGAGCAATTTTGGATAGGCCGTTCTCAGCAAAAGTACGAACTTCCTCCCAGCTATCTCCATAGAAAACCACAGCTGTATCGTCAGCATATGCAAAAATGGTGCCATTGTCAATGGGCATGTTGCACAGTTGGTTAATATAAATAAGAAAGAGCGTTGGTCCCAGGACGCTTCCTTGAGGAACCCCATAGTTGATATCACACTCTTCACTCATGTACTATAATGTTAAGAACTAACCAAGATTACAAGCAAAATAGCAGAAAATTTATTGCCAGTGAGGTTTATGAACATTTTGGTAAAATAAGTACTTACTTGTGAAATTTTACGTCGGATTTCGGTTTCCATTTACTTCCACAGTGGTTCACTATGCAATACATAGCGCAGAACTTAAGTAAATCGTCGAAAAACGTTTATTTCGCAAAATAAATCTCTGAATCGGTGTATGAATTTTGACAATTCTGACATATCGGGCATATTTTTTTATTATTAGTGTTCCCATAGTACGCAGGAGGTAAATACCGGAGAAATAAGGTTTTTGATTGAGTTTTTTTTTCGTATAATACAAAGAAAAGTAAGTCAATTTGATTGAAGAATGTTTTATACGTTTTTTTTTTAATAACTTATCTGGCAATACATCACAGTGTTGGAATGAGATAGAACATAGGAGTAAAGATGAATGAACCTGGCTTCAACTCATTGGTCGGCACGCACTATCCAGAGATATATATAAAATTCTTGGACAATCTCTTAGCCTTCTCGGTTGTAACCCCGCCTACGGAGCAAGAGGTCCCGGGTTCAAATCCTGATGAGAGGTTTTTTATTTTATTCTACAGATATTTTTCCTGAGTTATTTTATTTTTTTAATATCCAAAAGTATGTTACAACTTTTTTACATTTCATTCGCAAGACTTACAACATTACCCATTTTTGCGACTGTTCTACTTCGACAGATTTTCCTCCTTACCTCTATTCTCCATGAATAGGGACTAAGGCTTCCCTCAGACAGTCTTAAAAATTCAGTCAGATCTGTCAGTGTCAATTGCATACAATTTTTTTTTAAGATTATGAATTTTTAAGACTGTCTGTGGGAAGCCAAAGGCACGCAATGACGCCACAGACAGTCTAAAGGGTGCGCGCCCACAGGGGCAACAGTTGCTCGGCGACTTTCGTATTTGTATCAAAGAATATAATACTCACTAGGAGAAGAACGCCAACTCCATACAAAAAAAACCGGTCAAGTGCGAGTCGGACTCGCTCACCGAGGGTTCCGTACAAACTTTCAATATATTGATTTAAACTAACACGATTTAATTTAATAATATGAGTGAAGATATTATTAAATTAATAATAATAATAATAATAAAGCCTTTATTTGATTCCTTAATAAAATATCATATACAAATACATGTCATCATCTCTTTACATTTATATACAGTTTTACATTTATATATATATATTTTTATAATTCTACAATTTTTTTTTTTTTAATAATTTAAAATATATCAATGATTTTTTTTTTTTTAATGTCATTTAAAACTAATTTTATTAAGGACCTCTCTACAGAGTGAAGGCCTCCTCCATTTTTCTCCACATGTCTCTATCGGTAGCCTTTTCTGTCCAGTCTTTGCCCGCTCTGTGGACTATTTCGTCGCACCATTTTTGCACTGGCTTTCCTCTCTTTCTCTTACCAACCGGGCCGCTCCATATGGTCGTCTTTTTTGTCCACCTATCGTTCTTCATACGAGCAATATGGCCGGCCCATTTCCACTTTAATTTCTTGCAGTGTTGTAATGCGTCTATGACTTTTGTTATTTTTCTTATATCTTCACTTTTCTTTTTGTCTTTTAATCTTAGTTTCAGGATGCTACGCTCCATCGCTCTTTGAGTTGTTGTTATCTTTTTCCTTGTGTGTTTATCGAATATCCATGTCTGTGATGCGTAAGATAGAGTTGGTAAGATGCACGAGTCTAAGACGAGCTTTTTAAGTTTTATCGGGGTATTTGATTTCAGTATTTCTTTCAGGCTCCAAAACTTGTTCCACGCCATATTTACACGTCTAGTTAGTTCATCCAGGTGTCTAGACTTTTTAAAGGATATTTGCTTACCCAGGTATATATATTCTTCAACATATTCCAAAGGGGCGTTGCTAACATTTATGGCGATTTTTTTATGGTTTGTCATTACTTTGGTCTTTGTCGTGTTTAAATTTAGACCGATTTCGCAGCTGACATTTACAATTTCCTTCAACATAGACTCTAACTGTGACGCACTTTCTGCGAAGAGTACTATGTCGTCCGCAAATCTAAGATTGCTGAGATACTTTCCATTGATTAAAATACCTTTCTTTTCCCATTTTAGATTTTTCATTATGTTTTGAAGTACGGTGATAAAAATTCTCGGTGATAAAGGGTCTCCTTGACGGACGCCTCTACATATGTCTATTTCTGATCCTGATTTATCCAAAATTATTTTACTCTTGCTTTTCTTATATATGTCCTTTATAACTTCAATTGCTTCCGATGGTACTTCGCATTCTTGTAAAGCTCTCCATATGCTTTCGTGGGAGATAGAGTCGAATGCCTTTGCATAATCTATAAATGCGAGGTAGAGCGGACGGTTCAATTCTAAGTACTTCTCTATCACTATTTCCAGAGAGTGGATGTGATCTATGGTCGAATAACTTTTTCTAAAGCCCGCTTGCTCTACTGGCTGGTGGTTCTCCGTATATTCCGCGAGGCGCTCTTCCACACAGGAAGCAAATAGCTTGTAAAGATTTGGTTGTAAGCTTATTGGTCTGTAGTTGCCAATATCTGAGGGGTCTCCCTTTTTATATAGGAGAACAATGTCAGATTTGGCCCATTCGTCAGGTATGGTTTTTTCGTCTAATACTTTATTGAATAGAGAGGTCAGGTATGGCGCTAGTATAGGCTTTCCTGCTATGATTAATTCATTTGGAATGCCGTCCGGGCCGTTACTTTTTTCTTTCTTCAAAAATTCTATAATTGTTGATATTTCTTGGAGTGAAAATCTTTTTAAGGTGGTATTGTTTTCTATGTGTGGTAGAGTCTCGGATTGTGATGTTGACTTTACTGAGTACAGATCTGAATAAAATTTTGTAGCTTCTCTTATTATACCTGGCCTTGAAAATGTTTCGGTGTTTTTTGTAGAGTTCTTTTTCAGGCACGGGATCCATGTTTTTGAGGTTCTTAGTTCCTTCAAGCCTTTTTTCATACTGCCTGATTTATTTAAATGTTTTTCAATAATAGATAATTTATACTCTTGATATTCTTTTCTGATAATTTTATAGGTGTTTTTATATAAATAGCTTCTCTCTTTCTTTTCTTCTTTACTTAAGTGTTTTTTATTTGTTAACTCGTTTCTTCTTTGCAAGAGCAGTTTTGTACTGTCCGAAAGGCTAAACTTCTGTTTATGAGTGTATTTTTCACTTGAAATCGATTTCATACTCTCCTCAATAGCGTTCTTGATTTTTCCATAGTACATCTCTACATTTTTTACATCTTCTAGGTTTTTATTTGTAATTTGTGCTTCTAGAGCTGTTTTAAATCGATGCTGCTCGTCCATTGTGCTCAGTGTATATTTCTTACTTTTATATTTGGCTCTAGATTTTTTGCCTTTGGTTAGTTGAAATGTACATCTGACCAGCCTGTGGTCGCTTGGGTATTGTAGGTTTTGCAGTACTTCGATGTTGACGACTTTTTCTTTTATGTTTGATAAAATATAGTCTATTTGACTCTTTTTCTTCTTCGGCGAGAGCCATGTCCATAGATGTTTTTCTTGTTTTTTGAATAAGCTGTTGATTACAAATAGGTTATTCTCCCAGCAAAACTGAAGTAGAGTTTCGCCTCTTTTATCTCTTTTTCCAAAGAATGAGGTGCCCATTATTTTGTCTTCTCCTTTCTTTTTTGTGCCGACTCTAGCATTGAAATCCCCCATAATTATAAGGTTGTCGTTACATTGTTTCAGACAGTCTTGTATTTGACTATAAAAAACCTTCATTTCGATTTCTTTCGCTTCAGATGTAGGGGCGTAAACTTGAATAATAGATATCTTTGTCTGTCGTATGTTCAGATGTAATATACAAATTCTCTCAGATATTGCAATAAAGCTGTGAATATATTCTTTTAGGTATTTTTTAATGAGAAAGCCGACACCATGTTTTCCTTTTGTTTCTCCATAATAACAAAATATATGGTTTTCGTCTTCTTCTATATTGTATCCCGTGCGTCTAACTTCTGCCAAACCAATAATGTCATATTTAATCGTTGATATTGCGTGTTTAAAATCTAGTAGCCTTTCATGTGATAATAGGGATCGAGCGTTATATGTACAAATATATAGTGGGTGGGGTGGAGTGGAGGGTTGTGGTCAATGACCCCCGCGGTGACCGGCCGTATTGGGGGATGCAGAGAGGTCGCTGCTTTTTGTCATATGCTGGGGGGTGGAGAAGAAGAAGTGGTGGTCTGGCACAAAGGAGGTTTGATTGCTGCATTGTCTTTTGGTTTTATTAAATATTGCTCAATTTTATTCTTCTTAATGGGGTTTTTTTTGGAAGCTTGCTTTTCGCTATCGTGGACGACAGTTTCCGGTTCCGGCGATAGTGATAGAACCCTCTTTTGTCGGTCTTGATGGCTTTGTCGATGTTGTGTTGTATGTTCTTTTTGAATATATGGTTTGTTTTGTTTTATGTACCTTTTCTGCCCTTGATCCTTCCCTTTTTTGTGGTTTGTATTTGCATTTCTTCTTTTTTCGAGAACTTCAGGGGTATAATCTTGTTTGATGTAATAGGACGTGTTGTTTTTCAATAATTCTTTGTTTTTAAGTATTTCAATCTTTTTTCCCATTGTCGTTAATGTGAGAATTATTGGCCTAATTTTTTTTTTTTTTTTATCGACTTTTTTCCCCATTCTTGTAACATATTCAATATCTCCTTTTTGACAGTCCACCTTTATTTCAGACGTGATTATGCTTAGGATTTTATTTTGTAAACTAAAGTAACTGTTCTCAGTCTCTTCAACTCCGAAAAAAATCAAATTCTTCCTCCTTGTAAAACTATCTAATCTCTGGATTTTTTTCGCTTGCTCTTCGGTATTTTTTTGTAATTGTTGTTGCCTGGCTTCTAAAATAGCAAATTTTTCATCAATATTTTGGTTAATGCTTTTCGGAATACTTTCTTTCATGTTTTTAAGTTCATTTGCTTGTTCTTCTAATTTCTTTTCCAGTGATTGAAACATTTTCTCAATATTTTCCATGATTGATTTTCACGCCCTCTGTTAGTGCAGTATGGAAACAGATAAGGATATTCTTGTTAAGCGCCCTCTAGCGTTATACTGGTGTACTATTAGCTTGTGGTGGGTTTTATGTAAGCGAGTTTGTCACTTTGCTGAGTTGTATCCTAGCCTGTCAATAGATGTCGCTGTTATCAATATCGGATTTGCGAATGACTTGCTGTTTTGTTTATCAATACTCTAGATCACAGATTTTTTGCACAATCCTTTTCATCGGCATAAAACCACACTGTATTGTCCCGTACACTTAACTTTCTGTATTAAAGGCGATTTTCCTAATGTTTAGTGCGTTTTTTAAGCAGAATGACTTGACGATTGTTTGTTTTTTATCTTTCGTATTTAAACACTTTCACGTAAGTTTTATGCACTGTCTCCAATTGATGGCACTAATTGTTAATTTTATTCACTTCTTGTACAGTTTGCGCACTTTTTTACGATGTTTTTCTATTTATTTTCACGTAAATAACACAGAGACGATGTTTGACAGTTGAGGTACAGCGCCCTCTCCTTTATTAAATTAAAACGGGACTTAATCGCGTAAAACTTACGTTTTATATTTAACCCGACGTTTCGGACATGACATTACGTCCGTGGTCACGGGTAGACTCAGTCTTTTTTTTTTTTAATTTAATAAACTTTCAATAGTTGAATCTGAGTTGAATCATCAAAATGTTATTCATAGAACCGTACAGATTTGACTAAATCCCTAAAGACTCAATTTCCCACATAACAAGTAATATTTGAATATACAATTTTATTGTTAGACAACGTCCAAATAAAATCAAGACTATTCGACTTCAATAGTTTACGACTTACGACATGTCGCAAGGACGCTCCTGAACCGACCTCATTAAGTATATCAGGTAAAACGCGATGTAGGAAATGAGCGTTCAACGTACAGCGACATCTATCGGCAAATTGAGTAAATTAATGCACGCGAGCTAGTATGGAAGATGATATTTACGGAATAATTGGTTATTGCGTGAACCGATTTTAACCATTTTGCCTCTATTTGAAAGCAGATAATTTCATTTTGTTATTTTGTTAAAAATACAGGTACTGTAAATCTGAAAAGTGTGTGAAATGTAAATCTGAAAGGTTTTTTACAATTAAAAAAAATGTTTTCATGATACGTACGATTTTATTTTTCCTGTAATATTCATTATAATAGCCATGTTTGGTGAAAATTTCATAATTTTATGTGGGTAAACTTCGGAGATAAGGGGGGGGGGGGGGTGGACGTTATTTTTTTACATTTTCCTTAAAAAAAAACGTTTTTCTTCCACAACCAAAAAATAATAAAAAATAGTTTGATATGTACAATTTGAGCTCTTTCTAACGATACCCCACTTGACCTAGTTACTTGAAATTTTCAGTTTGCCTCTATTTCATTTTGAACATTTTCTATCATTTATATTATCATCATCATTCGCCTGCCCTTATCCCATTCATTTGTGGTCGGCGCAGCATGTCTTCCGCTTCCATACCTCCCTATCATCCGTCATTTCATCATTCACTTGCTTTCGCTTCATATCATCTCTCACGCAATCCATCCACCTTTTCCTCGGTTTTCCTCTCCCGTTACTTCCTTCCCACAGAGAACCTCCTATAGAGTAGCAATCTTGTATATTTTGTTCGCGATACGAGTCACCAGTGTTTGGGGTGCGAGGAGCGGGCGGGGAATGTGTTAAGCGCGCTGTGATTGGCCGTTTCAAGGACGGCGGGCAGTCGCGCCAGATGAAAAGGGACAGAAGTATGACTGTCCCTCTACTGACGCGTAAGTGGCCAATGTAAGTTGACCTATGCCGGCTCTGAATAAATTATAAATATGACTTATTTGTGGAATGTAATGCCGTCTGTTTTTAAATTTGAGCTTCTTGTTACCTTTCCACACCATTTCACACTACAGGTGGACATCTTTAAGGCATCAAAATACCCTTTTCCAATTTTTTAGTGCGAAAAACACGCGCTGCTTTCGGGTCTGTTACTTGGTCGATACTGATCGGGCACGGCGAGCGCCCGCGCTTTTATCAGTGCAAATACTAGGAAGGCTGGCGACCGCGAGTCGTCTTGTAATGGATGTCTATAGGGGTTGGTCTGTGCTTCCTTCCACACTCATTCGCAATGCCTTTCTCGTCACATGACTTTCATCCCTTCGCATTGTAACTGAACAACTTCATCTAGCTATAAATAAGAAACATAATAAGAGAACAAATGGTTTAAATTGATGATTAAATGTAACTTTGTATTTATTTATTCATATAAAACTATGTCAGAATTCGAATGAATTAAATAATTACACAAAAATAATTAAGCTTTATAATCAGTGTATTATCGTCTATTGAAATTAGCGCCATCTTTCAGCAAATACTAAACATTAAGAACTACTGAGAGATGTACATAGGTGGCGAATAGCGAACGAAGTTATTGATCGGGCGAGCGATTGTAAAACAACTCCGCTAGATGGCGCTTGTTCAACAAAACACCCGAGGTATTTATTATACATCGTGTTTCTGCCGTAACTCAAAACCTCACATTATACTTGATGAAATAATTGCTAATTACCATCATAAACTATAAAACTATTTGTTTGTGTGCGTTACTGCAACGACATAAGGATTGCCAATAGACAGCTGAAATGTCATTGTGGAACACTTTGAGGCTTTGTCACGGTGGATTTCGCAGTCGTAGTAGGCGGGTTTGAGCCGATGTTGGGAGTGACAAGGTTGTGATTAGATGCGAGTTTAGTTTGTTGTGGCTTGTGATGGACATTAGGATTGAATTGACAAGCAACGTCGGGCTCGTAGCGGGAAGGAGTGTTCGCCCAAGTGGCCAGCAAGTATTAATACCCTTAAATATTGAAAAAGGTAAACAACCTCTAGCGGTGCGATATGTACATTGTTGTGTTGCAAGTACAGTGGAATAGGTATGTAAAAAGATAGCTAATCATGTTGATTTGAATAGAAATATTACTCCCATCAAGATGTAGCTCAATCGATTCTACTCTCGATTCTGAACAAACGGTTTTCGGATCTTTGGTGTTGAATGGAACACGGTGTATTTCAACTATTGCGCAATGCAATAATGAGAGGTTCTAAATTAAATCTTAGTGTGAACATTTTATGGTTTAATACCGAACGGCTCGTAGTTTAATTAGGTATAGACAATGATATATCTGTCTCTCTCTAAATCAGGTGTGGAAACACCTGTGATATGGAAGCATCTTTTGCTGAGAAAACGTGAACTTTAATGCGTAGAGCGTATGAGTGTAAACAAAGCACTTGTGATCTTTCTCTTTGGAGTACGACACATCAAACAAAAGCGCCTGCAGGTGCGTCTTCGAGGCTTGTCCACTTCCAGGAAGAAAATTGTATCCAACTGTTTTTCAGTTACTATGAAATGTAAACTTTAAAGTGTTTTTATTACGATTCATAACCGAACGATTCGCTATGTAATTTAGGTATAAACAAAGATTCTGCACCTGCCAGGTGCGTGCCCATTACCAGGAAGAGACGACAAACAAAGCCGCCACCACAGAACTTAATTTAGATAGAAGAAACAAATTCATATATTTATAGGGGTCGAGCGTGTCAAATTTTGTACTGAAGTTGATTCTTGCCTGTGGTTTTGAATGTGTCTCAGGCTCTTGAATGTCACGTAACGGGGCATTTTTTATGTTTTGGTTGACTTTAGATTGCAGGGGATGACGCCCGAAGGCTGCAGGCTGCGAGTGGGGATGGGCGGCTCGGTGGATTTCGCTGAGTGCGTTTGGCACGCTGGGTGGATGCGTTTGCGTGATCTGTGGTGTGAATGACATCTGTGACCATCACAGATGATGCCGCAGCTGCACTGGCTGGACCCTTTAAATAGCTCCGGGAGCGTTAGATTATTCATTAATTTTCGAGCATCGAGGACCGACAGTCGACCCTGGCTTAAAGTGTAAAAATTGTTTTAAATAGTGGGGAACCTCTGCCCAAATTTCTAAGTGTTTGATTTTATTGTGAATAAAATCTATGTTTTATTCTCGTAAAGTCTGTTTAGCTCTGGTACTAATGGGTAGTGATTACTGCTAAGTTTAAGTTTTGTTTTACTAGAAGTATTGAAAGTTAGTGAGTGTTTATTTTATTCATGCCGTCTATTGTTTGGTTTTGTGGGGAACATATGTTCTTTTCAGAGCCTGATTTTGGATGGTAGATTCCGATTCGGTGGTGCAGGTTTATTGTCTTGTGCTATTGAGTTGGAGTTTATATGAGTGAAGTGAGCCGCTGACGATTCGGTTCTTCTTGTCAGAAGTTTCAATATTATTGTGATAATCAAATTTAATGGTTAAAGTAAATGATACCTAATCATATTTAAAAACCTAATCAGTTCAAATTAAGTGAAGAATATTTAATTATGAAGCCAGATCGCTGCCTAGACAGACAGTTTGTTTAGCCTTGCATCGATTAACCTAGCGGCTGTTAAACTATTGATGCAAGGAGGTCCGTAGTTTTACCAATACAGAGGGTTAAATTGGCATTTTTCTCTTTACCAACATAGAAAAATAAAAAAATCTCTCCCTCCCTGGTTCTTCAATGCCCAGCTGTTAGCCTAGAGCGAGGACATTATATGTGTCATTTGGAGTAATCCATGCTCGCTCGAAGCTGCAGTATTTGAAGGCCTTGTATATTTATTGTCATAAGTATGTATCATATACACAATAGGGAACTATCCTACCCGATTGCCTCCCTATCCACGGACGCCTGCATCGGGGGGGGATAAATACACAGACTTATAGGGTTTGCTTTCTTCAGTCTAGTCTGCTGAACTCTAGCGTAGTCAGTTTAGGTATACACCGCGTATGTCCTAAAACTCTGGGTCCATGGTGAGTACGAACAGAGTTTTTATCGTTTTTAGAGTAGGGAACTTTCTGTCTAGTAGGGTAGAATCACACACATCGATAGGTAGGGAAATAAATAAAGTTCTGTATAAAAACGTATCTTATCTAATAACTAAAAATAAATTATGTAAAAGTAAATTAAATTCAAGATCTAAAATCACTGAACAAAATTACTGGGTGTTAGAAGGTATTTTATAAATAATATTGTGTGTTTATTCTTGGTATAATGAAACTTCAATATAATATTTATTATCGAAGTGTGAAAAAGCTTTGAGTTATTACTTTTTAATTTATCAAAGTGTAATTTGTAATTTTGGTAGCAACTTCTGATTCTTTGGTGTGACAGCGATCATTGAGTGTTAGCTGGGGTTGTTTAGGGACCAGTGGCATGCGGGCGCCGTCCACTGATGGGAAGCCGAAAACTCCGAGGAGTGATTAAGCTTGCTTTTCTTGGGTTTTCAATTGGAAGCTTCTTACTCGGTGTATCGTTGAAACAGTGAAAGGGTCGAGAAGTTATGGTTTATTAGCAGTATTGGGGAAAAGGGGGGTATAGCTAGGGAAAATGAAACAAAATAAAAGGGGGGTTAGTTCATAGATAGATAGCCCTTCTGGTTTGGCATAGGATTCTCAACAGAGCAGTTTGGTTGAGATTAAGGGATTCAGACGGAATCGCAAGGCAGTCCTGCAACCGAATCCGAAACTAGAGCGTAGCCGATGTTTACAAAAATATTTTTTATATCATTTACCTTTTAAAAAACAAAATTATGAATAAAAATGTCTGGCGCCTGTAAGTTTACTTTCCTGCTCAAGTTCGTATGTTACTTTGCTCGCACATTTTTCACAGGCGTTATTTAGCGTTAACATAATCTCCGTCTTTTGCCTATTCGTCCAAGTTAATGTAATTTTCACAAAATTATGCTGAGTTTTAATTAGTGGGTTAAGTTATAAGTAATTATATGAGTCCAATAGTCGTTTCTACTTCGCATTAAAGAGTTTGGGTTGCTAAGGTTCATATCGAGGGGTCCTTCTACTACCATTAGACGATTACGAGGCCAAATCTACGGGGTATTTTTAAAGGGTGGTTAGTTGTAAGTATGTTTAGTCAAGTAAGTAAGTAAATAAGTGAGTGGGTGCGGAAGTTCGGTACAGCATCACATGCCCATACCATGCCAGACGATTCGCTCTTACTTTTTCTACTATCGGTGCAACTTTCAGGCTACCTCTTATATACCCATTCTTTATCTTATCCATCCTTGTCACGCCACACATCCATCTTAACATTCTCATCTCTGTTACATGCAATCTCTTTTCATTCATCACCTTTAGGGCCCAGCACTCTGATCCATACATGACGACAGGTCTGATGATGGATTTATAAATTTTACTCTTCAATCGAAGAGGCATCCGGGCGTCGCAAATGGTTCCCGTAACCTGTCGCCATTTCATCCATCACATACGAGCGAGCCAAAGTACTTGAAGTCAGAGCAGACCGGCAATAAAGTGCCATCGAGTTCTATATATTAATTCTTCTTCTTCAACCTAGTCCGTTAGTCCGTAGTCAACTAGGAACCCTTATAGTTTCGCCATGTCTGTCTGTCCGTCCGTCCGCGGATAATCTCTGTGACCGATAACACTAGAAAGCTGAAATTTGGTACCAATATGTATATCAATCACGCCTACAAAGTGGTAAAATAAAAAGTGGGAAATAGTTATTTGTTATACAAGGGGGCAAAGTTGTATTTTAACGCCGAGTGTGGAATTGAAAAACGAGCAACTGAAAGAATTCTATAGTTGAACCACGAGCGAAGCGAGGGGTTCAAGAATACAATCTTGAACATGCGAGTTTTTTAACACACGAGAAGTAAAATACATTTGCACCCGAGTGTAACACAAAACTTTTCCCCTCACTATAGCGAGGAAACTACAAAGCAAAAATTGCGTTTATCACTGCTTCCAGTAGTTCCACAGGTGGTAAATCATCTTTATTACTAGATTCACCTACTTTTATCAATTTTAAAGCAGTTAATTTGACTTTATTCAAGGTCAAATTACTTTACCCACTAGTGGATAAAATGCGTTTTTACCCGCTGGTATTGAAGGCCCTATCACACTTGTCCTGTCACATTTACAAGCGAGGCGAGAGCGAAGCGAGCGCGCAGCGAGTTCGTCGCGAGCCCGTAACTAATTCGCAGCGAGTGCGTCGCGAATTCGCCGCGAGCGCGTAACGAATACGCTGCGTATTCGCTGAAAGTGATCTGCGTCTTAGACAGTCACTTACATAATGGATTCCGACGACGAAACACTTCTGTTAGCTTTATTGCTTCGAAGAAGTAAGAAACGAAAACTAAAGCAGAAACGGCGTGTTTGGGAGGATCCATTTTTAAGTAATCGACTGCAAGAGAGCGACTATTATGTGCTGTTTTGTGAACGAATCAAAAAAATTTTAAATTTTATAAATGCCTCGATATCGATTCCAACAGTGTTTGATTGTTCCGCCATTATTGTTACTGTCCGCTCACACTCGTAGATAATAAACTACTACAAATGATAGGATTAAACTAAAGTGGGTAGAAATGAATTTTGCTGACGAAGGTACAGCATATCTAGACGCGGCGAACTCGCTACGAAATCGTTGCGCGCTCGCGGCGAAGTCGCGACGCACTCGCTGCGAATTGGTAACGGGCTCGCGACGAACTCGCTGCGCGCTCGCTTCGCTTTCGCCTCGCTTGTAAATCGCAAGTGTGATAAGGCCCTAAAGGACAAAACACGTGTTTCCGAGCTAGTGAGGGGAAAAATGTTTTGCTAGGGTACCCCCCCTATATGTAAAGTGGGGACTGTTTTTTTTTCATTCCAACCCCAACGTGCTATATTGTTGGATAGGTATTTAAAAATGAATAACGGTTTACTAATATCGTTTTTTGATAATATTAATATTTTCGGAAATAATCGCTCCTAAAGGAAAAAAAGTTCCCCCCCACCCCTCTAACTTTTGAACCATATGTTTAAAAAACATAAAAAAAATCTCAAATTTAGAACTTTATAAATACTTTCTAGTAAAATTATTTTGAACTTGATAGGTTCAGTAGTTTTTGAGAAAAATACGGAAAACTACGGAACTTTACACTGAGCGTGGCCCGACACGCTCCTGGCCGGTTTTTTAAAATAAAACTTACCAATTACGATATATTTATATAAAAAAGATTTGGCCTATTTAACTTCTAACACACACACACACTCTAACACGTCTTCCAGAAGCTAATGCCAAACTGGGGAGATAGCTACGTTAGCTAGGGGCCTTGTCGTCGGAAACAGAAGACTAACTAATCTTCGATTTGCCGACGACATTGTCCTGTTCTCCTCAACTGCTTCCGAACTACAATCAATGCTTCAAGACCTCAGCGACGCAAGCCTCGAGGTTGGACTTCAGATGAACATGTCGAAGACCAAGTTAATGACCAATAACAGCACCGCTTGTAGGATTGAGATAAACGGAGAATCGATTGCATATGTCCAGGAGTACATCTATTTGGGCCAACTAGTTTCTTTCCAGGCGCGACAAGAGAAGGAAGTCGAAAGACGAACTGAAAACGCCTGGAAAAGCTATTGGTCCATGAAACATCTCATGAAAGGTGACCTCCCACTATCACTCAAACGGAGACTCATGGACATGTGCATACTTCCAATTCTCACCTACGGTGCCAAACTTGGTCTTTGACGGCGAGTCAGAAGTCCAAACTCGGGGTTTGTCAGCGAGCAATGGAGCGCAGCATATTAGGTGTAAAGTTAACGGATCGTATCCGGAACACCACGCTGCGCTCCAAAACAAAAATAGTCGACGTAGTTCGGAAAGCGGCTAAGCTGAAGTGGGACTGGGCTAGTCGTGTCTGCCGAATGCCGAATGAGCTATGGGCCAAGATCACCACAGAGACCACAGAGTGGCAGCCCAGGGCAAAACGGGGACCCGGCAGACCACGTGCCAGGTATGCGATGGCGGAACGAGCTAAACTCCTTTTTGGAAGAATGGCCGAGGACTGCTATAAGGCGTACGGCTTAGTAAACAAAGCAGTCTGCATTGTGTCTGCAAAACGTCTGCAGTCCGCGTTATGTCTTTAAAACGTCTGCATTGTGTCTGCAGTCCGCGTTATGTCTGTAAAACGTCTGTATTGTGTCTGCAAAACGTCTGCAGTCCGCGTTACGTCTGTATTGTGTCTGCAAAACGTCTGCAGTCCGCGTTACGTCCGTATTGTGTCTGCAAAACGTCTACAGTCCGCATTATGTCTGTATTGTGTCTGTAAAACGTCTGTATTGTGTCTGCAAAGCGTCTGCAGTCCGCATTGTGTCTGCAAAACGTCTGCAGTCCGCATTATGTCTCAAATAGATACTATAAAAGGGTCGGAACGAGCCGACGCGCGTCATTCTTAAAATATCTACAAGACTAACACTGTCCCTGGCTTTCGTGTGTTTTACTGGTGAGTGAAGTTGTTCTGCTATTGTTTCTCTGTTTATTTTTACTTGGAAATTATTCTAAGTGATTGTAAACTTTGAAATTGTGTCTCTGTTTGATTGTGCGGGGACAATATCGTCGTACAGTTGAACTTAGACCTGTAGTGGAATTGCTTTACTGTCAGTTGTGGGTTCATTTTTGTGTTCTATTTATAGTGTAGTGTTACATTTAAATTTATGTTTATAGTGAAGTTTTCTGTGCTTTGTTTCATGGGTGCCGTCAAGCAATACAAAGACTGGGTCGATGTATGGCTGGTGCTTGGAAATAAGTCTGTGCTTGATTTTATAGGGAGTAATTCTTGTAAAATTAAGCTTATATTATAGCACGTAAAGGAAACTTTACTTGTTTGTTTAGTTGGTCAGTAAAATTGAACTTAGTAATTTTCTATGGGGTTATTTTATGAAAGTTATAAGCCAGATCATTGTTTGTGACAGACTGTTGTCCGGCTAAGCGCTTTATACCTTCCGGCTGTTAAACATAAGGCGTTTAGGAGTCTTTTTGTTCCAAGTGGAGGCTTGGACGCTTTTTTATATTTACAAAAGCGTACTTTCTCACCGGTCTCAAAGAGTCCAACTGTTAGATGGAAGTGAGGACTTTCACGATTGACGAAAGACATTAGGAGTAATCCTTGCTCACTGAAGTCGGCAGTATTTGAGGCTGGGGTCCTATATATATATATATATATTTATTTACTCGGTGCTCTGGTTCATGCTGGCGTTTGTCGCTGGGGATTTCGGTTGTGATCGATCCAAATCTAAGTAAAGTTTGATCGCAGTCTGGGTCTCCCATGTGGCTGGTACTGGTGTGTCCTAGAATACTGGATATATACACAGATAGGGCGATCTACTGTCTGCTACCCTAGCCTGCGGGCAAAAGCAGTGGGGGGGATCTAACCAACTCAAGCCTATAGGTTGCCTATCTCACCTTCGCTGGCTGAACTGTACAGCTTATGGTAGGGATACACTTGTGCATATTCTGAACATTAGATCTATGGTAAGTGATGGTCTGTGTTTCAGATATGCTAGAGTAGGGAAAACGACAGGATTAGGGTAGAGTCATACACTATTTCTATGAAAGTAGAGTTCTTTTATAATTGGTCTTAAAATATTAAATTGATCAACGTGTATTGTGGAGAAATAATTTAACTACTACTATTTATATGGTTTAAATGGACTTTAAATGTGGTGTTTACTATCTTAAAATATGTGGTAAAACTGGTAATTTATAAAATCTCTTATTACTTAATTTATTTGAGTGAAATTAATAATTGTGGTAGCAATTTCTGATCTTTAGGTGTAGCGACGGGACGCTAAGTGTTGCTAACTAGTTTTTCAAGGTAAATTCTATCAAGTCTGTTAGGGAAACAAACTATCTTTGGAATAAAAGGATAGGTTTGTTATAGGGTCCAGTGGCATGCGAGCGCCGTCCACTGATGGAAAGTCAAAAGCTTAGAAAAGTTAGTAGACTTACTTAGTTCTCATAAAAGTTAGCGACTGCTCGGTGTTTCGATAAAACATTAGAAAGATCGAGAAGTTATGGTCTAATAGCAGTATTGGGGAAAAGGGGGGTTTTAGCTAGGGAAAAGAAACAAATAAAAAAAGGGGGTTAGTTCGTAGATAGATAGCCCTTCAGGCTTACTTGGTTAGGATGCCCGATAAAGTGGTTTGATTGGGCTTAAGGGTCGTATACCACATCGCAAGTTCGTACCCAAACCAGGACCACTAATAAGGCGTAGTGGATGATTACCAAAATATTTTTTAATATTTATTTCATGTATGTTTCACTCACTAACTTCTATTCTAAAATTTTCTTCATTACGTCACAGTGGCGGCGCGCTCATACAATCCAATTCCCACCGAGTTGCCCTAGATGTTCCGCAACAAATACCAAAGTTACAAACCACCATTGAAATAAAAAAAACATACTTATAATTAAAACATTACGTATTGCCTCACAAATAATAACACCATTTGCTTAAATTCAAATATGTACCTAAAATTATCGGGCGCGCGAACGCGAAGTGAAGCTACTTATGCCTAAGCTTTCATATTCATTCATGGTCACTCCACACAGATACAAAAATCACGCACACGCTGATAAAGACAGCCCGCTCAACTAAACCACAGAATATATAATAGTACAAGTAACTAAACTCCAAAGCAACTCGGCTTCTTATCGAGTTATTCATTTGAATAAAAACCGTAAACAATGTGTTATAAGGTTTATATTTGAAAACACGCACATACGCATTCACAAAGTCCGCGCGTGTGAGTGTTTGCCTATCGCGAACTCCTATGTACGTAATTTGGGCGCAACTATCTCTTTTACTCTACTCATAGCAGGATTGAGATGACAGAGAAGGGTGACGGCCATTTGCGAACACATAAACAGCCAAGCGCACAACATTCGATGGCTCGCACTTGTTCATTTGAATTTAAAGCTTCGAGTGAAACAAATAAGATTGATATCACAGTGTAATAATTGCATGCTAAATATTGCCATACTAAAATTATAAATGTATTAATGGGTAAAATTTTATTGTGTTTTGTTATCGCACATAAATTTATTTTAAATAAAAGCCTTTAAATATTGATAGTTTCTATTAAAAAACCGAGAATCTTATTTAATTTAAGTTTAGTAATGTGATAATGAACGTTTCTTCATCAGATATACTTTGTATGAAAAGGTTTTTAAATTTGTGGGTGAAAATGGAATAATATCACTGCAACACTTGCGTCCCGCTTGTTACCGAGGTTTCGTGTGCTTTCAAATGTTTTGTGTTATTCTCTCAGTTTTTTTATTAACTTGCTCATTACGTGCAATATATCAGTGAAATTTAAATGATTTGGAGTGTTTCGGTGTCGTGTTTTAGTGACAGTGCAAGCCAGAGTTTCAAGGTTAGATACTACCTGTTTTTAAGAGATAGTTAGGACTTTCTTTGGTTTGTTTAGTAATGACTGTTGATGTTGTATAATAGATTACTTACTAAATGAATCAACACGTTTTTCGACGCAAACATTTGAAATAAAGAAAGTATTGTCACGCGAGGCCGTGATCGTCCAGAGTTAAATATAAGTTATAAGCGGAGAGATGGCTTTTTTAAGCGCTTTCATAGCGGACTGTATGATAAATGCACTTGGATGGGCGCCTATGGTACCTAATATTAAGGTAGGTTGCGGTTTTTAGGGTTCCGTATCCGTAGTCAACTAGGAACCCATATAGTTTCGCCATGTCTGTCTGTCCGTCCGTCCGTCCGTCCGTCCGTCCGCGGATAATCTCAGTAACCGTTAGCACTAGAAAGCTGAAATTTGATACCAATATCAATCACGCCAACAAAGTGCAAAAATAAAAAATGGAAAAAAATGTTTTATTAGGGTACCCCCCCTACATCTAAAGTGGGGGCTGATATTTTTTTTCATTCCAACCCCAACGTGTGATATATTGTTGGATAGGTATTTAAAAATGAATAAGGGTTTACTATGATCGTTTTTTGATAATATTTATATTTTCGGAAATAATCGCTCCTAAAGGAAAAAATGTGCGCCCCCCCCCCCTCTAACTTTTGAACCATATGTTTAAAAAATATGAAAAAAATCATAAAAGTAGAACTTTATAAAGACTTTCTAGGAAGATTGTTTTGAACTTGATAGGTTCAGTAGTTTTTGAGAAAAATACGGAAAACTACGGAACCCTACACAGAGCGTGGCCCGACACGCTCTTGGCCGGTTTAAATTTTTTGCTCTGTGTTGCCTTCCAAATATATTCACGCGCCGCCACTGTTACGTCATTAATTTTCTCACATATAACTTTCTAGGCCTAAATCTGATAAAATACTCTTCTATAACACTATATTATTATGCTACAATAACCTTTATTCTTCTTTAAAATAAAAATAAATAAAATTTTAATATTAGTCAAAAATACAGCTGATACTCATTAAAGGATCTGTGTTATGGCGGTTCACATCGAAGGGTTCTACATAATCACACTAGACGACGCGAGGCCAAAATTTACGGGGTATATTTAAAGGGGGGTAGCTATACTGTCGGTTAGTCAAGTAAGTAAGTGAGCGGAGGTTTAGTTACAAACCGTCAAATTGTAAACTGTCATGGCGTCGGAACGAAGCTAGCGCTCTGATTGGTCGGTTTTATAGTAGATCGTTCTGTGGCCATGGAGTGACTAACACAAATAGACACCGCAATCACAGATGTCAATCAAAAACCTCATTAAACTTTTATCATCAAAATTCGATATATTGTTTAAGGAAATGGTCGAACTCGCCAAATAAACAAAATTGTCAGTTACTTTGCTTATTATGTGGCGGCTTAATTGGTATATTTCTTGTGATTTAATATTCAGTTTTCGAAAAAAAAAACCGTTAGTTTATAATCTTACTAGTGAGATTATAAACTGACGAGTTATGGTGAACCGTAACGTTCACAATTTAACGGAATATTTTTCGTTAGATTATAATCTAACGGAGAGAAACCGTCAAATTGTAAACTGTCATATGCGTCAGGAGCTAGTGCCCTGAATGGTATGTTTTTTGTTAGATCGTTCTGGGCCCATAGAATACCTAACATAAATGGACACTACAATCACAGATGTCAATTTATTAGTACATTACTCTTCTTTCAGTCGTGTTTTGATTTATCGACACTCGTTTCTCGATACACGTGCGAAAAGGAAATTCGTAACTCGTATCGTAACTTGTCGATTTAAAACGTTAATTTATCGCCACTCGTTTCTAACTTCCTTTTTTACGCACTTGTATCGTAATGTACTATTTTAATACATTAATTGACATCTGTGATTGTAGTGTCTATTTATGCTAGGTACTCTATGGGCACAGAACGATCTAACAAAAAACTGACCATTCAGAGCGCTAGCTCCTGACGCATGTGACAGTTTACAATTTGACGGTTTCTCTTCGTTAGATTATAATCTAACGAAAAATAATCCGTTAAATTGTGAACGTTACGGTTCACCATAACTCGTCAGTTTATAATCTCACTAGTAAGATTATAAACTAACGGTTTTTTTTTTTTCGAAAACTGAATATTAAATCACAAGAAATATACCAATTAAGCCGCCACATAATAAGCAAAGTAACTGACAATTTTGTTTATTTGGCGAGTTCGACCATTTCCTTAAACAATATATCGAATTTTGATGATAAAAGTTTAATGAGGTTTTTGATTGACATCTATGATTGCAGTGTCTATTTGTGTCAGTCACTCTATGGCCACAGAACGATCTACTATAAAACAGACCAATCAGAGCGCTAGTTTCGTTCCGACGCCATAACAGTTAGGCTTGTGCCATTTCGTTCGTTGATCGGAGCGCTCCGATCTCGTTCAATCGCTCCCACGAACTAGTTCGCTCTTTTAGGTCTTTTGCTCATTTAGTTCAGCCAGACCAATGACCAACTGCGGTCGGAAAGATCAGAACGAATGGGACCGAATAGTGTCAAAATGATACGAATAGTCCACAGATAGTGACATTCCGGGCCGAAAGGTTGTAAGTAACCGAAGTTTAATATGAAAAGTTGAAGTTTTTTGTTGCTCTGCTAAGTAGGTCTTGCTCTTGCTCGGCGCAGTCACACACTCGTTCTCGTTCCGAACCGCTCGCGCTCGCCGATCCTATACTGAACTAAATGAGCAAAGACCGATTTTCAGAGCACGGAAAGATTCAGTTCATTTCGGTCATTGATGGGATTTTATTCCTAACAGTTCATAGTTCGTGAACGACACAAGCCTAATAACAGTTTACAATTTGACGGTTTCGCTTCGTTAGATTATAATCTAACGCAAAAATATCCGTCAAATTGTGAACTGTACGTTACGGTTCACAATATTTCGTTAGTTCATAATCTCGCTAGTGAAATTATAAACTAACGGTTTTTACAATTTTACGGTGACATATACATATATACAAAAATTGCTCGTTTAAAGGTATAAGATTTTTATGATACTCCGTACGTAGCTGAAACGTGCCGCTAGTATATAGTATAAATAAAAAATAGCCTCTAACGCCCCAACACCGCCAGCATCACGCTTTCGCCTGCTGTTTTCTTGCAGCTCTCGGCAGTAGCTCAGACGATCACTGCCTTCAACATGTAGCCTAGAGTTTAATAGGCTTGCTGTAGGTACTTCGCGCTTAATATAATACATGATAGTAGATTACTGATACAACTAAATACCTAAGATAGTAAAATTCAATTTTATTCAGGTGTTAACGTAGGTATTTTCGATTAACTTTTAACCAAGGACGATTACAATGGCGATTAAATGGTTCTTGCTTTAACTTACGTTTTTGTCGAAATGTATTACTTTAACGATTAACGAGCTAAACTTTTTTAGTAACGGATTAACGATTATCGAAGTTAACTATTTGATTAACGATACCCAGCTATGGGTATTTTGGACCTTTGGGAGGCGTGCGCGGAGCCGAAGCCAACACGTAGATGCCCTTTTGACACTTCAATGAAATATAAGGGGTACACCGAGAGGATGCCGTTGCCCGTCATGGGACGCACGCAGAGACAGCACGCGTGAGGGTGTAAGGATTTGTGTGCGTATGGATTGAGCGAGCACCTTCCGAAAATAAAAAAAAATATGCTGATCATTTAGTAAAAGTTCTAAAACAATTGTAAAACGAATCTCTGAATTTGTAAAAAGATAAATCAAAAGATACAGTCATTAACATGTGCTCACTCAGTTCTCACAAACTACCAACGAAAACAGTGAATGTATTCATTTAACATATCTTATACTATTAAACGAGCAATTCTTGTATATTTATTTATTTATTTATTTATTTATTTATTTATTTATTTATATATACCGACGATCTCGGAAACCGCTCTAACGATTTCGCTGAAATTTGTTTTGTGGGGGTTTTCGGGGGTGAAAAATCGATCTAGCGTAGCCTTAGATCCCGGAAAACGCGAATTTTCGAGTTTTCTTGAGTTTTTCTTTCGCATTTGTAAACGTAAAATATGGTCCTTAATTTCGCCGCGCGCGCATCGATTCCGCGTAGCTCAGTCGCACGAGGTCGGTCTAATGTACGCAGATAGATCGTAGGTGTCAGGGTTTCGAATCCCGGCCAGAAATTAAGTTTTTGTTTTTTGTCTTTTTTTTTGTTTTTGTATTTATAAGAGTTTTTTTTTTATCTAAAGACGTGATATATTAAAATAGAACCGAGCGAAGCTCGGTCGCCCAGATATTAATATTTATATACTAACATTTAGTAAAAAATATGCCAACCTACCTCTATAAATTTAAGATTACCTAGTGACTTATTTAATTTTTTTTTAATAGTTTCTTATGCTCACTCAATCCTCACACTTTTGAAAAGCCGAATTTTGATGAAAAACATAAGATTTAGACCGCTATTATATGTGTATAGTTTAGTAAAAGTGAAATGGGAATTTGTAAAATACAAAACGAACCACTAACGTGTCAGGTCTTTTTATAATATTTTTTTGTAAGTGCTCACTCAGTCCACACGTTTTGAGAAAGTTAAAAATGTAAATATCTTAAGATTTGTAGCACCACAGGCACTCGAAAGTACTTCAACATTTAGTAAACATTTTTACTAAATATCCACCATCTAATATTTTATATTCGTTGTCTGGTTTTAAAGATATTCAGACATAACTTTTCTCATACAAATGTATCAAGTAGGGTGACCACACTATGTCGGCTCCTGATTTCTTACTAGTGAAGTATTATATTCTTTGTTTCTTACCAATTATCATTCATGTCCTTTTTAATGCATGCATGTCGATATGGTTATTATCCTGACGTCGATAAAAATTACACAATACACATCATCACTAGGCCAAGAACATAACCTAAAAACAGTTTGCAGATGGAGAATTAATATGGTATTAGTTTAATATAAACTAATATTGTCTTCGGTTACCGCGATAGTTACTCATGAAATAAAACTATGGAAACTGATTAAATCGCGTATAATGAATTTAAAATACATCCCGACGTTTCGAACTCTTTACAGCGTTTGTGGTCAACGGGTGACTGAGGAAAAATTAAAATGTGCAAAAGCTACCCACATACAAGAAATATTAACGAACCATGGCCACAAATAATATAGATTTCTAAGGCAGGTTCACACACTATTAATAAAGCTAGTTATACAATATTCAAAAAATTTTACCATTATTATGTTAAAAAAAAAAACAATTAATCTACACAAAATTGACAAAGAACAAACTGCAAATGTCCAACACCAGATGTACTACAGTAGTACATCTGATAATGGAACAAGCACGACGAAGGCTGTGAGGCATTTGTGTTGTATGGTGTTGGACATTTGCAGTTTGTTCTTTGTCAATTTTGTGTAGATTAATTGTTTTTTTTTTTTTTTTTAACATAATAATGGTAAATTTTTTTGAATATTGTATAACTAGCTTTATTAATAGTGTGTGAACCTGCCTTAGAAATCTATATTATTTGTGGTCATGGTTCGTTAATATTTCTTGTATGTGGGTAGCTTTTGCACATTTTAATTTTTCCTCAGTCACCCGTTGACCACGAACGCTGTAAAGAGTTCGAAACGTCGGGATGTATTTTAAATTCATTATACGCGATTTAATCCGTTTCCATAGTTTTATTTCATTAATATAAACTATTATCAAAATTGAACGAAACTCCCCAATCTCAATATGACAATGAGAAGGCGGGGAAAATCAGGAGCCGACATAGTGTGGTCACCCTACATGATACATTTGTATGAGAAAAGTTATGTCTGAATATCTTTAAAACCAGACAAGGAATATAAAATATTAGATGGTGGATATTTAGTAAAAAATTTACTAAATGTTGAAGTACTTTCGAGTGTCTGTAGTGCTACAAATCTTAAGATATTTACATTTTTAACTTTCTCAAAACGTGTGGACTGAGTGAGCACTTACAAAAATTTATTATAAAAAAACCTGACACGTTATTGGTTCGTTTTGTATTTTACAAATTCCCATTTCACTTTTAGTAAAACTATACACATATAATAGCGGTCTAAATCTTATGTTTTTCATCAAAATTCGGCTTTTCAAAAGTGTGAGGATTGAGTGAGCATAAACTATTTGTAAAAAATTAAATACGTAACTAAGTAGGTGATCTAAAATTTATAGAGGTAGGTTGGCATATTTTTTACTAAATGTTAGTATATAAATATTATATGTTAAATGAATACATTCAGTTTTCGTTGGTAGTTTGTGAGAACTGAGTGAGCACATGTTAATGACTGTATCTTTTGATTTATCTTTTTACAAATTCAGAGATTCGTTTTACAATTGTTTTAGAACTTTTACTAAAAGATCAGCATATTTTTTTATTTTCGGAAGGTGCTCACTCAATCCACACGCACATTAAGGATTTGAGTTTAATGGAATCTAAAATGAGCTGGAGTATTGAATTAAAGCGATGGGCTAAACGTCACAGTACGTAATTATTATTATTATAAACCTGTTGTACGGGAATAAAATTAATAGCACACTGGAAATAAAATTAATAGAAAAATCAAACAAATTTTTATTTATACTGAATAATCGGTTTGGACACTAACATTTCTTATAGGTAAGTACATAAGTATTATATTAGACAATAAACATTAAACAATACACTTTAAATTATCAAAGAGTACCTACGCTGTCAAAACATAAGAAACCATTTTCTAATTTTCTTACTTAAGAAAGTTGAAAAAGCGTTCTCTTATAAATCATAAGATTCACAAGTGTTAGACACAGATCCTTAATTCTATATGTACAGATATATTACAATCAGTACGATGGCCGATTATTAAGTATCCGGAAAACAAACGAATATAGGTATATAGTTGGTTGTACATCTAGACACAATAAACCACTTGGAGCCACTTTTGACCCCTTGCTAACTAAAAATCCTTTTAACAGCAACAAATGAAATTTAGTTTATTTTGAGACTTACAACACTAGTATTGATAAATATTGCTAAATCATTTATAATAGTTTCAATCAATGGATTATTTAACTCATTAAACCATTGATACTTATGGATTGACCTCTGACGGGACTTCCCTCTAAAAGTCTAATAAATGGCGAATTGCTGCATTACAAATCTACGAATAATAACATCGCACGAACATTTTCACGATTCATAAATTTAATTGATATTCCTGTAAGTGCGCAATTCCAGTAACATAAGTGTCAGCCCTAGTGGGAAGGTGCTCATATTTGACATCTAAGATTGAAATAATTGTTCACTGAATCATATTCGTCTGATTGCAATCAATTTCTATTATATCATACTTAAAACGACGTCCATTATTATTGTGATGAGTTAAAATATGAGTAAACAATACATTTGGAGTAAATAGTAAGTCACATTTCTGGCATTTTAGTTTGGGTATTTTAGGATTTGATTTGCATACACCAAAATGTCTAGATATACTATCTACATTTAAAAAATGCAATTGGCAAGTACATTTGTAAAGCTTCGCGATTTCTTCCTCGATAGGTTCCGAGTCCGACGTCATTGTTACTGCAATTGTATCATCAACCGCACTTGTATAATTTTCATTAGCACGCAAGATTTCTGCATCAGAGTCGGTATCGGTATTGCTGGCGGACAAATCGGAATCATTATCTTTTGTATACAATTTAGTGTCATTTTTATTCTTGTCAACCGTGCACGGATCGAATGGGATTATGTACATATTCGATCGAAGAAAATGAGGATCCTGTTCATGAGACTTGGTATGAGTTTTCAATCTTCCGGCAGAAAAATACAAGCCACATTCGATACACTTTGACCGTTGTTTTCCAAAACGACAAATGTGTTTAGGCATGACATCCTCATTCTTAATACAAATCTCACAGGCATTACACACAAACAGTCTATAATCATACACTGCGCCTTTAAATTTAAATTTTGAGTCCATTTCAATCTTCATTTCCAAACTATTCGCTTCGCCGATCAGAATCACCTTCATGTTGCTATAATTAAAACTGACAAATTCTTTGTGCATGTTCATATGACTTTCGTAATACTCCATATTCAGCAACAATGCACAATCTGGGCACTGCTTCACATTAATAAAGTCACATTTATGAATATCTTGAAGTTTACTAATGATTACATTACAATTTCTGCACTTATATAAGACGTGATTTTTACGTAAACAGAATGAGCGATTTATTTCCAAATCCCGTTCCCGGTTGAAAACAACTATCCTGTATGACTGCATACTAATATCAAGACGGTTGTGAATTTTTTCGTGTTCAATTCGAGATGCAGACGAATTAAACGGTATACTACATATAGTACAGGGGTGATATCTCAGCTTAAAACAAGCATTCTCTGAATGCTTAAACAACGAACTAGGCTCAATGAAACAGTTACACTGATTACATTTATAAACAGTTAAAGTAGGATCTCCGTGTTGTATTACATCCATCTTAATTCTACACTCGAACCTGTATATAGAAGTACTCAATATATTTATGATTTCTTCACTTGAGCACTTTTCAAAAATGTGTTTTATCCACAAGTTATTATCTGCAGGCAAATAATAACTGTCAAAATGTAACAATTTCAACAGGATTCCTTTTTCATGCACAGTTTGATGGGCTTTGTAACATTCTTCATCGATGTTTAAATTACAAATATTGCAAACTATTGTATTTATCACATTTTCCTCAGACTCGTAATGACTCTGACTGTGTTCTACTGCTTTATCATATGTGTCAACAGAAACTGAACAATTTCGACAAGTATATACTATATATTCCATACTATCTGGTGCATTTAGTAATGTCGCATCGTTGGTATGTAATTCTGTTTGGTGGCATTCATGTTTAGAACTGTCACCTTCATTGTTTTCAGTTTCATGTTTATCAGTTATTTGATCTAAATTGCTAGTGATAACACTAACAGTAGATTGCGAATTCTTGGATTCCATCACCTTAGTATTATCCGTTATATATTGATGAAAGCTCATATGCAATTTAAAAGCAGCTTCAGATAACTTTATTTCGCAAATATGGCACGTTAACGATGACACATCGTTGCATATATGGTTATTCTTAGCCGTTACAGTTAGAAAATGTACAGCACAAGAGGTACATTTTGGATAATCAGGCAAAGGTGGATTCCTAGGCTGGCCATTGTGCAAGTCAAAGAATTTGAAATTTTTCAATGTTAAGTTTTTTCTTTCCTCGTGAAGTCTATTATGTAATTCAAAAGAAGAGCTGCTAAATTTAAGACCACAGTATTTGCAAGGTAATGCTGTAATGTTTATGCAATTGTCTTGTATATGACTACTTTTTCTAGACTGGATTTCGAAGCATTTACAAGTTACACAAAAGTAATTTGATAGATTGCATTCGTCTACAAGTTGCTTTCTATTATTCAACTTAGGCATAGGAAGATCAATTGGGCGCCCACTATATAAATCATATAATTTAAAATTATTGACTGATAGGTCTTTGTTTTCCTTGTGTAAACGTTTGTGTGTCTTCATAGATGCTGCGGTAAATCTTAGACTACAGAGTTTGCAAGTTATTTTGGACAAACTGTTGCACTGAGCCTGTAAATGGACCTTTTGCGTAAATATGGACACGAAGCATTTACAAGTTTCACAAAAGTAATATTTCAAGTTACGCTTTAGACGTTTGCCTTCAATGCGCAAAGGTTGCTTTGTTTGCATAATTTCAGCTTCATTAGTCGCTTTAACAGGTACATTCAGTTTCTTATTTAGTTCTTCCGGTTTACGAGAATTCATAGGTTGCCCGTTCTGCAGGTTATAAATTTTAAAATTATTTAGTGTCAAATCTTTATTTTCTTTGTGTTGACATATATGTGTCTCTATGGAGTTTTTAGTAATCGTTAAACCACAACTTTCGCAAGTCACTTTATCGATGTTCTTGCAACGTGCCTTTAAATGAAAACCTTTTCTAGATTTGGTTACCAAGCATTCACATGTTTCACAATAGTATAATATCATATTTATGTTTGTGCGCCAATTATCAGCCTCTCTATGTATTTTTGAGTGAAGAGCTTCAGATTCATTGGGTGAAAGTTGCGTTTTATTAGTGATTACAGGGTCTTCAGACTGTTTAAAACCTTTGATGTCTTGGTCATGAGAACTCATCGGTTGACCACTGAATAAATTGACGAATTTAAAATGATTTAATGTGAAGTCTTCCATTTTCTCATGAAGACGTAAATGGGTCATGATAGAACCGTTCGTGAATGTTAGACCACAGTGTTTGCAAGCCGTTTTCGCTAAATTCTTGCAACGAGCTTTTATATGGGTATTTTTCCTAAATTGGGTTACGAAGCACTTGCAAGTTTTACAATAGTAGTATGTCTGACTTAACTTTGTACTTATATTATTATCGTCATCGTATATTATAGATCGTTTTGTTTCTGGTACCGATGACTCAACTTTCGTAGGTCTTCCAATATCTTTAACTTCATTCTCTTCGTACTGATTGATACTTTCATCTTGGGCTTTACTTTCAGAAGGAGCTTTCCAGTTTGATGGCAATTCTAAGTTTGTATCTTCGACTTCACTGTTAGTAAGAGGTACAAGATTTTCAACTCTGCTATTATTGTTTATGGGTTTTATACAATTTTCAAAGTCAGCTTCAATGTGAACATTTGAGAGGTGTGTAGTTTTTAAATCCTCAGGTTCAAAGTCTACAGTTAGTTCTATATACTCGGTTTCATCTCTCATATCATTATCGTCATCGTATGATACAGGTCGTTCTATTTCTGCAACTGTTGACCCAACGTTCGTAGGTCGTCCAGAAGCTTCAACTTCATTTTCTTCATGCAGATCTATACTTTCATACTGAGCATTATTATCCGAAGAAGCTTTAAAGTTTAAAGGCAGTTTTGTATTTACATCTTCGGCTTCACTAGTAAGGTGTACAAGATTTTCAAGTTTGGTATAGTTCTTAATGGGTCTTATTAAATTCTCAAATGAAGTTTCCACGCTTAAAGATCCTTTTAAATTGTCAGTTTCATTATTCACTAGCTTTTTTACATTTTCAATTTCAATATGATCGCTTGAGGGGTGTAAAATATTTAAATTCTCAGCTTCAATGTTTGCAGATTGTGTTACGCATTCAACATCAGCGTTGCTGTTTACAAGTCCTATTATACTTTCGACTGTAGCTTGAATGTTAGAGAGGTATTTATATTTTGTATTTGAAACTATTGCTTCATTATTTACAGGACATATCAAATTATCAACATCAGCTATAGTATTAATAGACTGCGTATCATTTTCATTTCGAGCTTGATTGATGGAAATCCGGTTTATATTTTCAACATCAGTTTCATTATTTATAGATGGTTGAGAACATAAATATGTACCTTCAATATTGACAGGTCGGTTTATATTATCAAGATTATCTTCATCGTTATTGTGTTGTATTACACATAGATTTTTAGCTTCAGTAACGTTTGTTGGTTGCTTTACATTAACAAGTTCAGCTTTATAACAAATTGCTTTTTGTGCAACTTCCAATACAGGAGGATCCATTGGTTTGCCATTATAAAGGTTAAAGAACTTCAGATTCTTCAACGACAAGTCACTTTTTTCCTCGTGTAGGCGCCTATGTGTAATCATAGATTGTTTAGTGAACATTAGACCACACAGTTCACAAATAATTTTAGTAATTTTACTACACCTTGCTTCTAAATGGAAATCTTTTTTAAATTTGGTTACGGAGCATTTACAAGTTTCACAATAATAGTATGTAAAATTACGCCTTGTTTTCCAGTTTTTCTTATTTTTCGCAGATCCTTTGTTTTTTTCAACCGAAGCTGCATTATTCATATTACCCTTTATACTCGTATTATCAGGTACAGGCAATCTCATGCGTAAGCCATTGTATAGGTTAAAGATTTTAAAATTCTTTAATGATAAGTCACTATTTTCCTCGTGTAAACGCATATGTGCAGTCAAAGACTTAGCAGTGACCGACATGCCACAGTGTTTACAAGTCACTTTCGGAAATCTTTTACAGAGTGCTTTTAAGTGGATATTTCTCTTTGTTTTCCTTACGCAACATTTACAAGTCTCGCAGTAGTAATATGTTAGATTCGCCTTTCGGCACATAACTACCTTCTCCTGATTAGTTACTGAAGTTTCTGTAGTGAAACAAAATCTAGATTCATTGTTATCTATCTGCAGTTCTTGTTGTTTATTACTAGTTTGTTCACAAGAATTTGGCTCCAAATCGGTGAGTGTGTCTACATGTGGATTTAAATTTGTTACTTCACGTATTGGAGGACTTATGCGCAAGCCACTGAAAAGGTTAAAGAACTTAAAACTTTTGAATGTTAAGCCTTTTATTGCTTGGTGTAGTCGCATATGTGTTGTCATAGACCCTGTTGTAAAAGTTAGACCACAGTATTTGCAAATTGACGTATTCAAATCCTTGCACCGTGCCTCCAAGTGGACATTTTTTTTAAAATTCGTTACGGAGCATTTACAAGTTTCACAGAAGTAATATTTTAAGTTTATCTTCTTACTCATGCCTCCATTATTCACAGGTCGTTTTGTATGTTCCGTTTCAGCTCCATTATTCGCAAGTTGTTTTAAAATTATACTTTCAGGTACCGGAGGATCTATGGGCTGGCCATTGTACAGGTTAAACAATTTAAAATTCTTCACTGTCAAGCCTTTTCTTTCCTCGTGTAAACGTGTATGTGTCATTATAGATGCAGTTGTAAATGTAAGACCACAATGCTTACAAGTTGCTTTGGTTATTTTTTTACACATCCTTCGTTTATGGAATTTATAGGTTTTACTGAACTTAGTCGAAAAGCATTGACAAGTCTCACAATAATAATATGTCATATTGCGCCTTCCGAGCGCAGCAGTCCGTTTGGTATTTACAACTCCAGGCATGGCAGGATTTATGGATTGCCCATCGTAGAGGTTAAAGAATTTAAAACTCTTCAATGTCAAGTCTTTCCTTTCTTTGTGTAGGCTTCTGTGTGTCAACATAGATGCAGTAGTGAATGTAAGACCACAGCGCTCGCAAGTCTCTTTAGTCATTTTTTTACAGCGTGCTTCTAAGTGTATTTTCCTCTTTAGTTTGCTTACAAAGCATTTACAAGTTCCGCAATAGTAATATGTTAGATGACGCTTTTGACGGAAATGCTCCTTATTTTTGTCTCTTTCTGTAGTATTAGTCGTTGAATATAATCCTGAGGCATTATCTTTTGGTGCCGTATTGTTGTTGTACATAACATTACATTTATTGATTTTATTTGAATCAATTTTTTCTAAAACCACTTTAACCTCACGAAAGGGATTTTGTATTTTTTGTGAGTTATTGTTTGCTTGATATTTATATGTGGTTGTCTTTACGGGGTTATCAGAAATTACATCACTTTTTATAATAAGATTTCGATAATTCGGTTCCATATGGTCAGATTCGTGAGAGGTTTTTAAATTGTAATCCAAAGACATGTTACAAATTTTGCAGTAAATAAATTTCGAAACTTCTAACCCACAGTCTCGGAAATGATAAAGAAAGCTACTTTCGGCAAAGAGAACCTCGCATTTAGAACACTTGTATAAAATTTTTGTAACATCTACATTTTCCATATTATATACTACGAAGTTGTTCGAAACTGAGTGCTGTCTTTCATGACTTAAGGCATCTTCTTTTTTGAAAATTCGATTACAGATAGTACACTTCCAATTAATTAGCATTTCCATATGCTCAGTATGATTTGCTGCAAATTGTGATGTAGTAAAATGAATGTCACATTTATTACATTTAAATAAAATCGACTTCAACACTGGAACAATCTCAGTATTTTTTCTTTTCATCTGTAGAATGTCGTACAAATGTTCAATTAGACATTTCTGCGTATCAAATGTTTTTTTGCAATGAAAACAATTAATACTCCATCCGGAAGGTTTTTCTTGGTTTACAATTTGACTATCAATATTGGTTTTGGTATTCGGATTTGATTGATGTGGGACTTCCTCATAATTAATTTTATGTATATTTATAAGATGCTTTTTTAATACATGAGGTGCAACAAATTTTTTGGAACATATTGTGCATCTATGTTGGCGCATGGGTTTATAAAAGACACGTCTGTGTTTTGATACTTTTGGCAGCTTTCCATTATTAAATGTATGCATATTTATTATGTGTTTCTTTAACACATTCAAAGAAACACATTTTTTGTCACAAAATGTGCATTTATATACTCGATGTTCATTAAAATCAGTTTCTTTGTGAAATACTTGTACATGCTTCTCAAAAGCATTAAGTTCTGGGAATAAAATCCCACAAGTGTCACAATATCTTCTCGATTTGTGTAAATAAGACTGTATATCGAGTAACTCAACTTTTGGTTCGTAGGATGTAACCAACTCTTCAAAATAATTTTCATCTATTGAATCTGGATTGAAGTTTGGATCCTTTTCAAAGAACTCATCATTTACGCGGGGCGGGTAATCTTGAACAGAATTTTCCAAATGGTCGCCATCATCATAAACTATGTTCGGTTTAGAACCAAGTATAATTTTATTGGAGTTGAGAAACTGATCTTGAAATACTTTGTTGTCAGGAATCTCCTCTTGTAGATATGGTTTTCTGTCTTGAACTGAACTTGTTGTAGATTCAAATTCTGAAAGAAAAATAATTTATAAGAATTTAACTACTTCACAATATGCGAGTATAGGTACTTATAATTATTATGATAGTTCAGTAAAACAATTATATCCTCAATACATTTTTAAAATTAAAAAAGACATTTACCACTGTCATAAAAGTTAAAAGAGTAAAACAATTATATCCTCAATACATTTTAAAAATTAAAAAATACATTTACCACTGTCATAAAAGTTAAGAACTTCTTTCTTGATTACTGTTACTGAAAACTCAAGCTCGTTTTCCATTATAACTTGTTTCTCCATTAAATCCGGTGTTTCTTTGTCAAAATCATCAGCCATTTTAAAAACTGCAACAAAAAACAGAGTTTGAATAAATATAATTTTGTATCATTATTCATTTATCTTATAGATTCAGGTTTTGCTATAATAAAATTGTAAACATTCTAGCTATAATTAGGTACCTTTCTTTAAGTAACAACTATATATAACATTGTTTTCAATCAAACAATCAACATCATTTATTTGCAAGAATACTTAATTTTAGTTACAGGTTGTTCTTGCAAGAATTATCAGCCACAGTTTTTCTATTCTATTCTAAATGGCCGAATTCATTAATGTACTTTGAATGTAACAGCCATTGAAAATAGAAGGGGATACATGTTAGGGCACCTGATACGGCACGATACCTAATACATAAAATCAATAATCGAAGGGCGAATAGAAAAGAAGAGAGGCAGGAGGACCAAGTTAAAGACGTAGTGAGATATCAGGACGGAATGGCGATTATTCCACAGACAAGAGATGTGCGTTCCCATTGAGGGTCCACGTTGGAATTTCGAGCTTTTGAATGTGTCAGTCTTTAGTAAAAGTTCTCAAACGATTGTAAATTCAACCAATAATTTGTAAAAGTAGGCACTCAAAAGTTACATTCGGTTAAAAGTTACAGTCGTGCATGTCAGGTATCCATATTTCATAATCCACTTCAAATTTACAACTTCTGTAAATGACTACTCTTAGTAAAAGATTTGTAAAACTAATTTCATTAATTATGACTCCGTTATACTAACTCAATACGAAAAAATTGCATGAAGAATGTGGTCCCTCAATTGATCGCGATAAGTTCACACTAAGAGAGAACAATAGTATTATTTAAAATACAGGTGTGACTGAGAGTTAGTAAAAGTACTAGAATCATTGTAAATTCAAGCTTTAGTTTGTAAAAGATGCCATTAAAAAGTTTCAATCGATTACAGGTGGTCCCTCAATTGAAACGTTTGTAATAAAAATAAATCAATTTACGTAACATTTGGTTGTTAAATAGACAATTGCTATAGTCTACTCGTTAGTAAAAAATATTTACTAACTATTGCTCCATCGATCAGTTAAAACAAATGTACCGTTTTACTTAAAATAATAATTAAATGCCTGAGAAGAATTACTACGGGTCAGGTGACCACACATTACGATTTTGATGGATAATTAAATAATAGTGCATTACGTCAGTTGCCGGAAAAGAAGGGCTTACAGGCTGAGTAGGTATATTCGGCTTTAACATCTTCGCTTCGGCAATTAACGTAACTCGTAATAATCACACTTCGTAAATGATCTAAAGACGGCTACCGTAGTGAACGTCCTAAGTCCACACCCACATCACTTTTGTCTGACCTAATTTTGAAATAGTACTTACAACAACGCCATCATCAGAAAAAAAAACATGCATAACGGTTTACAGTTTTACACAGACAATGGCGCCCCTATTAATTTAGATTCCTTTTTGCCAGACTATAGTGCGGTAAATATCACCGATTAAAACGTTACCTCAAACAATTAAAAAAAAGTTTAAGTGCGGAATTTAAAAAATATACTTGTGTATAAGAGCTTTTTCACATTTCAAAATGAGTTCGGACAAAAGTGAGGTGGGTGTGGATTTAAAGCCGGATATACCTACTCAGCCTGTAAGCCCTTAATATTCTTTCCTGGCATCTGACGTAATGTACTATTATTTAATTATCCATCAAAATCCTAATGTGTGGTCACCTGGCCCTTAGTATTTCTTCGCAGGCTTTTGATTATTATTTTAAGTAAAACGGTACATTTATTTTAACTGATCGATGGAGCAATAGTTAGTAAATATTTTTTACTAAAGAGTAGACTATAGCAATTGTCTATTTAACAACCAAATGTTACGTAAATTGATTTCTTTTTATGACAAACGTTTCAATTGAGGGACCAGCTTTAATCGATTGAAACTTTTGAATGGCATCTTTTACAAACTAAAGCTTGAATTTACAATGATTCGAGTACTTTTACTAACTCTCAGTCAAACCTGTATTTTAAATAATACTATTGTCCTCTCTTAATGTGAACTTACCGCGATCAATTGAGGGACCACATTCTTCATGCATTTTTTTCGTATTGAGTTAGTAGAAAGGAGTCACAATGAATGATATTAGTTTTACAAATCTTTTACTAAGAGTAGTCATTTACAGAAGTTGTAAATTTGAAGTGGATTATGAAATATGGATACCTGACATGCACGACTGAGGGTCCACCTTTAACGGATTGTAACTTTTGAGTGCCTACTTTTACAAATTATTGGTTAAATTTACAATCGTTTCAGAACTTTTACTAAAGACTGACACATTCAAAAGCTCGAAATTCCAACGTGGACCCTCAATGGGAACGCACATAGACAAGAGCCCGTCTCCTAAGAATATGACGATGATGATAATGTAAATTAAAATCATTTTAAATTGTACGTTAAAATAACAAACAGCATCATCTAATATATGATTTGGTCATGTTTGCCGTATTGGTCCTTCCACCCATCTTGAGAATGAATCTCATTTGGGCTCGCCACTATTTCTCCGCAACTGTCAACACGTCTGATCGCTATCCCTGTATCGACCGCATTGAGTTTGAGAAAGTCTAAAAAAATGCGCCGTACGCTAGTCCCGCAACTTCTCTCACTCTCCTTTGTCGCTTACCCTGCCCCCCCGTACCTACTGTGCAGGCGAGGACTGAGGTGACGAGTAACCTATAGATACTTGTTTAAAGTATTTATACTAGAAACCATACTTAATATCCAAAAAAGTTAACAATATGTTGCCAAAGAAAGGAAATTTTGTAATATGCAATATCATAACACTTCATTATGAATTCAACATTAGATTCAACAAATTATTGCTTAAACAAAAAATCTTAATAAATCCAAATTAAACGGATATATACTTATTTAAAATAGATTTGAACAACAAAATTTAATATTATTATTTACACTGATAGTGATAATATGTATAACGATTATAGTTTCTAGAATAGTTAAGACGCGTAGGCTCGGGTACTTTGATGGTGTTGTTATAATCATATTTCAACAGCAGTGGATGATTATTTCACAATCACAACTACATTATAAGTATTATAACATGTCACATCTTATTTTAGTTACAACTTACTGTACTTTCAGTACAGATAGACCAGTTTGAAGAAGAAACCGAAGAAACAGAATCATTTTAACCACGCATTTCTGAGACAGAGGAATTTTATAAAGTATTATCTTTTTACTATTTTAGAATATTTCACATAAAAAACAAATATTTTCATAAAACTGGCACTTAAAATAAGTTTTGACGTTTTTATTTTCTTCTAACTTTTATTAGGTAGTAATGACATGTACTTTTGTATTCAATAACATCTCAAATATTGTTTGATATAAATGAATGAATTTAGTTTAAAGTAGCCACCTAAATTATATTGTATTTAATAAAAAATAAGTAAGAATTCTAAAATAATGTTTTTTTTTTTACTTATTCGTTTCATAATAAGTACACTATTTTAGTATGCAACTTGCGTCCTTTTTTTTATTCTATAGTTTTTGTCGCAGGCTGTACTTGACTTTCAACATTAAATGCTATTGATAATTCTAAAAACATTTATTACAATATATATTTTTCATTATCTGCCAATAATATATCACATTTGTGGGTTATTGTGTGAGTATGTATAGAGCATCATAATTATGTTTGTAGATTTCATATTTTACTACGTTTGTTCAATTTCAAGAGATTTGGTAACTCCTTTTTTTTGCCTATTTGCTTAAAGTACTTGAAAATTACTTTACTAAAATTTATTAAAAAAAATATTTTTGAAACTGCCTCTTAGCCTATAATTCAATTTTCTTAATTAAAATTACATGTCTGTCTTTGTTTGGGTCACGGGTTTATACACGGTGTTTCCGGTATCACTCAAAACCTCAGACACCCCAACTGATTTTTATTTTTTTAAACTCATCTAGAGTATTCATCTTTTAATCTGATCGTTACTTTTTTTTTAATTGAATTTTTAATTTTCTGTACAGCTCTACTTGACTTTTAGCTCTACACTCAATAAAATAAATGCTAACTACCATCATAAACCATAAGACTATTTATTTGTGTACGTTACTGCAACGACATAAGGTTTACCAATAGACAGCTAAGATGTCACTGTAAAACACTTTAAAGCTTTGTCACAGTAAACTTCAAATTGGACAGGTAATCGCAGTAAGCAAATTAACTCAATATTCAAAATGACAAGGTTGTAATTAGGTACGAGTTCAATTTGTTATGACTTATGATAAACATTAAGATTAAACTGACAAACAACGTCAAACTAGTAGCGGAAAAAATAATCGTCCAAGTAACCGGCCAGTATTAATACCCCTAAATACTGAAAAAAGGTAAACAACCTCTAGCAATGCGATATACACAATGTTGTATTACGAGTACAATAGAATGGGCACGTAAAAAATAACTAATAATACTAATTTAAATAAAAATATTACCCCCATCAAGATATAGCTCAATCGATTCTACTCTCGATTCTGAACAAACTGTTTTCAGGTTTTTAGTGTTAAGTGAAACACGGTGTATGTGTGTCAATTTTCAAGTTTATCGGTTCGGTAGTTTCGGAGAAAATTGGCTGTGACAGACAGACTCACGAGTGATCCTATAAGGGTTCTGTTTTTCCTTTTTGAGGTACGGAACCCACAAAAAACTTATATTTATATGAAACAACCATTACAAAAGGCGAATTATTTTAATCCTAGCACAAAGAACTACTACTAGACTACCTGAAAAGTAGTGAGGTGAAAATCAGTTACAAATACAGAAAGTTATTCAAAACAATTATTATATTTAGTTAAATACTTTCACAACTAGCTCTGTTCCGAAAGTTAATGACTCATAAGCTTTTAGTAGCTGTCACTTTTATTAGTACTAGCTTGTAAAAGTGTCCACTGAAATAGTACATTTCGTTATAAGTGCGAGAAGAATGACATTCTCGCAAGTGTGACGAACGACGTTTTTTAATACAGTTGCGAAAAAACACTACTACAACGAAATAAAACAATAAACAATCCAAACTCCCAGTTTTCGCAGTGACATTGACGCATTTTTTGACAATTCAAGCTTTGAAGCTTTAAACTTGCGTTCATATTTTCGATTTTGCTATCCATCTAACACAATTTATTTATTTCATTGTGTGCCATAAAAAATATAAACATTTATGATTTGGGACGATTGTTTAATATATACCTACGTTTTAAGAAGTATTGCAAATAACATAAAATTATTATGACAAATCGCGTAAAATATTAAGGTTTTTGAACGTGCTTGCCTTAAGTTGGTAACATTAGTAAGACACCACTGCTTTAAATGACAGACGACGCGTTTCGTTCCATTTCACGTTCGGTTTACACGACTCATTATGAGCCATTTTTTCAAAGTATAAACAATTTTATAAATTATGCTTAGCATGAGGCCCAGGGAGCGTACTTTTCATGCCGATGACATCAATCTGACGTCACGCTCCATATAGGGTGATCCCAAATACTTTTATTGTAAATTATTAATCATTAGTCGTCAATCATTTTAATCGTGTACAAATTACTTCAAATATAGTAGTCCATTTACATGTGGCATAAATAATACCTACTTGAAATGTGAAACGTGAATAAATATATTTGATTTGTTTTATACATAAATTTAATTAAATAGTATTGTTAACAACAGATTACAATAAATACGTAGAAAAGAGAATTCCTCTCTAACGTAAAGCACACCATCCTTCTTGCATTCATTACCATGCAAAGAAATTCATAACTTAAAATGATTGATGACTAATGATTAATAATTTACAATAAAACAATTTGTGATCATCCTAATATGGAGCGTGACGTCAAATTGATGTCATGGGCACGAAAAGTACGCTCCCTGACTAAAGATAGATATTTACATATGAAATATCAATGTTTTAAACTACATACATACTTAATAGTATGTTTATAGTTTTATTCCGTCTTAGTAAAATATACTAATATTAAAACAGCTCGGTAAGTAGTCGTAAAATGGAACGCATACTTTTTACGCGCTAGTGCGTAAAATACAACTTCTCGCACGCTAAACGGGAACTTTTTGAGCGACTGTATTAAAAAATATTAATCACAGTAGTAGTAGTAGAGAGTTGAATGTTGAATTATAATAACAAATACAAAGTCTGGAATGGTAGGTTAAGTTACAAGTGTTACAACTGCATTTTTGGCCATAAATTGTGATATTACAGCATTGAGTAATTATTACTTCGTATAGAGGAGCTATAGCAAACAACGAACGTGTCACAGCCTGTAAGCTGAAGGCGGGGTGAGGGGGCGGGGTGTGAACCAATGGCCTGCTTTCGTAACGTCGCAAGCGCTACGATTTTACTCGGCGCTTACGACTTTTCGGTCGCGATGATGAGCCCTGCATAGAGTGCATAGATTAGAAGTCGTAGTATAGAAGTGACATGGGTTTACATGGGCATTTCTTTTAATTTATGACTCTCAATTAGCGTGAGTTGTTAACAAAAAACATAAATCGCTGTTAGTTTTGTAATGATAATCAAGCTTGAAAATCTGTATTTAAAACTAAACTTTTTTCACGTTCTGAATTTAGATTATAGCTTAGTATAGTATAATTCACGATGTTTTTATTGAAATTCCATGCTTAATTATCGTTGCAAAACTGACAGCGATTTAACTTTTTTTTAACAACTCTGTGAGTCATAATTTTTTTAAATGCCCACATTTTTTAAAGCTGCATACGGACTGAGCGTACATGTGTACACGTAGCCGCAACTGGATATTAGTTATTTATGTGACATTTGCATAATGGTAGGCATTAAAACATGAGTGTTGTTTTTGTTGTGTTAATAAGATAACATGAGTGTTTTAATGCCTAATTATGTATAGTCGCACACATAACTTTATCTACATCCATGTATGTATGGGCGCGGGTTTATCGTCCCATAAAAATTTGAATTTCGCGCGTTATTATACTCTCATAATTTGCTTGACCGTCTACCTACCCAAATTCATTCAGGCAGGTTAGGTACTGCACTTACATTTACATAGTCACATGAAATTCGACACGCGTATTGAGAATCTGTTATAGACCGACATGTCGGAAAACTGTGCAATTCTGACAATAATAATTAAATAACCTTTTTTGCGTCGATGAACTAACTTGCGATATTGTCACGTCTGCTTTTGTTGCATTTTTTACTCTTTGGTTTCAACGAAACATGGCCGCCGCAACATGGCGCTTCGGCATGAGTTAATATTGATACATTTTTTTAAAAGTAAGCGTGTTTAAACAAAAATGCAGTAAACCTACGTATGAAAAGTCACTCCTTGGCTTTTGTTAGATTTTCCTGAGCAGTTTGTACAGTACCTCACTACACATGACGGCATTATTTAGACGAAATATTTTTCATTGCGATACGTCAATCTACCACAGCCGTTTGGCACAGACTAAGCGCGTTTGTGCTGATCAGCTCTAAGTGTTGTTACACAAAATCAAGTTGAGGTGCCCTCTCTAGTTAACATAATTACTCAAAGTATTACAGCCACAGATTTACATGACTAGCAGAATAGAACGTTAAGTTCTCACTTGGATCTCCCGGGTCAGCGAGATTCATAATGAATCCTCCCGGTCATCAAAACAGAATTAGATTCTTCTAAGTCCAACTTCCCAAAGACCAAAGTTCCTTTAAAAAACACAAAATAACATACCAACAATGTGTGGAAGAAGATCGAATAGGTTAGAACAACAATTGAATGTAAATGCTTTTACTGCTATATTATGTAATGTAATGTAAAGTTAAATTAAAGTAAAGTCTAAAATTTTAGACATTTTAGTTATTAAATAGCTACCGAAACAGTGTTACATTAGATAAGATTGAATAAAAACAAAACTTCTTACTCCAGTCAATAGCAGGTTAGGTTAGAATAACATTTACCTCATTTTACTTTCATTAGACTTTGTAATGTTAGAATAAATCAAATAGTAAAAAAGCATTGTTTTAACAGAAGGTTAAATCAGCTATTTTAGTGTTATTAGTTAATTTAGATATCAGAAGCATAGGTTAGGTTAGATTAACACAAAGTGTAGAATAGTACCAAGGTTAGGCATGTATAGCAAAGTTAGTTAAACTAGTTGTACAATAATTATTACCAATATGTTAAATTAAAACAAAAAAAACTGAAGTTTTAATTGCAATTTTAGTAAGTTCAGTGCGGACAAGACCGGCATACTTCATTTGAATTGATAAAACTAGATGACTAAAGTAGTCTGGGGTGATCCGCATGGTCCTATGAGCTAATAAATATTATATTTTACAAAGCTATTATAATACTTTAGTGAAAAAGGTAAACAAATGTAAAAAAAATAAAACACTTTAAAAGGCTCTGCGGGTCGCCTCGCGATGAGTAAGGCAAGGCCGTCTAGTGCTAGTTGTCGCGTAATTTTATACGGGAATAGGTATCAAAATCATGATCGTATTTTCCGTAATAACAGTGAATAATGTGTTACATATTAAACAACGTTAAAATTTTCATATGAGCATTTAATTTTTTATTAAGAATTTTTTTTTATTTCTAAGGCAAGACCGGCCTTGCCTGCCAATGTGTCCTGTAAATGGGGTTAATAGACTTTTTTTTAAGGCCCAGACAAAAGTAAAGCCGGAACTTACAATAGGGAACTTGACTGTAGTTATCATAAAATATTTTATACCACGAACGAAATAAAGCATCAGATAATTATAAGAAAATCATGGACAGAAGTTGTTTTTAAATCCAATTTCTATTTAATAAGTCAGGTAGAAATTTATAATGTAAAAAAATAAGCGCGTTACAAAACACGGAGAAACTAAAAAGCCAAAAATAATAAACCTTTCAATTCAGATTTCTTATCGTATTGCAATAAGCTAAACATCCAAATTATTAAATTAAAAAATTAAAATAGCCTTTCTTACTGAGTTTTAAATTAAGTTTGAATTATCATTGTTGGCATTAAAGTTAAGTTTCGTATTTTGTTTTTAGTTTTATATCTGTTCTTTAGTTTTTAAATTAAGTCTCGTAGCTCAGTTTGCCTCCTGGCAAAGGCCTCCTCTAAATCCCTCCAGTGTGTCCTGTCCATGGTTGCTCTTCTCCAGAATGGTCCCGCTGTTAGTTTTATTTCATCTTCCCATCTACAGAGCTGTGGGCCTTTCTTACGGCTGCATCCTCTGGGGTACCAGTTAGTGATCTCTTTACTCCATTTTCCTTCTTTCGAGCGCATCATATGACCTGTCCATTTCCATTTTAGTTGATCTATTCTCTGCAGGATATCTGTCAGTTTGGTCTTCTCTCTTATGTCGATATTTCGTACTCTGTCGCTTCTTCTGAGTCCCAAAATGCTCCTCTCCATCGCACGCTGGCATGACGCGAGTTTTGCTCTATGTACTTCTGTGAGGGCCCATGTTTCACATCCATACGTTAAGCATGGGAGGATACAGGTGTTAAATACCTTACGTTTAATTGTCATGCTAAAGTCTTTGTTCTTCATGATATACTTTAGGGACCAATATTTTTTCCAACCACTTGTAATTCTTTTCTCAACCTCCTTTGACATATGGTCATCAAATGAAATAATTTGGCCCAGATATACGTACTCCTGCACATATTCCAACGGTTCGCTGTTGACAATTATGCTTATATGTTCCTTATTAGTTAGGAGTTTAGTTTTGCTACTATTCATTACAAGACCAACCTTACTACTTTCTTGACATAGTTCTCTGACCATCTGTTCCAGTATTATGGGTGATTCTTCCATCAAAACTAAATCGTCAGCAAATCTAAGATGACTGAGCCATTTTCCATCTATTTTGATTCCTTTGTTCTTCCAATTTACGTTACGGAAAATGCTTTCTAGGACAGCAGAGAAGATCTTTGGTGAGACAGGATCGCCTTGTCTAACTCCTTTCTGTACTGGAAACTCATTTCCTAGTGCTTCAAGTTGTACTCTGGCGCTACTGTTATGATATAGCTTTCTTAGGACATTTATGTAGACCTGTGGTATTCCTTGTTGCTGTAAGGTATCCCAAATTCGATCATGGATTAGACTATCGAAGGCCTTGTTGTAGTCTATGAACGCAATATATATATGTTTTTTATATTCTTTATATTTCTCAACAATTTGTTTTACAGTGTGAATGTGGTCTAAGGTCGAATAATTCCTTCGGAACCCTGCTTGCTCTACAGGTTGTTGCTCGTCCAGTTGCTTGCTTATCCTTTCTAAAATCACTTTTGCGAATACTTTATAGACATTAGACATCAAGCTAATGGGTCTGTAGTTCCCCACGTCATCCTTTGGCCCTTTTTTGTGTATGAGAATTATGTGTGATTTGGTCCATTGACTTGGAATAGTACAGGTGACTAATATTTTATTGAAAATGTTTGTTAGGATCGGGCTTAGTTCATAGACAGTACCTCTAAGTAGTTCGTTTGCAATTCTGTCGGGGCCGGGAGCTTTGTCAGTTTTTTGGCTGAGTATAGCTTTCTCCACTTCACTTTTTAAAATAGCAGGTTCTTGTGTCATATTTTCTGGGTTTTCTTCGTAGCACTGAGTCCCATCTTCCACTTTGGAGTAAAGTTTTGAGTAAAAAGATGTGGCATGCTCGCTGACATGTTTTCTTGTGGTAATGTTTTTCCCTTTGTGTTTCATGCTCGGTATCCATTCCTTGTCGACCTCTTTTATTTCTTTTAGGGCTCTTCTGATACCGCCCGTCTGGATGATGTGTTTTTCTAAGGTTTTATATTTTAGGTTTCTTCTATCTTTTCTAATGCTTCTATTGATTGCTTTACTAATTTGGGCAATTTTCTTGTTGTCATGTTTACCAGCAGGGTCGGACAGAAGATTTCGTCTCTCTTGTAGTAGTGACTTTGACTCATCGCTGAGGTATTCCTTTTTCTTTTTGGTATTCTTCGGATTAGCAAGCTTTTGCTCCAGCTTTTGGTACAATATCAACGGGTTCTCATCCGGGTCATGCAGCACACTGGTCTCGGACAAGGTTGCTATGGTTTCCTTTATAATATCTTTGTTTATTTTGATTGCTTTATTGCTGACAGATTTTCTAGATTTTCTAGGTGGCGCTAGTGTAAAGGTGCTCCTTACCATTCGATGGTTGGTGTTGAAATTTAAGTTTTGGACAACATCTGTGTTTGTGAATGGTTTTCTGTAGTTTGTGGTAATATAATCAATCTGGTTCTTATATCTGCCTCCTGGGGAGATCCATGTCCATTTTTTTCCTGGCTTCTTCTTGAATATAGTGTTTAGGATGCATAGGTTGTGCTCCGCCAGGAAATCTATAAATATCTGACCATTTGGGCTCCTTTTGCCATGACCAAATTTACCAATAATAAGTTCTTCTCCTTTCTGTTGACTTCCTACTTGCGCGTTGAAGTCTCCCATTACTATGATAAAATTTTTTGAATGTTGGGATATACAGTCTGACAACTTGTTGTAAAAAAGTTCGATTTCTTCCTTTCGGGCTTGTTCTGTTGGTGCATAGACTTGGATGATTGACCATGTCTTTTTATAACCTGGGAGCTGTAAGTTTAGCACCGCTATTCTATCTGATATACCGACGAATTCTTGTATCTTGTTTTTGTGGGACTTTTTTATGAGAAAGCCTACACCTCTATGACCGGCGATCTCTCCTTTGGAGTATAGTATAAAGCCCGGGCGTTCCTCTATAGACTCGCCTACTCTTCGCATTTCACTAATGCCTAGTATGTCCCACTTCAAGTCACTCAGTGCAAATTCTAATTCAGTGAGGCTTTCTTCTGTCCTCAGAGTTCTCGTGTTTAAGGTTGCTACTTGTAGAACAGACCTCTTAATTTTACATGTGGCTGTTTGATCATCTGGGGTTTGATTTAGAGGGTTTTGGTCATTTTCCCCCTCGATGACCAGTCGGCTTGGGGGAGGTTTTGTTGTAATGTTTACTATGTTGTTTTTTCTTAATACTATTGTTTGTTTCCGATTTTCCGTGGCAATTAGTTTTTTGGAACATTAGGTTGAGAGTCGGAACCTTCCCGGCTAACATAGTTCAGCATGGTAGGCCTGATGACCTCTTTCTTGCTCGATCTTGAGAGTGATTGTGAAGGGTTGCTTAGGGTTTGGTTTTTATTCAATTTTGTTTGAGCTGATGACTGAGGGGAATCTGACGATTCTCTTTTTCTCTTTTCCCTGTTGTTGTCTTTTGGTTTTATGACTATCAATCTGTCATCTTTTAAATAAGCTATATTCCCCTTCTTCCTTTCCTCTTCTAATTGGGGTTGTAATTGTTTTCTTACTTCCAGAACTTCCTTAGGGTAATCTTCCTTCACGTTAATGCCTTGTGGAAGGGTTTTCTTATTTTTTAGTATAAGATGTTTTTTCCATTGAGTTGTGATGGAAGCTACGACTGGACGACTCTTGTTTTCGCTTTGTTTTCCGATTCTGTACACGTTACTAATTTCGTGGCTGTCGAAGTAAACTCCCGTTTCAATTACAATGTCCTTAATGCAGTCCACGAGTTCCGCCTCTGATTTTCCCTTCTCTTCCACTCCAAAAAACACCAGGTTATTTTTGCGTTTTTCATTTACAACTCTTTTAAGTTTTTCTTCCAGATCAGACACTTTAATTTTGAGGTTATTGTTTTCTTCGATGATATTTTTCATCTTGACTTCTAGCGCGTCCGTGACGTTTCTTGTTACCGATTCCGTAATTGTTTTTGTTTGTTTCTCTAACTTTTCATCAAGTTTTTGAAGAAGTATTTCCATATTGTCGCCCATTTTAATGTTTTTGTTGTGTTTTGGAAGGTTTTTCGTTCAACTTAGTGGCAACACCGAGTGTCAGTGTCACTTTTTGACGTTAGGTTGGCACTATGGAGCGATAAGGTGAAATATAGTTTTGAGGTTATAATTCCGATCGGTATTTGTGGATGATTCTAATTAAGTTTGTTCCCTAGCACTGTTACTACACTTCGTATGTTGTCCACGACGTTTAGTTTTAATGTTTATTAGTTCTATTGCACTGATTTCGCACGGTTAAGCACTTTTTTCAATTAAAATCGACGGAGGCGAGTGACGTTAGTGTTGACTGGTCAGCCACCGGAAGCGGAAAAAAGCTAAACATCCAAATTATAAACAAATCAATTATTTTTGTAGTCGGTACCAGACCTGTTCGTCGCCTTGCTATTGCCTGTTTGCCCCACCCAACCATACACAGGCTGGTACCGACTCCAAAAATAATTGATTTGTTTATAATTTGGATGTTTAGCTTATTGCAATACGATAAGAAATCTGAATTGAAAGGTTTATTATTTTTGGCTTTTTAGTTTCTCCGTGTTTTGTAACGCGCTTATTTTTGAAGGCGGTTTTATTTTTTGTTAAAAAGTTTATTTATTTGTTGATTTTTAGTGGTTCCTAGTGATATTATATGTATCAGTCCGAATACATGTACAGTAGTGAAAGAATTATCCTTTAACTCCTAACCATTGAGGAGTTGACCTTCCATCATCAGCTCAGTTGATTTTTAGTGGTTCCTAGTGATATTATATGTATCAGTTCGAATACATGTACAGTAGTGAAAGAATTATCCTTAAACTCCTAACCATTGAGGAGTTGACCTTCCATCATCAGCTCAGCCACATAAAATTATTACCATCAGACGTAAATACTGGTGTACCTTTGAAAAATAGACTAAAAACATTACATAAGCCTATAACATTTGAAGAGTTCCCTCGATTTCTCCAGGATCCCATCATCAGACCCTGACTTGGTGCCAATGGGACCATCTCGGGGTTATACCGGTTCGATCAAAAAAAAAATTTTGAAAATCGGTCCACGATTCTCGGAGATATCGAGTAACATACATACAAAAAAAAAATAAAAAAAAAATAAAAAAAAAAAAAACATTCAGTCGAATTGAGAACCTCCTCCTTTTTTGAAGTCGGTTAATGAGTTGACCGTGACGTCACTCAATTCAATTTCATATAAATTCCATATTAGTAAGTCGTTCAAATTCGTTTTGACAGTTATTAAAACTATAAATTGAACGCGTTTTAAGTGCATTAATTGTGCTAGACAGGAAGAAAGATTATTAAATTACTATGTTACGTACATAATGCAGAAATATTTTGACTGCTTCTATTTTATTTAAATTTTTTGTGTAACCAAGTTTAACTCAATATTAACTAGTGTTCATCCTAGGGATATCGATTGAAGAACAATAGACTAAGGATGAAAAACTGGTATACCTTCAGAGGTGTAAGAAGCGGTACATAATATATATAAATAAAATAAATTCAGTACACAGACTTCCCAGATAGACGGTCTTCCCAACACTGACCTTAATTGACTTACAGTTGGTTAGTATTCAATATTTAAAAAAAATGTGTTATTGGTTAGGTTATAACTTCAATTTTAAATAAATGAATCGGGGGACACCTTACACAGATCAACCTAGCCTCAAACTAAGCAAAGCTTGTACTATGGGTGCTAGGGGACAATATACAAATACTTATATGGATAAATATGAAATACATACTTTTATATACATAGAAAACATCCATGAAACAGGAACAAATAATATATCTGTGTTCATCACACAAATAAATGCCCTAACCGGGATTCGAACCCAGGACATTGGCTTAGCAGGCAGGGTTACTACCGAGCAGGGATGTAACGGATGTGGTTTTAACGGAACCGGAAGCGGAAGCGGAAGTTTTGAATTTAGTTTAACGGAAGCAGAAGCGGAACCGGAACCAGAAGCGGAAGTTATAGATGTTAAAAACGAAATGAAAAAATACCACATAGGTATAACATAAACCAAAACTAATTAAATTACCTAGAACTTTTAGGTGTTTACTGTTCAGCCTGTAATCAGCAGTTTGTAATCAGCCTTTAGGCCCACTTAGGTTTTAAAAACGAAAAGAAAAGTTACCTGATATTTTATCTTAAGTATATCATTCATTACAATCCAAAAATTTAAATCACCTTGAACTTTAAGATTGTTTGTTGTTTAGGTAATCACTAAAAATCACATAAGAATCCTTTTAAACCTTTATTATGCCGTAAAAGGTTTTAGAAACGAAAAGAAAACTTACTCGTAGGTAGTATAATACAATCCAAAACTAACCAGTAAAAATTATATGTGTAATTGTTAGCACACAATTAAATTTTTAAATTAAATGGAGTGATTGTAAAAGAAGTAAACTGTATTTAATAAACAAATCTAAGGGGAGCTTCTAAGGGGATCGTAGATAAGCCCTGCACCACTGAATAGTTGTTCACTCGCTACTAATTAGGTGGACAGGACAAATATTGGCGCGCAATGGAATGAAGCGATTAATGTTTAGTATCGCAGCACGTGGCAAGCGGAGAGATGAGCGAATGATAGGTATAGACCTGTTGGTCTTTGATGTACGCCGCTCATGTCCCACCGTCGCGCTAGGTTCCGACATCCGTTATAACTTCCGTTTGAAAAATAACAGAACCGGAACAGAAGCGGATGTGTAAAACAAAACGGAAGTTCCGCAGTAACGGAAGCAGAAGCAGAACTCCGTTACATCCCTGCTACCGAGTACACCAGATGGTTGTCTGTTTTAACGAGAAATTAACAACAGAGCCACCATTACTATTAATATCATAAATTACAAACAAGCTCAAAGTGTACAAAAGTGATAACAGTAGGTTAAAAGGACTATGAAATTAATAAGTACTATAATAAATTGGTATGAATAGTTAGTTACAACATTCTGATCCATTTTGATGTCCGTTATGAGATTCACTTCTGATTTATTACTCTAGGGTGAACTATTGGTTTGTCATCATCCCATCATAGTATTTTTTTGGCTTCTTGAAACTGGCCTTGAAACAAGCAATATTTGGTATTGGTATAAAATATTGCATTCAGAAAGGAAATTTAAAATCTGATAAATAACAATGTCTTTTACAGCAATTGAACACAAAGATGTAACATGTGTTATAGAGTTTAATTCAAAATCAACAGACAAATTCTCCATGACTGATTGATAACAATACTGATTGATTTATCCTATTGTTATTTTACAATCATTGTAATACAAATTAAATATAACCTATTCAATTATGGACTCAAAATATGATTAGTAAGGAGATTGATTTAGAGTAAAACTGAAGTATATTTAAGAGGTGTGTCTTAAAAAAGATATTTGACTAGAGACAGATTTTTTATAAAATGGCTAGATGTAATGAATATGTATTACATTTGTCAACAATTTCAAGATAAGGAGCGTCAGCTTTACAGCAAACCCCTTTTTTATAGTAATTTACACTAGTTAGAGCTACAGTCAGGCTGCAACCCCACTGAAATTTGTATGGAAACTGCAACATTGGTGTTCTTACTTAATCAAATTGCAGTTGTTGGTATCGGCACTAATAATTGTGTAAGTTACAGGGCCCAATATATAGGCCCGTGGCACTTTTACCGATGCCAACCCAAAACTAAAGGTAATTTAGCAAATAGTAACTTACAGAACTCTTAAAATTGATTTATCAATGCATACCAAACTTCTACACCGTTCTGGACAATGTACCATACAGGATAGATAGTTTGAAATTTATTTAAGGTCCATCACATAGGATTGAGACCTTTTAATTTGATTTGCTTTTAGAATCTTTTAATTTGCTTAAGTAAAGGAGTAATCAAGGAGTGGTCAATCATTTCAGTGGTAGCTATTAATTGTAATTACCAAAATTGTATGCCAATGTGTCACTTTCTGTCTAAAATGATACCAATCAAGATCAATGAAATACAAACTTAATATGTTTGTATGAACGGTACTGCAGATCAAAACGCAGTGATTCAATGCTCTTTGCTGCAGATATCATATCATACAAAATAAATGAGTATCATATTAACGAACTTACCAGGTATCCTTTCCCTCATTTAGGATGCATCTTGAGACATTTTTTGTCTGAACTTGACAAAAATCTATTTACCATTGTCAATTACGCTCATGTGATATTTTTACTAAATATTTACTACATGAAGCCTAAAAAGTAGAAACGTCTAGAGCTAAATCTAGAGGCAGAAAGTACCCGCCTATTTTACTTAACCCGAAGCGTTTATCATTTCGCGTAATAAAGTTCAAGAAAAAGTCTTATTATTTCAGTCGCTAATCACTTATACGTAAAACGCTATATTTCTTATAAAATAATAATTATCTTTACTGCTTCTTTGCTCTAATAAATAAATAGTTGATTAAAATAATAGAAAATTAGAAGACCACGACACTTCGTTCTTGCTTGTAGTCTTTCACTGTCGCTCGAATATGCAAGAGCGATAGAGAGGTAAGCACTAAGCACAACCAAGGCACAACCTCAACATGGTTTGCTTTTTTTTCTACTAGTAACTTTTAATAAGTTCCGTCTTGTTTTCTTTTCATCGTTGCCTTTCTTTTTATAATGAAATCCTAAAAAAATATTATAAAGAGTTTTATTTTAACCTTTTCCATACGGAACACCAAAAACTTGTGAAATGTGTGTGAAATTCAGAAATTTTATAAGTACCTGATAAAACCATGAAGCTAGGAACACACTACGCGGACGTCCGTCGTAAAACGACCGCGACCGCGACCTATCAGTGTGCACGGAACAAAACATCCAGAGAGCCAGATTTCGATCGGACGTCCGTGCGCTCAAGGCCACGTCCGCGTCCGTCGACCGATAGTTTGCACGGTTATGTGTAATGTCATTGTCCAGATTCCCGTCCGCGGTCGATTCACGACGGACGTCCGCGTAGTGTGTTCCTAGCTTGAAGCTAGGAACACACTACGCGGACAAGGTACGCTTACGCGTTGTGCTTAGTGCTTACCTCTCTATCGCTCTTGCATATTCGAGCGACAGTGAAAGACTACAAGCAAGAACGAAGTGTCGTGGTCTTCTAATTTTCTATTATTTTAATCAACTATTTATTTATTAGAGCAAAGAAGCAGTAAAGATAATTATTATTTTATAAGAAATATAGCGTTTTACGTATAAGTGATTAGCGACTGAAATAATAAGACTTTTTCTTGAACTTTATTACGCGAAATGATAAACGCTTCGGGTTAAGTAAAATAGGCGGGTACTTTCTGCCTCTAGATTTAGCTCTAGACGTTTCTACTTTTTAGGCTTCATGTAGTAAATATTTAGTAAAAATATCACATGAGCGTAATTGACAATGGTAAATAGATTTTTGTCAAGTTCAGACAAAAAATGTCTCAAGATGCATCCTAAATGAGGGAAAGGATACCTGGTAAGTTCGTTAATATGATACTCATTTATTTTGTATGATATGATATCTGCAGCAAAGAGCATTGAATCACTGCGTTTTGATCTGCAGTACCGTTCATACAAACATATTAAGTTTGTATTTCATTGATCTTGATTGGTATCATTTTAGACAGAAAGTGACACATTGGCATACAATTTTGGTAATTACAATTAATAGCTACCACTGAAATGATTGACCACTCCTTGATTACTCCTTTACTTAAGCAAATTAAAAGATTCTAAAAGCAAATCAAATTAAAAGGTCTCAATCCTATGTGATGGACCTTAAATAAATTTCAAACTATCTATCCTGTATGGTACATTGTCCAGAACGGTGTAGAAGTTTGGTATGCATTGATAAATCAATTTTAAGAGTTCTGTAAGTTACTATTTGCTAAATTACCTTTAGTTTTGGGTTGGCATCGGTAAAAGTGCCACGGGCCTATATATTGGGCCCTGTAACTTACACAATTATTAGTGCCGATACCAACAACTGCAATTTGATTAAGTAAGAACACCAATGTTGCAGTTTCCATACAAATTTCAGTGGGGTTGCAGCCTGACTGTAGCTCTAACTAGTGTAAATTACTATAAAAAAGGGGTTTGCTGTAAAGCTGACGCTCCTTATCTTGAAATTGTTGACAAATGTAATACATATTCATTACATCTAGCCATTTTATAAAAAATCTGTCTCTAGTCAAATATCTTTTTTAAGACACACCTCTTAAATATACTTCAGTTTTACTCTAAATCAATCTCCTTACTAATCATATTTTGAGTCCATAATTGAATAGGTTATATTTAATTTGTATTACAATGATTGTAAAATAACAATAGGATAAATCAATCAGTATTGTTATCAATCAGTCATGGAGAATTTGTCTGTTGATTTTGAATTAAACTCTATAACACATGTTACATCTTTGTGTTCAATTGCTGTAAAAGACATTGTTATTTATCAGATTTTAAATTTCCTTTCTGAATGCAATATTTTATACCAATACCAAATATTGCTTGTTTCAAGGCCAGTTTCAAGAAGCCAAAAAAATACTATGATGGGATGATGACAAACCAATAGTTCACCCTAGAGTAATAAATCAGAAGTGAATCTCATAACGGACATCAAAATGGATCAGAATGTTGTAACTAACTATTCATACCAATTTATTATAGTACTTATTAATTTCATAGTCCTTTTAACCTACTGTTATCACTTTTGTACACTTTGAGCTTGTTTGTAATTTATGATATTAATAGTAATGGTGGCTCTGTTGTTAATTTCTCGTTAAAACAGACAACCATCTGGTGTACTCGGTAGTAACCCTGCCTGCTAAGCCAATGTCCTGGGTTCGAATCCCGGTTAGGGCATTTATTTGTGTGATGAACACAGATATATTATTTGTTCCTGTTTCATGGATGTTTTCTATGTATATAAAAGTATGTATTTCATATTTATCCATATAAGTATTTGTATATTGTCCCCTAGCACCCATAGTACAAGCTTTGCTTAGTTTGAGGCTAGGTTGATCTGTGTAAGGTGTCCCCCGATTCATTTATTTAAAATTGAAGTTATAACCTAACCAATAACACATTTTTTTTAAATATTGAATACTAACCAACTGTAAGTCAATTAAGGTCAGTGTTGGGAAGACCGTCTATCTGGGAAGTCTGTGTACTGAATTTATTTTATTTATATATATTATGTACCGCTTCTTACACCTCTGAAGGTATACCAGTTTTTCATCCTTAGTCTATTGTTCTTCAATCGATATCCCTAGGATGAACACTAGTTAATATTGAGTTAAACTTGGTTACACAAAAAATTTAAATAAAATAGAAGCAGTCAAAATATTTCTGCATTATGTACGTAACATAGTAATTTAATAATCTTTCTTCCTGTCTAGCACAATTAATGCACTTAAAACGCGTTCAATTTATAGTTTTAATAACTGTCAAAACGAATTTGAACGACTTACTAATATGGAATTTATATGAAATTGAATTGAGTGACGTCACGGTCAACTCATTTACATTATAAATTTCTACCTGACTTATTAAATAGAAATTGGATTTAAAAACAACTTCTGTCCATGATTTTCTTATAATTATCTGATGCTTTATTTCGTTCGTGGTATAAAATATTTTATGATAACTACAGTCAAGTTCCCTATTGTAAGTTCCGGCTTTACTTTTGTCTGGGCCTTAAAAAAAAGTCTATTAACCCCATTTACAGGACACATTGGCAGGCAAGGCCGGTCTTGCCTTAGAAATAAAAAAAAAATTCTTAATAAAAAATTAAATGCTCATATGAAAATTTTAACGTTGTTTAATATGTAACACATTATTCACTGTTATTACGGAAAATACGATCATGATTTTGATACCTATTCCCGTATAAAATTACGCGACAACTAGCACTAGACGGCCTTGCCTTACTCATCGCGAGGCGACCCGCAGAGCCTTTTAAAGTGTTTTATTTTTTTTACATTTGTTTACCTTTTTCACTAAAGTATTATAATAGCTTTGTAATCAAGCCTTGGCCACAGAATAAAGCTAGGAACATACTACGCGGACGTCCGTCGTAAAGCTAGGAACATACTACGCGGACGTCCGTCGTAAAACGACCGCGACCGCGACCTATCAGTGTGCACGGAACAAAACATCCAGAGAGCCAGATTTCGATCGGACGTCCGTGCGCTCAAGGCCACGTCCGCGTCCGTCGACCGATAGTTTGCACGGTTGTGTGTATTTCCATTGTCCAGATTCCCGTCCGCGGTCGATTCACGACGGACGTCCGCGTAGTGTGTTCCTAGCTTCAAACGACCGCGACCGCGACCTATCAGTGTGCACGGAACAAAACATCCAGAGAGCCAGATTTCGATCGGACGTCCGTGCGCTCAAGGCCACGTCCGCGTCCGTCGACCGATAGTTTGCACGGTTATGTGTATTTCCATTGTCCAGATTCCCGTCCGCGGTCGATTTACGACGGACGTCCGCGTAGTGTGTTCCTAGCTTAAAGCTAGGAACATACTACGCGGACGTCCGTCGTAAAACGACCGCGACCGCGACCTATCAGTGTGCACGGAACAAAACATCCAGAGAGCCAGATTTCGATCGGACGTCCGTGCGCTCAAGGCCACGTCCGCGTCCGTCGACCGATAGTTTGCACGGTTATGTGTATTTCCATTGTCCAGATTCCCGTCCGCGGTCGATTTAAGCTAGGAACATACTACGCGGACGTCCGTCGTAAAACGACCGCGACCGCGACCTATCAGTGTGCACGGAACAAAACATCCAGAGAGCCAGATTTCGATCGGACGTCCGTGCGCTCAAGGCCACGTCCGCGTCCGTCGACCGATAGTTTGCACGGTTATGTGTATTTCTATTGTCCAGATTCCCGTCCGCGGTCGATTTACGACGGACGTCCGCGTAGTGTGTTCCTAGCTTTACGACGGACGTCCGCGTAGTGTGTTCCTAGCTTAAGGGTGCGGGCACACGGGCGACAAAGTTGCTCGGCGACTTTCGTATTTGTATGAAAAGTTGCGTCGCCTCGTGTGCGCACCTTCATACTAGCCCATAGACCGAGCGATGGAGACAAAACAGTTTTGTCTCCCGTCTGTGGGGGCCCTAAGGTCTATGGGCTAGTATGAAGGTGCGCACACGAGGCGACGCAACTTTTCATACAAATACGAATGTCGCCGAGCAACTGTTGCCTCCGTGTGCGCGGGGCCTAAAAAAAAACCTAAGTCCCCCTTCGCTCCACCTCACCGCACAGCTGATCAAATGTCAAGATGGAGTTTTGTTACGCATTTATCAGATAAGAAAATGTACAATATGAAAACTAGTAATTATATTTTTATATCCTACGCGGGTTAAAATGGATAGTACAGCTCCATTTCAACCTTGGGCTAAAGATGGTGTGAAAAATGTTAAATCTGAAAGAGTAGTGGATGACGCGAAACTTCATCAAGAAAATGTCAATCATCCAAAACATACGCAAACTGCGTCTTACGATAAAGATAGTATTTCCGCTTCAAACGAAGATCCGGGACCATCGATTGCTACGGATCCTACCGCCGGGCCCTCCAGGAGCAAAGAGCCCAGAATGGACTCTGAAAAAATAGCTTCCATGCAACAGTTTATCGAGAACACCCTCAGGTATTCTAACTTTACCATAACATTCTTAGGCGTTGGGCTCTACTGTCTAGTGGCTAATAGTTCATTATCTTACAGTGGAAATCATTATAGCATCATATCAAAATTGATATTGTATGCATATCAGATATATTGTTGAAATGTATTGTAGTAGTCACTAGTTATAATAACAACAGCAATTTTCCATGGTACTGTACGACATACCGTAAAAGTAAATATTGATTACTTAGTTGTTAATAACAATTCCAGTTGTTTGGTATGTTTTAAAATTATTATGTTACTAGTTTTTTAGCTACCTCATCCACCTAGTAACATTAAATGCAATTGAATTATTGGGTAGTTGATCACTTTTTTAACACATTTTCTTTTAAGAGTTCAGTGGTTAATAATTACTATTTAAGATAAAATTAATTGTAATATGTAATTACTGGTTGGTTTCCATGATCAATCATAACCATAACACATCCTTAACATGTTCTATATTTATAAAAGGTTTTAGATTACCTGCATTACTAAAATAAAATAATATAATTTTAACCCATTGAATACCGTTTGGCAAACCTTGGACGACCAACCTGTCAGCTATAAACCAATAGTTCTGACAGGAGATGGCAAGTATTTGTAGAGTAAGAAGAAATAAATATGTGAGATAAAATTCATTTATGAAGTGATTGTAATACCAACGTCATTATAATACCAGTTAATATAGTAAGAGATTCTCTTCATATGACACACTTCTTGTGAATTTAAATATCATTACATCAGACTATACATATACAATAGATCATTTACAAATTTTGTGTGAATTTTGGACTTGTAGGAAGTGACTTACATGTAAAGCTTCAATTCCTGGTATGGACACTTATTTATGTGATGAACATGAATATTTATTTTGTTCCTGAGACATGGATGTATTCTAATCCATACTAATAATATAAACGGGAAAGTGTGTGTCTGTTTGTTTGTCCGCCTTTCACGGCAAAACGGAGCGACCAATTGTCGTAATTTTTTAAGTGGAGATAGTGGAAGGGATGGAGAGTGACATAGGCTACTTTAGTCTCTTTCTGACTCGAGTGAAGCCGCGGGCAAAAGCTAGTGTATTTATATATTGTAAAATTGAATACCATTTTATTTGGCAGGTGTCTGGTTTTTATCCCATATGCCAGTATTTAGTCCATTATTTTCATCCTAACTTAGTTCATTTTAGATTCATCAACTCTCAAATGCTCAAATGCAATATTTTTTGCAGCCATGAAGGAAGACAGAGAGTGGCCCAGCTGTTAGAGGAAGTGGAATCCCTGAGTGGTGCAGAGAGGCTCCTCTTGTACTTGCGGCTGCCCACTGGCATACCACCACATGACCCACTCAAGCAGCCAATAAACCCACTGGGGTCAAGGTGATTCTGCTCATAGTTATTTTTATAGTTTATTTTTATTTCTCCTATGTGTCATAATAACTTTGTCCCTACATGCTTGTTTTGTTACTAAAAAAGTTGAAAATCTTGATGAATTAATTGATTCATATTGTCCAAGTCAAAAAAAAAATCAAAAATGTTTATTTTTCTTTCACAATTTTCATCTTATAGCTAGTGATTGGAACCTCCTTTTAAGCTTTAAAATAGCTTGTGCCAGGAGGTACCGCTCCTCCATTTCGGAAGATTGTTACCAAATATTGTGCTACTAAAGTATTTCAGTGTAACCAAGTGTGTTTATCAAATGCTGAATTATCAATGAGATTGCTATTGAAATATATTAAGTTCAATGGGCTGTTTAATGTAGGTATAGAGTTCTTTGGAGGAGTTTACAGGTCTAAATAAAAATATTCAAGCTTACCTACCTTGGAACTACAACTTGGATGTTAATCCAAGTTGTAATTATACAATTTTGTATTGTCGTCTCGAATTTGCTCCTATATTATTCTGTTTATTAATAATTCAATAAATATATTAACAGGGCTGAACTCCAGCAGACTGTAACATGGATACAAACTCACTTGGAAGTTGATCCTGATGTTTCCTTGCCCAAGCAGGATGTGTATGACGAATACATGTAAGTACTGATCAGACTTGGTGGCTAATTACTAAAATTTGTTCATGACGAGCGTGTTACATATAGTTGTGCCATTCATGAAAACATCCTCATTTTACAATGGGTAATATTCTCTCATGAGAATATTTCCCATACAAAATGGGAGAATTTTCTCGGGAATGACACAATTATGTGTAGACTATTACGTTACGGCTAAGCAGCAAACATTTGTTTCGAAGTTTTGAACATTCTGATATTTTTGTGTGAATAGTCCCTCCCTGGCAAGTACGGCTGAAAAAGTAGTCACTACAACTGGAGATTCGTATTCATTTTGATGATATGAGGTACTTATATCTAGTCCTGTAATCAGTATATATAACGTCTAAGCAGACTAAAGAAACGAAATATAGCCGTAAGTATACTCGTACCTTATACTATTGTAAGTACAAAGTCTAGGTCATGTAGAAATGAGAGTTCAGATACATATTTAATTAGCTCCTTAACTATATTGGCATTTCTACAGGAAGCATCAAGTTTCATATTAAAATCTCGTTTCATTGATATTTTAATATTGTCCGTAGTAATGCTTGTCTTCTCCTGTCTCCACACCCCACTTACTTGAAAAAAACACCGCGAGCACAGCCTATGAAATGATAATAGTTATTTGTTATACAAGGGGGCAAAGTTGTATTTTAACGCCGAGTGTGGAATTGAAAAACGAGCAAGTGAAAGGATTCTATAGTTGAACCACGAGCGAAGCGAGTGGTTCGAGAATAGAATCCTGAACTTGCGAGTTTTTTAACACACGAGAAGTAAAATACATTTGTAACATTTGCACCCGAGTGTTACACAAAACTTTTCCCTTCACTATAGCGAGGAAACTACAACGCAAAAAATGCGTTTATCACTGCTTCCAGTAGTTCCACAGGTGGTAAATCATTCTTTATTACTCGATTCACCTACTTTTATCAATTTTAAAGCAGTTAATTTGACTTTATTCAAGGTCAAATTACTTTACCCACTAGTGGATAAAATGCGTTTTTACCCGCTGGTATTAAAGGACAAAACACGTGTTTCCGAGCTAGGGAGGGGAAAAATGAATTACCAATAAATAAGCATGTTTTTATTTTTACAGAGCGCATTGCATGAGTAGCAACATGAAGCCACTATCTACAGCTGATTTCGGTAAAGTGATGAAGCAGGTGTACCCCAGCGTGCGCCCCAGACGACTAGGAACGCGCGGAAATTCAAGGTAATTAAACTATAAATCTGGCAACGTTAGTACACATCATTCCCACTGGATTGTCCGTTGCAGTAAGTTGCAAACAGCTGAGCAGTGGAGTCCTACTTTCCTGCAACCACAACTGCTGGTACAACCTTCTTGGTTCCTGGTGGTTCCAGCATCAGTTGTAATATAAAGCCTTGCGTGGCTTGTGTGCTCTGGAAAAAGTCATCTTCAGTATTTTTTTATTGAAAAAAAAACATACACCTTACCATACAAAGCCCCAACTCGTTTGTCAAAATGTTGCAAAACTTTGAATAGCACTATCTTCGTAACTATGTGGCCTACCAAGACCTAATTATATTCATTTTAACAATAATTTAGTATACTTACATATAATTGTTCATAGTTACTTTTGCCATTGGTGTTAACGTTTTATGGTTTTTCATAAATGTAACAATCTTTCGATGGGCTTTCGAAGTGGGAAAGCTGGGAAGTTCTACAGGTACCAGATTTGGACGTTAATTTATCACCTCTAACAATTTTATAAACAACTATCACAATATACAAGGCAACACCCCTTAATTGATACGATTATAATGGGAAAAACTAAATGTAAAACATCACAAACAAGTTATAGATTAGTTGATAGCACAGATGTTTTGGAACCAACTGATTGTTGCTCGTTGCTGCAAAGCGAATTAAATAATGTAGTCTACTAAAAGATAAAATATCCATGTGCTGCATTACATGACTGTAAGCGATTCATTGTCACGAACTTATTCTAAGAATTTATCATTTAAAACTTGCTCAGCGATTTCTCAGAATACTTAGTATTTATAATGACTCATTTATTAGATTTGCATTGCATCATTGTCAACTTTTATTACAATACAACGCTCAGGTACGCTATGTCGTCTTCTATTATCTTATTCTAGAATTCCAATGCATATTTTGCATGAGAGCGCTAAGCGAGATTTTCATGTTATCCATACTAATATATATATTATTAATATTATAAATGGGAAAGTGTGTGTGTCTGTTTGTTTGTCCGTCTTTCACGGCAAAACAGAGCGACGAATTGACGTGATTTTTTAAGTGGAGATAGTTGAAGGGATGGAGAGTGACATAGGCTACTTTTTGTCTCTTTCTAACGCGAGCGAAGCCGCGGGCAAAAGCCAGTGTTATAATAAATTAATTTTCTACTAGTTTGGTAAATATAGGATGTTTATGTTATATTTTACTATAATCGAGGGTTTGTTTTACTATGGACCCAACCCGAATTCGCGAAAAGCAATCTGTCGTCTCATTCCATTTTGGTGACGCAATTTCATTCGCTATTTTGAGGCTGGAGCCGCCGTAGTAAAAGTTGATCAGTAGGTATAACCGAAGAGGATCGAGTATTAAAGAGTTACTGTCAAAGTAAAATGTGTAATCACAGTGCATAGACTGCCATCTCTTGACACAGGCTTAAAACTTTTGAACCTCAGTTTTGACAATTTGGCCCATGTTCTTAGCTTGATATGTTTTAAAATGTCAAATATTAATATTAGCGCCATCTAGCCGAGCGTACCCCAAAGGTGTATCGCCATCTAGCTCACCGTACCTTTTTCTGTATGGTTTTGGGGTACGTTGTTTTCTTAGACTTTATCGGTCTTTACGATGTTATATAGGTCTTTGGTATAACCAAAGAGGATCGAGTATTAAAGAGTTACTGTCAAAGTAAAATGTGTAATCACAGTGCATAGACTGCCATCTCTTGACACAGGCTTAAAACTTTTGAACCTCAGTTTTGACAATTTGGACCATATTCTTAGCTTGATATGTGTTAAAATGTCAAATAATAATATTGGCGCCATCTAGCTGAGCGTACCCCAAAGGTGTAATGCCATCTAGCTAGGCTACCGTACCTTTTTCTGTATGGTACTGAGGTACGTTTTTTACTTAGACTTTATCTGTCTATACGAAGTTATATATGTCTTTAGTACAGTACGAAGTTATACAGTTAGTTAGTGGTGCAATAAAGAATATTTACTTACTTACTTATACAGGGTGGGGCCTGTAACAAAGGCGAAGAATTGAACTGTAGGCTATTCTCCTTATACTGATCGACATTTGTTCAGTGACTTTTAAAAATTATGAAGTCTTTAAATTTTTAATTTTTCATACAAAATAAATATTAGCCATTATTGTTGTCATTGACGTTGTCTGTCACACTTTAGACTTAACAGAATTCGCAATACATTACCTCTTAGAAAAAACTTTCAAGGGTGATAAAAATCAAAATACAAGTTATTTTTAAAAGTCGCCGAACAAATGTTGATCAGTATAAGGAGAATAGCCTAGAGTTCAATTATTCGCCTTTGTTACAGGCCCCACTCTGTATATGTAGTAGTATAACCCACGGTATGGTGAATGAATGCTTAAACATACTCTTTTTATCTTTTGTATTTACATGTTTTTGAGTTTTTAATTTCCTTCTTGATTCTTTTCTTTAGTTATGAACCCCTTTCAGGGTGTAGGCCTCCTCCAGCTCTGACCACTTTTCTCTATTTTGAGCCACTTCCATCCAGGTTTTTCCTGCTGCCTGAACTAGGTCATCAGCCCACCGGGTCGTAGGTTTGCCTTGACGCCTTTTTCCATGTGGCCCTAGCCTAGTATGTGGCCTAGTATGACCCCCCCCCCTTACACTGTGACGTAATATATGGATGACGCCTAACGAGATATGTGGCCAGCCCATCTCCATTTTAAAACTTTACCTTTTTTGAGAGCATCTATGACTCCTGTCTTCTGCCTTATTTTATTACTGTTTATTTTTTGTATCTTTTTAATTTTTAGAATGCTGCTCTCCATAGCTCTTTGTGTACTCCTGATTCTTAGCTGTGCAGTGATGCAGTCTTTGTAAGTGCCCATGTTTGGCAACCATACAGTAGGCATGGTAAGATACACGTGTTATGTGTGTGCGCGTGCTGATTAAGTAGTGTAGCTTTTAAGCCATCGACGCGACCGTCGACAGTTCGTTCCCAACTTCGGACGCGCTCGGTACCGATCAATCGGTAATCATTGTCGGGGTAATTGTTGTTCAATTTGCTTGTCTACTTCTGCTTTATGTATTTGGGGATATCTGTAAGAACGCGTATAGATTGGGATCTCGTCCGTTGTATTTATCCGGTGTTTAATCTGATTCGTGAACGTAAGCGGAGTGTTTTCAGTATAAAAAACATCGCTATATGCTTCGCATAAATTTGAGAGGTTCCATTTCTCTTCTATGTTAAGATGATCCATTCTAAGAAATGATAGAGCACTATCATTTTTCTCGCAAGTCGTTTCTAAGTTATAAATTTCATAATCATTATTCAGCGTCTGGACTCTAAGGGGCGACGATAACATAACAATGATGTCATTATTAGTCGGGTTTGTTATTTGCAGGTGGGCCTTACCTGCCTCTGCTCGGGTTACAGTGTCGGGAATGTAACAATTGTTTACATTAGTGCGTGGGATGTAGATATCACCGTTGCGGATGTTGACTGGTACCATCAAATCCTTTGTTGAGTTTGATTTTATAAGGGCTTCGAATAGAGATTTTGTTTCAGAAGTCAAAACCTTTATTGGTATATTAGCGTTTGGTGTAATAAGTAATTTATTTTCCAGGTCAACTTTAGCTTTTAAATGTTCCAGCATTTCGAAACCAATTAATCCGTCAAATACGTTATGAAACCTATAAATGTAGTATTTAAACAAAGATTTCTCTTTTAGTTCGGCGAACGAAGGTATCTCCACAGCGTAGTTAAAAACAGTAGTATAATCTGAGTTTACAGTGAATGGTTCGAACAATAGCTGATGCTTGTTGAAATGCTTTTCGAAAACTTCTGGTGACAAGAATGATTGATTAGCTCCGGTATCAATCAGTAATTTCAGGGGAGGCTCTTTAATTTCGATATAGGGTAGCCGTCTTTTTAAGTGAGCGTGTATTTCTAATGCTAGGGGTCTTTGGTCGTATCCGAATCCTGAGGAAAATCCTGATTAATTTCCTGTTCATTAAAATTTAGTTCATAATTATCGTGGTACTGCTGGTAGTCTAAATAGTCTGTGCATACATTGTCGCACTGCGCGTTCTCAGAACTGTGGCCGCCAGTGATAGCGGCGTATTCGCGTGGGTCCGCGATAAGCGTCTCAAGCGCCGGACATTGTTGTTGATACATAGTTTGGCAGGTATGATTATTTAAAGGGTTATTTATAGCTGGCATGTATTTACTCAGTACTATTATAAATTACGTTAACTTGCACGAAACTGACGAAAACAAGAAAGCTTGCAAGCGAGATTTCTTTACATCTCAAACCTTGAAAGCTTTCCTGACTGGCCTTAAGGACCCTCTGGGTGTAACGATCAGAACCATGCGTCCTTCGGACATGCCAACGGCCTTGCAATTTATCAAAGAGGAACAAAATATACATTATCTCCAAAAAAGGCAAGCACCTCAAACTAATTTCCAAAAACCATTGGACTTAAACAAGTTTGCTCCTCACAATTTACCCCCAAGACCGGTGCCCTTCGCCAACTTAAATAAACCGTCATTTTCACAACGACAAAACGTCTCATCTCATCATTATAATTACAGACCTTTCTATCCCAATCCATGGACAACAAACAAAAATAATCCGTGGAACAGGCCTCAATATCCCTTCAACCCATCAAGGCAATTTTCTACACCTAAGGACAACAAACCAACAAAAATGTAGAACAACCTAAACCTATGAGTGGAATTTCATATCGATCAGCTCAGGTACCATTGAGACCATACAACCAGCTCTTCTTGGATTTCGTGCATCACTCCCCGACAAAACCAAAATTAATCAAGATTTTTCCCACCAAAATTAGAATATTAGTCCAAATAAATAAAAACAATATTCAAGCCGACATAATAAACCTTTTCAAAGAATTTGTAAAACCCCAAACTAAATATGGCATCTTCATGCCCCACGAATTCATCCCAGAGGTTACATCAGTGTTACAAATGACCTTCAGAAATATGGCTTATAATTTAACTTTCTGCAAAACCCACATCGAAGATGTAACTGATTGCGAAAAACAAATCGAAATCATGCAACGCATACATAACGGTCCAACTAATCATCGAGGAATACAGGAAACTGAACGAAGAATAAAATTACAGTACTACTGGCCAAATATAAACAATAGCGTAACAGAATTTATAAACAATTGTGATATCTGCCAAACCAGTAAATATGAAAGACACCCTAATAAACAATTATATCAATTCGTACCTGTGGCTACGAAACCGTTCGAAGTCCTTCACGTAGACACATTTACAGTCAATGGCCAAAAGTTCCTTACTATCATTGACATATTTTCCAAATATGCTCAGGCATACCCCTTACACTCATGCACTGGATTAAGCGTGCTAAACGCCCTTTCCATATATATGTCCCATCATGGCCCACCTTTGTGTATCACTGCTGATCAAGGCACGGAGTTCAAAAATCAGTTAATAAAGGAACTAGCAAAATTACATAAAATAAAACTTCATTTTATCAGCGTTAATAACCCTGAATCTAATGGTGCTATTGAACAGTTCCATTCAACTATACTCGAACATATTAGAATCATAAACAAAAACCAGTTAGAACTTACAACTAATGAACTCATGGTCTATGCAATTATTGGCTATAATAACAGTATCCATTCAGCGACCAAGAAAAAACCTATTGAAATCATTAACGGGCATTTTAACGACCGCGATCTATTTGACATTAATATTGAAGACGTTTATCTACAAAATTACGTTAATAGGCATAAAGATGTGATAAAGGAGTTATATGCAAATCTTAACAAATCCCTTGTAGAATATCAAGAGAAATCTATTTCGAGGGCTAACAAGGATAGATCCGAACCTCCCGTATACGAAGAAAACCGAGCCGTGTACATTAAAAATCCCGCGGCTGCTCGTCAAAAGACGAAACCACGTTATTTAGGTCGTAGAATTAAGAGAAACTTGGAATTAACTAAATAGTATTAAGGATAGTATTAGTAATATAGAGAACTATATAGGTATTTACTTAGATTATATGAAATCTGCCGACTAGTAGCCCCTTTATTTTAGAGATACCTCAGTGACGACCTCCCAGATTTTCTTGAACGACCTCAACTCCATTTATGGTAAATTCAATGCCTTGTACGCGATTCACCCTAAGCATGGTAAAAACGCGGCCTTTTTAACGGCTTGGGTACTGTCATAAAAAGCATTACTGGAAATTTGGATCACGACGATGCACGTCATTATAACCAAGCCGTACAAACATTACAGGAAAATCAAAATCTAATTGGAAATAAATTGAATTCTGGAATTAGCATTAATAAACAAATGTTAGAATCATTCAATAACACGTTGCTAGCTATGATCTCTAACGAAAATAAAATTCATGTTGCCTTGAACGAAATCATAATTACTATTATGACATCATTACTTGTGGTTCCTTTTATGCAGAGAATAGAGTCGTATTTGCATTGAAATTTCCTGTAATGTACAAGAATACATACACCTACTACCATCTATTCCCACTCCGACTTATAATTCGACCATTCTGATCCCTCCTAAACCTTATATGGCAATGAACGACGAGAAACACCAGTACATGGAACAAGACTGTAAACGTTTCCAAGAAACATATTACTGTGAAGAAACCTTTTTACCTTGGCATCAAAGCCCGACGATTGCATTTACTCGCTGATCCTAAACCGAGAAATTTCTGCTACCTGCCAATATACAGCATTTACGAGTGACTTTGAGATGCTTCAAAGATTAGACGACTACCATTACGCAATAACATGTCCGCGACGAACAAAATTACAACTCTTATGCGACAGCGAAGAAATTAGATTTATCCAAGGAACCTACCTGATTGAAGTCCCCGAAGGCTGTATGTTCACCACCGCAAGTTCATCTGTTAAAAACTACAAAAATGAAATTAAAGGCCAGGCTATTAAGCTTATTTCCTTCCAAATGTCAAATATTAGTATTAGAAATACTGCACAACCGTTGAAACTGGAAAGAATTCCGCTGGAACAATTGTATAAACTCGAAGCTCTCCTAGAAAAGGAGGAACCATTGCAACAACTGCGAACAATTGACATCAAGGATAATGACCACCTGTATTGGATCATACCTTTATACGCACTCATCGCCGTAGCCGCCGGAATACTGCTTTGGAGGAAACTAAAAACACGTCGGTCAACCACGATCCCGAATGTCCAGGACGTCGAGTTGGCCCCTGCTGGCCAGCCCTTCTTCACGGGAAGGTCTTCTCAGTGATAAGGGGGGTGTTATGTGTGTGCGCGTGCTGATTAAGTAGTGTAGCTTTTAAGCCATCGACGCGACCGTCGACAGTTCGTTCCCAACTTCGGACGCGCTCGGTACCGATCAATCGGTAATCATTGTCGGGACAATTTGTAATTTTAACTGATTAAACAAGTAAACCTTGCGATTAAGTTTTATTAAAGAAGAATTACCCAAGAACTATCACGTGTCCATTTACTACTTTTAAAAACAAGAATAGTCACGTGTCCATTTACTACTTTTTCATTCGAAGATTATAGTTTCCTTTAAGAACCTCTTTGAGAGACCAGAACTTTTTCCACGACATATTTATTCTTCTGGAAATTTCTTTTTCATGATTATCCTTATGAAAAGAAACTTGTTTTCCCAAATAAATGTAGTTGCTAACATATTATATGTTTTTATTTCCTACTGAGATTGGTCTTTGGTGGCTGTTTGTTATTATTTTAGTTTTTGTTAGGTTCATTTCGAGGCCTACCTTAGAACTTTCTTTATCTAGAGATTCTGGATTTTAGAAAAAAAACGTCGAAACTCAATTTGAGTTCCAGTTTTATGAATAACATTTACTTTTTATGTAAAAATACATTAAAAAATAGTTGAAAAAAAGTTTTTTTTGCAAAATTTCCTCATCTGTATATAATTTTTTTCTTTCTTTTGAACTCAGAAATGCGTGGTTAAAATCTCTCGCAATGCTCACGAGCACCGTGTATATAAGTTGGTAACGATTTTGACAGCCCCGCATCTGTAAGAGTTAAGTAAGGTGTGTAGTGTGTACTTTCATAAAATGTTTGACGTTTATAATAACATTAATAACATTTGCACCGGCGAGGCTGACAAAATCTTTGCCAACTTATCTTGGAGTGACTTTATGTCATAATTTTTCATTATATTTGACTTAAACATAATACCCGTGTTACAACAACGCTAATATTTTTTTGCCTGATCCGTGACAAGCACAGTTCGAATCATCTACATTGACGCGCTGATTTGTCAACTCTAACCTTTAATAACACGCTATTAAGAGACACGGCGCGCGTCTTAGTCACGCTACACTTACACGATCTGTGGCCCGTTTCTCGAAAGGTACAAGCCTTGTATTACAAGTGTGTTTCCATGACAACCCATACGATTTGACAGTTCGCGCACTTGTAATACAAGGCTTGTACCTTTCGAGAAACGGGCCCCTGGTGCAATAAATACTTCGACGTGATTTGTTATACCTTTCACTCTTGAAATATTAAACCTACATCTGTATTTTATGTGCTAAGTGTTCAATACAATAATATACGCTATGCGAATATGTACTCTAATTACTATTGCGAAGTAAATATACAGACTTGAACCCAACAACTTACTTACTTGGCTGGCGCAATAACCCAAAATAAGTTTTGGCCTTCAAAACAAGAGCACGCCACTTTGCTCGATTTTGAGCGGTATCGCGCCAGCTATCGCCGACACTGAGCTCCTGAGGTGTATCTTCATTCTCTCAGCCCAAAGATATGTCGGACGACCAACGGAATACGTCCGTTTGGTAAACCCAAGTACATCTTCACCCATCCTTTTGACCTCAATCCAACCCCAAGCCAACGGAGACAATCTGCTCTCGTTATATTTGGCTCAGCTAAATACTTAACAACGATAACTAAATGCAAGCACGCAGAATGTTTTTAATGTCTCATCTGTTTTCTGCCTTCTGGAGGGCAATTTTTGAATCTCGCATACGGGATTTTGTCACTAAAATACCGGTTGAAAACGGTGACTTGCTTATTATTTTCAGTGACAATTTTCTGAATTCGAACGCGTGAGACTCAGAAATCGGCGCGCTGCTCTTTGTTTTATAATTTTAACGAGAAATATATGATAAAGTGCCATGAAATATGTTAGTGTGTTTATTCTTCTTACTCCTGTTAATAAGTTGGTCCATGACAATAAAAGTTGGCCAATCTTTATTTATGTAAGTGATACCTATGCTACATATGATTTGCAGGTATTGCTATGCTGGTCTTCGGAAAAAGATTAAATTGGAAGTTCCACAGTTACCAGATTTGGGTGAATCATCAAAGGTATGCTATTTTTAAACTGTCGTATTCTTTATCTGAATAAAACTTATGAGACTACGTATTCTACTAAGGGGCGTATGATTTAATGTAGTTGATATTGCAAGTCGAGTGTTTGCTTCAACCTTTAATTTTTTTAAATAAATCTGTTTCAGGGGTTGCGTGATACATCGAGAGACACTGAGCGTACTGTGCTTGATTGGGCAGAAAATAAATTAGGTAAGAATTATACATACATTTCAAGGTTTGTTTATGTTCATCCTATACCGGGTGTCCCTAAAACCAACGCCATATTAAGCGAAATTGAAAAAACGTCTTCAAAATGTGTTATAATACTTATAATATTCTATCTATTTTGAACATCTCCTCCGTTTAATACGTCCACCGTCCCATGTCCATGTCTAATGAATGTATAAGGTCTCGGCAATCCTCTATTACAATTACTTACTTCTGTTATAAAATGTATAAGTGTCACATGTTGTACCAGGACGATCAACGTATTAGTATGTTCTATTGCTGCTTGTATGTACGTGTATTGGCTACGTGCACGTGAGTTTTGATGACTGTGACAATTTTTGACAACCCATTTTTAGTGTCGATTTTGACCACCGCAAGCACTGCGATCGCTTTGCTTTACCCCCTCCATGCCCGAAGCCAATAAGATGTTATGTTTGTTGCTCGCACAGGTATAAAGTTGTCGAGCATGCTGGAGCTATCACGGCACGTGGCGTCGGCGGGAGCGCCGCGTGCGCCCGCGCCCAGCCACACTCCACCACCTCTCGCCCCGCACGGTAAGTCACTACCAAAGACATATGTAATTCCGTATAAGTCTAAGAAAAAAACGTATACGTAAACGCATACCTCAAAACTATACAGAAAAAGGTACGGTGACCTAGATGGCGATACACCTTTGGGGGACTCGGCTAGATGTCGCTAATATTAATATTTGACATTTTAACACATATTAAGGTGGCTCGCTTAGGTTACCCGAAGCTCAGGCTGCGTTAGATGGCGTTAATCTTCAAATTACCAGTCTTATTTTTTTTGTGGAGTCGTACAGGCATTTATATACTTTCAATTATGCTTCGCGAACATTTAATATTAAAATTGACGTATTACAACAAACATTCAACTTCTCATTGTAACGTTAATCCCCTTAATGTAGATAAATTTACTATTTTACACTATTTCTAAGTACTACTCACACATACAAACAGTGTTTTTGTATTCCTTCTAGTCGATAATTTCACGCGGCGACAGCTTGTTTAAATAGCCTTGCGGTAAATACGTGCCATCGCATGATTTGCATGGAAGTACTGGGTTCGAATCCAGGACTTTTTCTTTTTTTTTTTAATACTACGTCGGTGGCAAATAAGCATACGGTCCGCCTAATGGAAAGCGGTCACCGTAACCTATGGACGCCTGCAACTCAAAGAGTGTCGCATGCGCGTTGCCGCCCCATTAGAAACTTGTACACTCCCCTTTGCTGCGTGTGCACAGCAAAAAGGAGTGTACAAGTTCAAAGGAGGGTTTGGGTTGCCGACGACTCAAAGGACAATAGACGGAACAAATTAGTTCCGTAAGTCCTCCCGTCGTCAGAACCCCACACCCTCGTTGAGCTCTGGCAGCCTTACTCACCGGCAGGAACACAACACTATGAGACACTATTTTTTGTTTTATTATTATACATAAATGTATATGTACTCGTACAGTAGTTACTGAGCGTTTTCCACAAAAAAGATTGAAAACCTATTCTCTTACATGGTAATAATTTTTGGGTTCGTCGAACTCAGAATTTCTAACATAATTATCCTAATCTGATATTTTTAAAAATTCCAAAAAAGTATAGATAAATTTTAGTTTCTAAACTACGATTCGAATGATTTTTTTTTCTAATTGTTTATTTTCGATGGAGCAAGGGTATTCAAATCGCTTTTGAAATCTTAAATTAGTAAATGAAAATGCAATAGTTAACTGAGTAACGTAATGCTTTAAAAACTCAAGTGGACTTTTTATATCTAAAGAGTAATTTCGATAAAATATTATATTTAGCGAGGGTATTAAAAGTTGTGTTTTATATCTCAACTTAATAAATAGAAAATCAAAATGACAATAAAAATATCAATAGGTTCTCTAAGATAAAATTGATACCTTCGGCTCTCCATTCTTGCTCGGTCAATAAAAAATACGAAATTTATATCCAAAAAATACAAAAAGTTAATAGAATCCTGGGAATCGAACGCACCTTCACGGCGTGACAGACGACTGTACACCAACGACGCCATTACATAACACGCTGTTCCAGACGAAATTGGGCTATACATGTATAATTAATTAAATATAAATAATAATGTCAAATCCATACTAATATTACAAATGGGAAAGGGTGTGTGACTGTGTGTCTGTTTGTTTGTCCGTCTTTCACGGCAAAACCGGAGCGACGAATTGACGTGATTATTTAAGGGGATTTAGTTGAAGGGATGGAGAGTGACATAGGCTACTTTTTGTCTCTTTCTTACGTGAGCGAAGCCGCGGTCAAAAGCTAGTTTATTATAAATGGGAAAAGCTGGTTACTCTATAATCTGAAGTGGAAGAATTCGTTGTTTCACCAAAGATAATGTGTGTTTGTTTGTTTGTCCGTCTTTCACGGCCAAACGGAGCGACGGATTGACATGTTTTTTAAGTGGAGATAGTTGAAGGGATGGAGAGTGACATATGCTACTTTTGTCTCTTTCTAACGCAAGCGAAGCCGCGGGCAAAAGCTAGTACAGCACGGGTAGCATGGTCGCGCGATAGACGATAAAATATCAGGCCGTCCCTGTCGCACTATTAGTAAGTGCGATTATAGGGACGGCCAGATGTTTTATCATTTATCGCGCGACCATAATTGCCTGCCTGGACCAGATTATATTGATGATAATTATTATTTGTAACCATTTAGTTAATATTGTCTTCAGTTACCGCGATAGTTACTCATGAAATAAAAACTATGAAAACGGATTAAATCGCGTATAATGAGTTTAAAATTCATCCCGATGTTTCAAACACTTTACAGCGTTCGTGGTCAACGGGTGACTGAGGAAAAATTACAATGTGCAAAAGCTACCCATATTCTTGTATATAACCATTTAGTTGTTGAAGAAAAACATTCACACAACAATAACATAGGTCAACCAGCTCAGTAAATGCAATACTTTACTAATACTATGCCCACACTATGACCTATGTATAATGTATTATACCAGACGTGTAATATTTTATTTTATCAACAAAGGCATAATAAAGGATTGTATTGTATTTTTGTATGAAAATAAAAAATAGGAAAGCAATATAGTAATACATCATTATTTTTAAAATCGGGACTTAATCGCGTATAACTACATATTAAACTGACTTCCAGAGTCCCGATTTTAAAAATAATGATGTGTAATAATCGTGAAAGTTTAAATCAATATAGTAATAGTCAAATATTCCATTAAAAAATAAAAAATACTTAATAAATCCATAAAAGTTCAAATGATTAAAAAAAACTTCGGATTCGAACCCACGATCTTCTGCATCATAGTCAGTCGTTTGACCGAGACGCCATTTCGATTTACATTAGCAGTGTCGAAATACACGATATGTATCTTTGTTGACAAAATGCGTCATTATTTCTGAGTCTGCTTGAGTTAAGGTGGCTCGCTTTCCATACAAAAAACATCTACCATTTATTTAGTCACCGCACACTACAACTAAATAAAAATATGCGCATACATCTACTATACATTATCCGTCGTCGCGGTAGTGAATGAAATACATTGTTTCATACAGAAATCATGGACAAATCCATGTGAATTTTTTATTAATTTTACGTAAATGTGCGTGCCAAATTTTGTGTACAGACACAGAGCCGTCATATTTCGCGCATTTTTAATTGACATTGTCATCAGTGACACTTGGCTCTTGACAAGTAATTATTAAAGATATTGGTTTAGTTAACTCAAGCAGACTCAGAAATAATGACGCATTTTGTCAATAAAGATACATATCGTATATTTCGGCACTGCTAATGTAAATCGAAATGGCGTCTTGGTCAAATGCACCGATTATGAAGCAGGTGATTCTGAGTTCCATCCCGCAGTTTTTTTTAATCATTTGAACTTGTTTTGGATTTTTTTTATATATTTTTTAAATGGAATATTTGACTATTACTATATTGCTTTCCTATTTTTTATTTTCATACAAAAATACAATACAATCCTTTATTATGCCTTTGTTGATAAAATAAAATATTACACGTCTGGTATAATACATTATACATAGGTCAAAGTGTGGGCATAGTATTAGTAATGTATTGCATTTACTGAGCTGGTTGACCTATGTTATTGTTGTGTGAATGTTTTTCTTCAACAACTAAATGGTTATATACAAGAATATGGGAAGCTTTTGCACATTGTAATTTTTCCTCAGTCACCCGTTGACCACGAACGCTGTAAAAGTGTTCGAAACATCGGAATGAATTTTAAACTCATTATACGCGATTTAATCCGTTTTCATAGTTTTTATTTCATGAGTAACTATCGCGGTAACTGAAGACAATATTAACTAAATGGTTACAAATAATAATTATCATCAAATTATCATCAATATAATCTGGTCCAGGCAGGCAATTATGGTCACGCGATAAATGATAAAACATCTGGCCGTCCCTATAATCGCACTTACTAATAGTGCGACAGGGACGGCCTGATATTTTATCGTCTATCGCGCGACCATGCTTCCCGTGCTGTACTAGCTTTAGCCCGCGGCTTCGCTTGCGTTAGAAAGAGACAAAAGTAGCATATGTCACTCTCCATCCCTTCAACTATCTCCACTTAAAAAACATGTCAATCCGTCGCTCCGTTTGGCCGTGAAAGACGGACAAACAAACAAACACACATTATCTTTGGTGAAACAACGAATTCTTCCACTTCAGATTATAGAGTAACCAGCTTTTCCCATTTATAATAAACTAGCTTTTGACCGCGGCTTCGCTCGCGTAAGAAAGAGACAAAAAGTAGCCTATGTCACTCTCCATCCCTTCAACTAAATCCCCTTAAATAATCACGTCAATTCGTCGCTCCGGTTTTGCCGTGAAAGACGGATAAACAAACAGACACACACCCTTTCCCATTTGTAATATTAGTATGGATTTGACATTATTATTTATATTTAAATAATTATATATGTATAGCCCAATTTCGTCGGTAACAGCGTGTTATGTAATGGCGTCGTTGGGGAACAATCGTCTGTCACGCCGTGAAGGTGCGTTCGATTCCCAGGATTCTATAAACTTTTTGTATTTTTTTGGATATAAATTTCGTTTTTTTTATTGACCGAGCAAGAATGATGATGATGATGAAAGATTTTATCTTAGAGAACATATTGATTTTTTTATTGTCATTTTGATTTTCTATTTATTAAGTTGAGATATAAAACACAACTTTTAATACCCTCGCTAAATATAATATTTTATCGAAATCACTCCTTAGATAAAAAAAGTCCACTTGAGTTTTTAAAGCATTACGTTACTCAGTTAACTATTGCATTTTCATTTACTAATTTAAGATTTCAAAAGCGATTTGAATACCCTTGCTCCATCCAAAATAAACAATTAGAAAAAAAAAAACCATTCGGATCGTAGTTTAGAAACTAAAATTTATCTATACTTTTTGGAATTTTTTAAAATATCAGATTAGGATAATTATGTTAGAAATTCTGAGTTCGACGAACCCAAAAATTATTACCATGTAAGATAATAGGTTTTTAATCTTTTTTGTGGAAAACGCTCAGTAACTACTGTACGAGTACATATACATTTATGTATAACTAGCTTTTACCCGCGGCTTCGCCCGCGTAATAAAAGTATTGAAACGTTTACAAAAAATAAGATTTTCATTTGGATCCGTAGATTTCTTTGTAGGTACATTTGTCCGCGATTATTTCGATTAAGGTAAAGCGGTTAAGCGGATTAAGGTAAGGTAAAGGGCATTGTAACTGATCTATTTGCTGTACGGTCAGCCAAGAAAGTGGTTTCCCACTTTTCGACTCTATTGATCGAAAAGTGGTAAACCACTTTTTTGGCTGACCGTACCTTACACATATTACTATTGTTTTAAAAGAAATTCTTGCAATGATTGTAGAATTGTTACACAGCGACCACAGCGTAGGTAGTAGGTACGAATATGTATGTATTTTACCTATATAAATATTTATACTGGGGAATCTTCATACAACCCACATAGCCAATATCTCGACGCTATGGTCGGTAGGGTAAAAAGTACTTCCTTGCATTATCGCTTACAATTTTTTCCATTTTGCTTATACTTATTGCAAACGTAAACATATAAAAGGCAAGCAAACAACGATCTTCTTACAGCACATTGAATGTAATAGTTATTACGGATGCAGGATACTCGCCGATGCCTACTTACTAATCCCTTCCCACTGAGCCACCTGCATTTTACACTGCCTAGATATCGATTGCCGACCGATTATTCCGACCCCAATCCCTATTCTTATCCCCGTCCCTATCTCTATCCTTGTCCCCGTCCCCGTCCCCGTCCCGTCCCGTCACTGTCCCCGTCCCTCCCCTATCCCCGTCCCCGTCCCCTATTCCTATCCCTATCCCTATTCCTATCCCTATCCCTATCCCTATCCCTATCCCTATCCCTATCCCTATCCCTATCCCTATCCCTATCCCTATCCCTATCCCTATCCCTATCCCTATCCCTATCCCTATCCCTATCCCTAACCCTAACCCTAACCCTATCCCGTTCCCCTCCCCGTCCCCGTCCCCGTCCCCGTCCCCGTCCCTGTCCCTGTCCTTGCCCCTGTCAAATTATCATGCTAGGAGGTGAACTTTGAAAAATCCTTTCTTAGTGCTCCTCTAAGGAACTTCCGTGTCAATTTGAAATCTCTTGAACCAGAAGTAAAGATGAAAACTAAAGCTATACTTATGGCTATTTTGGATATTTTAACCCCATTTCACAACAACAGGGGAGAAAATCTCTTTTCCACGTCATTAGATTTTAAAATCGTTGTATTTATCGTGATCAGCGACCCGATAAACCATAAAAACTATACCCATATTGATTTTTTGACTTTATCACCCCCTTTTCACCATTTTAGGGGTTAAATTTTCAAAAAACCTGAAACACGTATTCAGTCATATGTCATAAGGAATCTTCCTGTGAAGTTTCGAATAAAATAGGCAAACTAATCTTGTTTCCCCATACAAACTTTGAACCCCCATTTGACCCCCTTAGGAGGTGAATTTTGAAAATTCCTTTCTTAGTGCTCCTCTACCCTATATAAGGAACCTACGTGCCAAATTTGAAATCTCTAGGACCAGCGGTTTCGGCTGTGCGTTGATATGTCAGTCAGTCAGTCAGTCAGCTTCTTCTTTTATATATTTAGATAATAAAACAAAAAATAGTGTCACATAGTGTTGTGTTCCTGCCGGTGAGTAAGGCTGCCAGAGCTCAACGAGGGTGCGGGGTGCTGACGACGGGAGGACTTATTAGTTCCGTCTATTGTCCTTTGAGTCGTCGGCAACCCAAACCCTCCTTTGAACTTGTACACTCCTTTTTGCTGTGCATACGCAGCAAAGGGGAGTGTACAAGTTTCTAATGGGGCGGCAACGCGCATACGACACTCTTCGAGTTGCAGGCGTCCATAGGTTACGATGACCGCTTTCCATCGGACCGTATGCTTGTTTGCCACCGACGTAGTATTAAAAAAAAAAAAGAGAAAAAGTCCTGGATTCGAACCCAGTACTTTCATGCAAATCATGCGATGGCACGTATTTACCGCAAGGCTATTTAAACAAGCTGTCGCCGCGTGAAATTATCGACTAGAAGGAATACAAAAACACTGTTTGTATGTGTGAGTGGTACTTAAAAATAGTGTAAAATAGTAAATTTATTTACATTAAGGGGATTAACGTTACAATGAGAAGTTGAATGTTTGTTGTAATACGTCAATTTTAATATTAAATGTTCGCGAAGCATAATTGAAAGTATATAAATGCCTGTACGACTCCACAAAAAAAATAAGACTGGTAATTTGCAGATTAACGCCATCTAACGCAGCCTGAGCTTAGGGTAACCTAGGCGAGCCACCTTAACTAAACCAATATCTTTAAATAATTACTTGTCAAGAGCCAAATGTCACTGATGACAATGTCAACTAATAATGCGCGAAATATGACGGCTCTGTGTCTGTACACAAAATTTGGCACGCACATTTACGTAAAATTAATAAAAAATTCACAAGGATTTGTCCATGATTTCTGTATGAAACAATGTATTTCATTCACTACCGCGACGACGGATAATGTATAGTAGATGTATGCGCATATTTTTATTTAGTTGTAGTGTGCGGTGACTAAATAAATGGTAGATGTTTTTTGTATGGAAAGCGAACCACCTTAAGCTAAGAATATGGGCCAAATTGTCAAAACTGAGGTTCAAAAGTTTTAAGCCTCTATCGAGAGATGGCTGTCTATGCACTGTGATTAGTGATTACACATTTTACTTTGACAGTAACTCTCTTTAATACTCGATCCTCTTTGGTCACTACTCACTAACAGCAGTCCTATTGTCCCAGAGCTGTAAGAAACTCTTCTTGACACATGACAGTGTCCACAAAACGTAAACTCGCGCAACCTAATGAAATTTTAAATAAAATCCTGTAATAATATTTAATAAAATCAAGTACTTAAAAACAATATTTCGCTTACTTTAAACATAATCTAACACATGTTACATTTTTGCGGATCTTCGTTAGTGAGCATTTTACGATATTAATTTATCACGCAGGATTTACTTATTATGTCATTTATCATTCATTTTTAGGGTTCCGTACCAAAAAGGCACAAAAGGAACCCTTATGGCGCCGCTCTGCCCGTCTGTCTGTCTGTCACATTATTAAATATCTCGAGAACTACTTATGCTATCGCTTTGAAATTTTGAATACTTATTAACATTATTAACCTCTACAGATTGAAAGTATTTTTTTTTTATTGCAGACAATGGCCAAAATGAAAGGGGGGCAAACTGAAAATTTCAAGTAACTAGGTCAAGTGGGGTATCGTTAGAAAGAGCTCAAACTGTACATATCAAAACTATTTTTTATAATTTTTTGGTTGTGGAAAAAAGTGTTTTTTGAAGGAAAATGTAAAAAAAAAACCATTTCCTCCCTTATAAATTTATAAAATTTTCACCAAACATGGCTATTATAATGAATATTACAGGAAAAATAAAATCGTACACGTATCTTGAAAACTTTTTCTTAATTTATAAAAAACCTTTCAGATTTACATTTTCAATTTCAACACCCTTGCGCGTCTTTATTGTACCTGTAATTTTTTAACAAAATAACAATGAAATTACCTGCTTTCAAATAGAGGCAAAATGGTTAAAATCTGTTCACGCAATAAACAATTATTCCATAAAAATCATCTGTAGCAAATAAAATAAAATAAATAATTTTGTGCCACTTGAAAGAAACAATTTATTTCACAAATTACTTTATATTATACAAAGAAGATCCTCGAAAATTGGAGAAACCGTGAAATCAAATTTACCATCTCAGAAATCAAAAGTTATAATAATAATAATAATAATAACTAGGCGTAGGGATGTGACGACCCCATCGCCCATTGGTTTTACCAGTGCAATCAGTCAACGCAGGGCAGCTTGTGGCGAGCTGTTGGGGAACAGCGACCCCACGTACCCGAGTGCTCCTGGGGAGTTCTGTTACCCGTAAGGCGGGTGGGTGGGACAGTACTCGCTACCTCTGGCTTGCCTTGGCTGGCCGTCCAGAGTGGAGTCGTTAGGGCTACATGCCCGAGGGGTGGAAGTGAAAATTTGCATAAGACGCGAGTTGGTGCAGTGGCTTCACAGCCACTGGGCAGAAAGCGGTGTACACCTCTCGACACCCTTGAGTTCTCACACCGGTGTTGCCCTTGAGCCATCTTGGATGTCGCTTTTTGTGGGGGCCCATCTTGTGGGGACGAGTCACCGTCTGCCGGAAATAAAATTGGATACCGTTTTATTAGGCAGGCGTCCGGTTTTTTATCCATAGCCCAGTATTTAGTCCATCACTTTCATCAAAATAGACAAGTTCATTTTAGATTCCATTAACTCCCAAATAGTCCTTACACCCTGGCGGGTGTTGCCTCTGCGTGTGTCCCATGATACGGGCAAGGGCAACATCCGCTCGGTGTACCCCTTACATTTCATTAAAGTGTCAAAAGGGCCTCTACGTGTTGGCTTCGGCCCCGCGCACGCCTCCCAAAGGTCCGGAATACCATTGTTCCGTGATGGGAAAGACATACAAATAATAATAATAATCATTTATTAAATGGATTTATGTTATGAAATGGAATCAAATCAGATTTTAGATCCGTAGGAATCAAAATTTTTAAACTATATCAGTCAAGATTATAAAGATCGCCTACCTACCCTGTTCCCTACTGGTACCAGTAAGTTAACATTTCAGGTGTAAGGCAGCGTACGATGACAGAAAAGAACAGAAATTTTACATGAAACTAATTTAGGTGAGGTTACAAAGACATTTAAACACTCATAATGTCCTAAACAGAAGACAGTTTGGATATCAGATAGGTGTAGGTACTGGAGAGGCTATAGGTACCCTGGTGCAGGACGTAGTAGCAGGTCTGAATGACCGGTTGAAAGTGGCTGGCATTTTTCTAGATCTCAGCTCCGCTTTCGATACTGTAGACCATGAAATAATGCTAAAGAAACTTGAGTACTACGGGGTTAGAGGAAAAGTTCTTGAAATATTTGACTCATATTTAAATAATAGAAAGCAGTACATTGAACTCAGGACAATTGATGGGGACATTGAGAAAGTGGTCAAGTCTAACACAACTACTATAAGACGAGGAGTTCCACAAGGCTCGATATTGGCCCATTGTTTTTTGTCATATTCATGAACGATATGATAGAATATATAATTAATTCACAACCCTACATAAATTTGGTTGTTTTTGCAGATGACACTAATGCCATAATCACTGCTGAAGATATGACACAGTTAAATGAAAGGGGGAACGCTGCAGTTTTAGCTTTTAATGAATGGTTTGCAATAAATAATCTAAGACTAAATAGTAATAAAACTAATGTCTTACTATTTTCGGCGACGACAAAAAAATCGGATACTTTGAAAATAAGTTTAAACGGCAACAAAATTACGCAGGCTGATGTGGTTAAGTTTTTGGGCGTCTACGTTGATACACAACTTAACTGGAGGTACGAAATGCAGGCACTGAGCAGTTCCATTAGTTCGTCTTGTTACGCCTTACGCTGTCTCCGGGATACGATAGATAAGACGCAACTTAAAACGGTTTACCACGCCCTTGTTGAAGCAAAGCTTCGTTACAGCATCAAATTATGGGGTAATAGCTATAATTATAATACAAACGCTGCCTTCATACTCCAAAAACGGGCAATTAGAACGATTGTTCGCATACCACAGGCAGCATCTTGCAGAACGCATTTTATTGAACTAAAAATCCTTACCGCACCGTGTCTCTACATTCTCGTAGTTTTAACGGACTTTGTGAAGCAGCTACACAAGTATGAGAGCCCGGCCGAGAGAGAGAACAGGCTGTGTACTAGGCGGAAAGACATAAAGAGTTCTGTAGTCCCGAGGCTAAACGTCATGAAGCATTCAACGAGCTACCAAGCCGTTTACCTCTACAATAAACTACCTACCGATTTTAAAACAATTACCAACAGTAAAGTTTTCAATGCAAGACTCAAGAATTATCTTTTAAAAAAGTCGTACTATTGTATAAACGACTTCATAGCCGACAGCTGTTAATAATAGATTATAGTTGTAAGTAAACACTAGTTCGCTAATTAATTAATTATCTATTGAATTGAATTTTTGACTGTGTAATGAGTATATACAAGACTGTAGTTTTCTAATAAGATACCAAATTGACGATATTAATTATTCCTTTTTAATTACTAATTTTTATTTCTTTTTTACTCTACAATTATTTCGAATATCGACTGACATGTTACAATTACTGATTAAATTATATATAAGTATGGTACCTTGATGTTTAATAGTATCATCAGCTTGGTATTACTAATTAAGCTTTAATTACAAATTTAAACATATATTATAATTATGTACTAGTATTAGTTCTAATCTTAAGCTAATGTTCAACACAATTTTTTTGTTATGAATAAATGAAATGAAATGAAATGAAATTTAAAAAAAAAACACTCGTTTTAAAAAAAGGCGTCGATAGTAGACAGGCACAAATAAAAAGATAAGGTTACTTCCGCACTTCCGCAGGCCAGTGACAGCGGCGGTGCATGCAACTTCTTTACTTTAATGTAGTAAGGAGTCAGCCAGCAAAATTGGCCCGTGCTCTCTTTGGACTGATGGCGCGGCTCCGGTGCTTGGCCAGGACCACAGTCGTCTTTATACTTAATTCCCGAAGGGAAAAACTGAAGACAAGGAAAATTTCCAATGTATACTTTTGATTTTGAATGAAAGAAAAATGTAATTTAGTTAACAAAGAAAACTAATATTCATAGGTAATAGCTTACCCGCGATAAAAAGCGGTTTCTCCGAACAATATTCGTAGAATTCTCCTTTTCACACTCACTTAAAATAACAATACAACAACCAAAATGCAAAACCATGGAAATGATTTTCTGTTTTTTTGACATCTCTCTGTGACACCTTTTATTTTATTTTCTTCATTTCCTCTCTGTCAACTTAAATAGTCATTGAAGTCGGAAGCATTAAAAAAAAAGTTTCTTACCAAGCATTATGCTGCACATCTTCCATACTAGCTCCCGCGCATTAGTTTACTCAATTTTCCGATAGATGTCGCTGTACGTTGAACGCTCATTTCCTACATCGCGTTTTTCCTGATATAATGAGGTCGGTTCAGGAGCGTCCTTGCGACATGTCGTAAGTCGTAAACTATTGAAGTCGAATAGTCTTGATTTTATTTGAACGTTGTCTAACAATAAAATTGTATATTAAAATATTACTTGTTATTGGTGAAATTGAGTCTTGAGGGATTTAGTCAAATCTGTAGAGTTCTATGAATAACATTTTGATGATTCAACTATTGAAAGTTTGTACGGAACCCTCGGTGAGCGAGAGTCCGACTCGCACTTGACCGGTTTTATTATTTTTAGGGTTCCGTAGTCAACTAGGAACCCTTATAGTTTCGCCATGTCTGTCCGTCCGTCCGTCCGCGGATAATCTCAGTAACCGTAAGCACTAGAAAGCTGAAATTTGGTACCAATATGTATATCAATCACGCCAACAAAGTGCAAAAATAAAAAACCGGCCAAGAGCGAGTCGGACTCGCCCACCGAGGGTTCCGTACAAACTTTCAATGGTAAAAATAATCATTACTCATACTCATATTCATTTATTTGTAACGCCATTTTACACGTCAAGATTTGATTTAAAAAAATAATATTCATACAACAATAATACTTAGAGAATAATTAGACAGAAGATTGAAATTACAAAAAGTTAGGCAATATTCACATAAAAAATGCACAAAAATATTTTTCTAATTAGGTAATAAAAAAATTGTCATAAGTGTAGAACGGGTGCTCGACCAGCCAAATTTTTAAGCGATACTTAAAGTTCGACACACTAGGCGCTTCAACCACATATTGCGGCAATTTATTTTTCCCCTCACTAGCTCGGAAACACGTGTTTTGTCCTTCAATACCAGCGGGTAAAAACGCATTTTATCCACTAGTGGATAAAGTAATTAGACCTTGAATATAGTCATTTTTTATGCTTTAAAATTAATAAAAGTGAGTGAATCTAGTGATGACGATGATTTACCACCTGTGGAACTACTGGAAGCAGTGATAAACACGCTTTTTGCGTTGTACTTTCCTCGCTATAGTGAGGGGAAAAGTTTTGTGTTACACTCGGGTGCAAATGTATTTTACTTCTCGTGTGTTAAAAAACTCGCAAGTTCAGGAGTCTATTCTCGAACCACTCGCTTCGCTCGTGGTTCAACTATAGAATCCTTTCACTTACTCGTTTTTCAATTCCACACTCGCCGTTAAAATACAACTTTGCACCCTTGTATAACAAATAACTAATAGACGGCAGGGTCCATCACATGTGTTAATTTGTTGGATTTCGCCAATTTACGGTCGATACCTACTATAACTTTCCGGCATTTCGAGTGTTGTACTTGGAACACATGTTGTTCGTTTTGTCACAGAATATATAATAGTACAAGTACAGAAGGCTCACTCCTTTGATGTTCACAAAATGCCGCTATTCTAAATTCTTACCTACATTAACAAACGGACCGCACGCGAGCAGCCAACATTGAATTTTATTGCGCCGCGCGAAGGTCGTCGCCAATGAATGGGCCACGAACTCGCGGCCGCTGACATGTACACTGACATAACTCTAATACTAAATTGAATATACTCTAAGGCCGTTTTCACATTATCCGATCCGATATCGGATATCGAACCGACATCCTACATCCGATAAACGCTTCCGATAATGTCGGATGTAGGTCCGATAAAACGCATTGTTCCAAATCAATGAAGTATGATTTTGTATCAAAAAATATTAAAAAAATAATTTATATTTAATAATTATAAGCACTATATTCCAAATATTATATTGTAAAATTAAAATAACGAACATAAAAAATATTCAGTGTCAGGCAAAATAAATAATTTTACATTCAACTATATAAATAATAAGACTATAAGACATACGAAGATTTGTTCTTAGGAACCATGTCACCGATTTTGATAAAAAGAAAAACTGCATTCATACAATTAAAAAAAAAAGTGTACCCAGCTGGGGAATCGAACCCGGTTGTTTTGAAAAAATAAACTTACACTATTTCTATTCAGATATCGTTTGTACACAACATACAATGTCTACATACATAATGTCTAAAATGAATAAAATGCATTTTATTCATTTTAGACATTATGTTTCTTAGAGATATTTACTGCTTAAGACCTACACAAAGATCTCGTTAAGATCTCGTCTCGTCAAGATATCGTTTGTACACAACATACAATGTCTACATACATAATGTCTAAAATGAATAAAATGCATTTTATTCATTTTAGACATTATGTTTCTTAGAGATATTTACTGCTTAAGACCTACACAAACGATATCTGAATAGAAATAGTGTAAGTTTATTTTTTCAAAACAACCGGGTTCGATTCCCCAGCTGGGTACACTTTTTTTTTTTATTGTATGAATGCAGTTTTTCTTTTTATCAAAATCGGTGACATGGTTCCTAAGAACAAATCTTCGTATGTCTTATAGTTTGACTTTCCCATACTGACCGATTTGAATGGACCACCCTGTATATATTCAATATTATATATTGTAAATAATATTGCTATACTTGTCAGTAGTTGTCATGCTTTCTAAATTTATTTTTCTCACTGCACCCACATTCGCGAATTTCTGTTTGGCCCTATGGTTGACTGGTAGAGAATGCCTTAAGGCATTAAGTCCGCCATTTGTACTTTTTTCCAATTGTGCAATAAAGTTTAAATAAATAAATAAATATATCTACTAAAAGATGAAAAAACTAGTATCCGCAATTCGGACCGATGCATTACAACCTTTTTTTTTTCAATGGAAATTGTCAACTAATTTGAATTTCGATCAATTAACAGCTGTTTAATAGACGCCATTTTTGTCACGCACACTACTACATACGTATACCTACATTATATACGCACACAAACAAATATTATCGGCCGACAACTGGCGGGGGTCCGGCATGCCAAAAATAGTCGGAAGCGTCCTGCCGATATCGGCAGTTCGATGGTGCCTCGGACAAAAACTGTTGTAGGAGAGTGCCATCGGCATTAAATCCGCAATTTTTGCGTTTTATATCGTTTTTTAGTAATAATGATCTATTAAATACATAAATGAAGACCTGGAAGCGCATAAATCTTACATTTTACGTCCTTCCTACATCCGATATCGGATCGGATAATGTGAAAACGGCCTAAGGTAGAACAGAGTCTAACTGGGGAAGTATACCTCCGCTTTACAAAAGACCGCAGTCAAGTAGCACTAGACCTTACTCATTGTTGTGTTCCTGCCAGTGAGTAAGGCAGCCAGAGCTCAACGAGGGTGCGGTATGCTGACAACGGAAGTAATTAGGACAATAGATTGTCCTTTGAGTCGTCGGCACCCAGGCCCCTTCTAAGTACAGATTTGTACAAGTGTCGAGTCGGCAACGCACATGTGCCACTCCTTGAGTGGCAGGCGTCCATAGGTTACAGTGACCGCTTTCCATCAGGCGGACCGTATGCCTGTTTGCCACCTACGTGGTACAAAAAAAACTCTCGACGAATTCACCTTAAACATTAAAAACTAAATCAAAATCGATTGATTCGTTCGGGAGCTTCATAGCCACAGACATACAGACATGTCAAGCGTCAAACCTATTATTATTATAACACTCCGTCGTTTTTGCGTTGGTGGTTAAAAACAAGAAACCTCCTTCAAAACTATAATAAAACACAACTTTCTAAGAAAATTGGTCAAGTGCGAGTCGGATTTCGACATTTCCATACAAAAAGGTCATGAGCGCCTGACGACATGTAATGGCAACGTAGGTACACTAAATTTCGTACTATAAAGATTTTGCGTATATTTTGGAAACTATAAGAGATAGAGCAAATAGACTTCAGATTTTGGTTGTCGGTGGCACAATTTTTTTGTTTTCGTATATATTATACACCTTTTTTTGGACCTATGTGGGCAATATTATGGTCAGTGAAGTTCTAAACGGTCTTAAGCGCCTCCTTTTTAGTAGGAACTTAAGTCATTTTGGAAAATGATTTTTTTTTAACAATTTCTAAAGCAAAACGAAACAGAAATTGATTTCTTTATACCTGTCCAACGCGCTTACACAATTTTAAGTCGTTTAGTAACTACTTGCAGCGGCAGTGAGTGAAATTCGTAATCTGAGTTTTTTTCTCTTAAGTCCGACTTACGCTTGACTGTAGATTTCTAATAGGTTTTCCTGTAATCTACAGGTAGAGGGCTATCTCGTGTATTTTTTTGAAAATTTTACGCTAAGTAGTTTTTGGAGATAAGGGGGGGGGGGGGGAATGGTAATTTTTTGCTTATTTTCTTAAATTACTTCTAAATTACCAAAATAAAAAATATAAAAAAAATATATTTCAGATGCTGATAAAATGCTCTTTCATTTGATATGTAACACAATATAGTTTTAATAACTTTGATTTTTAATTTTCAATTTTACCCCCCAAAAGTGACCCCTGTGATTAAATTTCATTTAATTAAATTACATGTCCGTCTTTGGGCCACAGGTTTACATACGTGTGCCAAATTTCAAGTAAATCGGTCCAGTAGTTTCGGAGAAATCGGCTGTGACAGAGGGACAGACACGCGAGTGATCCTATAAGGGTTCCGTTTTTCCTCTATGAGGTACGGAACCCTAAAAATGGAAAAAAATGTTTTATTAGGGTACCCCCCCTACATGTAAAGTGGGGGCTGATATTTTTTTTCATTCCAACCCCAACGTGTGATATATTGTTGGATAGGTATTTAAAAATGAATAAGGGTTTACTAAGATCGTTTTTTGATAATATTAATATTTTCGGAAATAATCGCTCCTAAAGGAAAAAAAGTGCGTCCCCCCCCTCTAACTTTTGAACCATATGTTTAAAAAATATGAAAAAAATCACAAAAGTAGAACTTTATAAAGACTTTCTAGGAAAATTGTTTTGAACTTGATAGGTTCAGTAGTTTTTGAGAAAAATACGGAAAACTACGGAACCCTACACTGAGCGTGGCCCGACACGCTCTTGGCCGGTTTTTTAATAATATTAATATTTTCGGAAATAATCGCTCCTAAAGGAAAAAAAGTGCGTCCCCCCCCTCTAACTTTTGAACCATATGTTTAAAAAATATGAAAAAAATCACAAAAGTAGAACTTTATAAAGAATTTCTAGGAAAATTGTGTTGAACTTGATAGGTTCAGTAGTTTTTGAGAAAAATACGGAAAACTACGGAACCCTACACTGAGCGTGGCCCGACACGCTCTTGGCCGGTTTTTTAATCTAGTGCTGTGGCAGAGTCTGTCATTTCGATTCAAGTTGATAGAAATCGTAAAATTGTTTAAGCGCCTCCTTGTACATAGAGCCTAATAGATTCAACCAATTCGAAATTAATCGTTAGATTCACATCAATATATCGCTGCATTCGATGCAAACACTGAGAAAAGCACTATTTGCCCACTCGTCTTTATAGGTAGTTTTTGGGTTTCTGTCAAATGATTTGTTATGTTAAGCATATTAAGAGGCCATTCAACGAAAACGTCGTAATAATGTAAAATTGATAGTTTTAGTCGGCAAAATGCTATACTTTCCGTCATCTAACAGAATTATTAAGTTCAAGATTCGATTAGGACATCTTCTTAACTTACATGTTGTGAGACTGGATTTTTAAAAACTAACTCACTTAATTAATTATGATTTTTTTTCTGGTGCATGTTTAGGAAAACCCGCGAAAAGTGCTGACTTAGTCCGTCTAATTTGTAACATTTGGATAGTTCTGAATGCTTCAAGTGGTAAATTTGTATTATGTATATCCTGTACTACAATCTTCTGAGACTACTTCTTTGTTATAAGGCTTTAGAATAGAGTAAATGAGGATATGATGAATCCAATTTGTTTCAGAAATCACCTCAGAATAAGTGTCAATTTCTTCGAAAACTTACGTGTTTTTGAAGTAGTTTTAATATAAAAATAATCTGCAACGCTTACTTAAACAGATTTTATGCAAAAAATTCTATTAATTGCAATTTAATATTTTTCACGATTTTTTAAAAATGCCTCCTTATTACCGGTTACGCGCGCTTGCGATGTCAGTACCGCGGCAGAGCTTGTGGGGGCAGGACGTATGTCAATCCGCTCCGCACGCGGCTCGACGATCGCGAAGTTATTTTGTCATTGTGTGCGGCACCCGCCGTGTCCAAAACCGCACTTGTGTGCGTGTTTGGCTGTACTGTTGCATGTATACTGCGACCGAAAACTTTGATCCTTGGGTTGACGACTTTGGTAACTAACTAATTAACTTGAGTAATATTTTTAGTAAGTATTATTTATTATTGAATATCATTTTAGGTAGTGACTCGTGTCAACAAAATCTTTGACAATAGATGGTACTCAGGATCTGATGATGAAGTCAGATGGTAGTCATGAGTTCTCATCAACCAGGTCTTGAAACCATTTCGTGTTTGGGCTCGTTTGATTCGCCTCAACAAGATCTTTGACAAGAGGTGATGGTACCCAGGATCTGATGGTGAAGCCGGAAGGTAGTCAAGAGTATTCAACAACCAGGTCTTGAAACTCCTTTATGTTTGGGCTCGTTTGATTCGTCTCAACAAGATCTTTGACAAGAGATGGTACCCAGGATCTGATGATGAAGCTGGAAGGTAGTCAAGAAAATCCATCAACCAGGTCTTGAAACAACTTCGTGTTTGGGCTCGTTTGATTCGTCTCAACAAGATCTTTGACAAGAGATGGTACCCAGGATCTGATGGTGAAGCCGGAAGGTAGTCAAGAGAATTCATCAACCAGGTCTTGAAACAACTTCGTGTTTGGGTCTGTCTGATTCGTCTCAACAAGATCTTTGACAAGAGATGGTAATCACTCTTTTATACTCTGGCGCATCCACTGTCTCAGTGTGTCACCAGTCAATTAAAGCAGGTAGGCGTAGCGTAGAGTTGTATTTCCTTACAAAAAACTAATACATAGATGTGGACCTGCCAGTGCTCCATGCAATTAAAACAACATAATATTTAAAAACCGGCCAAGAGCGTGTCGGGCCATGCTCAGTGTAGGGTTCCGTAGTTTTCCGTATTTTTCTCAAAAACTACAGAACCTATCAAGTTCAAAACAGTTTTCCTAGAAAGTTTATAAAGTTCTACTTTTGTGATTTTTTAAATATTTTTTAAATATATGGTTAAAAAGTTAGAGGGGGGGGGGAACACTTTTTTTTCCTTTAGGAGCGATTATTTCCGAAAATGTTAATATTATCAAAAAAACGATTTCAGTAATTCATTTTTAAATACCTATCCAACAATATATCACACGTTAGGGTTGAAATGAAAAAAAAAATCACTCCCTACTTTACGTGTAGGGGGGGTACCCTAATAAAACATTTTTTCCACTTTTTATTTTTGAACTTTATCGGCGTGACTGATATACATATTGGTACCAAATTTTAGCTCTCTAGTGCTAACGGTCACTGAGATTATCCGCGGACGGATAAGGACGGACGGACAGACTACGAAAACCTAAAAACACAATAACACATTTTAAATATAAAAAAACTACTTAAAATTAAAGAAAACCGATCTTAGTTCCATTATACATATGTACCTAGAAAACATATCATATACAAAATGAAATAAAACTAAGAAAACGGATTATATTCATTATACGCGATATAATCTGATTCCATTAATTTATTTCATGAGTAACTATCGCGGTGACAGAAGACAATATTATATACACAATTTATTATATTATAAAAGTTTTTTAATTTATTTCTTCCAAGGCTACACACGTTTTAATAGAAAAACCGGCCAAGAGCGTGTCGGGCCACGCTCAGTGTAAGGTTCCGTAGTTTTCCGTATTTTTCTCAAAAACTACTGAACCTATCAAGTTCAAATTAATTTTCCTAGAAAGTCTTTGTAAAGTTCTACTTTTGTGATTTTTTTCATATTTTTTAAACATATGGTTCAAAAGTTAGAGGGGGGGGGACGCACTTTTTTTTCCTTTAGGAGCGATTAGTTCCGAAAATAATAATATTATCAAAAAACAATTTTAGTAAACCCTTATTCATTTTTAAATGCCTATCCAACAATATATCACACGTTGGGGTTGGAATGAAAAAAAATATCATCCCCCACTTTACATGTAGGGGGGGTACCCTAATAAAACATTTTTTTTCATTTTTTATTTTTGCACTTTGTTGGCGTGATTGATATACATATTGGTACCAAATTTCAGCTTTCTAGTGCTTACGGTTACTGAGATTATCCGCGGACGGATGGACGGACGGACGGACAGACAGACATGGCGAAACTATAAGGGTTCCTAGTTGACTACGGAACCCTAAAAACTGTGATAAGTTTAATAATTAAACTAAAAGGTCAAGTATTGATGCACGAAATCATGTATGCAAATATGTAATATATATGGTGGTATTTTTACGCATGTATCAATAATGGTTAGTCCGCAACGCTACTGACGGCGTGGCGGTACCGACCATGAATGCTATCCCTTTCGCTCTAGCCGCACGTAAGGTTGGTTCGAAGAGGATCGCAGGCTACAATCGTTATGCTTCAGGTTATAGTGTGCGTCTGCACACAGGCGCACGCCAGCGCCGCCGGCGCCGAAATGCGAGCAAGCAGATTTTTTGAAAACGCTCTTAACAAATATAACAAATCTCCTAACTAATAAATGTCACTTCTTATAAAAACACAAAAATCATATGCCTTTAAGAATTGAGAAGTTCCCTCGATTTCTCCAGGATCCCAATTCCCATCATCAGAAATGGGACCAATCTGTATGCATAATTGCATATATGTATACAATCCAAATCGGTCCAGTAACGACGGAGATATCGTGGAACAAACATAAAAAAAAAATACAGACGAATTGAGAACCTTTTCTTGAGATTTGTGGCGGCGGTTAAAAATATAAACTTTTTCATGTCCTTAAACTATCTTCATAGAAAAATTCAGCTCAGCCAGTTCAGCGACTTAAGTGTGAAGAAGTAACAGTTACTTTCGCGTTTATGATTTTATGTTAGGATTATGAATTCGTGCAATCAACGACGGAACTTTGTATAATCATAACAATTTTGGTATCTGCTTATTGCAAACTTAATTATGAATAGGATTATTGATTTACCAGTCTATGTTTTTTTTTCCAGGACTAGGATCTTCAGAGGATCCAACAAACAGACAATTGATGAAACAGCTGAAACGGAAATTGCAGGTTTGCATACTTTTTTTATTAAACAATGTAAATTTTGCCAAAATACGTTTTTACATAGTCCCTAGTTAAAAAATATAACATGACCCCGCACAAAACTTAATTCTCATTTAACATTCTTTTCATCACACCCGCACTTTAAATGTGCTATTGCACGCAGGCGGAGCGTGAGTTATAGAAAAATCGTTCTTTGAAATTTCTTGTACCGTACTTAACTTTTTTACATCTATTTACATATTTTTTACATTGCGAGTGTGATGAAAAACATTGTGTGTAACTTGGGGAGTATGAATATTACTAACTCGAGTCTTTAAATCGCTCCGGCAAGCCGTCGCGATTTAACTTACTCTCGTTAGTAATATTCAACTTCCTCCCCTTGTTGCACAATGTTCTTATTAATCATCTTTATCTTGAAATCGCTTCTTATTTCTTATACTTGATGGCAAGGTTGAACTTTCTTGCTTTTCTTGTTTCTTCTTCTTCTTTGCATCCTGTTACCCTCTGCTGGGGTGTAGGGCTCGAATCATATTTCTCCATTTACTCCAGTCTTGGACAGTTTGGGTAACCTCCTCCCACTCCATGCCTAGCACCCTGAGCTCCTGCTGAACTGAGCGACGCCTGGTCGATTTAGGGCGGCATGGTTTGCGCTTTCCGGGTATATTCCAGGACCATTTTGGATAGGTGGGTATCAGGTTTTCTGAGGATGTGTCCAATCCAATGCCATTTCCGCGTCTGGATTACGGCTTTTCTAATTTACCTTCGGCTTTCTGTTGTGTATGTCAATCAGAAATCAGAATATGGGTATTTATAGTATAATTATGAATATTATGATGATAAAACAACTAGGTAGGTACTGCGTTTCTGTTATCATATACCTGAAAACAATGTAATAAAGGATTACGTTCTCTTTTTTAGACGCAAGGTACACCAGGTCGACCGAAGAAGAACAAAGGTGTGGAGATATCGAGCGAGTCGCCGCCTTCCACGTCGTACCCGGCGCACGGCGCGCGCGGCGGGCTCGCGCCGGCCGGCCCGCACGCGCACGCGGCCGTCAAGCACGAGGCCGACCCCGCCGTCGAGTCCCCCTACCACTACCAGCCCGCCTACGTGTACGAGGCGCGCCCGCCCTCCTTCCCGCCGTACGCCGCGCCGCCGCGCGCGCACCCGCCGCCCGCGCCGCACCCCGCCATCCCCGGCCACGACTACCGCCCCGACGCCTACGTCTTCGAGCCTCCCTACGCCGCGCGCGACCTCACTCTGCCGGCGGACGCCACTCACAACCTCCCGATCAACCTCAGCAGCGACGCCTCTCTCGACTTGTCCACCGAGCGCACGGAGTGGCAGCGCCGACGGCCGCCCGAGCCGCCGCCGGCGCCTGTGCGCCTTCACCTGCCGGGTAAAAAGCTGATACTGGAGACGTACCAGAGCGAGACGCGCGCGGGTTCGCCTCGGCCGGCGCCGGCCGACAGCCGAGCGCCGCCCGCGGGGCCCCCAGCTCACGCTCCGGAGGATTTTCCCAGGACCGAATACCTGCCGAAGAAAATGCGAGCCGCTGAGATTCTAGGTGGCAAGCTGAGCGCCGCGCGGCAGGCGCTCGCCGCCTCCACCTCCGCTTCCGGGACCGGAGCGGATTCGTCAAGTCGTTCAGAGGTTGCTTTTTTAGAGGATCCAAAAAACGTATCGAGCCGGTCCAAAAGCACCGCCGCGGCGCTGGCCCGGGAGCAACAGGAGGCGGCGAGTCCGACACGGTCGGTGAAGGCTCCGACGCCTAAGTGTGAGCGCAGCAAAATACGGAAACCCACACTAGAACGGATCACCAGAACGAAACGGATCTCTGCGGACGGGACCGAGTCGCCGGAGCGGCCGGCCACGCCCGACTCGTGCTGCGGCTTGGACGGGATAAACATCAAGACGGGCATGATATGCGAAGAGAAACACTCGGAAATACTGAACAGAGAACGCGTGATCAGCATTTGCAACATCGACAAGCACGCGCTCGACGACTACCTCAACGAGGGCAACAGCCAGGAGCACGAGGAGGAGCTGCTGCAGTACTTCCACCAGCGCGGCGGCGAGCCGGCGCCGCCGCCCGCGCCCGCGTCCGCGCCCGCGCCCGCGCCCGCTTGTGCTGATGCTGCTGCTTTTTTAGACACAGGCCTGGACCCGCAAGACGACCATAGTCAAGGCAAAAATGAAAAAATATCCCAGCTAAGAGAGTTACTTGCAAAAAATCTGAAAAATCAAAGCGGGTCCAGTTCTCAGAACCTTCCACTAAATAAAGAAATTCAGCTACCTCGAGAAAACGTACGCGATTCCGTCGTTAACGTCGCCAAGTCTGCAGTCACAGAAGGCGCATTCAAACCGGTCATAAACACTGGTATTGTGACTATGAACGGATCGACTTCGACCGGCCAAGCCGAATCGAACGGTCGCAAACATTGTGCGACGATCCCTAACGGTAACGGAACCGCAATGCCCTACACGAACCCGGGCGGTGCAGGTCAAGTATCGACTGCGCCGGCAACTCATCTCTACAACGGAAACAGTCATAACGTACCTCAAAGTCCAACCACAAGAACGCAGCAATATGACTTTGTTCCCATTTCGGACGGCTGCCACTCTCCCGGAAATTTTCATACAAAATCTCCGGTCGGGTTCGTCCAGAGAGGTCACAGTCCGTCGAAGATGAGCAAGCCCGCGATAATGGGCGGGTCGCTGCAGACGTCGCCCATCTCACACAGCACGGCCGCCAGCCCCTTCGTGAGCCCGCGCAACACGCCGGTGCCGCGCTCGCGGCTCTGTCCCCGGCCCATACCCAAGCTCAACGGGAGAAAGAGAAGAAATCCGTTGTCGTTGGGTGTCGGAGACCCGAACACCAAGCCGTTCGCTATTCCCAACGACCAGAAGTTTTTTCCTAAAACTTCTTTATGCGGGCCTAACGTGAAATATTGCCAGCCCATGTCGGCGCCTCCCTCGCCTAACATATTGACATCACAATATAAGAGCCACATGTTTCAGTGTAACGCGAACGTGTCGAATGGCTCCAGCAACCTACATCTAAACTTCCTTCCGCATGTACAGTTTCGAGACGGGATGAACGGAGACATGGCTCAGCCGCTGTCGGCGGACCCTCTATCGAGTGAGGTGAGTCAGTTCTTCCAGGAGTCGCTGGGGAGCTACCGACCGGACCACGAGGCCTGCTTCCGCTCGCAGTCGGTGCCGCTGAAGCCGGGCGTGGGCGGCCCGCTCGCCTCCTACATACACACGCCCGTCGGATCCGTGCCGCCCACTCCCGTGCCCAACGAGTTCTGCGACTTTGGCTCTCTAGCCGACACTTGTGACATATCTAAAGCGGGCCTCAACCCCGAAACGTTGGATAAAATATATGACGCCATAGACAGCAGTAACAATGTACTTAACTCGACAGCCGCTCAAACCATTCTAAGCTCCGGAAATCCTCTGAGTAACGGTTGCGATCCGTTGCCGGAGCAGCAGATCCTGTCGGACGAGCAGTTAAACTCGCTCATCCCCGGCGACGGGGAACTACTCGACCAGTCTGACGGTCAATTAGCTAACCATTTTAACCACTCCTACCCGGAAGACACCTCGGCCTCGACTGACAACGTCGAGGATTTTTTGAAACGAGCGCACAGTATCGAATTCGATTTGTCAGAGTTGGTAACGGATAAAAACAAATACTATACATCACGTTCAGTTCCGAGTACTCCGTTACCTTTCAAACGTGCGGCGCCAAATTTGCAGATTGATTCTCGTCGCCCTCGCGAATTGTTCGGGCCGAGCGAGTACTCGGCCGCGGCGAACGGGATCTCGTCCAAGTCGGTGCCGTCGACGCCGCAGCTGGCGGAGGAGCGCAGCGTGTTCAGCTACAGCAACCGCGACTTCCTGATCAACGGCAACTCGGTGGAGGTGTGCGGCGGGCTGGGCGGTGGCGGCGCGGCCGGCGGCGCGCTGGACGGCGAGGCGCTCGGCTCGCCGCTGCACGAGATGGACATGCTGGAGCCGCTCACGCCCGCCGCCGAGCTGCTGGCCGACCTCGACAAGATCGACGGCCCGCCCTACGTCGACCTCTAGTCACCCCTCACCGCCGCGCAGAATGTATATAAATCTAGGCCCGCTTTATATTTGTACAGATATTCAACAGTTGCGTATCTCTACTGTGTACAATGACCTCGTATGCCTTCAGTGAAGGTTCAATGCTAATAAGTTTTATAACGATAGATCGCACGGTTCACTCCCAAAATGTCGAGTCAATAAACTTACAGTGAGATTATGATACGACCATTAGCTATTAACCTAAAAATTGGTCTTGACGCTAAATTATACCCAGAAACCACTATTGCTTTATTGATATATGTATTATAACATTTCACACTTGTGGTTGATTTTATGAATCATGTAGATCGAGTCGATCGCGTACTATAGCAAAATACAGTATGGTCACTACTTATAGTAGTATCCTGCTACCGAAATGTGTAACTAATTAATAATTAATGTGACAGATGCACTGTACCGCTGCGTACCGTCGCCGATATGGAAACAACAATGCTCTCTCCCGTCAAATATACATAAACAGGTGTTTAAATTGGACAGTAACCATAAGGGATCTAAATCATTGTACAAAACGTCGGTTACATTACTGTCGTACATAAAGTTTCCTACCTTCCACTTTCACGTCATCACAAATGCCCGTTTTAAACAACAGAAACAACGAAATATGTATTATACATAGGCGAATAGTGTAGTAACATAAAGTGTTCGACGACCGACGATTCACGTTTGGACGTTTGCTGTCCTTCATTGTTTAACTAAGGAAGTATCTACACAGACCAATGCGTGCAAAGCGCGCCTAGGAAATTATTATAACCGATTGGTTTTCTTGATACTATGAATAGTATATAGTTTATAAAAAATGAATTTATTGTAAGTTAGCACAAAGATTTAATATATTTTATTATCACATAGGAATTTTACTTGATATATTAAATTAAATACGTATACCTACATACAATTAACTGCATTAAATGCAGAAAAAAATATTCTGCCATAATGGCTGCAGTGAGCTTAAAAAGTGACCAATATTATGCATTAGTTGCTGATACATGCCGGCCAGAGATTACGTTTAGATTTGAGTCCTGTTTATGTGGCAATATGTCGTTAGATATGAGTTGCTAAAAATACTGTATAGTTATGTTATATCGTTTAGTAGATAGATTATAATATTGTTGACATGCATTGAATTGCGAACATGCTTGTAAGTTTTAGTAGCATGCTGTAAATATTAGTTCTGGCCGGTTGGTGATTCGTGTTTAAACAATGAATTTATGTTGTGCGGCCTATTTATACATAGTACATGTTTTATGTGGGTGCTACGAATTTCTTTGCATTAGGCACACATCAAGAGATATAATAACATTTAAACAAAAATGCCCTCAATCTGTGCCTGATGCAACGGTATAAAATATGTACTTTTTGAAAGCTTTGTCGTTTGTTAAAACTTAGTACAAAATATGACACACTGATTCGACAGGGATGTATAATGTAAGTGAAACCGAAGACTGTAAAGCTTGTAGATATTTTGAACACGAAATAATTAACTACCATTGTCTCGAGGAGGAGCCCGCGACGGGGGCCTCAGTGATCAGTGTTATTATTCCAATTTGGTATAAGTCTTACCAAATTCAGCTAGTACCTAATATTTAAGCTAAGATGTATATTTTATTAAGTAACATTTAAGTAATATGTTATCACACATAAAATTGTTGGACAGTTTGTCTTATGTAATAGTGTCACTTATATTCCAAAGTTGAAACTATTTTTGGTTTTCCACAAGGAAGGGTCCTATGTTTCTGTTTAAGTGCAAAAAGGTTCTTTACATCTGAAATTACGTCATAAATTCTAGTAAAACGGTCCTTGTTGAACATATTTTTCCTCCTACCCTTATCCCACGTTATGTGGGACTGGTACAACTAGTATTTCTCTTCCATTCTCCTCGTCTTTCGAAATCTTAGCACTTTCTCTCTTTCGCGCAATCTGTCCATCGCTGTTTGGATTTACCCTTCAATCACCGTCCATCAACATCAACGTCCTTAATATTCTTTGGCCTATAAGACAATCATACTTTATGTGTCTGTACTCTTTACATAACTGCTCCTCATCTTCTCTTTTGAACTTTCCCTTAGGTACTCACTCATTCCTAATCCGATCCATTCTATACCTTGTACTTTTGGCACTTGAAAAAAGTGTAAACAAACCTGAGCTGTCAAATTTGAGGGTTGTTTATTAGGTAACGTTTGGTTCCTGAATTTTTTTCTCTATTTAAAAATAATTGAGCTCACTACTATTTTCCATTTCATTCCACTAACATGTAATTTCGTTTAATTTGACGAAACGTATACACCTTCACGAATATAAAAATATCGTCATTACATTTAATGAATATTATTATTTTCTTCAGGGAATCATCAACCAAAAAGTACCTAATTTTGCAGAGGTTTAAAACTTATGGTTGCATTTTAATCTGGGTGTAACTCCGGTTTCACATTATCCGATCCGATATCGGATGTCGGAAGGATTTCGATGGAAAAATCCAAGATGGCGCCTGTAATGTATGGGATATCGGTCCTACATCCGATATCGGATCGGATAATGTGAAAACGCACTAACTCTACTAAAATATAAAGGTAGTACAACTTACGCTATTTTTAATTTTATATGTCTAACATTTGCCATTGCTTGTTATCAATTATCATCATCATCTGTTCCGAGTTCGATATTTGTGTTGATGATTGTTATATTTATGTTTTTTAGGGTTCCGTACCAAAAAGGTACAAAAGGAACCCTTATGGCGACGCTCTGTCCGTCTGTCTGTATGTCTGTCACATTTCTAAATATCTCGAGAACTACTTACGCTATCGATTTGAAATTTGGAACAGTTATGAACATTTTAAACCTCTACAAGCTGAAACTATTATTTTAAAAAATATATTAATATTAATTATAGAAAATGGCCAAAATGGAAGGGGGGCCAACTGTAAATGTCAAGTTACTAGGTCAAGTGGGGTATCGTTAGAATCCTTATCTCCCGAAGTTTACCAACGAAAAATTATGACTTTTTACGAAATATTGGTTTTAAGCTAAATTTTACAGGAAAAGGTTTCTGGCCTTAAAAGGTTCACTATCCCTGGATCTGTCAAATTTGACGGCTCCGGTTTGTTTACACTTTTTTCAAGTGCCAAAAGTACAAGGTATAGTCACTCCACACATCCATCTCAACATTGTCGTTTCATCCGCCACTTTCGTTGCCCAGAATTCTAATTATTACATTACAAGAGATCCCAGGGCCGCCGTTAGTCAATCATTGAAGAGGGTGAAGTTGTTACAGAAACCTGTCGACCTGTCTTTCATCCAAAGCACTTTTATTATATTTTCCACGTCACGGTCGATGTGCGACCCAAGATACCGGAAGTCGGTGCAGATTAGTAGATTAGGATATACACCATCTAAGGCAATATGGGAGAAACTGGGATAGACAACCGAAATCGCAGAACAAGTTTTGGTTCTGCTCATTCATAGTCCCATACTCACCAGCTCTTCGCGTCATTTTCCCCACCTGTTTCACAGAACCTTACAGACAACTCTATCGCATGCCTCTTCCAGACCAACAAACCTACCAATCTATGTGCTAAGGTCCATATAGAATATGAAACATCACAATCATCAGATGGAAAGCCACATTTAATTTGTTGAATACCTACTAACTATTGCCAATAATTATTATTTGGGTATCGCATCCGAAAATATGTATCTTTGAGATTTTACTTAGAATATAGGTAATTACTGTTGTATAAGGCAAATTAAGAGTGACATGTAAATAATTATGAGTGGTTAAGTGTTCATCGTCATTACTGTTATAATCTGGAAAATTCACACACATCCAAAGTTGTAGGAATATCCATCATACGCCTAATTCTTTTATAATATTGTAGCAAGTTTGTAGAACACATCCCTTTTCGTCCTTAATTATTGTCCTACTGTAAGTGACCCTTCAGACTTGCTTATGACCTATTAATAAAAACCGTCCTATATGACCACACTAAATTAGTCTTGTAGTACATAGTGTACTATATATTTTTGTACGTCGCACTAAAAATCACAAGAAATCATGTCGCAAGGTAGGGTCATTGTACCTACCTACTAGTTTCCGTCCAGGCAGGCAATTATGGTCGCGCGATAAATGATAAAACATCTGGCCGTCCCTATCGCACTTACTAATAGTGCGATAGGGACGTCCTAATATTTTATCGTCTATCGCGCGACCATGCTACCCGTGCAGCTTAACCCTTAATTTGGCACAAATTCTATAAATGAAGATTAGAAAATAGTTATTTTATTTGTTTTACAAGGGGGCGGGGGGGATGGGGGCAAGGTTGTTTAACGAAAGATATTGAACCGTGAGCGTAGCGAGTGGTTCAGATTAAAACGTCCATTTTACCAGCCAGTTTTGTCATCAAGTACTTGTGGGTACTGTAAGTTGTGAAATTGCTTTGTACTCTTGTGGGTACAAAGCAACTTTGTCATTAGCTTTTAAGTATCAAGAGAGTTGGTGCAGAAAAAAAAAGGAGTCTAAGATGTATGTCCTGTCATAAACTGCTAAATTAAGGGTTAAGTAGCCTCCAGGAACTAGTACAATGGCTCTGTTAAGAAAATCAATTTCACAATACATATAAAATCCATGTATGTATTAATGAGTACAAATGTGAATGACCAGAATTCATGTTCATTATGGATGTTAATAATTAGGATTGCGTTGCATGCATACCTAAGTGTGATTTGTCTACATGTTGTACACCATAGTTTTAAATTTACATGTTTAATAAGTTTAAAGCATAATGTATATCAATATTTTTCCTAGGATTGTGCACAATATGTATTTATTGTTTTAGTATCATACATGTGGGTTTTATACAAATTTTTTTGATCATTTTAAAATTATAGCATCTCACATTATATTTTCAATAAGTAATAAATGTAATAATTAATTTGTATACATTTGACTAATATAATGATAATAATTTTAAATATTACTACTACCAATATCAAACAAATTAAAGCTATCTTCACACAGGATTTGGCAACCGCAATAACCGCATGCTGCAATCCGCAATAGTATGCTAATGACATCGCACGTTTATTTTCGTCTAACTCTAATGTCCTTATTGCGGTTACACTCCAGTCCAGTGTGTTAATGGCTCAAGGCCACTGTTCCACCGGTAAAAATAGATATGTAGAAAGAAATAGTGATTTATTCCTGTTTGTTTCTACTACTACGGATCACCATATAAATATTGTGATTTATTGATTATTAGACATGAGGACCAACCATTACACACTCTGAAATTATTTATAGCCGGGTCCACACAGAGTGAAGCAATATGCTTGGAGGGAAACTTCCAATGTAGACGTGCCTGCGAGGTAATTTGATCGGCAGAGGCAAATTGATCGGTCGAGCAAAACGCATACACTGCCTCGGCCGAGGCGCGTCTACATAGCACGCTTGCCGCGCAAGGAAATTGCCTCGCGGCGTGCGTCGCCCTATATACACCCAGCTGATAGATCGTTTACTTTTGTCGAAGATACCATTGTTTTGTCAAGTACCTAAATATTAAATTCTCTACAGTCTTTCTAATTACAACACTTGACACATAAAGACTGTTGACCGTGACAGTGTGACCTAAACAATTGAATATCATGTTCAATGTAGTATTTTCTGAATTTTACATCACTTGTAGATAACAGTCGGTTGATCAGCGGCCTATCAATGTATTCACATATTTTACAGACCCTTTGTTATGTGAGATGTAATCAGATTCCACAAATGTCATCCCGCCACGGTGTTGACGGGTTGGTTTACATTACGGTAAAGGGTCTCCTAAAACCTATCGATGCGGGATTGGCTTCCGCCGATCAAAAATCGCTCGTTAGTTTGAACATGCGTTCAGCTGTCCGGCGCGTAAGCGTCTTTTGCGTCGATAGGTTTGGGTAGACCCAAAATCTACAAGTTTCAGTCGTATGATGGAGATTGTTTTCTAGAATAAAAGATGATTATTGATTATGTAAATCTGAAATTAACATTATTTTGTAGATGTATTGATAGGATGCACTGTTTATTTCTATGTACTCTAATTATGTTGTTCTGTTAGTTATTGTTTTTATTTATAAGATAACAAGTGTTAGTGTAATTATTCAATTTTAATTGAATGTTAACTTTAAGTGAAGATATCCATGTTGTTAATTAGTCTTTATGGATGTTGACTTACACCATTTGCTATGCAGTGATAATAAATGATATGATAGTAATTATTATCAGTTTTTTTATCGAAATTTTGTATGAGCATTAATCATGCTGAGTAATAATGACATATCCTTGGTAAATATATTATTTATTCAAAATTGCCAATACAAAACATAAAGTTTTAAATGCAAAATCATTTACTGCTTACAACTACAACATGTTAGGAAGGATTATCACTTGCATTGATCATATTTTCCAAATTTGCTGGTAAACCATTCATGTAAAATTGGGTCATCTTCATGGCAGTAGTCTTCAGCTAGTTGTACGGGCATACCTGGCCTCCACTCCAACAGGATGCTGATGAGAGGCAATGCTTGCAAGTTGTTTAACACATTGTCACCATGTCTTTGTCTGATTACGCTTGCTAGACATCTCTTTACATATGACAGAAAGGTGTCCAAGAAGTTAAAACACACATTTGGATTCCAGTATCTCTGAAAATATTAAATGAATGTATTGTCTCCCAACATAAAGCTTTAGTTTTATTTGGTCTTATAAAGATCTTCCAGACACACCTAACATTGTTGAGTAAAATCAGATTTATAGTTTTGTATTACATTAACATCTATTTATAGTTACTGTGTTTTTCTTGAAACATAGAGAATTTTTGTATTAACCATTTATAAACACAACATAAACAAGGACAATGAAGGTATATTTAATATATACCCATAAAGTTAATATTTTAAGTTTTGAAATCTATCAAAGTTGTTATTAATTAATTTTATTATGCCATACCTGTGACATCCTTGTTAAATCTCTCATTCTGTATGTTTTAAGTTCCTTTACAATGCCAGCATCATCTCGAAATCCACAAAGCACAGTGTCTATGCCTACAAGGAATGATTGGCACCACCACTTCTTTGTCTTAAATCGCCTGGTAGATAAGAATAAGTCTGTTAAGTAAAAGCCAATGGAAAACAGAAATATTAAAGTGTTTAACAACATTTTTAACATTTGAAGCTTTCCCTTCAGTAGGGAACTGTGAGGGTGACATATTGTCCAGTGTTCAAAGCCTCAATAAAAATTACATTTAAGAAATAAAACCTTCAAACCTAAAGCTTGCTTCCTGGCGTGGATGCTCCATTTGCTTGCTTGTTTTCAGCTCTACAAATTCCTTGGTAGAGAGATACTGCACGATTGCATCGGCTCCATGTTCTTTTGCTGGTGGTGGTGCAACCCGTCCACTATTACAACGAATCCCATCCATTTCAGCTCCATATACTATGCTGTGTTGATTTAAATGTGTTTTAAATACTAATGAAAATTCTTCTGTCTCATCAACAGGTATATTTGGATTAGGTTCAGTATCTGGAGTATCTGAAAATATGTAATAGACCTTTTATGGACTTTTATAACAGTTAGGAATACACATCCATACTAATATTATAAATGGGAAAGTGTGTGTGTCTGTTTGTTTGTCCATCTTTCACGGCAAAATGAAGCGACGAATTGACATGTTTTTTTAAGAGGAGATAGTTAAAGGGATGGAGAGTGACATAGGCTACTTTTTGTTTCTTTCTAACGCGAGTGAAGCCACGGGCAAAAACTAGTTGTACATAAATAAGTAAGCAATTAAAACATACATATGTAGCCCTTTTTAATATATTAAGAACATGTTCAAAACTGCTAATGACTAACCTGATAACATATACTGTTCAAACTTATACCCCCATGATGTAAATTTCTTTTCATCTGGGGTCATATTACTCTCTCTCTGAATTTTTTCTTCAGTATCCCTGGCACATAAAAAGATATTGCCTTTAAACAGCAAGGCAACAATTTTCCATGGTTCTTTATTCTCATAAGGTGTGCAAGCTACACAAGTCATAAGACCACGATAACAGAAAAATTTAGCATTTTTTAATTTGTTTTCTCTGGGAAAACTTAATCTTGCTTCATGTTCCATGAGAAAATGTAACAAATCATTCAATTTTACATCTCGACCTTCTGGTTTGTGAATGGCATTTTCTAACTGAACATTTAGATCGAAATTAACTTTGGCGTTATGAATTTTTCGAGCATATTTTAGGTTTTCTAAACCAATGTAGCCAATTACAGTTGGTCGTCCAAAATTAGGGAAATTTCCACCAAATACTTCTGTACTAACAGGAAGTTCTGGATGCATGATACTAAATTTGTTGTTAATTTTATAATGTGAAAATCATTAACTTTTGCAGTGAAATATATCACTTTTTTGGCTGTTAATAAAGAGACGCGAGTACAAAAACGATCAACACCATTGTCTTCAGGACTTAAATGCGTTTGATTCGTACTATTTGCATATTAATTCTTAATAATTAGTATTATTACATTACAAAATAAAATATTTAAATAGGTTGCTTTCGCTGACTGATGCGTTTGACAATGACATTGACATTTCGGTCTGACAATCATGCGGCATGCCCAGCGCTTATTCTTGGTCCTTGCACACGCTACATTCACGAGTTATGATCATTCTTTGGCTTTCACATCTAAATTCACTTATTTAAAAGGTATATTTGCACTGCTGCAAGGTATTTCTGGCGGCATTTTCTTGCTGAATAGCATAATAATCATGTTTTGCTCAAGCTGTGCAATGTGCAATAGCCAAATTTAAGCAGTTTTTAAACGCACCGTTAAGTTTTTTTTTTTCGTCCATCCGGACCATGGACTTTCAATAGGGACTGAGCTCACACTTTTTTTGCCATACTAAATTGAACTTTATCACCGGTGCAGAAAGGCGTTCTTATCAGACTTGTAAAAGTGTGTCCACATGAGAGGGTCAAAGTTGGGGCTGGTGTCCCTCTCGCACGTGTGACCAGTGTTAAAGAGATTACTATAATAGTAGTGTTTACCTGTATGATAACTAAATTTATAAACTTCTTAAATTACTTTTGTATTATATAGAGGCAAAGATATTAATACCTTATAACGAATTGGTAAGTCATAATTATGAAGCAATAAAACCAAAGATTAGCGCAATTAAAAAAAACCTTTAATTGGGTATTAGTAGATTTGGTAGTAACTTTGAATATTAACTGGTATCCCCAAATTATGACAGTGATGACGTCATTCAAATGATTTTGACAGCGGCAATAAGTGCGAGAGGGACACCAGCCCCAACTTTACCCTCTCATGTGGACACACTTTTTGGCCTAACAACTCAATGTAGCTTAATAATATATAAATCTATGATCCGGACAGGCAGAGTTTTGAACTTTTGACATAATTTTGAAATAACTGCTGTGCTGTGCATGTAATGCATGTAAGTGTCGGGGGCAAGTCGGGGGTGAAAATTTGGAAAGCTAGTTGTATCTACTGTGCAGCAGTACATTTGTCAATATGGAAATATTCAGGGGCTATTCAGTCGTGAGTTAATAAGGAACGTCGTTTTCTCAACGTCGTAAGATAATGATATTAACTGTGATGTAGGAGTTAGGAAATCAAAGCACAAACAACAAAAATGGAAAAGCCTTTTCATAAATGTAGGCTTTGCTTGAAACTTGGAGATTTCTGCTCCATATTTGAGCAAGATGAGTCCATAAAATTATCAGAAATGGTTATGTCTTTCGCAAATGTTCAGGTAAGGAACCTAATAAGATAAAAGACTAAATGCAACCGCAAAATATTGTCATTCAATTTTACAGGAATATTCGCAAATCCGGTACTGTATAAAACGGTGAACGTATGTCAATTCCGACTATTGAATAACAATAATGTAGACATCTAATTATTATAGAAACAAAGTTGAAAACGAACAGGATGCTTGTTGCAGATATTTGAAGGTGATGGCTTTTCTGATCGTGTGTGCACAACTTGCATAGAAAACTTGAGCACCGCATACTTGTTTAAGCTCCAGTGTGAAAGAATTAATGCACTGCTGCAAAAGCCAACAGGTATGTATTTGTAGTCAAAATATACCCTAAATGGGATGGGGGTCAGAAAATTTGTGGTTACTTTGACAGTCTATAAAAATACGACTTAAATGACTATAAAAATACGACAATTTTATTCATTATTTATTAAAACTGTTTGTGTAATTAGTTAAATTACTGTGTCTGGATACTGTAAAAATCCTACATTAATGTTTATGTTGTATTAGTAGGGATCAAAAACTTATTTTTCATAGTTGCCCCTGTATTTCAAAGCATCTGCTTTATGTAGTAAGGTGCATTAGGGTAATTCCGAATGACAGAAATGCTCTGGTAATTCCGAAAGGGGAGTCAAGATGTGATGGAAACAATGGTGATTTTTATGCGGCTTTCGTAATTAGACGACGTTCGGAATTTCCCTAATGCACCTTACTGTAGATGAACACTAGTGTAAATGTAGAGATGAAGATTTGTTTCTACAGAATGCAAAGATCTTTTTTGTGTTTTTCTTGAATTATGCATTTTATTGGTATAGTCTATTAAAAATACTTTTTCAGAAGAAAATTTAGATAAGCCAGGAGTTTTTGAATACAATGACTTTTTGAACAAAGAGTTTCACATGCATGCAAAATCCATGGAAGGTGAAAACGTCCAGAATGTCATCAAAGAAGAAACACATGTGGGTACAAGTTTGGATGTTAGTGATGAAACAGATAGTGATGTAGACTCTATCATATGCGTGTACTGTAACCAGTCTCACAGCAATCTGGGAGCACATTCATGCCGAGTAATATGCAGCATTGAGAATAATGAGCTGCAGCGCTCCAGCAGCAGTGAGACTCTGGTGGCTACAGACATCACTCCATCAGACACAGCAAGGCTCATTACCACTCCCTCAGACACAGCAAGGCTCATCTCCACCACTCCTGAAAAACCTTTGCCACTATTAATATCATGTGTCCTCTGTGATGACAAGTTTGACAAATATGAGTCTTACGTCTTACACTTCAACAAGTGCACACTCAATGTTAAATTGCATCACATAGTTTGCCCCATCTGTCATGAAATTCATACAGAAAAGTTGGCATACTTAGAGCACCTGCGGGTGGTTCACTTTAAATTTGACCTTATAATGACTGACACAGACATAGATTGTGTGGATAGAGTCCCTCCCATGTTTGAAAAGACGAGGAAGCCAAAGGCTGTGCGCCGTCAGATAGGTTGGTCTGTTGAAGACATATATCAAGAAATTGATTGCAAAAAGATCGAAGAAAATGAAACACCTAATTCCAGTCCTATGAAAGTACTAAATCTAAATGCGTGAGTGGTAACTCTTAAATGTTGGCATGGTTGGGTTCATTACTTGGCTTACTGACTAACATTTGATTGAGCTTTAAAGAACAACTTTAATCTTTTATTAAGTACTTTCTGGTGTTCTTCCTTCACCTTAACATTTTTACAAGGTGTGTTAATTTCGTTTGTGAGTGTTTTGATTCATTCTTTAAGTTATACCCGTTAGAATAAAATTTATGAATAATAAGAATATGCATGTTATTTTTTACAGCCTTACTAGTAGCATTACTAGCCAAGCAAAATGGATGATGTGTACATTTTTTTTTAATCATCTGTCAATTTTTGATTACTTTGCTTTGTAACTTTTATGCTTATATACTATAACTACATGTTTAAGTTCAGGAAAACATTCCATTATTATCTGAATTCTGAAACAGTCCTGGTCCACAAAAAAAACTAATATAACACAACAAGTTACTCAATTTTGTTTTACAGGACCTTTAGCAATCAGAGCACTCCGAAAAAAGTCAGCTTCAGAAAATTCTTTGAAACAAGCAAAGCTAAAACTACAAACTATTTGCCATTCCGAAAATATATTCAGAGTTATAGACTCAAGAAAAAAGTAAATAGCTACAGTCCAATCAAGGACAAATTGCAAGCTACCAGTCGCCTCAAGTGCTGGCATGATGAGGTGTCAGGTAAGCAAAGCTGGAACTATGAGCATATGTTTTTTTTTATGTTTCAATTTGCTTCTTCATTCATGATTTTTTTCCCTGATAATGAGGCACCCATTACATTTTAATAATAAGTTTTATTTTATTTCAGATACTGATTATAATTCACCCAGTGGAACTTCTGAGGATTCATGGAAATTGAAGCAGAATTTGATATGTACATGCAATAAAAATGTATTTATGTTGTCAGAATTTATACATGTAAGTGTAGGGGTCATACTTTTCTATGCAAGCTCAGTGTGCCTTTTTAAAAGGACACCCTTAGCCTCATGGATTTTATCAGAACCTAAATAGTTATTTGTTTTACAAGGGGCAAAGTTGTTGTTTAACCGCACGTGCCAATATTGATACCCGAGGAAGCGAAAGATTCCAGTATTGAACCGCGAGCGTAGCGAGTGGTTCAAAAAGTGGAATCTTGAGCGTTGCGAGGGTTTCAAGGCACGAAGGTTAAACAAACTTTGCCGCCGAGTGAAACACAACATTTTTCACCACACCAACACGAACAAAATATTGACTATAAAACATGAAACTAAATCAAATCTATCAATCTAATCAATATTTATGATTCAAAATCATCATCTACACGTAAATTATACCAGCCGGCTCAAGACATCAAGTTAAAATTTGTATGAAATTACTTTGCACTCTTGTGGATAAAATGCAGTTTTGCTATCTGTTTACGAATAGCAAAGTAAGCCTTTACCAGTTGGTGTGGTGAAAAGTACTATTCTATGGTTATACAAGGACTATATAAATGTAAATCTGATTTGCCGTAGGACCGCGACCGGATCGTCGCCATGATAAACGAGCTCGGCGGAGTAGTGGCAGAGAACACCAAAATGGAGATGCTAGCGACTCACTTCATAGCCGTGCTGCCGAACGACACGTTCACAGGAATGATGGTGTGCGCGCTGTCCACCGGCAAGTGGCTGCTGCATATCAACTTTATATACGACAGCTTCCGATCCAAGAGGTTTTTGAACGTATGTATACTTGTAAAGTCTCCCATGAATGACTAATTTAGGTACAGTGAGCTGCAAAATTGCATTGAGAAATTATGAATGATTGATATATGAACTCCCTGTACTCGTATCCTATTATCTAGTCCACCATACTCAAAGTGTGCTCCGCGGATCCCTAGGGCTCCGCAAAGCCTTTCTGGGGGCTCCGTGTGAATTTTGGGTACCTGACATGCAACTTCAACTCTCTTCCATAAAACCAAATATTCACCTATTTAAAAAAAACAGTTTCAAGTTTCAGGTAATACCTCACATATACACCGTGTTTCACTTAACACTAAAAACCTGAAAACAGTTTGTTCAGAATCGAGAGTAGAATCGATTGAGCTATATCTTGATGGGGGTAATATTTTTATTTAAATTAGTATTATTAGTTATTTTTTACGTGCCCATTCTATTGTACTCGTAATACAACATTGTGTATATCGCATTGCTAGAGGTTGTTTACCTTTTTTCAGTATTTAGGGGTATTAATACTGGCTGGTTACATGGACGATTATTTTTTCCGCTACTAGTTTGACGTTGTTTGTCAGTTTAATCTTAATGTTTATCATAAGTCATAACAAATTGAACTCCTACCTAATTACAACCTTGTCATTTTGAATATTGAGTTTATTTGCTTACTGCGATTACCTGTCCAACTTGAAGTTTACTGTGACAAAGCTTTAAAGTGTTTTACAGTGACATCTTAGCTGTCTATTGGTAAACCTTATGTCGTTGCAGTAACGTACACAAATAAATAGTCTTATGGTTTATGATGGTAGTTAGCAATTATTTTATTGAGTGTAGAGCTAAAAGTCAAGTAGAGCTGTACAGAAAATTAAAATTTCAATTAAAAAAAAAGTAACGATCAGATTAAAAGATGAATACTCTAGATGAGTTTAAAAAAATAAAAATCAGTTGGGGTGTCTGAGGTTTTGAGTGATACCGGAAACACCGTGTAGAATCTAATGATTAGATTTTACTAATAGGATTACTTATTAAAATAAAGATTGCAACTATTTTTTTTAATTTAATTTAAGGGTTCCGTCAGGTATTTTGCTTTCTAAAAGGGTTCCATGGGAAAAGAAGTTTGAGAACTGCTGATCTAGTCAAATTTAAATCGGCTTTGTATTTTAGTAATTGTTGGATTTTCAGGAAAACATGTATGAATGGATGAAGCATCCCAAAATCCTCGAGATAGACAATACGAGCGTCGAAGTGGCCAAGGCAGCTGTGTACTGGCACTTGGAGTTGCAAGCTCTAAGCTCAAAGTACCCGTTCGAGGGCAAACAGATTGTACTGATCATGAAGAAGAAGTATAGACAATATTATCAGATGATATTCAAAACGTTGAAGGCAAAACCTATAACATATGATCCAAGGTTAGTGATCCTCATGATATAAAATCAATAAAAAAAATTACCTCCTGCAACGCGACATGGTCCTCTATGGTCAAGCAGATATTGAAACGAAAAGGCGGCAAATTTTAAAAATGTATGGCTCACCGGCCAATTGTCTTCATAAAGCGCGTGCCTTCCTATAAACTTATGACTACACACAATAGACTCATAACACTTAACCCTTCGTCTGTGTTTGATAAGGATCCTAACATATGGCATTGAACTTTCAATATTTATATCAAACTTAACCCCTCGTATTGGGCCTGTCAATTTTGGTCATTGAAATAGTGAACTTGACATTTAAAGCAATAGATTAAAATTCCGACGCACGGATCCATGTCTAAGCATACGAGGGGTTAATGTCAATTTTTGACAGGAACAGACTACGGCTTAAAAATTGATGTAAAATGTAGGGGCGAAGGTTGATAGTCCCATGAAAAATTGGAATTTCGCGCCTTTTTCGGTGACAAGTTTGGCTTGACTGTCTGTAAAACGAAATTCTCAATTTAGATCTTTTACTGTATGCGCGGGAGCGTAAAATGTTGCACAAGTTTTCATATCACTCATACGGGTACAAATGCGCGAACCCGAATAAGTCGAATAATGAGCATTTGTAATTTGCTACATATAGGATTCAATCACATATTCGCGATTATTAATTTATCTATTTACATTCTGTGTGTCCTATGGGACAGCGTATTACATCATAACATGTTATGTGACTCGTGTGTAATAAATAAGATCAACGACTTCGCGACAAGAGCTGATAGGAGTTTCCATAAGATTTCTTACACACTAGCGATGGCATTTCCCCGGCGGCTTTAGTAAATAGAAACATCGGTTATTTGCAGAACTCCAGGCAGCTGCTGCACCGCCGACTACTGCTTCGTAGACATGAAGGTGATCCAGCGCGTGAAGCTCCGCTTCTTCGCGCGCCACAACGTGCCCGTCTTCCCCTACCAGTACATCTTGGTGTACCTGCTGAGCCGCGGCCAGGTCGCCGACGAGCACAAGTACTTGCTGCAGGAGTATCAGAGGATTCAGTCGGAGGACACGGTCGATTTATTCAATAATACTTGCTAACTTTTTTATACCTAAAGGTATGAAATTAAAGACTATTTTGTTAGTCAATATACTTTATATGTTGTGTAATTAGGGTTTAATTTGGCTGCTGCTGTTACTGTTAATAGATAAATGATTTGATAATGCAAACTGACGCGCGCATAGCGTACTAGTAGCAAACGCCCTTGAGGGCTTCCATATTATGTTTAAGCAATATTTCTCTGCCATTTATATTTACTAGTGTTATTACTATAAAAGAGGACATTTATATTTTTATACTATATTATGAAAACTATTGAATGGAAATGAAATAAATGTAATATTGTTAAACATGAGTTTAATTTGAAAGGTTTCATTTGCAACGCTTGTTGCATTCGTCCGAGGTCTGTGTGATGCGCGTCGCGCTGTCGAGCGGGGGCGGGTGGGGAAGGCGGGACGCCTGCGGGTGCTGCATGTCGGTACCGCGGGCGACTTGTGCCGGCTTCGAAAGAGGTTTGAAGCCGCGTTTGATCTATAAGTATTATATATTACTGGTACGGTATCATGGTCGTATTTTCATCCCCTGTTACATTGCGTTTCTACAGGTATGTATTGTGCGAAAGTGACGCATTACAAGAAGAGTCCTAAGCTAACGTTGTAAGCTCTCATCAACAACAAAGAATAGATCAGTCTAAAGGGTTACGCTTACGCTGAAGACTGTAAATGTGACATTTCTTAGTATAAGGCCGGCAACAGACAGTCTTAAAATTCATAATCTGAATAAATCATAATCTTATGAAATCAGATCGAGTGCACGGATTTCCATACAATTTCGCAACTGTCCACACACAGTCTCATTTTTTAAGATTATGATTTTTTTTCAGATTGATCTGACAGATTGCGAACAATCTGAATTTTAAGAATGTGTGTGGCAAGGTACTTGATCTGAATTTATAAGATTATGAAATTTAAGACTGTCTGTTGCCGGCCTTACAGTTCGAATGAGGTAGGCGTTGCAGCGCGAATTAAATTCTAAGTAGGTGTTAAGTGCTAACAGACCCTCGTAATCAATAAGACTACAATAGGTACTCTCACTATGCCTAAGCGAAACTAAGCAAGCTATATTAAATTGAATGTATATCGTACCCTTGTAAATATCATCCAGACTGCTCCGATAGCCAGAATAGTGCCTACCATTCCCCAGATCTGGTCCGAGGTTGGAAAGGTCTGCGCCGCATCCAAGCCCTCCATAGGACCATCTTCGTATTCTATATTGTCTACCTTGGATTCTTGTGTATCGCCACAACTACAGCCTAAAACGGATGAAAACATATTTAACTGCTAAAAATATACCTACCTAAATAACCGTCAATTTTGACAAATCTACACAGAAAAAAATATGGAGTGTAGCTAAAGAACATTCTACACTCCATAGATAAAACTATAAAACAACATTACATCAACGTCAAAGTAAAGTCAACGTCAAAGACATACATTAGCATAGAGGTATGTATATATTTTTGTAGGTATACCACAAAGGAAGTAAGTATAACTCTATGGCGTTAATAACTGAATACTACCAAAGAATAATACTACCTCATTGTTTTGATGTTGATGTGATCCTGTTATCCCTCACTAGGGACATAGGGTTCTTAAAAGAATGTTCCACTTTTCACGATCCAGGGCGACTAATTCAAAGTCCTTCCAGCCTAGTCCACTTTATTGTTTTAGGACACAATATTTTCAGTTTTAACGTTAACACTTGATCTCCTGACTACGCTCAGGATCATTTGCTTAGTTCAGGATTCATTGTACGCTTTTTCTTTCTTGTGACACACAATCTACTAAAATTATTTACTTAGGTGTTGGTTTTATAATCAAAGACAAATCATACGATGCAACTTATTTATTATTAGTTCTTACAAAATAATTAACGACTAAGCGACAAATATTTCTCATATTATGATCTGTTTAATTTCTCCTGACACGGTATGTATGTACTTACAGGCGTTTTATGTTCGTGTTTTTTTCCCAGTTATTATTACCCATTTTTAGGGTTCCGTGCCAAAAAAGTACAAAAGGAACCCTTATGGCGCGACTCTGTCCCGTCTGTCTGTCTGTCATATTCCTAAATATCTCGAGAACTACTTCATGCTATCGATAGTATCGATTTGAAATTTGGCATAGTTATGAACATTGTTTTTACAGAAATGCATAACTAAGCGCGTAAGCATACCTGTTTTTTAACAGACACCGGAGTGATATAGTACCTACTACTTACCGACTAATTAACTTCTTAACATCATACGCAGTTAACTAGAAATGATATGTTTAACAAAGGGAGAAACACAAGAACCTTTCCCTGGCGTACTCGTAAAACTACATAATATTGAGAATACAAAGTTACATAAGGCGTCTACCTAGGTAGCGATTAATTTAAAGGCATTATTACCACACGGAGCCCCATTCAACTGCGAGTCATTTTTGAATACGTTATTTTTAAGAGAAAGTGAACAAAAGGTACCTACTTAGTAGAACCAAAAATTACATTTATTTCCGTAACGTTTTCGCCATCGAGTATCGTGTGCCGAGCTAATGGTAACCATACTGCTTCATTTCACGGACAGAAAATAATATAGGTCGTTCTTTAAACAAGTAAATAAAAGATTAATTTATATACATAATAAATAACCTTATCTACATCGCCGTTTATAGCAAAACAACCTGTTTAACTAATTTAACTAAACAATTTAAAGCTTAATATGACAAGTTGAGATGAAATACACTCCAAACTATCACGCATAAATACAAAAAAAAAAACCTGAGGACCTACCGTGAACAACGAAATTCACAAATTGATTTATACATTATTCGGAGAACTAACACCTAATATAATCAGAATACCTAATTACATAGCTTAAGTAACATACAGCCAATTGTAGGTTCCCCGCAATATCAACAGGTTAACAAACAAATAATTGAGAAAAAGATGCCCACAATTTGTAAACTTAGGTGCTCGCGAACCCTCAGGTTTCCTCGTAAGCCTCATCACATTAGTACATTTGGGCAGACACATTTAAAGATCCGTGAATTGTATGTGAATATCCTAAATTCAGTAACTTGGTGGTTATTTGAGACACTTGCCAAGTAAAACCTTAAAATATCAAATTGATGTTCTACTCGTTTCTATTTCAATAGTACCTATAAAAAAAGTAACATTGCATCCAAAACATACGACATACCCTGTAGACATCCATACCATACACAACACAGACCACTGCCACTTTACTCGCAATAAATTATATTTTTACATTCAAAATATAGGAACTTATAAAGTAAATCATAAATACAGGCTGACTTGTAATTCGATCTATTCCTTCATAGGTTATTTGCAATGTTTTTGGCCCAGTCAACTGGGGGTCGAAAATCACTAGTTTTTGAGTTATGCGAGTTTTTAGTTATTTTCGAAAAAATTCTGCCTCTCGGCCTATGAATGCAAATTGTAAAAAAAGTATTTGCATTAGGATATTAATTCTTTTTTTTTTCGTAGCTCATAAATTGAGAATTATTTTTAACATTAAAATCATGTAATAAAAGTTATGCATGCTTAAGAAATAAAAGGTTAAAGTCACAAAACGGAGTATTTTTTTACATTTTTCTTAAACAAAAGCGGATTAGTCAAAAAAAATGTATGACACTTCGCGTACAAATAGCAGAAACGAATTCTGTATGTCATACCCTTTCCAGAAATGTACAAACTTTGACATTTTTAACTCAATTATTGAAAATATAGATTTTAGTTGAGAGCGCGTACCGACTTACCGCGTGCGCTGGAAGCGTACCTGACCCGAAGTCGGTTAGTTTGTGTAATGTTTGTTTCTCTTTGTGCATTTTTTGCATTCTTCTTATCATGCCTTATCTTATATTTTGTTTATTTAGGCATTAAAGGTCAGGTCAGGTCAAGTTACCGTTAGTCAGGTTCGGACATGTTCGTAATAAACAGAGGCTTCATTATCTTTCTTCATCAAGTAATCAATCAGTTACTTTCAACTATCCTTCCAATTCGTACATCCTGACTACTTTCTTTATCAAATGGCGGCTTACCAATTTGAGGAATACGCGGATATCCTGTATTGTTATGGATTTAGTGATGGCAACGCTGCTGCAGCTCCAAGATTTCTTCTTCTTGAACAGGATCACGAACTGGGGGTCTTCCAGCATCAGCTTGGCGTCGTTGAACCGATCCAGTTTCTCGAATACGACGAAAAGTCGCGCCAAACACAGCTACATCAGGTAAGCGGCGATTTGGAAACCGTCATTGATATTCTCGCTGAGCTGCAGCAGCGTTGCCATCACTAAATCCATAACAATACAGGATATCCGCGTATTCCTCAAATAGTTGAAAGTAACTGATTGATTACTTGATGAAGAAAGATAATGAAGCCTCTGTTTATTACGAACATGTCCGAACCTGACTAACGGTAACTTGAACTGACCTGACCGTTAATGCCTAAATAAACAAAATATAAGGCATGATAAGAAGAATGCAAAAAATGCACAAAGAGAAACAAACATTACACAAACTAACCGACTTCGGGTCAGGTACGCTTCCAGCGCACGCGGTAAGTCGGTACGCGCTCTCAACTAAAATCATTATTTTCAATAATTGAGTTAAAAATGTCAAAGTTTGTACATTTCTGTAAAGGGTATGACATACAGAATTCGTTTCTGCAATTTGTACGCGAAGTGTCATACATTTTTTTTGACTAATCCGCCTTTGTTTAAGAAAAATGTAAAAAAATACTCCGTTTTGTGACTTTAAATTTTTATTTCTTAAGCATGCATAACTTGTATTACATGATTTTAATGTTAAAAATAATTCTCAATTCATGGACTACGAAACAAAAAAAGAATTAATATCCTAATGCAAATACTTTTTTTACAATTTGCATTCATAGGCCGAGAGGCAGAATTTTTTCGAAAAAAACTAAAAACTCGCATAACTCAAAAACTAGTGATTTTCGACCCCCAGTTGACTGGGCCAAAAACATTGCAAATAACGTATAGAATAACCCCTTTGAAGGAATAGATCGAATTACAAGTCAGCCTGTATAATCTGATTCTAACACATCTGCTGATCATTACAAATTTTGTAATAATCTTACTATTTTAAGACGGTATATGGCGAAGGCGCAAGGCTTAATGCAGTTTTAGAGAAAGAGCACAGAGTCGTCAGAACTTTCTCAAAGATTAAACATATGGAATAAGAATGTAGAGTTCGTATCGTCCTTTAATGTCTGTATAATTATCTGCTTGTTCGACCCGACGGCAATTTTTCCGTGCCAAAAAAGAAACCTTAACCAGTTACCAGTGAACATTCCTTAAATTCTCAAGTCTGATTTTTATGTAGGTATCTGTTGAAATAATGTTACGAATTGGTAGTAGCTTCATTGCTTAAGAAAATAAGTAAGTTAGAGTGACTTTCAAGGGTCTGGAAAAGTTACGGCCGGCGGAAATGGTCCGGCAATGATGATTAGATTGATTAGGAATAAATTACTAACAGTATTTTCTAACACATACAAATAATATAAAATAACTTTGAGAATTTAAGGAAAGTTTGTGATATGGTTTATTTTTTGATAGCAGAATAATGGCCATCGAACCCAACTAGCAAATGTGCAGACATTAAACGTTAATACTATACTAACTCTACATTAGGTATCCCTTATGTTTAATTCTCGAGAAAATTGGGGAAGGTCTGGCGGCTCTGGGTAAGAGCAAGATATTTCAGTCAGTAGACAAAGGTAATTTGAAAACTGAAGACGTAACGTAACGTAGGTAATACCGTAATACGGTTTGTCAGACTACAGTTTAAACCACTATACACAACCTGTATTTAATTAATCGCTCTTTAAATTAACTTTCTTCTTAAGATTCCTTTGATGGTTTAATGATATGATTAGTTTAATAATCATATTGGTTTCATCATGCTCTTTAGTTAAGTAAATTGACATATATTTTTAAATTAAAGGAAAATGTCACACCTCCGGCACGACTCGAACCTGCGACCTTTGGCCTTGCTTGAAGGTCGCAGGTTCGAGTCCTGCCGGAGGTGTGAATTTTTTCTTTAATTTAAAAATATGTAATATCGCTCGCAGAAGTTTCTGCGTGATAAAAAAAAACAAAATTTAAATTAACATAAATAAGACAATAAAGAAATAAAAAACATAAATACTAACTAAGAGAAGATAAAGGATGGTAACAAGTTTAGTAGATAGATAATCAGTAATTCGCAAATATTTTAGGTACTTAGAACATACACAATCGCTTGGCCTGGCGCTTGTAATTAGAGTGCACTCTACAAGTCGTTCATACAAACCGAATACTTCACATAGTATGTAATATACTTGCGTAAGTAGGTAATTTACCTACGTCGGTTCGTACAGACAGCTCAAGACATCGACGCCCAGGGACCAGCGAATGGACGGTTCGTTAGAATTTGCCGTAGAGCCTAGCATAGTCTCCACAGTAGTAGCCGACCTCTAGGCACTTCTGGCAGTATTCTCTCTGGTGGTCCTTAGTTGTGGCTTCACGTCTTTTTTCCGCTGCTGTAAGGTCGCGCTGAAAAAAAAAAAGCTTTCATTAATGAGTATCGCTACGAGTAGATACATCATCTTTTTTTGGAGACAAGTTCTTGAGCATATGCCTGAAGTCGTGCAGTTGTGATTGGGTAATAGGGCAAAGAATGATTTATTTGCCTAACGGAGTATTTCAGCTATTTTAGCCAATATCTAGCAGATTTTAAATATTTTTAGTTAAAAGGAAAGTAATTTTTTTTATGACTACACTAATATCTACATCATGCAATGCAAGGCACACAAGTAGGTATGGTATATGAACGAAGGCACGAATTAAATGAATATTTGCACAACTAACACAACCTGATTCACTAGAATCGCAAGCTGACCACGTTTAGACGTTTCTAATCCCAATAACTTTACAGGCATCTTCTGGGCGAGCTCACTCCATCGTAGGCCACGTCTTTGCCTTTAGCTAGTCTGTGGCCAAGAGTAAGCCCATTTATAAGAATAATAATAATCTCATAGCGAAGAGTCTCGACCTCTCATAGCGAAGAGTCTCGACCAACATCTTAAGAGACTCTCGCTAGGTGGCTGGATCAAGGGCCAGATGCAGAAGGCGGTGATCTTGGACACGGCGCGGATAGTCCGACGGTTCCTCTCTCTGCAGCCCTAACCACCGGCAGCTTGGGCCCTGCCCCGCTGCTGGCGGCACCCTAGGTTAGGTTTTTTATAATATGTTTATATCTTTTTATATTGTTTTGTAAATGTTTTTTATTTTATTTTTATATACATATTGTAAAAAACCTAGCCTAGAGAATGAAAATAAATACTGAGAATTATAAAAAAAACATCAGTATGGCTACCATTTATTGTATTGAGAAAGAAAATGTTATTTTCCGTGATGTTAACGCTAACGAGAATCGTATTAGGGCCGGTTGCATCAAACCGTCTGTCACTAAATTTTATTGTATGGGAAGTTCTATAGACGTCTGCTGCGTGACGATGATGTGTCTGTCAAATGTGGTTGATGCAACTGGCCCTTAAAAACTCTAGTAGGAGTAAAATCGGATGTGAACATACCCAGCTGTGAGGGTAGACGAGCAGGTGGCAGCGCTTGCAGGCCTGGTAGTGGCAGGGCCAGCACAGGCGGCTGGTCCACACCACCTCGCACGTGATGCAGAGGTACTCGCCGAACAGCGGCTTGTCGCTGCGCGGCGGCGGCTCCATGCGCTTGGCCGCCGCCGCGCACAGGCAGCACGACCGCTCGAACAGCTTCACATCGCGCTCGCAGTGACGGCAACGACGCCAGGTACTCTGCACGGAGGAAAAATCATTAAACAAAACCTTCAAACGACTGCAATGAACAGCTGAGAGATGACAATGCAGTATTAAATAATAGAAACAAAAAGAAACAGCTGTTGGTGAAAATACAATATTAAATTATCTAAGTTACTTGAAGATTATTATGTAAGAGTGTTTACTTAATTGTCAAGCTATTCAATTCAAAAGTTAAAAAAAACTCATATAAGTAAGTATTAGTCTATATTTTTTTACATGTAATACCTACCCACAACTGAGCTAGTAAGCGCGTAGGTCTCTTCTTTGTTCCTTCTAATATTATACAATTTATGTTTTTTCACATTGTCATTACTTATCGTTCACGCAATTTAACTAAGGAATCAATAATATAAAATACAGACCCAACACAACAACGCTCAAGTCCGGCGCGAGTCTCACTTCACCACTCAACATGTTTCACCGACACTTCAAAAACAAGAACGCACAACTAAGAAACAATACACTACCTTAGAAAACAAGGACCCCATTGTTCAACCACACGTTTCACCCAAAAACCCGTCCCGACTGTCACTCCACCACCGGCCAATTTGGATGATGCAAGTGTAAACAACTTGAGCGATTTGCTGACTTGATTGATAGTTGTGGATCATGTATTCATATTAAATTACCAAAGTAGGTACTCCGTCGATTCTCAAGCTTTCGCCTTGAAGGTAACCGAGACTATAATGTCAGCATGTTTGATAAATAAAATGTCGAGGTACCCACCTATGTTTACTTTTGTGACCGGACAATCATCATCTCGCAAGATAGTTGCCTATTCACAGAACTGCAAGTACCTACTACTATAATACAAAGCGCCTTGGTGATCCATCATAAGGAGCGATTTAATTTATTACTTCTTGTTATTAGGGCTAGTTAATAATGGCAGAATTAAATTATGGGATCTTGGGTAGTTAAATATTTATCTTATCAAGTAAATACCTTCGCTAGGTGGTGCACCAAAAATGACATGAAATGGCCGCAGGTGAAACCGTGAAACGATGAGTAAAAGTTACGGACAAGAAGTATGGGTAGGCGAGAAAAAATATTTAATTACCACAATGAGTATTTATTCAGTAAATTATGTACCTTTTTTTCAAAATGTACATATAAAGATACCTTAAATAGTAGAATTAAGTTAAGCGATAAAAATATCTAACGTTTATGTTACTAAAGTCAACCGTTTCAGTGTTTCAAGATTTTTCTGAGCACTTTTAAAATTTGGTTGTAATTTCAAAGCACGTTTATACATTCGTTCGGCATCACTGTACTTCTTCCACCGATGATATAGTACGCCTGCAAGAGAAAAATAATATTATAATGTATATTACAACTTTATTACTTAAGGTGCTCACACGGGCAACACGATTCCAAGCAATCTACATACCATTGCTGCGTTTGTTCCATACGCACCAACTATGAAGCGAAAGCGGAAATGGTATGTAAATTGCTTGTGTAAGCTAACTTCACATTTGTCTGTCGTGTCGTGTTGTGATGCTCTCTGTCGTGATGGCTACTGTTCACATTAATATGACGTGTTATGACGCATTCTGACGCAATTTTTTATCAGTTCGTTCACAGCACTCGGATAGCTCACACGTTCACAATGTTTTTTCAAGAATCATCCGATTCAGATTCCGATTTTGAAGATGAATTGTTGGCGCTGGCTACGCTTCTTACAAAAGAAAAAAAGAGAAGGAGGTATTGGATTCATCCAGTAAATAGAAAAAGAGAGCGTAAAGGCGAGTTTCATAGTCTCGTTAAAGAGCTTGAGAGTGATCCTGAAAAATTTCATCAGTATTTTTTTTGTTGTTTCGTATTGCCGTACGTATTCAACGAGCAGTTCGCCATCCATACTCGTACTTGCAGCTCTGACACAAGACTGGCGCGTTCACAACTTCACACTAGCCAAAGGAGCTGTGTCGTGTCGCTGCTCCCCCCCCCCCCACCTCAGCCGGTCTGACGCGGACCGGGATCGCTTGTGACGCGACACAACACAAGCCGTCACAACACCGTTCTGATGCGTCACGACACAACACAACAGACAAATATAAACGCGGCTTAAGAGCACCATTACTTACTGACCGAGCGAAACCAAATGGTAGAAGGTATAAACTATAAAGAGAAATAGCTACTTGCCTAGGTTAGCATAATGTATTGCCTGCACCCTCCGCCCAAACAGCTCAATGGCTTTGAGAAAGTGTTTCTCGGCTTCTTCGTAACGTCCCATCTTGCCGAAGATGTTCGCGATGGCGAACTGGACTGAGGGCGCATCAGGGACCGATGCAATCGCGAGGGGTATTATCTGAAGCGCTCTGTCAAATTGACCTGGAAATAATACAATCTCTAAAGTACAAATAAAATCAGCAAAAAAATAATAATAATGCACAGTTAGGTAAGTAAAAGCTGACTCGTCTGTACTCTGAAGTACAAGATTTATAATCATAAATTGCAGTGTTAAAGCTCTTTCCAATTGTATGTGGCTGTACGGACTACAGGTAACATACAAATTTGGTTTTCAAAAGTAGGCAATTTAAAACATTATGCCGTATAGCGTCATCTAGTTCACTTTTACTTTAGCGTACTTTAGCGTCAGCTGTTCCAACAGGTGCGCAATTTTTTTTTAATTCTGTTGACAATGTAGGTCGGTGTACAGCTATTTCTGTTGAATATTTCGTTGTATGACATAATGTTATTAGTCCTGAGTATAAAATTACAAATACCTGTGTTATCCAATAGCGCGAGTATGTTCGTCCATGCGAGTCTATGTCCAGGTTTCAGTTTTATTGCATGCAGCCAACTCTCTAGTGCGTGGTCAGATTTGTTTGTGTCGAGATACTAAAACAAAGTAGGTACACAATTTATAAAGATTTACTCATTACCATAAAAATACCTGCCTAAAGATCTGTTAGAAAATCGGTTTCGAAATAAAAACACCACATCTAAAACGTTCACGCTGCTGCCAAGCTAAGATGACACAGACGGATTATACACACATCCAGCGTTCAAAATTATAACACTCTAGTCATTTAGTGTGGGGGGTTAGAGCCAGTTGCATCAACCACAGTTAATAGACACATCAACGTCACACAGCAGAAGTCTATGGAATTTCCCAAGCGGGACAAATGCGACTACTAAATTATAAAGTACAACTTTGACTGCCTAAAACTACTATCAACGGTAATTTTAATGACAATTGATTGCCTTCACACTCTAGATTAGTTATCTAGGTTTTATTTCATCTGGCTCTAGATGGCAGATGGCAGAAAGCCGAGCGAGCCGTTCGCGAATTCCAACTATTGATAATAAGTTTCGTTACGGTGAACTTACACTGGTAAACCGGATATCATGTGGTTTGTCAAAACGTAAGGAACCTAACTTAAACACTCATTTTTATGTAAGCCTGCCGGTTTGTGTAAAAAAACACTTACAAGATGTCAGAGGGGTAATTAAAACTGGTCTCCATACTAAGTAGTGATGGGAATCGTGCCTATTAGAAATCTGTCGATACTGTGTTTATAGGTGCATACCGTGTACCCGCGCACACCTTATTCTCTGTTCATAATAAAACCAATAAGGGACTAAATGCTTAAAATAATCGATAATACACAATGACGTGACGTTCAATAAAATATACTTTAGCCCTTTCCAGAGCCAGAGTCACTAAATGACTTAAATGAGGTATTAATATCGATGCAATAACATACAAAAATACAATTTTCATATAAAATATGGCGGGGCAATTAAAACTACCAAATAGTCGAAATTAGCCTCCATCGCAATTTAAGGGGGGCAATTTAAACTATCGCTTAAATACCTATATACTATTAAAACATGAAAATCAGAATATTGAAGGACATACAATACAAACATAAGAAAGTTTATAATTATGCAACTAACTGTAGAAAAAAATGTTAAATCACATTAAAACCATATTTTTTATGGAATGTTTGAGAGGCTGTCTCTCACGCGCATACTACCAATTTCGTCGAAAACTTCACGGTCGTGTAGATCAGAGATCATTAGGACTATCAACACCATCAACGGTTAAATGATGAAAGAGCTTAATACGCTATCTGGACATATATGGAACTATAGTAAATGATGTAAAATATGGAAGATATTTCGATTAGTTACAATTGTCCCGTAGTTACTATTACCCCGACTGACCTTACAAAAAGTTTTGCGAACGCTAAATTCGGTAACAGACGGTTTGGTGCAACCGACCCTCAGTCTCTCACATAGGTACCTGGCGGCTGAACACAACTTGCGTTCTCGCGTGCGAGTTCATACCCTTTCGGCCGCGTATGTAACCGAGTTTTGTAACCAGGTACAAACTAAGAAAATTTTCTCTTTTCTTGTAACCGGGTGATTCATCAACCGAGTTTTGTAACCAGGTACAAAATAAGATTTTTTTTTCTTTTCTCGTAGCCAGTTACAAACTAAGATTATTATATTATTTTTTCGTAATTGTTTTCCCAGTTATGATATCAGATTTTTTATTCTTTGTTGGTAACCAAGTTGTAATCAAAATGTGTTTTTGGTGCTCTATGGTGCACCTTATGCCAATACCATTGCTGCAGAAAGCGATGAGTAAACATAATATATATTTCCTCCGGATTCAAGGGTGTGCCTTGAGCACGTGGATTCTGAAGACTGGAGGGCTGTAATGGACAATTCGGCACTCACAGACTACTTTAATGAAGTGCATGCTTTTGATATAGTGCAAATATTCAAAAGTGTACTAGAATTAGTGCAAGTTGCGGTATCATCTGCTCTATATTAATAGTTAATTTTAACATTATCTTATTAAATAAATAAATTTGCAAGTTACAACAGAAATTATGTGTATTAATTTTAGCCATAACATTTTCGAATAGATTAACAATAGAAGGAAATTGGGCAATTTGGTAGGTAATTAATTTTCTGTGTTATTTATTGTTTTACCAATTTGTACACAAAAATATAAACTAACAATAGGAATTCACTTAACTGAAAGGCACTACACAAACACAGTACATAATAAACTAAAGTTATCCTTAGGGAGGTATGTACTAGGGTGTGCAAACCGGTTAACCGAAAAACCGGTTAACCGAGACTTTTTGGCCTCTGTTAAAAACCGGTTTTTATAGTCTCTAACCGGTTAATAACCGAAACTGTATTTATTTCTCAAAATTTGGAAAATTAGGCATAAAAAGGTTCAAAAATACGTAATTATTTAATGTTTTGTAATAATAAAGATTTATTCATTACTTTTCATTGACAACATTATTATCTGTAATGATTTTGTTTTAAAAATTAGTCCCGAGTCTACTCAATTATACATTTTATACAATACAGTAGAGTCCGGTTAGTATATTACGACTCCGCATAGACCTAACGTCCAACCTCTTACAACGACATAAGCACAGGTATTTATTTGGTTTTCGTATGTGATAGTTTGAAAGTACATCCGTTTATTACGACTCCGATTTTAACGACCAGCCGCTTTTTACGACACATTTTACACAGAATCCGTCCGTCAAGTCCGGTTGCAACGACGAGCGACAACGTTTTTAGTTTTACTAGTAAATTGAGAAAACAAAGCTAGTTCCACCCGAGCACGGCCCCCTGTCTTGCCTACAACAAGTAGCAAGATTACATTGTGGCCATGTAACTTTTTGGAGTATTGCCTTTAAAAATTTAACAATTTTTTCGCTTCGGGTGTAATCTTAATAAGCTAAATAGAACCCAATTTGTATTTTTCGATTGCGTATAAACTAGCTTTACTTACAAATGATGAGCAAGCACGTATACTAAAAATTACTTTTTCTAACTAAACAAGTCACAATAAAATAAGGTATTAATACTATGATAATAATACCCTGTAAATAAACCTATTGATTGAAATGTTTTAGTAATAGAGATGTAGATATTACTTTTAATTAAAAGAAATTAAATTCGTTTTGTACGACATCCGGTTAGTACGACGTAATATCAGCGGTCCCTTGAGCGTCGTTGTAACCGGAGTCTACCGTATATGTCAAACTATATTTTTTAAAAGAAAGGTAAAATGGAGATCTTGGTTTTCTTACATCAATTGCTTGTATTACTAGGGGCTCTGGGAGCTGTAGACCTTCGCGACATGTCTAGAAAACGCAAAACTGACGAATCACATTCAAACCACGCAAGCCTTTTTTAGCAATTTCCGCATTTTACAAAATTTCCAAAACTGGATAAAAATTATCTTCATCGTGCAAGTAATACCTGCTACGATATCATCAACATCAGAATTCTTAAAGGTAATGGTAATTATTGCGTAGTACGGCCATTTACTAAAAATCCTCAAAACCGGTTAATAACCGGTTAACCGGTTTTGAAGGAAAAGTCTCGGTTATTAACCGGTTTTTTAAGTTAACCGGTTTTTGCATACCCTAGTATGTACGTAGAGTCAAGGGCATAATTTTGCTTACAGTTTTAGACCGTATAGGCCTTAGCATTATTATGTGCTGAGTAAGTCCCAGATATTTTAGTCAGGACTTTACGTGGAGATTCTGAAACAGACTCTTAAAGTTACAAAATAAGAATTTAACATCGTTTTTGATAACTTAGTTTTTTAAATACAAAACAAGAACAGAAATTCTTTCATGGTAACTTTTACTAGTTCGTAACTGGCTACGAGAAAAGAAAAAAAAATCTTATTTGGTACCTGGTTACAAAACTCGGTTACATACGCGGCCGAAAGGGTTCATACATCAATCGCGACTCGCGGGCGAGAGTTCAAGTTGAGCTAGACCGCCCGGTTCCCTATTGTACGTACAAAGTACGAGTACGCACCGCGCGGTTCATCGGGAGTACCTGATTGTTATTATAGAAATATCTCAGCCAGTCACTCACCAAGTTCCCCAGGTTGTAGAGACAGTCCGGGTAGTTGCTGCGGTACCGCAGCGCGTTCGTGTAGGATTTCTGCGCCTCGTCGTACCGCCCCGTACTCGCCAGCACTATGCCCAAGTTCATCCACGCTGCCGGGAAGTCGATCCTGAGTGTCCAGACAATTAGTATGAGACCCAATAACTGCCAAGTCGGTTCTGTAGTATTTTTTTTTCTGTAGTTACCACCTTTACCACTGGATGCTGGGTGAGAATAAAACTATAAGGTACAAATTAGACTAGATATCAGGTCCTGATTTAGGGTCCTCTATGCAGTTGGTATTGCACTTTGAACTATGGAAGAGGCCCTGTCCCCTTTAAGAACTACGATGCTCCGCAAATACGAGTAAAATGGAGGAAAATCTTTTCGCACTACATCTGATCGCTCTTTAGCGATAAGACCGCCTCTTGTTTTACCTCTTAAGTTGTTGTTTATACTTGCTATGTTGTTTCGTGTATTGAGGTGTGCAATAAAGAGTATTTGTATTGTATTGTATTGTATCTGTATCAGGTCCTGATACTCCTGATTTAGCGTCCCCTATGCACTTGGTATTGCTCTTTGAACTATGGAAGAGGCCCTGCCTACTTCAAGAACTATGTATGTTGCTGCCCAAATACGAGTAATAATTTGCATTGTCATCAATCATGCATTGTTAAATTATTAATATCTGGGCAACCGAGCTTCTCTCGGTTCTGTTTCGTATCCTTGACATGTGTCGCCATCTAGTTCAAAAATGAATAGTACCTACATCGAGCGAAAGAATTCTCAGTCTTAACAACACAACTACTCCACACGAGATGGCGCGCATTTCGCCACAAAAACTCAAATATTCTATTCGTTTTAGCCTTGACCTGTGTCGCCATCTAGTGTTTGCAATAAATAGTACTTACATCGACCGAAAGAATTCTGTCTTAACAGTACAACTACTGCACACGAGATGGCGCGCGAAGAAAAACGCATGAAAACTCGAAAATTCGCGTTTTCCGGGACCTAAGGATAAGTTAGACCGATTTTTCACCCCCAAAAACCCCCATATAACAAATTTCTGCGAAATCGTTAGAGCGGTTTCCGAGATCGTCAGTGTAAATAAATATATATATAAATAAATAAATAAATATACAAGAATTGCTCGTTTAAAAGTATAAGATTTAACGGCTTTATGCGACTTAGCTCGCGTTAGAAAGAGACAAAAGTAGCCTATATCACTCGCCATCCCTTCAACATCCTCCACTTAAAAAAATCACGTCAATTCGTCGCTCCGCCGTTTTGCCGTGAAAGACGGGCAAATAAACCGACACACACAGTTTCCCATTTATAATATTACTTAGTATGGATAATAGATTTTACTTACTTCCTCAAAATAGCTTTTCGTAGATAGTATTCTGCTTCCGAGTAAACCTTTTGATTTTTAAGTAAATTACCTAAATTGTTCATGGCTTGGTAGTAATTCGGATGCAACCTTAAAAAAATTGGTAGGTATCAATAAATTGAGGAAGTTGTTGACAAATTCTAATCATTTCGAATTTTATGGATAATAAAATTATAAGATTTATAAGTAATAAATAAAGTTGTATTTTGGAATAGATTATTAATTAGTATAAAACTAAATATGTATATGAATTTGAAAAAATCAATATTATGTGAATACTCATTCCTAAAAAATATACGTAAATTATATTATATTATACCTTATTGCCTCTTTATACTCCATCAAGGCAAAATCATATTCATGTTTAGCATCAGCTGCTTTAGCTATATTATAATGAACTTTAGCATTTAAAGGGCAGACTTCTGCGCCACTCAGAAATAAAGCATGCTCGTTTTGCCAGTCGTAAGATCTTTCATAACTTTTTAATGCATAAATGCATATTAGAAAAGTCACCGCATAATAAGGAATGGATGCCATCTGAAAGAAAAAAGAAGTAATAATACATATTACACAATTTCACCTACTTGAAAGTTGTGCTGTTTTTAATCGTTTTTATTAAATATTACCTTACCTACCTTTTTGGTTACTAGTTTGTAATGGCATAATTTATTTAAGCCAAAAACCATATATAAACAGTACCCAGCTGAAGGTATGTACAGCACTCTCTCAGCTATGACAAACCCGACTGGGTAGAATATATTGGCAGCAGGCAAGAATGGCAGTCCCAGTAATAGCAGAGCCATTACTTTAATCCTACAATCAAATACAGTATTTAATAATCAGACAATAAGTACCTTTATAACATAATAATTAAATACCAACCATGAATCTCGCTTTCTTCTTGCTTTGAAGAATTTTATTACTACAGCCACTCCATAAAAATACATTGCCAGTACAAAAACCACTCTGTATTCTAGCGGGTCTTCAACAAGAGGCACACATCCCATCGACCAGTCGTAGCACAGCCACTGTGGCCAAATCAGCAGCAGGATATTCAGTACATATAGGTAACTGAATGTAAATACCTAAAAACAGATTTTTTTTTAATAAATACAATTGGCTAGTTTCCTATACTTAAAATAAAATATTTTATGCAGTGCACGAAATAAAGCACCACATAATTAAATAGTAGAAAAATATGGACAGTAGTTATGTTTGAACATAATTTCTATTTAATAAGTTAAAGAGAAAGATATAAAGTAAATGAATTGACCGTGACGTCACTCCTCAGTATTTCATAGTAATTCCATATTAGCAAATCGTTTTGACAGTTCTTAAAAAGAAGCTGATTTGACTACTAGGAAACTAGCCTATTATTAGGTTTATTAGGTTCTATGACATCCGCGGATCCAGGGGGGGGGGGGGGTCATGGGGGTCATGGGGGTCATGACCCCCCTGGAGCCTAGGTTGGCCATGGCTGTGGCCTGGGCCTTACCACGTGACCCCCACGTCCCCCCCCGTGGGAACGAAGCTGGATCCGCGCTTGTTCTATGAGTATTTGAAGGTGTGTGAAGAAATTGATTTTTTTTACACATGCAAATATTTTGTTCTATGTAACTGAAAACTTAAAGGACAACAATACAAAGAAAACAGTGAGTTAAACTGCTTCATAATGACAGAGATATACCTTTGTCATTTTGCTGTCACTGAAGGACGCCGGATTGTCTGTTGGTTTAAATTTTGGTGGTGCTCCTCCCATCACAATCCATCTGCCATACAATAGCAGCATTATGGCTAGTACTGTAACTGTGATTCTTATGATTACCTCTGCACTAGGTAATAATTGTATATCATAAAACTGTTTCTTCTTCTTTGATCTTGAAGTGTTGTCTTCTTTACATATGATTATAAAATCATAACAGAGGCAGATACCCTAAAAAGGAAAAGATTTAATACCAACATAAAATTTCGAAAAAACGCCCGACTGCGACATAGTAGATCGATTTTCATGAAACATGGCTAAGAACACTCCTGACTAACGCAGCTATGATGCCACGGACAGACACACACACAGACAGACAGACAGACAGACAGACAGACAAACAAACAGACAAACAGACACGTCAAACTTATAACAATGGTGTGTACTATATTTTAGTAAACAGACTTACCAAAACTGTGATGCCATTTTCCTTAAAAAGCATGGACATTGCAGCAAATATAACTGTGGCTGTCAAATAAAAATAATGCAGACCTGTCTTGGTCATAGCTTGGTTGTAACATAGGAATGCTAGAAAGAAGGCTGTGGCGGCCAGTAGGTCTGCGCGGCCCACTGCGCCGCTCACAGCTTCCACATGCACTGGGTGCACAGCAAACACCACTGTTGTTAACCAACCAATATCTATGCATTTTTTGCATTTATGTTTCTTTAATCTTCCTAAAATACTTCTTAACGTACACCACAGAAGCAGACAGCTGATAATGTGGCAGACAAGATTGGTTGCTTTAAATTCCACAGCAGAAAGTTTGTTTCCGCTCAATAGATAATTTAGCCTGGAAAATTGTAAAAGGACAAAAATATTAGCCTAGGTGGACCTAAACCACATTAAATTTAATAAAAGATTTTAACCTAGTATTTTCAGGGTTCAAAGATATATATCAATGGATATATATCAAGATATATATCTGATATATATCGGATATATGTATATCCAGCTGGGTTCGACAATATATATCAATGGATATAAATATCCGATATATATATTTTTTTTTATAAATATTGCAATACAAAAATGGTTTTAAAAAATGAAAAATTGTTAATAATATAGTCTTTTTTTTGTGTGTTACTGTTTTTCTACTAAATGTTGTTTTAGCAGATTTTTCCTTATCTAAAGTAATATTTATAAGTAATGCAACAAAATAATAATATGCCTTCATACAAGATTGATATTAAATCAAAGTTGATATATCATAAATATCCGATATTTTGGTATTTATTTTAAATATCGGATATTTTCGAACCCTGAGTATTTTATTTTAAGCAGAGTAGAGTGAAAGAAGCGAGGGGAGGCCTTTGCCCAGCAGGACACTACACCAGGTTAGTGAAAAAAAAACTTACCTGAAAGACCACACCGTGAGAGGTCTGTAAGATTTGTGACTTAGATCACTCGTGATATTGGTGCCCCAAAAGTCGGTGTAAAACGACTCTAGCCAGGATTCAGATTTAACGGCTTCATTTTTGATAATGGCTTCAGAATCGTCGAAAACGAAATCACCATTTAAAGTGAAAATAAACGGTAAACTAGATGCACAAAGCACACTTACAAACTTTAAAAAAATTTTTGCGTTCGGATCTTTTAAATTCTTGTTAAGGTTCCGTAATATACACATAATAATAGTTTCGAACTGATTAATGCGATTATAACATTATCCGTTGAAATTTTCATTGATAATTCGTTATTGTTATAGTTTTACCGAGCCGGCATTCATGTATTTATTTTGTTATCGACAAAGCCGTTCGTTCACGTTCAGTCGTTCACTATGCGATGCGAGTATGCGCACCCAACTGTCAACCATTTGTCATTCAAACATATGACACGATTTTATTTTGCCACACATATCTTCGCCGTGCACATTAGGACTAATTATTTACAATTTTATTTTAAATCAAAGTGAAAACGTTTTTTCGTCTTCAATATCTTCTACATTAACGTCGATAAATAGGTATATTGTTTGCATCTAATAATTTTATTAGAAGAATAATATCCAGTGAAGTAATGTAATTGTAAAGGTATCCGAACGGACCGCAATTATTGATCTTCTAAGGCTGAGCGCAAACGGGCGACAAAGTTGCTCGGCAACTTTCGTATTTGTATGAAAAGTTGCGTCGCCTCGTGTGCGCACCTTCATACTAGCCCATAGACCGAGCGACGGAGACAAAACAGTTTTGTCGCCCGTGTGCGCGGAGTTAAGTGCTACTAAGTGCGTTTCACATTATCCGATCCGATATCGGAAGTTGGAAGGATTTCAATAGAAATAATCCAAGATGGCGCCTGTACTGTATGGGATATCGGTCCGACATCCGATATTGGATCGGATAATGTGAAAACGCACTTACGATAAAAATCTATCGATACATGCCATGAGGGCCTGGCTTAGAATTTCATTCATGATTTCATGCAACTTCAAATTCAAAGTCAACTGCCACCGTCATTTGACCGAAGCACGACCGAAGTAATAGCTAGTAACCTGGGCGACCAGCTTCGCTCAGCGTTCTATTTTGTTATAAGGAAAAACGCATGAAAACATTGATGAAAACTCGACAAATCATATTTTCGGAACCTAAGACTAAGTTGATCGATTTTTCACCCCCGAAAAATTCTACATAACAATTTTCAGCCAAACCGTAAGAGCCGTTTCCGAGATCGCCGGTACATATATTGTTTAAAGGTATTATGTAGGTAGATAGATAAATGTCAAAGGGCAGAATTGTCGAGAAGAAAAATTGTCAGGTTGTAACCTATCTACCGTAAATTATATACTTATTTACAAATATTGTAATCATCTGCACAATAATAAAGAAAAACATGACATATACTTATAATAACTTTATTAAAACGTTGTACAAAAGTTGAATAGGTTCGTTAAGAGTCCGCAGTAAGCTCACGTCCGAATTAGACTTTTGAATTGGAGGTTTGTAATTAAATTTTTCCAGTAAAATGATGTATGGAGAACTGAGCCTACAACGAACTCGCAGATAACAACCAGTGACTGCACCTCCATATCTCCCAATGCCATACATGGATTTACTGAATACTGAATCTGGTGTCTACATATTTCAAATCTGCTCAAACTATGGCCGGTTGTAGGTTACGTTTGACCCTGAGACATGGCCGCGCAGGTGTGTATGAAAGTTTGCTAATGTGGCATAGAGGTAACAGTGAAGTTGCTGGCTAGCGGTTGCAGGTGGTGCTTGACGTCGAGCGCCGTGCGCGGGTCGCGCAGCGCGGCGGCGGCGTGCGCGAGCTGCAGCGCGCACTCGGGCGGCGCGCCGGCAGGCAGCGCGGCGCACTCGCGCTCCAGCGCAGCTCCCACGCAGGCTAGCAGCTCGGAGAAGCCCAGGGTGATCGCGGCGCGGCGTAGGCGGTTTAGTTCCTGCAACCATCTATGCATTAGGACTTACCTACACTAGCATTCGTGGGCCTGTAGGTAAGAGGCCAATTGTTAACACTCGTAGCGAACGAAATATCAATCTGTTTGTTTCACTTATTTTAATTTTAACATTGTAATGTGATATTAAATAAAGCCTTTCTATGTCTATGTCAAATGCATCTGGTAAACAGTTTGCTGGGTTCTTACCTTGTAGAGGTGCTGCGTCTTGTCGGGCAGCTTGCGCGCGTGGCGCAGCACCTTCTGCACATCGGCGAGCAGCGCGTGCGGCCGCGCCCACGCACAGCCCGCGCCGCCGCCGCTGTACGAACGCCACGACCGCACCGGGTACGTCTCCGCTGGGAAATATACAATTTGTTGTTAACACACAAGTACTAGTAACTCCTTGGATTGTATGACTCGACTTGGTGGCCAATTGTTATAAGCCGGGTCCACACAGAGCGAGGCACGTCGTGAGGCAACTGCCTCGCGCGGCAGACGTGGTATGTTGACGTGCGTCGGCTAGGCAGTGCGCGCGTTTTGCTCGGCCGAGCAACTTGTCTAAGACAAGACAAGCAACAGGACCCGCGCGAACTCATTTGCCTCACGACACTCTGCGTGGACCCGGATATAAACGAGTTACACAACTGATATAAATTAGTTTTAAATCTCTGCTGCACTGACAAAGTTACTAACTGACACTTGCACCAACCAATTAACTCACGGTTAGTGGGTCAAATTCCATATTTTAATACTTAGTAATCGCTTGCCCAATCGGCGCAGAGTTGGCGCTATGAATGTTGGACTACAGCTAATAATCTGTCAAAGTGTACGTGCTGTTTCTAGCGTTATTTAGTACATAGTATTTTTTTAATAACCCGTGTATGAGTCCCACTGCTGGGGAAAGGCTCTCCCCGTGATTTCTACAGCTCCCGTTGGTGTGATATTTCGGGCCGATATAAAACATGCAATCGAATATTATGGAATGTGTCAACTTGCGAGATTAGAACCGAAAGAAATATCGGTAACACAGGATGTCATATATACCATAGATCAAGCAAACGTATCTACTTAGCGTGTCAAATGAACTCAGTGAAATCCACTGAGTTGTTCTTCTTTAATCGCAGCTTGCAGCTTTCGGGCGTCAATTTTTGTAAGTTGAAGTCAATCAAAACATAAAAAATGCCTCGTTACGTGATATTCAATTGCAACAACACAAAAATTATGAACAATCAAGAGCCTGAGACATATTTAAAATTACAGGCAAGAAACAACTTCAGTACAAAATTTGACACGCTCGGCCCCTATACAAATAGATGAACTTGTTTCTTCTATATAAATAAAGTTCTGTGATCGGTAAACAACATAATTGTTGTCCTACTACAACATAACGTATTACTTATTGGCATGAAAGTCAAAATGTAGTTTCGTCGAACTTGATAATTATAAAACTTGAAAACAAGGACTTTGGCACGTCCCAATGTCCCAAATTACACATGTAAATAGGCTGCCCGCTACTCCATTTTCTGCGTTCCATTTTTCTGGGACAATTCGACACTGATTGAGCTGAAGAGTGATCGTATTATGCAATTAATTGATTGTCAATTCCACTGGGGAATTGACGGCAATTTAAAAAATCCGATGCCTGGCAAATTAACGTGTTGTGTATAACTTTCATTATATACATGATACAAAGTGTAACTACTGTAACTATTATTTTAGAGAACACCGAAATACTTGACAGAGTTATAGACTAACTTAACGTTTACTATAAAATATAGTAGTTCTCATGCTGGGTTTGGGCGTAAGATACAGTTACTAGACATTTCGATATTCTCAACGAGATAATTCGAGATTTCGTTATATCGATATCATCCATTATTCCGGTGTCTCTTTTATATTTTAGGGACCATCCACACACAGGCGACGCATGTCCTGAGGCGCGGAACGGACGTCAGCACCGCGTCACTTGAGTGTAATTTAAAAAACGTCTCCTCAGTACATTTTGTATAGGAAGGACGCGCAAGGGACGTCGCTTGGCGCGCCCCAGGCGACCCGGCGCCTAGGGGCGCGACTTACGTCCTTCCTGAAATTTACTTACGGGATATTTATGCCTAATGTTATACACTAATGCGATTTTCCGCATAGTATGTAAATAATTGGTATTCACGTCACGGCACGCTATCGTCTGTGGCCCTATTATGCAGCTCCGCATAATTAATCGCATCAAACCGATACAATGGGGCGCGCACAAAGCAAGCCACTTAGCTAGCCCGCCGCCCAAACACATGTTATTAATATGCATAATTAATAATCAAATAATATCAAGCCTACGTGAGCGGGAGACACGTTTGAAAGTTCATAAGGTTATCTATTTGTATAGTGTTGTACTAGTATAGTTTCCATTTATTTAATGAGATGTTTTGTCCAAGTAACTATAAAAATGTAAAAAAATGTTATGTGTAACAAAGCACTGGGCAACTTTCTATCCCCGCAAGAAAAACCCTTTAATATTACCACATATTACCAATTAATAAGTACATACTTATCGTCACTACTTTCCGGGACCTAAGGATAAGTTAGACCGATTTTTCACCCCCAAAAACCCCCACATAACAAAAAATCTCGTATCTCACGCTGTTCCTCAAACTTAAACCGCAGTAAGTCTATATGCATTCCATATTATTTGTTGATTTTATTTCGTGTCTCGTGTCTGGTTTTCGATATGCTATTTTTTTATTTTGTTTAATAATATGTGTGTTTTACCATATAAGTGTTTTGGTTGTATTACACTGTAAGCTTATATGTGAAATAAACGAAATTGAAATTGAAATATATACTTACTACAATTTTCTTTTCATTGACAGATGAAGATACAAGTTTTTTAAAAGTAGTGACGATATGTATTTATAAAGTATTAACTAACTTTAGTTAAACCGGAAGTCCACGTCCGCATGCCACAGTGCCACGGCTCATGGGAGCCTGGGGTCCGCGTTGACAACTAATCCCAAGATTTGGCGTAGGCACTAGTTTTACGAAAGTGACTGCCATCTGACCTTCCAATCCGAAGGGTAACTAGGCCTCATTGGAATTAGTCCGGTTTCCTCACGATGTTTTCCTTCACCGAAAAGCGACTGGCAAATATCAAAACATTTCGCACATAAGTTCCGAAAAACTCATTGGTACGAGCCGGGGTTCGAACCCGCGACCTCCGGATTGAAAGTCGCACGCTCTTACCGCTAGCACGTAGGAGCCGATAAATTATTCAAGTTCAGAATTTTTGATGATTTTTTAAAATATATCCTATGTTCTTTCTCGGGACTCAGAGTATACCTACTGATATAAATATTTAACTAAATTGGTTCAGCAGTTTAACCGTGACGAGGATAAAACAATTAAACAACTGTTTTACGTTTAGCTAAATGATCTTGGATCTTTTTAAGTTCCATTTTTCATATAGCAACCTTTGTATATTGTCCTCTACAAACGTATGATGCACCTAATCTGTACTGCCGATTCAAAATGTCAAAAAGCATAATTTTGTTTTCATAACAGGCACAATGATACGTTATTCACTTAGCGAGGGCTTTGTTTCCTTCCGACGACAGAACAAAGAGTCGGCGGAACAAAACCATTGAATTAGCAGTGCCATTTAACGAGCATGTCGTTTCGGTGCACCGCCGATTGTGTGGCATATGAAAACGCTTTAAATTTAACATTTGGTGCACTAGTTTTGGTCTTATTGTTCTGAAGTAGGTAACTTCTATTTCAACATGTTTTAAAATGAATGTAGTAAATTTAAAAACGTTCGCAGAGCACAAAATTGATTTTTCACCACACCAACTAGCAACTGGTAAAGACTTTCGTCTTGGTATTTCAAAAGCGAATAGCAGAATTGTATTTTATTCACAAGAGAGCAAAGTAATTTCCTACAACTTTTACCTCATAGGCAATATTTAAAAAATATCAAATTTGATTTAGTTTGATATTTTACAGCTAGTATTTTTTCGTGTTGGAGTGGTGGAAAATGTTGTGTTGTGTCACTCGGTGGAAAAGTTTGTTAAACCTTTGTGCCTTGAAACCTTCGCAACGCTCAAGATTTCAGTTTTAGAAACACTCGCTACGCTCGCGTTTCAATATTAGAATCTTTCGCTTGGTCGGGTATCCTTGTTGGCACGTGCAGTTAAACAGCGCAGCGATGGAGGCGCCGGGCCGCAGCAGCAGCACGCACAGCCTTGGCCACCAGCTCCAGTATAGAACAGCGTGTATAGTTAGTTACATACATGGCGGCGTGTTCTCGTCGCACGTGCCCAGCTGGTCCAGCGGGCCGAGCCAGGGCGCGGCGGAGGCGCCAGGCCGCAGCACGCACAGCAGCAGGCACGAGCGCCGCGAGCGCGACGCCTCGTTCCACGCCACCAGCGCGCCCCACCAGTCGCCGCCCAGCTCCACTATCGCTGCCATGTTCTCCACCTAGTTTGAATTTAGAATATAATAAAAAACATTTAGGGTAACTTGCACCATCCGCTTAACTCAAGGATAGTCAACTGTCAAATTAACCCACCATTTTCGGTGGTGCAAGTAGTGATGTGCAAGTTGCGGTAACTTTCCAAAAAAATCTTAAATTTCTTGAAAAATTCACTAAACTTTCACGAAAAATAAAGAAAATTTAAATTTATGAAATGGAATGTTTCTATCCATATAATTGTCCATACAAAGTATGGAAAGTTTCCGAAGTTTTCCTATATGAAAGTTTCAGAATTTTGGAAACTTTCCGTCGGCACATCAGTAGGTGCAAGTGACCCTAATTATAACAAATATAACCAACAATGGACGCTAAATAGGATCTCCACTCAGCATGGTGAAGATGAGTTTGATAGGTCGGGTGAAAGTTACAAAAGAAGGAAACTAAGTCAGACTGAGAAACGTATACGATATTTACATTACCTTGAGCGCCCCATGCAGTAGAACACAGAAATTAGGCATCTTGCTGTGGTCCAATACTTCTTCGTCCGGTGAACTGCCATCCATGCTCGATCCATCCTGTGCAAAATATAATATCTCGTTTAGTTAGTTGCACTGCTATTTAAGTATTTAGTGTTTCACTACATAGCAGTGCAAATCCATCTAAGAGTATTTCACACTCCACCTCCACCTTAATCTGGTAAAACTATCCCAAATACAATTTGAGTATAAATTAAATGAAAACTGACCTTTGTTGGAGTTTTGGATCCGTAATTTTCTCTGTTGGAAGAGTTGCCGTTTTGAGCTTGCGGCACCACTAGATGTTTGCTTACTGATATTGGAGTACCTGTGAGAAACGAGGTATTGAATACAATGAATAATGAATTGGAAAGGTTAAAAATAAAGTTTGTTTATTCTACTTAAGCCGGGTACTCACTAGCGAGCTGTAACTGTAACCGTTGCATGACCTGTTACCAAAAAACATAGTGTGTACGTGGTTCGCAAACCTCCTGCGAGCGGTACGCGTTGCTGCTCGCAGCGAGCCGATGTTTACAACGTACTCATTTCCGAACCTGTAACGTTACAGGTAACCGTAACCGTTACTGTAACCAAAACCATAGTGTGTACATGGTTCGCGAACCTCCTGCGAGCGGTGCGCGTTGCTGCTCGCAGCGAACCAATGTTTACAACGTACTCATTTCAGAACCTGTAACATTGCATGTAACCGTAACCGTTACTGTAACCAAAAACATAGTGTGTACGTGGTTCACGAGCCTGCAACGAACGCAACACGAGCGACTCACAGCGAGCCGATAATTGTCGGTTTTTGCCGCGAATCAAAGGTAGAGATGTGCCAAACCGAAAATATCGCAAACCGGGCTGAACGGTTTGATTTTCTACGTAAACCGGTTTCAACCCGGTTTGACCAAACCGAGTTGCTACGACGGTCCTTAGCGTATTAATGTAGCGGTTAGGTTTAGCCCGTGTGAAGCGATTCGTCAAAATTAAACACGAATCAAGTCGGTCGGGTTGAGTCGAGTCAAGTTATGCCCGAAACACATAATATAACGTGACGCGCGATATATCGACTTAAAAATCGTCACAATTAAAGTTATGTTTGAACAAGCTAAACTAAAACTAAGTTAATGCAAATAAATATATTTCATTTCGTTTCATCAAAATATTCGTAATGGAGACAGAATTCACAGAATATCGGCAACGGCAGAATAGCGGAAGCATTTAATTACCTATATAGTTGTAAACTGTTATATTTTCCCATTTATTATTAGGAAAAAGAGCACCATCTGTTATTATAATTGATTTCAAACCAAAGCGCGCACGGCCGGGCGGACCGCGAGCGTGTTTCAGATTCTGGCCGTGGCACCACTTCCGCGTGAAAGTACACCTGTCCTGCTTGCACTCGCTGGCTTGCAGTTCCGATGCCGATATTGCCGGTTTCGTTATCAACATTTTCGAGTCGAGTCATGTGGGAGTGGGACCGATCGGTACGTTCGTTCGGCTGCGTTCCGTCTGCTCGTTGGAACCGGTTTGGTGAACTGTCAAACCGAGTCGGGCCGAGTTGAGCCTAACTCGGTTTGAACCGGGTTGGCAAACCGGGTTGACACATCTCTAATCAAAGGGCGCTCGCAGTGCGCTCGTGGACGTCGAGAAGAGAGGTTGTAACAATCCGCTGCGAACGTCAAACTTTTCATCATGAGTGAATTATCAGAGGAGAAATTTAATAGCTTCTATTGATAGACTCCTACAGGGAAAAATGGAGAATAGTGTCCTGTAGACTCCTAAATTTATTAAATATTCGAAATCGGTTGCACTCATTCGAGTGATTTTTTATAATGGTTACAATTTTTTTTATTTTTCATTATTTACAGTAGATCACTTCTTTTCTGGTACATTCTCTGAATCCACCTTCTTCGTGGCCGATAGGTATCATAAAGTAATGCATCTATAAATATAAATATACATATACATATATGCTGCACAAGCGAGAGACACCTTCGTCCGACATTGTGGAGTTACAATCCAAAAATGTAGATACATCCGGCTCGTCATTAATTTTACAGTGATGTGGCCTTCTCGTACACACTAGAACCTGGTTACTGTATCTTTTTGGTTACAGTTACTGCTCACAAATGAGTACGCTCCAGGAAATGGATCCGGCGACGTCACGAGCCTGAACTGTAACACGCGTACACACTAGACCTCATTACTGTATCTGTTCGGTTACAGTTACGACTCGCTAAATGAGTACGCTCGGGGTACTGGATCCGGCGACGTCGCGAGCCCGAACTGTAACATGCGTACACACTAGAACCTCGTTACAGTATCTGTTCGGTAACAGTTACAGCTCGCTAGTGAGTACCCGGCTTTAATTGTCGAAAGAAATGTATAAAATAGTGGAATGTAGGTGTAACTTTAGGTTTAATATTGTGAGAGGAATTTCGCCATAGACCAACACGGCGGGGTGCGGCTCGGGGCATGCAAGGACTTCATTTTGCATGAACACTCCCTCGAAGCAACAAGTGGTTGTCAATGTCTAATATGACAAGTTGGAAAGAGACTTCCGCTTGTAAGTTGTAGCTTTCAGTTTTGAGAAATGGGCCCCTGGTAGTGCTGCTGGCACAATAGGTGCAAGCACATCATTTTGCACGAAAACTGCTGGTTGAGTCATCACAGGAACGGGGGGATGGGAGGGAGGGGACGCTGGTGTGCGCGGGGCGCCTTACCCTAAGTTATCAAACCGTATTTCTTTTTATTTGGATTTAATTTTTTTTTTCAAAAAACACAGTTTGACCGAATCAATATGTATCGATTTTATATTAAATATTGAATTGTTATTTAAGGAATAACTTAATTAAGCACTGTGCGTTGAACTAGAATTAAGTTAAGTAGTAAGATATTCTCATGTAAGTGAATTTGTAATTGTTATGGGAATAAATAATCTTCAACCGTAAGTGCACTCACCCAGCTCGCTAATATGCATAAAGCCCATGATGTTGATCTCGTTTGACAGCGTGTAGGTGGCGGCGTAGCCCTCGTGCACGGCGGGGTGGGGCTCGGGGAACAGTTGCACGCGCGCCGCCAGCTGCCCGCACTTCAGCGTGCATGAGAACTCCTGGTAGTGCTGCTCGCACAGACGCGTTATTGCGTTCACCGCCTGATACATATAGAGAAAATTAATAAATACGTATTCACAATCAGAATAGATATAGAGGAAGAAAGATGGTACTTTATTCCTAATTTACAACTTATACAAAACCTGGTTTGAGTTCAATATCTCAACCATAACTATAGGTGTAAAAGTTAGAGGAGGCTTTTATACAGGGATCCATATAAAATCACACCAAGGAAGAAGCACAGATAGAACATAATATTATTTAAAGAACAAAATGTAAAAAACAGGAATTATAAATATAATACGCAACGCAACTATGGGAACAAATTAAAATATTTGTTATAAATAATTTGATTTGTTCCCATAGTTGCGTATTTTATTTATGTGTTTTTTAAGTCGTCACACTACTATACATAGAAAGAGTTAGTCAAAGACGCCTAATCTTACAAAGATGACACATAGAAGAGAAATTTCGACGGCTTCCGCTGTGGCGAGGTGGCCTAGGGGTTCATGGCGTTAGCCCGGATTGCTAAAGACGCCGGTTCGAATCCGGCCTACACTACTGGTGGTGCTCGTCATTGACATCTTATTTCGATTTTTAATTTATATATAGTAGTGTGACTACTAAAAAAACACAAATCAAAATATTTGTTATAAATAATTTGATTTGTTCCCATAGTTGCGTATAGATGGCAGCAGCTGTCTCTCTAGCTATATCGTAAACCTGTAAAGGTTTTTTCGTATAGGAGGTGCAAGTACCTACTGCTTGCCCTTAGAGTTGGTCAAAGACGCCTAGTCTTACAAAGATGACATATAGAAGAGAAAATTCGACGGCTTCCGCTGTGGCGAGGTGGCCTAGATGTTCATGGCGTTAGCCGGGATTGCTAAAGACGCCGGTTCGAATCCGGCCTTCACCACTGGTGGTGCTCGTCATTTTTCTTTAATATATGACATCCTATTTCGATTTATAAATATATTTCGTTTTATATGGAGGAATAAAGCTTAAATAATAAAAATAAAGTAATAAAACTACAGAAGTAGTGCGAAAAGATTTGCCTTCGTATTGTTACGGAAACGTACGAACGTACGTGTCATGCTATATCAGTCAGTCTCAGTACAAGATGTACTGATATTGACTGAACTAGCATGACAAATACGAAAGTTTCCGGAAAAATACGAAGGAAACCCTTTTCACACTACATCTCTACAACCTTTTCTTATTCTATGAATCATACATATAGATGAGGCTCCAAGAGGATGTTCGTTTGCAAAAATAGCGCACCTCATTCTGACTTCTGATATATATTGTATAGGTCCCAGACATATAAACAGATGTTGCCAAGCAGTTTTGTGGTCCCCGTCCCCCCACCCTGCCAATTAAAAATTGCATACAAACAAAAAAAAAGCTTTGGTTGAAAAGAGCTTTGAAAGGTCTATGTAATTTTCAATAATATTTGTGAAGGAGGGGAGGGTGAGGGGGGGGGGGGGGTGGTGTAAACTGATTGACAATATCTGTCTATGTAATAAATATATGCCTGATTGAGGTCCGCAAATGGAACTCCACTCAGAGACCGAAATGATAAGATATTTCAATTATCGAAACTCGCCATCTGTGACTGCTCCCCTTGTTCCCAAATACAATTTTTTCACTGTACGAACTATTGGTTCGTAGACGTTGGACTCTTGTTAGTTACTTAAAATAATAATTATAAAAATATACTCATTAGTTCTTAATCTACAGTGTTTTAAAGTGAACTCCAAAATGAAGCATTTTCGTAAATTTTCTAAAAAATTCTTAGAAAAAGTGTAAATGTTATAGTATGCTATATATTCGTAAACTATTCAATAAGCCCTTTCTTTTGTTACCCTACACGGCATGATTTGATGAAAATTTTTTTTTGTTTGTATGCAATTTTTAATTGGCGGGTGGGGGGACGGGGACCACAAAACTGCTTGGCAACATCTGTTTATATGATGTCTGGGACCTATACAATATATATCAGAAGTCAGAATGAGGTGCGCTATTTTTGCAAACGAACATCCTCTTGGAGCCTGCTCTAATAGTTTTAGTAATAGAGAAAAGCTTACACTGGGAACTGAAAGTTGGTCCAGGCAGTAAACTGATCCTCGACTGACATTGCCACTTGAATTATTGGCAGAAGTAGCCAGGTCGACAATTTTCTGGTAAAGTGGCATTGCTGCAAAACAGATAAATAAAAATAATCAGTGAAATTCAATGTTACCATAACCATATAGTTATAACCAGTTTTTAGCCACACTTTAAATAAAAGCTTGTAAAAAGTATGATAGTGATGTGATAAAAAAAAAAATTCAGTTGAATTGAGAACCTCCTCCTTTTTTGAAGTCGGTTAAAAACTGTTTGCTTACTAAACATTTTATATCCATCAGTAATGAGAACTAAGTCCTTGATGTGCTGGCATTAATATTTTTTGTATTTGTGACATAACTGGCCTATTGTAAAAAGTATGATTATTATAACTAAGGCCGATAGTCTACTATCATATGTTTATCATAGAAATATGATCATAGGCAACATGCCGTCCTTTTTCTTCAAGTTAGAGAAAAAGGGAGGCATACAGACCTATGATCATATTTCTATGATAAACATATGATAGTGGAATATTGGCCTAACAAATGTTTTACATTACCGTGTTGCAGACAGGGATCAACGGGTGAGACTACAGGCAAGATGTGAATCCTGACAGGGTATGGTGCTGGAAGAGGCAGGTTTTGTATGGCTCTACTTCTGCCAATTGGACCCGAACCTATACTGCCATCAGTTATCTGTACAAAGAATGAAACAACCATAACTTTACTATTAATGAAAATATGCTTATACATCATACTCGGTTTTTGAACTCTTATTATTTTATGAGGTCTGCCAGGGGTTTTCAATCTACTTCAGCATCCAAATTGGGAATTAAACTGTGGTGTGAATTTTAGGAACCCCTGGACTAAGTAAAAGTATCATGTATGACTTGGACATACCAATATGATTTGCATGGGTGTCTGGTATCCCCATTCAGTAAGAATAAGCTGACTGACACCAGCTAAGGCAGAATCCAGGCATGTTTTATCACCCTCTTCAAGAACCGGCAGTTTGCTGCGAATATTCTCAAATTCTCTTGTAAAAGGAACCGCCACTAAAACGAAATAGCACAATTTATTGGATGTATTAGGATATTAAGGTTAAATAAGTAAAAAGACCATAAACACAAGTATTAAACCTTTACCTTCGCATACAGAAGAGAAAGTAACCAAAGCGACATATTCCAATCTTGCATGAATACTTAAAAAATCCAAAAACGAATTTATAGCAGCGGTGGCAACTGTGAGCCGGGTATGATTTTCAATTGGGTCTAATGTAGGGACCGTACGAGACATGGACAAGGACACGTCCAGTAGAATTACGGTCGGCATGTTTGTTTATTTTATAAATGTATATATTTAATACTGAAAATCCCTACTTATGTATGAAAACCGGCGAGTGTATAATAAGTAAAATAATGCATGTTTCACAGAACGCTAGGTCGCTAACTCCAAATCATAAAAATCAAGCTTTGTTTATGAGGTGTTAAACCAAATGTCACTTTGACATCTCCGTCGCGCTGTTTAAGCCACATCTATAATCGCCGTGGATTTCAAAGTAGACTAATGGTGCTCCTACACTGGCTATAAGTAAGTACACTATGATGCCAGCCGGATGGCATTTCTGCGACGCCAGACGCCGATCAAAAGGCCGCTGGCTCTGTCGCGCCAATATGCAAGAGCGATAGAGATAGATTGCATCTCTGCGGCGTTTTGGTGGCGTTTCGCGTGGCAGAAATACCATTCGGCTACGGGGGGCCTGACCAGAAATATATTGGCCGCTGTACACACATGGCCAACAGTTCCACCAACCCCCTTGGCCATGTGTGTAGAGGGCTACTTGGCCGTAAGTTGGCAGTTGGCGCTTGCGCTTGCCGGCCAACCGATTCGTGTCGGTTTTTTGTCCACACATCAAAGGATCTTGGCGCCAATGGCCAACTGCGTTTACACGTTGGCGCTTCATTCAGTTGGTCGTCAGCCGTCAGAGAGGACAGTAGTGATATATTTACGAAAATAATAAGTTTATCTATGCCAATAATAGTGTAGATTTTAGGAAATAAAATAACCTTGCAAATGTTTAATGTATTTCCTAAAAAAGATAAATGTTCTTATCAGAATATTCAAAAAATTGTTAATATTGCAAATAATTTAATTTTACTACGGGGTTATTATTTTTTAATATTTTTTTTCTGACAACGTCTATGACCAAGAACTTCCTAGATTTTTTCATTCCACGTCCATCTTTCATGAAGAGCCAATGCCAAGTGATTGGTTCGCCAATGTGTAAACAGCGGCTCTTATCTTGGCCAAGGGGTTTCACAAAGGGCTGGTGGAACCGTTGGCCATGTGTGTACAGGGGCCATATGACTTCGCGCCATGTTGCGGAATTATTTTTTTCATACTAAACTGAACTGTCACCGCATATATCAAAACAACAGCGCCCTCTTGACAAGACAGCGCCCTTTTACTAGAAAAGGCACAAAATGCAATTTATCTCAAACATGCAATGAAATATTGTCTTTACGTTCCTTAAAATGGGCTGGGAAGTATCGCTTTTTGGGCGCAACAACTCGAGAGGACTGTAAAGGGATTTCATATTATTTTTTAGGCCTAGGCCTGCAAAGTAACTTTTTTGACGTGATAACGTCTAATAACTCGTTACTACGGGCTGCATGTACGAAAAAGATGACGTCATTGTCCCGTTCCTCAAGGCCACCAAGCAAGCAAGAGCAAGTGGTTTGTGTATGGACGGTTGGGGTATAAGCAAAAGGGGCCCGATTTTAGGACTTATTATTTTTGAGTGTTTGTAATTTAAAAACATGAAAGATTGCATTAAAATAAGCATCTTTTATAGAATGAAGTTGTTTGAAAAACCTACTTATTTAGGAGTTAGAGCAGTACGAAGTTGCGAATTTTCCCGTAGTATTTACTAAGGCGCCAGAGACAGAAAATTTACGATGATTTTTTTTACCAATACAACCTATGTTAATATTGATAAATCATATAGAACACGTTTAAATAAGGATGTTTTGTTACATAAACTTTTTCTTTTCCATTAATATTGGGTTGGTAAGAAAGTAATGAGCGATCGATTGAATTCCACATAAAATTTTTGAGAGAGTTCTAGAATCTTCTATGGTCGAAAGTATATAAAGGGCGAGTCGCACAGTTTCTCGTCAGTCATTCACTAGCTGTCGCCGAGCTAATATAAGGAAGAAAATGGACGAATTAAAAGTGCATGTAAGGCATTGCTTACTATATGAATTTCAGTCTGGCCATTCAGCCGCCGAAGCAGTGCGTAATATATGTCAGCGTGTTGCTCCTGAAGTTGTGTCTGTGGCCACGGCGAAACGATGGTTCCAGCGGTTTCGTAGTGGCGACTTTTCATTATCAGATCAACCTAAGTCTGGTCGACCGGTGAAGATTGATGTAGCCAAATTAAAAACCTTAATTGAAGGAGATCCGAGGCTAACGAGTCGTACTCTTGCTACCGAGTTAGGCTGCTCTCATGTCACCATAGAAACACATTTACACGAGTTGGGAAAAAACTACAAATACACTGTTTGGATACCGCACGAACTTGATAGAGATCAACTAAACCGCCGTGCCGATATCTGCATACAACTTCTGTCTTTTCGCCGCACATTCAACTGGTTGGACCATCTTATCACTGGAGATGAAAAATGGGTCTTATATATAAATCACACACGCAAACGTCAGTGGCTAGCTCCAAACGAAAAAGGAATAGAGGCACCAAAAACAGAGCCTCACCCGAAAAAAGTTATGCTGTCCGTTTGGTGGGATATTCATGGTATTATTCACTGGGAACTCCTACAAAGTGGAATGAATGTTACCGCATCAGTATACTGTAATCAGCTTGAAAATTTAAACCAAAAAAGCTGTCAGAATCGTCCACAGCATGCTAAAGTTTTTTTCTTACACGACAATGCTCGCCCACACATTGCAAAAGTGACTCGGCTAAAGCTATTGGAGCTAGGTTGGAAAGTGATACCTCATCCACCGTACTCTCCAGACTTGGCACCTACGGATTACGCATTGTTCAGATCGCTAAGAAATGCCTTGAATGAAAAAAAGTTCGATGATCAAGCCCATCTACGACAGTTATACATAGCTGAGTTTTTTGAATCGAAACCTAAGAACTTCTTCGCCGATGCTATTCATTCTTTACCAGAACGATGGAGACAAGTAGTAGATAACGAAGGCCGTTATATTTTTGATAAATGATTAAAATAATAAATTAAATATAAATTACAATATTGGTTATGATTCGCTCATTACTTTCTTACCAACCCAATATTTACTGAGATATTAGGGTTCTAAGATTAGTAAATGGCACTAGCACTTTAATAAAATTAACGCGTGTCTCGCAAACGGTCTAGGATACAAAATGACGACTTTTATACAGGTATAGGTTAGGTTCGTTAGGTATCTTCAAACGGCCGAAGGTCAAACTGCACAGAATAGGATAGAAGCCCCGCGTAAGCGTATCCCTATCCGGCCTCGCTCAGCCGTATATACCCACTTGGCCGGAAATCCTCATTTTCCCGGCCTCTGATGTAATGTACTATTGTTATGCTACGAGCTACGACAATAGGCTACTAGACTCGTATCGAATTTGGCACAATAAATGATTGTCTTCTGTAGTATTTGACATAAAATAAATACTAACTTATTTGCCAAAAATACATGAATTTACAATTTAAATACATGTAATTAATAATTACATCTAGCAAAAATTTTAGACATCAAAAAATACTTATACATTTTACGACAACAAGTCATTACCCAGTTTGCCTTTGCGGGGGTAACAGTGACATCTAGCGAACAACTTGCACTACGGCATATAATTGTTTTTCACGCCCTCTTTCGTTAATTTTCCTAAACATATGCTAAGTTCATCCGATTTACTATTTCCTTTGACTGAAAACACCGTGGTTCATACTTAAAAAATCAGAAAATGTTGTTTTCTCAAACATGCAATGAAATATTGTCTTTACGTTCCTTAAAATGGGCTGGGAAGTATCGCTTTTTGGGCGCAACAACTCGAGAGGACTGTAAAGGGATTTCATATTATTTTTTAGGCCTAGGCCTGCAAAGTAACTTTTTTTTATAAAATATTGTCCTTTAGAGCATTTTTTTTTATTTCATTGTATGTTTGAGAAAAGCACTATACATGCCTCGGCGTGAAAACGGATTCCCGGCCTCGTATCCCTATCCGGCCTCGCTCGCACGCTCGCTCGGCCGTATATACCCACTTGGCCGGAAATCCTCATTTTCCCAGCCTCTGATGTAATGTACTATTTCGAGTAAAATGACCTGATGCACAGATAATCTATACATTAACATGACTGTGTTGTTTTCGCCTGATTACGTAAAAGTATACTTTAATGCTGTTTTTAAGTCATACATAATAAAATATGGTAATATTTTATTTCGGTTAATTGGACAGTACTTAATCATATAAGACAAACTTTAAAAAACCGGCCAAGAGCGTGTCGGGCCACGCTCAGCAGGGTTAGCACATGATTGCCGCGAGAGTATGTCGCCGCGAGATAGACTACCCGTCCTTATGTCATTAATACAGTTAGAAGAAGACGTGTCATCTATCTCGCGGCGACATACTCTCGCGACCATCATGTGCTAGGCCTACAGTGTAGGGTTCCGTAGTTTTCCATGTTTTTCTCAAAAACTACTGAACCTATCAAGTTCAAAACAATTTTCCTAGAAAGTCTTTATAAAGTTCTACTTTTGTGATTTTTTTCATATTTTTTAAACATATGGTTCAAAAGTTAGAGGGGGGGGGGGACGCACTTTTTTTTCCTTTAGGAGCGATTATTTCTAATACTTCACTTGGTCGGGTATCAATAATATCACTGTGTAACCCGCTACATATTAGATAATGAAATTCAAAAATACTGAATGAAGTGGCATTACCAAAATCTAGTACTTAGCTTAGTACTTACCTACTTACGTACTCGTATGTAAGTACATATAAGTAGTCGTAAGTGCGAATAGTAGCGTAGGAGGGAAAACTGTTCAAAGTTTAATCACCAATATATAACATATATTCCTCTCTTGGCTACATAAAACTTTGTATAAACTGTATAAAGCCCTATCAGGGTGCTGTCGATAACATAACAGCAATTTCGGCGAAATCCCGAAGAGCGATTTCTCAACTCCTTAACTTACTGTAGGTACATTTAGAGTTATAAATAGGCAGTGCGCATATTTATCGCCTTGTGCTTTTTCCAAGAATGTTCAAGGAAGATATTCCTATTGACGAGATTCTTACTCAGTTCACATGTGCCCTGCCAGTCGGACGCTTTTTAGGGTTCCGTAGTCAACTAGGAACCCTTATAGTTTCGCCATGTCTATCTGTCTGTCTGTCCGTCCGTCCGTCCGCGGATAATCTCAGTAACTGTAAGCACTACAAAGCTGAAATTTGGTACCAATATGTATATCAATCACGCCAACAAAGTGCAAAAATAAAAAATTGAAAAAAATGTTTTATTAGGGTACCCCCCCTACATATAAAGTGGGGGCTGATATTTTTTTCATTCCAACCCCAACGTGTGATATATTGTTAGATATGTATTTAAAAATTAATAAGGGTTTACTAAGATCGTTTTTTGATAATATTAATATTTTCGGAAATAATCGCTGCTAAAAGAAAAAAAAGTGCGTCCCCCCCCCTCTAACTTTTGAACCATATGTTTAAAAAATATGAAAAAAATCACAAAAGTAGAACTTTATAAATACTTTCTAGGAAAATTGTTTTGAACTTGATAGGTTCAGTAGTTTTTGAGAAAAATACGGAAAACTACGGAACCCTACACTGAGCGTGGCCCGACACGCTCTTGGCCGGTTTTTTATAAGTAAAAAATATGTTTCCGCCAAGAGCATAGGGAACTGTCGATTCTTCATACAAACGTAGTATGTACCTCATTTTCCTCACTGGATATCCTGCATTTGGCATGTTATCCTAATTTTATATACAACAATTTTTTCAAACAATGGAAAATAAGGAATGTGTGTGTATGAAAAACTTCAAACCTATAATTACATGTAAGTAGGTATTTTGGTGATATCAGCGAAGTATGACAATGAATGAATTGTGAGATTGGCGGAAACCGGCACTCTGCTCATGACGGAGACAAAGGGCGCTGAAATGCGCTGCTATTTTGCATCAGGCATGAAATCACTGGATGATTGCAGCCAAATGGAATTTTCCCAGCGAACTCTATAGAGCCCAATTGCCTCTTATGAGACACCCGAGCTGCGGGATAATAATATAGCAATCCCTTGCGTCATCGTTTCAGGCTTCCGCGAACGATCAAATACACCTTTTGGTGAACCGACTACAATAAGGGACTTTTGCTTGATCTAAGAAAGGAAAACCGTTTATAGTCATAACCGACCATTGTTAGGCTAAATTAAATACTTACCCCCTTATTCATAAACGTTCACTAAAGTTATCAAGCCGATAAAGTTCGTTTGTCCCTTTCTATCACACCAATACGTCGGAAAGGGACAAAAGAACTTTATCGGCTTGATAACTTTAGTGAACGTTTATGAATAAGGGGGTTATAATACGAGTACACTAACCGGTTCATGTAAAATTCAAATTGCCAGTTACAGTAATTATCGGTTCACTTATACTATTTTTATGTAACTAGTACCTACTCCGACGACCCATCTTTTTAGTAGGTTGGTATCTTAGTTATAATAAGGAGAGGTACAGAGGAGACCTACAGATACTTCCCCCCTTATTCATAAACGTTCACTAAAGTCACCAAGCTGATAATGTTCGTTTGTCCCTTTCCGACGTATCGGTGTTATGGAAAGGGACAAACGAACTTTATCGGCTTGATAACTTTAGAAACGTTTATTAATAAGGGGGATACTCTCTAAAGGCTATCTAAAGTCGCTAAAAATAAAATATTATGCTACTCGAGCTTTGTTCTCTAAGCTAAGTTCTCTTGTACCTAGCACAATAAGTTACCTAGAATGCAGGTTGCACATTAGTAAATATAAATAGTAAGGGCTACAATACAATACAAATCTTTTTATTGCACAACCTCAGAAATGTACATAGGAACACATACATTACTATAAATTATATTACTGAAATTAATGATTATTCAATGGCTATTGCTGAAATTAATGATTATCTTATTATATACTTATATTCTGTGATATTACCTATGGTTGGCTAGTTGTGTCATCATTAAAACACCTTTGATGTTTAAATATTTCTAGATGGTCTCAGGTATAGTTGTGATTAGACAACATGGCAACAGTTGACGACAACCAAGCTTATGAAGGAGAGGATGGAGACTATCAATTCAAAAATAATTTTATTAACACGCCATGGGACGATCGATCAAGAAAAAGCAAGATCGGGATCATTTCATTATTAGTAGCCATATTTGCTGTGATAGTTATTTGCGTCGGTCATAACTTTATAATGCACTATGCAAATGGATCTTTTCCGGATTTTAAAGTTGAAAATACTTGCCCTTTAATCAATTTGAACGATATACAATATTATAACTTTGTTGCGAAGGTATACTCGTTCTCGTCCAAAGAACTGCTGTGCGTTGGGGCCGTGTTGAGTGATAATGCTGTGCTGGCGGATGAAATCTGTGCCAGAGACGGTCCCGTTGTACTGGTTGTAGGACATTCAAAAGAGTAAGTACTTAACATGTTTAAAAATATTAATTATGAAAAAGACTCATGCTTGACACACCTACTCATTCATTTTTATTGAATTTCAGTCCACGCTGCAAGAAAGGTCACGCTGTTGATGAAATCATAGAAGTCGATCACGAGGGCATGTTATCGCAAAAATTAATTATATTAAAGTGCAAAGGTGATTTCGCCGAATGCCGCAGTACTATCCATATCGGATCGCAGTTAGAGTGGAAGACACCCGCTCATATTATCGGGCGGCCACTGACGCGCAGTGGCCGAGCACTTATAACTAAGCAGCCAGTGACTGTGTCTGGAAGAGGCAACTGTTCTATACCGGGAACGTTGAGCCAAAAATTGGATAAAAATATGATAATTTGCGTGACAAATTTCGGTCGTTGTCAAGTGCACGCCGGGGACCTGCTCACGCAGCGGGGGCGCCTGCTCGGGCTGGCGTCCACCGGGCTGCACCGCTCCCCGAGCTCGACGGCTTATTTCGCTGATTTAAACTCCGTAAGGGGAAAATTAGCACCATTCGTAGATACGTCAAAGCAAGTACATATACATGTCTAATCTTTAGAAATAACTAAAGACTTACACGTATGCATGCTTTATAATATCGTATACCTTACATAGATAAAGAGCTATATGAATTATCTATACGTGGAGATTTTTAATAACGTAAGTGCCCCATTGAGGAAATATATACCTGCTTAGAATGCTCTCAGCATATTATAACGGTCCCCTAAACGATCCTGATTTTTCACTCACTGTTATCTTTTCCTCAAATATATTGTGCGCGTCCCTTTAATTTAACCGGTGTCTTAAGTAATGACGCAATGAGTAACGACATATAAATAGGCCTGCAGGCCTAGCACATGATGGCCGCGAGAGTATGTCGCCGCGAGATAGACTACCTGTCCTTATGTCATTAATGCAATTAGACAAAGACGTGTCATCTAGCTATCTCGCGGCGACATACTCCCGCGGCCATCATGTGCTAGGCCTACTGATGCCTGATATTATTGGTGATTGATCTATAGGAATGGCTAAATCCATTAGGGTTTTTTTCTATAAAGTTGACGTATTACTTCTGTTGAGTTAATGTATTACTGACTGCTACATGTCACCACCACCATGTGAAACACCTTAGAACACCGCAGTACAGTGACGGATTTAATTTTAAGGCATAGGTTTGTATTCATTACAGATTTTGTTACCGTTAGTATTGACAGCCAAATTAGCTTGAATTGAACTCTAAATGGCTCAACAAAGACTATCTGTTCAGCCCCGTAGCCGAATGGCATTTCTCCGACGCGAAACGAAAACGAAACGCCGCGAAAGGTAATCTGGCTCTGTCACGCCAATACGCAAGAGCGATAGAGATAGATATCTAAGAGCGTTTCGTTTCGTGAGCGTTTGTGCCATTCGGCTACGCAGGGTGGCTAGCCGAATGGCACAAACGCTCACGAAACGAAGCGCTAGTAGATATCTATCTCTATCGCGCTTGCGTATTGGCGCGACAGAGCCAGCGGCGTATCGCTTTCGTTTGGCGTCGGAGAAATGCCATTCGGCTACGGGGCCAGCCCCGTAGCCGAATGGCATTTCTACGACGCGAAACGCCACCGAATCGCCGCATAAATGTAGTCTGGCTCTGTCGCGCCAATACGCAAGAGCGATAGAGAGAGATAGCTACTATTATCGTGAGCGTTTCGTGAGCGTTTGAGCATTCGGCTACGCACACAGGGACATGACAAAGCAAACTAGTAGGTACGTACGTTTAACAGTTTATATATAAATCAATCCGTATGCGATTTTCGAGTGCGGTTATCATGCAGCTGAGCCACGTGGACGGTTCCCAGATCCACCTCCTCCGGGGCAGTCCAGCTCTTCCAACCCCTGGAAGCCACGTATATCACCAGCATGACGAGGCACGTGCCTATGGTGTACAACAGAAGAGTAGTCTCGCGAGACCATCCTGTTGTGCGACTTTTTATAACTTCAGACATTATTACGACCGAATCCAAACATGACTACTGGTACCTGCAAAAATAGAGTCAATATTTTTCGAGTTATAAAGCAGTCAAGTAGTACAATTGGACGAAAACCAGCGCAAATGTATTTTGTGGTCTATAAGCATTTTGAGGAAGGTGTGACGTGAAAATAAAAATATAGTCGGGGTCAGGAGGGATATCAGATCAGATATACATTTGCACCTGCTTATACATAATGGTCTCATTGATATTTCAGATAGCAATTTACCACGGGTCAGCATACGCGTCATCCGTTGTATTCATGACCTGTCGCTGACCGTTCATCCAATTTACCGTATATGCCAAATTATAATAACCTATTAAACGGCCGTCACACAAGCGATTAACTGTCAGCGGCCGTCGGTGATTTTCCAGAGGGCTGGACTGGAGGCCTGTCAGCGCTAGCGGTGTGTGAGCGGGCCCAAAACGCTTTGGCGTGGCCACAATTAAAATGTTAATACCGATCCGCGCGCCAGCCTTCGATACGTGTCACTTCGAATTATATCATAAAACTGATATTTAAGTATAGAGTGTAACTAGGAATCTATTCCGCTTAACGTGGCCGGCAATATTTGGACATATTCAGAGTATTTTACCTACTACAGAGTAAATGCTTACATATTGCTTAGTCACCTACAATAATTTACTGTATGGTTGTAAATCGATTGTTAAGAGTATGTAACTTTTTGTTATATGACCAACCCTAAAATCGACGACGTTTTACGAGGGGCAGAGTTGTTATTTAACTGCACGTGCTAAAATTTATACTCCCCGCGCAAGCGGGAGATTACAAAATCAGAATGTGGAATCTTGAGCGTTGCGAGGCTTTCAAGGCTCGTAGATTAAACAGTTTAAACATACTTCGCCACCGAGTGAAACCCAAATTTTTCATCACGCTAGTTAATATTTTATGATTGAAATTCATCATCTATAAGGTAAAATCTAACAACCTAAGACATCAAGTTAAAATTAGTAGGTACGAAATTAATTTTGCACTCTTGTGGATAAAATGCAATTTTGCTATACGTTTTCGAATAATCAAGAGAGCCTTTACCAGTTGGTGTGGAAAAAACGCTACCTGACACTAGTACCACATCTCGGACACTGGCGATCAAATATATGAAAGAGGCGCGTTCCTAGCACACATTCTAAGCTCGTGTAGGTGAACGCGTACTATGCTTGTATGAGTGAAATATGACAGGTCGACTGGTCGCGTTTTTGACAGGCGGTAACTGCGAGGTAACCGAGAGGGGGTGGGCGGCGCTTTCAGCGGGGAGCGGAAGTGACCATACTGTACGATAGTACTCTTTATTATACTGTGCTAGTACCTATGATAAGTCAATACGAGTAACTTACTTGTTACATGTAGCACATAGTGATGTGTACCTATAAATAAGCACAGTAGCCAACGCTGTGTGTGGATGTGGTAGCAGGCAAATTAAGTAATGTTAACATTTTGATTAAAATTCTTGGAACTACTGCCTACATTGCCTGGATCGAGACTGAAATTATCAAAAGGAAATTATACTTATTTTGTCATAGCATGGCATAGCTTAGGCATCTGTCAATATCGTAGTAATAGATCAAGAGCCCAGGCCCGCCAGACCTTCCTCAAATTCTCAAGGATGAAACTTTGGGACAATGTAGAGTTCACATCGGCGTTTAATGTGTGCATATTTTCTAGTTCGGCCCATCGGCCAATTTTTTGCTATCAAGTGATGAAGGTGAAAAAAAAAAGTGCTTACTTTCCTTAAATTCTCAAGGCTGATTTTTATATATGTGTTAGAGCACGTTGTTAGAAATTGGTTATCATCAATGCCAGACCGTTTCCGCCGGCCATAACTTTTACCAGACGCGACAAAGTTGGCAAAAAACGACTCTAACTTACCTCATTTTCTCAAGCCTGATTTTGATATATGATACGCAGGGACCTATAACTAGACCGTTTGTAAGCAGCCAGACCAATTGGATGGACCCAACCATCCGCCAGACCGACTTAAAGTTTCGATGTGAGCATTAGTAGAATTGAAATATTCCGGGTCTATAAAAGCTAAAAACTTGAATTTTCTACATTAAGCTACGTGTATATTGTATACTTGACGTAATAAGCGACTTTCAAAAATTTTACTTCTAAGGAAATCTAAGGAAAAAAAATGAAAGTTTATATGTGGTGCAAGATTAATTTTAAGCTATGAATTTTATTTACACTGCGTAAGTACATGTGTATTTTATTATAAATATAACTTTTACCAAACGCGACAAAGTTGGCAAAAAACGACTCTAACTTACCTCATTTTCTCAAGCCTGATTTTGATATATGATACGCAAGGACCTGTAACTAGACCATTTGTAAGCAGCCAGACCAATCGGATGGACCCAACCATCCGCCAGACCGACTTAAAGTTTCGATATGAGCATTAGTAGAATTGAAATATTCCGGGTCTATGAAAGCTAAAAACTTGAATTTTCTACATTAAGCTACGTGTATATTGTATACTTGACGTAACAAGCGACTTTCAAAAATTTTACTTCTAAGGAAATAAAAAAATGAAAGTTTATATGTGGTGCAAGATTAATTTTAAGCTATGAATTTTATTTACACTGCGTAAGTACATGTGTATTTTATTATAAATATAACTTTTACCAGACGCGACAAAGTTGGCAAAAAGGATCGATCTTAAAACTAATTTTAAACCACCTTGTTCGACGACCGAAAAAAAGTTTAATTTACTTTTCTTCTTTAAATTTATAATAAAATACACATGTACTTACGCAGTGTAAATAAAATTCATAGCTTAAAATTAATCTTGCACCACATATAAACTTTCATTTTTTTATTTCCTTAGAAGTAAATTTTTTGAAAGTCGCTTATTACGTCAAGTATACAATATACACGTAGCTTAATGTAGAAAATTCAAGTTTTTAGCTTTTATAGACCCGGAATATTTCAATTCTACTAATGCTCATATCGAAACTTTAAGTCGGTCTGGCGGATGGTTGGGTCCATCCGATTGGTCTGGCTGCTTACAAACGGTCTGGTTACAGGTCCCTGCGTATCATATACCAAAATCAGGCTTGAGAAAATGAGGTAAGTTAGAGTCGTTTTTTGCCAACTTTGTCGCGTCTGGTAAAAGTTATATTTATAATAAAATACACATGTAACTTACGCAGTGTAAATAAAATTCATAGCTTAAAATTAATCTTGCACCACATATAAACTTTCATTTTTTTATTTCCTTAGAAGTAAAATTTTTGAAAGTCGCTTATTACGTCATGTATACAATATACACGTAGCTTAATGTAGAAAATTCAAGTTTTTAACTTTTATAGACCCGGAATATTTCAATTCTACTAATGCTCATATCGAAACTTTAAGTCGGTCTGGCGGATGGTTGGGTCCATCCGATTGGTCTGGCTGCTTACAAACGGTCTAGTTACAGGTCCCTGCGTATCATATATCAAAATCAGGCTTGAGAAAATGAGGTAAGTTAGAGTCGTTTTTTGCCAACTTTTTCGCGTCTGGTAAAAGTTATGGCCGGCGGAAATGGTCTGGCATTGATGATAACCAATTTCTAACAACGTGCTCTAACACATATATAAAAATCAGCCTTGAGAATTTAAGGAAAGTAAGCACTTTTTTTTTTCACCTTCATCACTTGATAGCAAAAAATTGGCCGATGGGCCGAACTAGAAAATATGCACACATTAACCGCCGATATGAACTCTACATTGTCCCAAAGTTTCATCCTTGAGAATTTGAGGAAGGTCTGGCGGGCCTGGGCTCTGGGTCTATAAGTAGCCAATTTTAAGCATAGACATAGAAATTCTATAATCATTGATTTTAAGGTAATTAACTAACCTTTTTAAATCAATTCTACGAGAACCTACACACACCTCTCACACCTCTTTGCTTTATAGACTGTATATTAAATATGTAAGCCATACTATACTAATACTAATTACTAATACTAATACTAATAATTGCCGCGGGAAAAAGCTAGTAGGTATACTATAATACTAGCTTTTGCCCGCGGCTTCGCTCGCGTTAGAAAGAGACAAAAAGTAGCCTATGTCGCTCTCCATCCCTTCAACTATCTCCAATTAAAAAATCACGTCAATTCGACGCTCCGTTTTGCCGTGAAAAACGGACAATTAAACAGACACATACTTTCCCATTTATAATATAAAGTACCTAAGTATGGATACTATAATACACCGTGTTTTTTTTGTTTTTCGTTAATTAAATTCGACACGCCGTTAGGTTCATTATCAGGAACCTCCTGGTATATTACTTTTAGTTAATATTTTCATTTATATAACACAATAATTGATTATATTGGTTTAAATAGATCGCAACATATCTTTGGACCAAATTCAGCTTGCAATTCAGCAATTCAATTTCAGCAACAGTGGCGTGTATGTTGTCATATAAAAAAAAATTAAAAGGAGCAATTGCTATATAAAGCAATATCTACATAATTTTGAAATCTTTCCTGCCTTTCGTTTCGTACCTCTAATTGGGCAAAGGACTTTGCATAAGTCTTGTGAAGGGAACCAAAATATTTCCAGAGCCACTTCTTCATTCCAATCATAATTCTCCCTCTTAATTCATTTAGGCAACTCGGCGTCATCATTGGTTTAGTGGAATAAAATACTGCTGGTTTATATTTAAAGAAGAAAGAAAGAAACGTTTATTAAAATAACAAAGTGTTACATGTTATTCTGGTCCCCACACTAGGCACAGCCTGTCCTGTGGTGGACATAAAACATAAAAATAAAGAAAGAACAGAAACAATAAAGTGTTTTGCGTAGATAAATAAACGAAATTGTAAGTAATTCAGATTCAACGGTGCAGTTTACAGAAGTACCAAAAAGGCGAAAATATTTAGAAATAAAATAAAAAGAGATCACAATTATTTTATAATTAGGTAAGTACTTATAATAAGGAACGTAATTTTTCTTCTTTGGAATAAAATTTGACTTTAAATAACATAACAGGTTGTTTTCCCCATATACTTATATATGTATATATAGTTTATGTTGTGTGTGTGTGTTTCTCTGTGTTTATTGTGAGTTTACTTTTTAATATAGTATCTTGATAAGATTTTCTGTGTCTTTATATGATACATGCATTAATTTCTTTGATAAAAGCTTTTTTGCCTCGTGAACAGAGTGTTTTTTAAAGTGTAATGATTCCAATTTACCTTTTAAAACTATGTAGAATAAGGTATAATAGTAGAGTGATAATTGAATAGCAAAGAAATATTTATAACATGTAAAATAACCTAACCACAAAATTAAAATTTTGAAAAACCCCCGACCGCGACATAGTAGACTCCCGATCTCAGCTTTCAGACAAAAAAGACTAAATCTAAATCGGTTCATCCGTTCGGGAGCTATGATGCCATAGACAGACACACAGACAGACACGTCAAACTTATAACACCCCGCCGTTTTTGCGTCGGGGGTAAAAAAAAAATTAAAAAACAGATGAGCAGCCTGACAGGAAACGGCCATCGTCGCCGATAGCTTAGCCAGTTAGAATGGGACAGCTGGGGAAAAAGCAGAACTATAGAATGTATAAATTAAATCTACGGTCTAACACAACTTGTCCATATTTGAAGTCGCGCTTGATGTATGGACTCTCGCGCGAGGACGCAAGTCGTGCTTTAGGTTTACCGCCAGAAGTGTAACTTTTGTATAATGGCACGGAACCCTAAAAAAACAGTATTTTTTAATATTATTAAAAGTAGTTTAGCATCACAGAGGTTTAAGAGACAAAAAAGTTTTTATTTATTGGGCTCTACTTGTATCACCTAACTATGTTGACCAAAGAGAATAGAATTTCTGATGTTGACTTATGTTTGACATAAAATGTCATATTTTTTACTAAATTCACAGATTTTAAAAAAATTATGTGCATTTATGTGGTATTCTGTATTGGAACATATTTAGATGTTTTAGTATTTCAATTTAGAAACCTGAACGTACATACCAACTCAACTTCGAATGTACTTATGGACGCGACTTTTCTTCGCGTTACAGGCCATACAATACCCATAGTGCCCTAGTGCTGGGGTCACTGCAACGTGCCTTTGTGATATTTATTAGTTTATTGCCCTTATGGCAAACCTATCAAGCGTGTTCAGGGTACTGTTGAGTGTGTAGGTGGTGTTTTACTAAAATCGTGATTAAAAATAAGGTGCATGAATACTTAAGTTGACAAGACTTTTACGATTGGTCAGTGTGAAAAGTGTATGAAGTCTAATAATGTGCTTTGTGAACCATAGAGTATCTTGTGAACAATATTAGTTTCTGTTCCTCTGTTCTGCAGGAGTTCAGTAAGTAGGTACGTACTTGGCCTTACTATTGTCATATCCTGAGGCGTCACTCACTGCTGAAGGGCCTATACTGATGTCTGAAACATATACGTCACGAGAACTCGCAAGCGAGTTTTATTAGATTGATGATTGATAGATGGATTTAATTTTATCATTTATTCATTAGCAAAAATGTAGTTTTCAGTAAATACAAGAAAAAGACAAACATAATCACAGATAAAAAAATAAGTAAAGGAACCAACTTGAGATATTGATTAGCAGGCATTTTAGTGAAGTGGGCGGTAATAGTTGACAGAAAAATGTAAATCTCCTTTACTTAACTTGAACGTAAGATAAATGGCGGGATTAGCGTAATCCAGAAAAAGGGCCGAATCCTAATAACGCCTAATTCGGGATGATCATCAGACTTCACAACCGACTTAGGAGCATTTCAGTGAAAAATGATTGTTGCATGAAACATTTTTACGCCACCAATATAAGCATTAGAAGACCTCTTTGTATCTCACAGCGTGGCGTAGAGGAGGTAATTCAATTTGCGGAGGCCAAGCGGGAGGGTCAATTTTGATGCTACTTACGCCAAATCGTCTTAACGTAAAAAGTAAAATTACACAGTATGGTAATACTTCTGTTTGCCATATTATGTTAAAATTATCTTTGGATACTACTATAACTCGGAGTTATAAGTATCTGCCCCCATAACCGAATGGCATTTTCGACGCGAAACGCCATCAAAACGCCGCAGAAATGTAGTCTGGTTCTGTCGCGCCAATATGCAAGAGCGATAGAGATAGATAGCTACGAAAGAGACATTATCGTGAGCGTTTCGTGAGCGTTTATGCACAATATGTTTTGATATTGTTACTTACATGACACTTTCGCCGCTTTAATCACGAGACCCACGTCACTCCGACCAGGTAATTACTGAGAGATAGGGACCTAATTGGTATGAGAAACTTGTAAGTTTGACGTAAACATCTACTCGAACTTAAATACTTGTATGTAGTTACGGATCACAGACTACACAGACACCACATTATGAGGCGTTTACGAAGAACGCGTGGTCACCAGATATATTTACTTATACCTACAATTTAACTTACACGATTTGAGTAGCGCGATTGAGTATTATTTTACTCCATTACATAGTATTTATATAGGCCGATAGTCCACTATCATATGTTTATCATAGAAATATGATCATAGGCAACATGCCGTCCTTTTTCTTCACGTTGGAGAATAAGGGAGGCATGCAGACCTATGATCATGTTTCTATGATAAACATATGATAGTGGACTATCAGCCTAACAGCCCAGGAAACCAACCCTGAAACAGATTTTTTATAAATAAGGTACCTACAGCGGGACAATTACGACTGGGGGCAATTTTCAACTACTCAATTTATGTTTTACAAATTTTGCATTATTAAATTGTGTCTACTATGGCACGTGTATTCAGTGGATACATTAGGGGCTCAAGTTAATAGTGTAAAATATGGAAAAAATTCGATCAGTTGAAAATTGTCCCCCAGCCGTAATTGCCCCGCTAACCTTATTCAAAATTACAGGTCGAACTGGATGTGAAAGTTGTCACAACTAGATCATGCGGTTGCGTTCCCATACTACATTACTTTAATGTGGCTTGAATGCTTCTTCTAGTAGTCGAGGTGGTCTGTGGTTCGTATCCACCACGCATTCTGCATTGTTGGGATATTATTGAATTTACAATAACGGTACTTGCTATGGCACATTGTTCGAATACTTGCATTACCCGTTATCCTAAATCCTAACCCTTGGCCCCGTTTAAGGCGACCAGCCGGCGTAGCCGAATGGCAATCGTCGAGGCCAGACGCCGACAGAAATGCAGTCTGGTTCTGTCGCGCCAATACACAAGAGCGATAGAGATATAGCTATGAATTTATGAAACAGATATTATCGTGAGCGTTTGTGCATTCGGCTACGCACACAGTAATAAGATAAGATCCGAGTTGTACAGAGAGCCATGGAGCGTGCCATGCTCGGTATCAAGATTCGAGATCGGGTAAGGAATATCGAGATCCGTCGTCGCACCAAGGTGCAAGACGTTGGTTTCGTCATTACCAAACTAAAATGGAGTTGGGCGGGACATGTTGCTAGGCAGAGTGATGGTAGGTGGACTAAAATGTTAACGGAATGGTGGCCGCTTACAGACGTAAGAAGCGCTTGGCATCCGTTAGCTCGTTGGGTGGACGACATCCGCAAGGTTGCGGGTCACAACTGGATGAGACTAGCTCAGGACCGGGATACATGGCGTACTAGAAGAGAGGCCTATGCTCAGCAGTGGGCGATAAAGGGCTGACATGACATGACAATCACAATGAACTTCATACTTCGTCGTTATTGATTGAAAATGCTTACCAAATATAAGATTTATAGGATTTCGTATATAGCTACGTTAAAATACAAAAACAGAACACTTATAGCTTACAGCCCTTTGACTAAAAATAAACAAAATTTCCATATTAACACAGAATATATAAGTACAAGTACAGAAGGCCCACTGCTTTGATGTTCACGAAATGCCGCCTTTTTAAATACCTACAAAATTCTTACAAAGAAACGAGCCGCACGTGCGCGGCGTCCGGTGATAGGGTTACCAATGGATCCAAACGAATTAATACTCACATAAAATGTTATACTATTATATTCAAGTCTTGGGTACTTTTTAGGTATATATACTGTATTTATATATTTTTGTTCAAGTTCCAACATCACAAGCCTTATTGAACTTTTCCGTGGGACTTAATCAGTATTAGATCTAAGTAAGAATGTCTTCGGGTATTTATTTTATTCAATATATCTATTTAATTAAGTATTATTAGCCATTCCACACGCGGACATCGTTTAAAAAAACCTCGCGACGTAAAGTAGGTAACAATAGAAAGTGCGAACGTGCATTCCGTGAGAACGCGCGCAACCCCTGAGTAGGCCGCGAACTCGCGGCCGCCAGGATGTACTTGTAGCGCGGCGATAGAATCGCGGAGTGAGCCGCCCCGGTAAAAAAGATGGAGAGCAGTCAACACTCTCCTTACATGAGCCGCCTTATAATATAACTATCGGGCGAGATTATGTTTGCGATTTATAATTATAGGGATATAGGTACCTACATAGGTACTATGCTATATTTTTGTATAGTATTAATCGAAAGGTGGCGACATAGCACTACATACAAGTAGTGGGATCTAGTATGTGTGATCATATTCCAAGAATTCTGTAATAAATCCTATAAAACGGTTAGAAGCGTGACGAGAACGAGCGTTGTTAAATTATTAACACATTGAATTTGCCCTACTTACTTTGTTCGATGAGACAATACATGAGTGATGGCGCAAAGTTTATTCTTTCCTTCATTATTTATTTCATATATAAACTGGTAATTCGACAGTGATCGGATCAATCATATTTGACCTTATTTATTGTTGATAGTGTATTGTTTGACCCGCGTAAAGAAGACAATCGAGCACCGTGATTATTTGTGTCGTTTTCAAGCAAAATACCGCCAACGTTACCGCTTAAGTATAAGATGGTTCTATAAAGATAAGAGTAAATTTCGTCCTTATGGTAAGCGACAAAGTGGTACCTTTTACTACAGAACGTCACCTTTTTTCTATAGCGTAGAGCTAGGAATTGTAAATGACAAGGAAAATTCCCGGGATTAATTAAATGGCGATCATTGGATAATCGCAACATAAAGAAATATTGATTCTAGAGGGGAGCCTCATATTGATGAGCTGGATGGCGGCCCTCAATAAAAATATTAATTGCTGTCTTGTTTGCCTCGTAAAGGTTTCAAGGGACATGAAATATTTAGGACGCAGTTAAGATGACAATTTTTATTTCTTGCTTTATGATCTTTACATTTAACTTTACAAAATGATGTTAAGTAAATATTAATGAGGTTGTGGTAGTCACCAATTAATGTTATGATTATGATATTTGTACCATAGTACCTATACTTACAAGTAAATGTGTAGATACTTATTTTTTAACCCTTCAGGTTTTTTTTATTTTATAGTTTTTATAATTTCATATTTTCCTAAATTATAATGTCACTATTCACTAATAATTGCAAGTGTTAAATACCAACAGATATCTTTATCATGTACGAGTAGAATACAATTGAGTAGGTACCTACATGTAATAAATAATTTCAGTCCTTATGAAAACCCACGATTTCTTTGCTGAAAGCTCAGTATCTATTTTTGTGGCAAGTCTCTGCAAATGATGAGTCCCTGAAGGGTCATTGCCAAGTGCCAATACAGGTAAATGATCGATAAATGCCAATGTTTTTACTTGCACGGGAAGCATGGTCGCGCGATAGTCGATAAAGTATCAGGCCGTCCCTATCGCACTTTTACAAATAGTGCGATAGGGACGGCCTGCTATTTTATCGTCTATCGCGCGACCATGCTTCCCGTGTTGGTTAACACAATGCAACGGTTATTTGAGAGGTTACTGATTGTGCCGAAACTTTCCAAAATTGTGAAAAAATTAAGATACTTAGATAAAATTCTGAAACTTATCTCAATTTTGAAACTTTCCATTTCATACATTTAAATTCTCTATATTTCTTGTGAAACTTTGATTTTCATAAACTTTGACAAAGTTTTTTAAATTTTAAGTAGGTAGGACAGGACCGATTACAGTGCAGGCATCTTTAATATCTATGCTATAATTATAGTAATTACATTCCCGGCCAACAATCAACGTATTATGTACAAACATGCTTCAAGAATTTCACCGAACCTCTTAGATGCAATACACGAAACCTACATACACTGTTTACCGAGGCTGTTAGTATCAGTGATCTACTGATCTGTAATACCATCAGCAAATACTCACAGATACAAGACTTCCAGGAACACCACCAATCTGATGGACGATCTGTATTATTCTGTATAGAAGAGGCCGGCCCCTTCTAGTTCTGTTTAAATTAAAAATAAATAAATACGTGCGAGGATGGCCATTAGGTTCGAGGTACATTTAGGTATTAGGCATTTATACATAGTACGTAGTACTTGAGTGGAATCTATCACATTCTATAGAGTAATTTTTTTATCATGTTAATGACAGATTGCGAGGTTGCGCTACGTTAAAGTGATATAATTTAGTCTGCCTAAAAATATGTCTAATCTTTCTACTCCTAACATAATTTTATTCCATCTCCAGATTAAATTGACAGAAGACTTAAATTAAATTGTACTGAATTTGGCTTGCTAATTAATCATAATTATTCAATTAATTAAATGCAGAATTTCAGTTCATAATTAATCTAGTTTAGATCGTGTTATTCACGAAGACGCATGTCTTGACTGGTTAAAAGGAGAACCTGGGTACGTAGCCGGATGGCACAAACGCTCTCGAAACGCTTACGAAACGTAACGCTCGTAGATATCTATCTCTATCGCTCTTGCGTATTGGCGCGACAGAGCCAGACTACCTTTCGCGGCGTTTCGTTTTCGTTTCGCGTCGCAGAAATGCCATTCGGCTACGGCACCTGACAATACCAGTCAGTGATCTGCTCTTAGCAGGTAGAATATATATGTACTAAATACACTGTGCTTTTTTGATTTCCGTAAAATTCCACAGGACGTTAGGCTCATTAACAGACGCTGACTGATATATCGCTTTTTGTTAAATTCGATTTTATACATAAAAATGAATAAATAAGTGTGAGAGAACCTCGAGAATAACAAATGCCACGTATGTGACGGCACATGTCAAAATATTTATGTATTTTGACATAATAATAATATCATATCATATCATTAGGAAGTATAGTAAAGGTTGCGATTCACTTGTTCCGTCATTCATTTATTTTTTGAATAACAATATAAAAGTAAGAGTTATTATAGTATTTTATGCAACAGGCGTTTAAAGGAGGTCAAAAAAGACGAGTGGCGTGGGTAACAATTTGAGGCGAAGCCGAAAATTGTTATTAAGAAGCCACGAGTATTTTTTTGACTCAGTTAAACAGCGTTGCATACAATACTTTTTCTACGACCATGTACTTAGTTTTTAATAGTTTTCTTGAATAACTTTCGTGAAATTCACACTGATTCAGATTCAGATTTCACCTGATTCAGATTCAGATCAGACACTGTTTCCTGTATTTTGACGCAAAGGTTTGCAGCTCAGCTCAGCTGCCTAAAGCCTTCCCACGCACGCGCGCAGTATCGTTATAACAATGCGTTGCCATGGTTACAGAGACAAAATGCGTTTTCAGTTTTTTCGATACTGCGCGCATGCGCGGAAAGCCGGCGGACGCTGGCTTTGGGGAATAGACTTTTATGTAGGGTTTTAAAGATCTATGCACGACCCTGTAAATGACGAAAATTAAATACCATAGTTTATTAGATGATTTTATTGTATTTAACCAAGAGAACATTCCAGTTAATGAAAATAAATAAAAACAGGTGGTATTAAGAGGTACCATGTGGATATACTTAATATTTCTACATATAGCTAAAAGATAAATAAAAGGCTCATGCCAGAGTTTTATTATTTAATTCATCATCATCCATCAATGCGTTTTGAGTTTCGTACACAGCTACGAGTAAAATTACATAAACGCAACTCTTTAATTTTCAATAAAATATTGTTTATGGCCGTCGGTTACGAGTAGAATGATGATGGTAATCCACGTTTAATATTTAAAGAGGTTTAATGTTACTTTACCAAGAATTTTAATTAACTAATATTCATCATACGTAACAGAAGCGCTGGTGGCCTAGCGGTAAGAGTGTGCGACTTTCGATCCGGAGGTCGCGGGTTCGAACCCGGCTCGTACCAATGAGTTTTTCTGAACTTATATACGAAATGTCATTTGATATTTGCCAGTCGCTTTTCGGTGAAGGAAAACATCGTGAGGAAACCGGACTAATTCCAATAAGGCCTAGTTACCCTTCGGGTTGGAAGGTCAGATGGCAGTCGCTTTCGTAAAAACTAGTGCCTACGCCAAATCTTGGGATTAGTTGTCAAAGCGGACCCCAGGCTCCCATGAGCCGTGGCAAATGCCGGGATAACGCATGGAGGATGATGATACGTAACAGAAACGGATCCGTTACTGACGACTACTTACTTAAATGTTTGCTCGTAAGCGTCAACAAAATGATATTAAATACAAAGTTTGAAACACAATTTCTGTTTAAGTCTTCAAAATGATTAAAGCTGAAATATCGTACTTGCGCATCAAGAAGAGAGCAATTTGGATACAAAATATAATTCTGAGTAAAGTGCTCGCGCGTTAGCAGTTCAATTACATTGAAGCTTTTTAATATACAGGAAAAATATAATGTTTGCAGCTTTTGCATAAGGACGTTCATTGCTATCCGACATACGGAGAACATGAATGAGAAATTTTTTAAACGACATGGGTTTTAATATAACGAGAGAAGGGTGATTTCTTAAGACGATGCAGGAGCGAAAATGCTAATATGGAAAGGAGCCCTTTGTTAAATATACTACCTACTAGTATTATTAACTAGATTCATCGAAAAAAATAGTCGATTCAGAACAACTCAGATATTGAGAATTAAAATCGAGGTTCCGCTCTCGACTGTTTCCTCCTTCAAATCTTAATCAATCGAAACGAAATTTGAGAATCTGAAAACAGTGAAATAATCTGTGTCAGACCGTTCAGTTTTTTTTGCTCATTGTTACCAATTTTGAATACCACGCTTTTTTTGCGCTATAATAATCAATAAGGCCGTTTTTGGACATTTTTGATGAGCTCTAGCGTCTTTAAAAATAAGAATATAAAAAAAATTTAACGGTCTGACACAGATAAAATTTATATTAATCTGTGTTGAAATATAATTGCTCTATTTTTTTTTAAACCAGGGAGGAAATAAGAGCGTTTGTATGGAGAATTGACCCCTCCTGTATCGTCTTAACGTTCATTATGAAGTTAATACTCGCGAGTAATAGTTATTTGTTACACAATAAATTAAAATGTTTTATATGTAATAATAAAAATCGATAGGAGGTATTAATGAAATTATTAAACTATTAAAATTAATATAGAAAGGTAGATAAGTGCTATTACACATTATCCGACCCGATATAGGATATGTATTACGGATTTCCCATTAAAAAAATCTATGGGAAATTCCATGTACGATTTTATTTCTTAGGTAATTTTTATTATAGTAGCCATATTTGATAGAAATTTTATGATTTTTTGTTGGTAAACTTCGGAGATAAGAAGGGGGGGTGGGGTATTTCCAACAACAAAAATATATAAATACTTAATTAAAAAAAACCGCCGCCTTTGGGGTTCTGATGAAAGCTACTTGCGAATGTTGGATTATGTAGGTAAGGTAAAATACCCCATAATGGACGGTGATGCCATTATGGACAAAAAAACACAAATCCTTAAAAATAAGTATCTAAAATAAGTTTCTAAAAACTGACGGCTATGTACCATAAACTAGAGTTGTAGAGCTGTTTAATTTTGAAGTTTCAATTAATTCGGTTATTTCTGAAGGATATGGAGACAAGATAAAATTCACCAGTTTACTGAAAAAAATATCAAGACGAATTCTTAGTAATGTTGAATAGATGAGTTCATGTATAAAATAATAAAAAAATAACGCACGGTGTAATCTTGAATGCGTTTTACTTACTGCATTAAGCATGAGATAAGGTATAAAACATACTAGTTTGTTGCTCCAAAGATATAAAGAAATGACGTTACTATGCAAGTGTCCATTACTGGACCCGAAAAACTGCCTACCTCCTATGATGGACAAGGAACAATTTACAAAACCAAAATTTACAAGAAACAATCCTATGTTAAAATAACCCAAACTAATTGTATTTATGGTGTATAAAATTGACTCATTGCGTATCAGTTGGCTTTAAAAGTAAAATTTTAAACTTATTTCACTGTCCATAATGGGGGATCCATTACTGGAGAACTGCCGTCCATAATTGGAGAAAAAACACCTAGTTTTAATTTGTTAACTATGAAGAAACCAATAGGAGTATCTATTCTGCAATACACTTGAAATGTAGAAGAAGGATAGGACATTCAAGATTTAACACGGTTGGCGGTAGAATTTTTACATTTATCAGTGAAATATCAAAAACAGGCGAATTTTTTTCTTAAACTGTCCATGATAGGGTCCGTCACCTTATTTATTAAAGCTGATTTTAATACTTTAATTATTTTATGGCAACACATTTGTCATTTGATATTTGCCAGTCGCTTTTCGGTGAAGGAAAACATCGTGAGGAAACCGGACTAATCCTAATAAGGTCTAGTTACCCTCCGGGTTGGAAGGTCAGATGGCAGTCGCTTTCGTAAAACTAGTGCCTACGCCAAATCTTGGCATTAGTTGTCAAAGCGGACCCCAGGCTCCATGAGCCGTGGAAAATGCCGGATAACGCAAGGATGATGATGATGATTTGATGGCAACACAAATGAATATACGTATACCGTTAAGGTTTGAGGAGTTTCCTCCGAGAATCCGATTATAAGAAATCGAAGCTTGGCAAAATTTGACTTGAAAACTCAATATTCTTTACAAACATAACTAAATAAATGTCACTGTTCTGAACTTAAATGCCTGCTATTCTTATAAAAATACCAAAGTCACTATAAGTGTGCCGTCCAGATTTAAGGAGTTCCGTTCTAATCTTCATCAGCAGTTCCACTGCACCAAATGTCACTGTTCTGGACGTAAGTGCATGCTGTTCTTATAAAAATACCAAAGTCACTATAAGCGTGCCGTTCAGATTTGAGGAGTTCCATTCTGATCATCATCAGCAGTTCGACTGCACCAAATGTTACTGTTCCGTACGTAAATGCATGCTGTTCCTTAAAAAACACAAAAATCACCATATGTGTGCCTTTTAGATTTGAGGAGTTCCCTCGATTTCTCCAGGATCCCATCATCAGAACTGGGTTCTGAGAAAAATGGGACAATCTGGAATATGCATATACATTCAATCAAAAGAAAATTTTCAAAATCGGTCCAGTAACGACGGAGATATCGTGGAACAAACATAAAAAAAACATAAAGACGAATTGAGAACCTTCCTTCCTTGAGAGATTTGAGGCGGCGGTTAAAAATTGATTTGATACGTACAGTTTAAGCTCTTTCCAACGATACCTTACTTGACCTACCTAGTCACTACCACAGAATTATAATTAAACCAGAATGAGTAGTTAGGCCAAAAAGTGTGTCCACATGAGAGGTTAAAGTTGGGGCTGGTGTCCCTCTCGCACTTATTACCTCTATCAAAATCATTTGAATGACGTCATCACTGTCATCATTTGGGGATACCAGTCAATATTCAAAGTTACTACCAAATCTACTAATGCCCAATTAAAGATTTTTAATAATTGCGCAATTTTTTGGTTTTATGGCTTCATAATAATGACTTACCAATTCGTTACAAGGTATTAATACCCTTGCCTCGATATAATACGAAAATAATTTAAGAAGTTTATAAACTTAGTTATCATACAGGTAAAAATACTACTACTATAGTAATTTTTTAACACTGGTCACACGTGCGAGAGGGACACCAGCCCCAACTTTGACCCTCTCATGTGGACACACTTTTGCTAGTCTGTCAAGAACGCCTTTATGCGCCGGTGATAAGGTTCAATTTAGTATGGCAAAAAAAGTGTGAGCTCAGTCCCTATTGTAGGTCGATGGTCACTACACAAAAATATACATACTTTCAATTTGTAGAGGTTAACAATGTTCATAACTATTCCAAATTTCATCGGCAGACCTCGTGGCCTAAACGCGATACTCAACTTTTATAGCCTATATGAAATAGTTACCATTATGTAATCCATTCTTCAATACTAATATTATAAATTGGAAAGTGTGTGCGTCTGTTTGTTTGTCCGTCTTTCCCGGCCAAACGGAGCGACGAATTGACGTGATTTTTTTAAGTGGAGATATTGAAGGAATGGAGAGGACATAGGCTACTTTTTGTCTCTTTATAACGCGTGTGAAGCCGCGGGTAAAAGCTAGTATACTATATTTTAAGTATAGAAAACTAGCCTACTTAGGGTAATCAAGGCTTCGCACTATGTTAGTCTCGTAATTATACGCAGAGGTACCTAAAGCATAGTTAACATAGTATTGACACGCGTTTAGCGACGAATAAAAAAAATATATTTAAAAATTAAAAAAAACTGATAATCACATCTTAATTTTAATACGTTGATAACTCTATATTAGAAATTTGGTTGATCTAACTTTTTGCGTTTGTAAGTTATTGATGATGGACGTTGACCGGCGAAAATGCACTGTGAACAAATACGTGAAAAATCCCCTTGGTCTGGGTCAATGATTGCTAAATTGTTGAATTTCCAGAAAACTACTAGGCAATAATTATTGCCCAAATCATTATTTCATTAAAGGACAAGTAAATAATAGTGGCAAAATAATTCAAAATATCCACTCCTTGCGGTCCACACGGAATCAACAGACAAAAAAGATGGATGAAAACTTTGATTAAAGTATACTTTAATCACTATGTCAAATTATAAGGATAATATCTCACCCTGTCCGACCTACATAAATAATAAAATGTACTAACTCTAGCATCCTTGAACTAAAAAAGATAAATCATGAAAGGTCTATTTCACATCTTAGCCATTCAACTTTGTAAATCTCGTTGGCGCGTTGTATAAATCACCTTAATCGCTACACTTCCCAATGCCCCCGTAATCCGACACGTTGTAAGAGAGCGAAAAGGAACAAACTTTAATCCTTGTTGAAATATTTAAAAACTCTTAAGTATGAGAACGGTTTACAAAGAAAAATGGGCCCAGAAGTCTCCTGTGAAGCTATTTGAAACGTTTAAGTACAATTTACTACAAATTCTGGTACAATTTTGGCGTTTGGAAGATTTTTTAGAAACAGATACAGTTACTGACTTAAAATATTATGGAACTTTATTATAAAGTAACGTTCAGTTACAACTACATACACAGTTACCGTGAGCAAAAATGTCTGTACCCGACTCTCACAGCCGGACAAAAGGCCATAGCAGGATAAGGGAAGAAAAAATGCCCTTTAATGATTAGAAGCTGGTTTTTTTTTCTATAGTTACTTACACTTAGTAGTACGATTGTGCAAAGTTTTGTTGAAAAATTCCTAGTGGTTCAGCCGGCAGAAAAAAAAACCAAATTCATGAAATATGACTTTTCTCTAAAATTATTTAACTGTCAAACTTATATGACTGACAGATCATTAAATAAGGCTTTTTTAGAAGTAACACTTAGAGTGGTCGCTCCTTCAGAAACTAAAAAAAAAATTAGGAATGTGGACTTACGTACTTTTTGCAGAAATATTATAGTTGGAGACTCAATTGTTTTCCAGGTTATAAGTACTATTTAGTTAACTAAAATGAAAAAAAAATATTGTATGATACAGTTAAATAATTTTAGAGAAAAGTCATATTTCACGAATTTGGTTTTTTTTCCTGCTGTCTGAACCACTGGAAATTTTTCAACAAAACTTTGCACAATCGTACTACTAAGTGTACTGTAAGTAACTATAGAAAAAAAACCAGCTCCTAATCATAAAGGGCATTTTTTGTTCCCTTATCCTGCTACGGCCTTTGCGAGATATGAACAGAGCATAAAAGTTCAGCTATTTTTAACCCCCGACGCAAAAACGACGGGGTGTTACAAGTTTGACGTGTCTGTCTGTTTGTCTGCCTGTCTGTCTGTCTGTCTGTCTGTCTGTGTGTGTCTGTCTGTGGCATCGTAGCTCCCGAACGGATGAACCGATTTAGATTTAGTTTTTTTTGTTTGAAAGCTTAGTCGGAAGTGTTCTTAGCCATGTTTCATGAAAATCGGTCCACTATGTCGCGGTCGCATAGGGGTATTTCACTAAAAAAGCTGGCCATTACTCGATGCAAATAAGAAATAATTTTTAAGAAAAAAAGACCACCGCCTTTGGGGTTCTGGTGAAAGCTACTTGCGAATGTTGGATTATGTAGAAATGTGTAGGTATTGTTTTTTTAACTGCTTTTAATGCTTTAATTATTTGATGGCAACAAAAATCTATATGCGTATACCGTTAAGGTTTGAGGAGTTTCCTCAATTCCTCATGAATCTGATTATAAGAAATCGAAGCTTGACAAATTTTACTTGAAAACTCAATATGCTTAACAGACATAACTAAATAAATATTACTGTCTGAACTTAAATGCGTGCTGTTCTTATAAAAATACCGAAGTCACTATAAGCGCGCCGTTCAGATTTGAGGAGTTCCGTTCTGACCATCATCAGGAGTTCCACTGCACCAAATGTCACTGTTCTGGACGTAAGTGCATGCTGTTCTTATAAAAATACCAAAGTCACTATATGCGTACCGTTCAGATTTGAGGAGTTCCGTTCTGACCATCATCAGCAGTTCCACTGCACCAAATGTCACTGTTCCGTACGTAAATTCATGCTGTTCTTTTAAAAACGCAAAAATAGTCATATGCATGCCTTTCAGATTTGAGGAGCTCTCTCGATTTCTCCAGGATTCCATCATCAAAACTTAGTTCTGAGAAAAATGAGACCAATCTGTATGCATATGTTATGGACCAAGTGATAAATCGGATAAATCTTACCATCAAATTACCCAACGATCAAGTTAATCACGTAGTAGTAGAGGAGATATAGCCTTGGGGTTCATAATAATTACCACAGAACCGAAGTTTGGTTTTTTTAGTTCTTTGTATGTGTCTTTTTGACATACTAAAAATATAGTAAAATATATTTATGCAAAATGCGTTTTTTCGACCGACAAAATTTGTATGAAAAATTACTGTGGAAAAAAAATCCTAAAATTTAAAAATCGTCTCTGGTATCAACTTATGGGGAAATTAGGCGGCAAATTTTTTTATAGCGTTGATGTTTAGCAAAAATATAAATATTTTTCAGTATTTTGGTAAAATAAAAAATGATAAAAATCATAAATTTGATGAAAGGAAGTAATTAAAACATAAATTTCAGCAATGTAATTTTTTTCATATGTCCCACACCATGGTAAATACGGGTACGATCCGCCTGGTGATTAGCAGTTACGGTAGCCTATGACGCCTGCCAATCTAGAGCCTCTACATGCGCGTTGCTGGCCTTTAGGATACCTTTCCACTAGAGATGCGCAACGTGATAGTGTTTGATATCCACCAATCACAAAGTGTAGCGCTAGTAGGAACGGGTTCGACTAAGCTGATTGTGGATATCAGAAGCATCCATAACACATCTCTGGTGGAAAGGCACCCTTAACAGTCCTCAGCTAGCTCGCAGGATAACGCGCGTCCGCGGGAGAAAAATCCTCCTATTGGGTAACCGTATTTACCATGAACTTGTATTTTGGTGGGGTTCAATATAAGTATATAAATTGTCGCATCCCATAAAAAAACTGTCGATAAAGCATTATATCGAACACGAGAGAAAACTAAAACCTAATAATCATCGGATTTTCTAGTATATGGTCGCACACTGCGGCTTCTTCTTCTTCAACCTAGCGTTTTCCCGGCCTAGCGCCAGGGTCCGCTTTCCTACTCAGTCTTCTCCACTTTGCCCGGTCTTCAGCATACTTAGACGTGAGATTGTTCTCTTGTATGTCCGCTGCCACGACGTCCAGCCAGTGCTTCTTTGGGCTACCGGGGCCGCGTGACTTAGAGCCTTGGACAGCGAGATTAAGGCATCTGTTTTCGATGTAGGCTTAGGAGGATTTTTCTCCCGCGGACACGCGTTATCCTGCGAGCTAGCTAAGGACTGTTAAGGGTGCCTTTCCACCAGAGATGTGTTATGGATGCTTCTGATATCCACAATCAGCTTAGTCGAACCCGTTCCTACTAGCGCTACGCTTTGTGAACAGTGAACATGATTGGTGGATATCAAACACTATCACGTTGCGCATCTCTAGTGGAAAGGTACCCTAAAGGGCCAGCAACGCGCATGTGGAGGCTCTAGATTGGCAGGCATCATAGGGAACCGTAACTGTTAATCACCAGGCGGATCGTACCCGTATTTACCATGGTGTGGGACATATGAAAAAAATTACATTGCTGAAATTTATGTTTTAATTACTTCCTTTCATCAAATTTATGATTTTTATCATTTTTTATTTTACCAAAATACTGAAAAATATTTATATTTTTGCTAAACATCAACGCTATAAAAAAAATTTGCCGCCCAATTCCCCATAAGTTGATACCAGAGACGATTTTTAAATTTTAGGATTTTTTTTCCATAGTAATTTTTCATACAACTTTTGGCGGTCGAAAAAACGCATTTTGCATAAATATATTTTACTATATTTTTAGTATGTCAAAAAGACACTGGCGAAAGCAATGCTAGAGGGCCATGGTTGGTGGACTGTAAATTAAAATTCCTTGGTAGGAAAAAATTGGCTTTATTTAGACATTACGACCGATAGGTTTGGAGAGCAATTTAGAAGAGAAACATTATTGTTTTCATGGAAACAAGTAAACAATCGGAAACTATTTTGAATTAGGAATATTTCCAATACCAATGTTGCCAACAGACACACACAAAGAACTAAAAAAACCAAACTTCGGTTCTGTGGGAATTATTATGACCCCCCCATACAAATTCTCATTCCACTCCTCTACTATAGCATTATCATAATGACCGGGCAATGTGATAAAAAATGGCGTTTAGACGAACTTGTTAAACTTATTATCAAATTGCCCAAGGATCACGTAGCAGTATCATAATATAATGACCGGGCAATGTGATAAAAAACCGGCCAAGAGCGTGTCGGGCCACGCTCAGTGTAGGGTTCCGTAGTTTTCAGTATTTTTCTCACAACAATTTTCCTAGAAAGTATTTATAAAGTTCTACTTTTGTGATTTTTTTCATATTTTTAAACATATGGTTCAAAAGTTAGAGGGGGACGAGGACGCACTTTTTTTTCCTTTAGGAGCGATTATTTCCGAAAATATTAATATTATCAAAAAACGATCTTAAAAAAACCGTATTCATTTTTAAATACCTATCCAACAATATATCACACGTTGGGGTTGGAATGAAAAAAAATATCAGCCCCCACTTTAGTAGGGGGGGTACCCTAATTTAACATTTTTTTCCATTTTTTATTTTTGCACTTTGTCGGCGTGATTGATATACATATTGGTACCAAATTTCAGCTTTCTAGTGCTAACGGTTTCTGAGATTATCCGGACGGACGGACGGACGGACGGACGGACGGACGGACGGACGGACGGACGGACGGACGGACGGACGGACGGACAGACATGGCGAAACTATAAGGGTTCCTAGTTGACTACGGAACCCTAAAAATGGCGTTTAGACAAACTTGTTAAAACTTATTATCAAAGTGCCCAGCGATCACGTAGCATTATCATAATGACCGGGCAATATGATAAAAAATGGCGTTTAAACAAAACTGTTAAACTTATTATCAAATTGCCTAACGATCACGTAGCAGTATCATAATGACCGGGCAATGTCATAAAAAATGGCGTCTACACAATGATTAATCACGTTGCCCAATACAGCTAGGCATTATTCATAATGTCCGGGCATTATACATAATGCCCTTATTAATCACTTGGCCCATAACACATATACATTCAATAAAAAAAAATTTCAAAATCGGTCCAGTAACGACGGAGATATCGAGGAACAAACATTAAAAAAAAACAGACGAATAGAGAACCACCTTCTTTTGAGAGATTTGAGGCGGCGGTTAAAAATACAAATAAACTAAAATAGCATATTTGGACTGATACAATGGAACTACTTATAAAAATGTATATAAATAATTTTGGCCAGCTTTTTAGTCAAATACCCCTATGTGGGTCGGGGGCTTTTTCAAAATTTTAATTTTATTTTTCATGTATTTACTGAACAAAAAAAAATTGTGTGACTTTTTTAAGGCATGACTGTGACAGTCACACTGTTCCAGCAAAATAAGGTAAGTGTGACAACATTGACAGTGCACTGCAAGTTAGACATCTTTGAAACGATGATTTTAAACTGTGTGTTGTCACTATCACACGGTACTGAAACGTCATATGTTTCTCACAATGGCTTCATAAGGCCTAAAGTTACTCAAAGGACAACGAGGTGAGCTATGCTTTTCGATTCCTGGAAAATCGAATTACAAACGAGAAGATTCGCAAAGTGAGTGAGAGCATAAAAGGGGAACGTTGCTAACGGTAAAAGTTGGCTTCGATTTTTGCTGTTTCTAATGACTATGGAATAGGCTGTCTGTCGCTTGTCGTATTTCCGGATGAAAAGAGTTTGCACACAAACCATACGGTGTTGCGGGTGTCTATGAGCGATAGTATCCCCATATACCATATTTACTTATTTATAACCTATTATTTACTTCTCCACCAACCTATTATTTACCATCAGACGTATCATGTGACGCTTGTCTCTAGGGTAAGAGAAGTAAATAATAGGTTAGTTACTTAATATAATAAGCAATTTCCTTAAAAGTACGAGTAATTCGTGAGATTGTTAAAATGTGTAATTTCCAAGTTTCCTAACATATTTTGACATTTACAATGGATTTTGTTTGGACTTTTATATCAATCACTAACAATTACATTCCATCAAAAAAACTTTGTCTCAATGTTTCGTTTAAATTTTTAAATGCTGTGAAAGTTTGAATGGTTGTATTGATTGTCCTTAAATTGAAAAGCCAGGGACAGTCGCATAAGACCCTTTTTAAGTGTTTTTATTTTGTATTGTGCTTCGATTCGTGTTTTGGGTTCCGCAATAATCAATGTGGACCTCGATATTTCACAATGTCCGTCTGTCTGTCCGTCGAAACATAAATCAATAATTGCGACCGTCATAAAATAATTTATTATGTACTATAGTATAATATTTAATGTGTTTTTGTTGATTGGAAAGAAACATTTTTTTGTAAAGTAAATATTTTCGGAAAATATCCCTCCGTATGAAATAAAAATTCGTCCCCCCTCTTACTCTCTAATTCAATATTTATTATTTTAGTTTTATTACTTTTAAGGGATTTTACTAGATTGTTGGAACTATCTTTACTTAGAAGAGTCATAATAATTTCCTCAAAGGTTTGGATATCGTAACATGGTAGCAAAATAATTTCCATAGGTCTTGAATTTTCACTACGAGGAGTCTATTCTAATTCTTTGTTTCATTCAGGATTCAATGTACGCCTACGCCGTAAAAGTGTCATTTTAAACATGTAACTTTGGGATCAAATCAAATTATTTCAATTTAAGACTTACAGAAAACCATAGATTACATAATTAACAAAACACTCTCTTCTGTTTGTTTTAAATCCCCGTTCAGCCAGTTGTGACATGACATACTAATGGCAAGGATTATTTATACAGGACTAGCTTTTGCCTGCGGCTTCGCTCGTGTTAGAAAGAGACAAAAATTAGCCTATGTCACTCTCCATCCCTTCAACTATCTCCACCTAAAAAAACCGGCCAAGAGCGTGTCGGGCCACGCTCAGTGTAGGGTTCCGTAGTTTTCCGTATTTTTCTCAAAAACTACTGAACCTATCAAGTTCAAAATGATTTTCCTAGAAAGTCTTTATAAAGTTCTACATTTGTGATTTTTTTCATATTTTTAAAACATATGGTTCAAAAGTTAGAGGGGGGGGACGCACTTTTTTTCCTTTAGGAGCGATTATTTCCGAAAATATTAATAATATCAAAAACCGGCCAAGAGCGTGTCGGGCCACGCTCAGTGTAGGGTTCCGTAGTTTTCCGTATTTTTCTCAAAAACTACTGAACCTATCAAGTTCAAAACAATTTTCCTAGAAAGTCTTTATAAAGTTCTACTTTTGTGATTTTTTTCATATTTTTTGAACATATGGTTCAAAAGTTAGAGGGGGGGGACGCACTTTTTTTTCCTTTAGGAGCGATTATTTCCGAAAATATTAATATTATCAAAAAACGATCTTAGTAAACCCTTATTCATTTTTAAATACCTATCCAACAATATATCACACGTTGGGGTTCGAATGAAAAAAAAATCAGCCCCCACTTTACATGTATTGGGGGTACCCTAATAAAACATTTTTTCCCATTTTTTATTTTTGCACTTTGTGGGCGTGATTGATATACATATTGGTACCAAATTTCAGCTTTCTAGTGCTAACGGTTACTGAGATTATCCGCGGACGGACGGACGGACGGACGGACGGACAGACAGACATGGCGAAACTATAAGGGTTCCTAGTTGACTACGGAACCCTAAAAACGATCTTAGAAAACCCTTATTCATTTTTAAATACCTATCCAACGATATATCACACGTTGGGGTTAGAGTGAAAAAAAAAATCAGCCCCCACTTTACATGTAGGGGGGGGGGGGGGTACCCTAATAAAACATTTTTTTCCATTTTTTATTTTTGCACTTTGTTGGCGTGATTGATATACATATTGGTACCAAATTTCAGCTTTCTAGTGCTAACAGTTACTGAGATTATCCGCGGACGGACGGACGGACGGACGGACGGACGGACGGACGGACGGACAGACAGACAGACATGGCGAAACTATAAGGGTTCCTAGTTGACTACGGAACCCTAATAAAAAAATCACGTCGATTCGTCGCTCCGTTTTGTCGTGAAAGACGGACAAACAAACAGACACACACACTTTCCCATTTGTAATATTAGTATGGATTTACTCACACACATCATACTGAAATCTTCTCGAGACTGAGGCGTAGGGTTAGAGCCGGCCTAGCTTTATTTGACGTTCATATGCGCATTGTATATGCCTACTTAAAAATAAATATTTCATTTTCATACTAAGAATCTACCTCGATTTTTTAGCGCCACCTATTAAATAATATCACAACTACACCGATGATATCTACAAATTTATCTTTTTCAAAATGTGTATTGACGTGATATCATGATTTTAAAATTTGTTCTTATAAAACATAAAAACACGTAAAAATATTTGGGGAAAATGTGATTTTGGCCACTTCCGGGCTGCGAACAGCGCCATTTACTTTTAAGCCTAAAAGGCCTATACATTTCAGGGGTACGCTTTTTTGTATGGGCTTTGTCAGTCCAGTATTAAATCGTTATTGCTAATGGTTACCACGGAACACTCTAAGCTTGGCATTGCTTGGTGTTGCCTGTTTTTACGTTTCGAATTCACAAATTGTATCGGAGTGACAGCTGTCAAATGCAGGATGAGAACTCATTGTAATAAAATAAAGCTTTTGAATTATGGTAGCTGTTCTCATTGACTTGAATAAATTAATTATTCATTATCAGTTGGAAAGTCAAAAGTTAATTCGACGCATTTTATTTGTGTTTTTTTCGAAAATCGTGATGTTCATACATTTAATAATTTTCAGGATTGCAACCGACACTACAATTAGGTATCAATCCTACCCGCAACCGCGATTGTATATTTAACATACCTAATGTAATTAATTATAGTATTTTATGCAACTGGTGGTTAAAAGAGGTCAAAAAAGGTGAGTGGCGTGGGTAACAATTTGAGGCGAAGCCGAAAATTCTTAATAAAGACGCTTCGAGCATTTTTTGACTCAGTTAAACACCGTTGCATACAATGCTTTTTCTACGACCAAGCACTTACTTTGAAAGAAAATTATAAATTCAACAAATACCTACTTTCAGTCATCTTAGTTATCTAGTGGACCACCTACCATTTTGAATATGCAGTTTGAGTGCAAACATGAAAATAAAACTGTCTCACAGAGGGGTATTTCACCCAAAAGGCTGGCCAAAATTATTTAGTTACATTTTTGATTTTATTTTGGTTTGTAAATTCATATTTTAGTATTTTGTTTTAATTAAAATAATGTTTTTATCAAAAATATCTATACACTTTTTTTTTATAAAATACCTATATACTTATGTTGATACATCCAACACGTCATCGCCTGAAGATTCATTGTCATCAGGTGATGAAGATATATTCAGTGTGTCACCGATTTCATTTACATGCATTTCTGGAGGAAGCATCATGTCTCTAGCCTCAGAGCTAAAAGTTTTGACTTTTTAGGCGGCTTAGGTCTAATGCTACTAATCAATGGATCTGAAGTTAAAAGCAGACGATTCAGAACATCTAAATTGCACTGTTCTCTAGAGAACTTTCTCGAAAAGCTGTTTCTGTATTCTCTAAAATGCTTGTTTCTTGCCTCTGCTGCCTCTTCTGATAAATTTCCAATAGGAAGCAGGGCATGTTTCATGACAATAGGACCATGAATTAAAACTTTATGAACTGTTGGAGTCATTGGTTTCCAGCCGTACAACTCAACATACAGCTTTACAGCTTTGCCGTGTCATCGCAATACGACTCAAATTTTGTTAGATCTATGTTTTGGCCACACGATATTACTTCAAGAACAACGGCAAATCTCTTTATCAAATTAAGGTCTATATCCGTGATGCTTGAAGATATCTCGGCATTTGAGAAAAATCGTCTGCTGGTATTTCCATCATTGCTAGTGCCGAAACCTTGTTTTGGAACATCTACTATAAGACCAAGTTGATCTCTGAATTGTTTTTGTATGTTGAGTTTTCTGGTCTGCACAAGTTCTTTCTCTTGTTTCGTAAGTGTTTGTTGATATTTTTTTATAGGTAACATGTATGACAGATGAAGCAGTGTTTCAAAAAATCTGATTCTTGCGTGTAGTATAGATAACCCAAACTGTAAATTTTCGATGACTGATTCTTAGGGTTTTTCCAATTTATTAAAATCTTTTGAAGTAAGCTTGCAAATATAGCACCTCCTCGTAGACTTAGTTTGAGTAGCAGCATTGCATACCTTTCCGTCTACCATGGTGAACAGCATTATGTGTTTGACAATAATTTCCTTGTCACCTTCGATCAGCTTTGTAGCTTCTAAATTTGTAATCTTGTCAGTGAAATAAGATATCTCTTCATTGGTTACATCCGAAGTTTCGTGCACAAATCGTATTCTCATAGGCCTACAAAATCGTAAGGAGGAAGGAGTTCCGTTATGCCAAATAACCTTATTATTTAATCTGCAAATGAGCTGAACAGGCACCATTGACAATTGAAATATGTAAGCATCAGATTGGTCACTATTTTCAAATTTTTGTTTGAACTGTGCTTGGTGTGACCCATCGCATCCCCATTTTACTACCAGGTCGAGGGCAGCAAGTTCATTTGCAGATAGTGTAAGCAGAACTCCTCTCAATTTTTGGACATAATAAGCAGATTCAAAGGTTTTTAAAGAGCTTTTTGATGTTAATATATCTTTGACAACTCTTGCACCGCTAAAGTTGCCCGATTCTCGTAACTTCATTTGGCTAGCGTATAAAAGCTCCACAGCCTCATGGTTTAGTCGCAGGGATTCTGTTTTCCGTCGCTTGCTACGGTCAGATAAGGTATCAAAATCTTTTTGCGGGCGACCAGCAGCACTAGAGACACAGGCAGTAGTATTACGAGTGAGTGGAATGTCTATGGTATGGTTCTCTGAAGCCTGGCCACTAAGACGAATTGAGCCGCGTCGAATCGAGTTCTCAAACATTTGACTGCGATTCGACGCGTCGCCAATGAACGCAGCAGAAAACGAACGAGACTCGACTCTGCGAATGCCAGGTTTTATCTGACTTACTAAAAGGTTACAATATTTTAATTTTCTACGATGAAGTGATTGGTTTGTTAAGTTGGTAGCAATGTATTACAGAACTTTAACAGCTATAACGTGCTACTGCCACAAAATGTTTTCAGGGTATAGATAGACTAGATAGACTTGTCCTGACATCTTTTATGTAGGGTTTTAAAGTTCTATGCACGACCTAGTACTCACGAATAACAAACAGTACGGGAGTAGATTTTTTTTTAAGTTAGCATTACTGAAAGCGACGTGCTCACGCTCAGTAAGCGTTTTCACATTATCCGATCCGATATAGGATGTAGGACCGATATCCCGTATATTTAAGTCGCCATCTTTGATTTTTGCCTTTGAAATCCTTCCGACATTCAATATCGGATCGGACAGTGAGAAAACGCCCTAACGTGGCCTCCTTGGTCTCAGCACTCAGCACCATAGAGGTTAGTGTGCAGCACGCGCTGCACTGATCTCGCGCGCTCACGCTTCTGTTCACGCTTCTTTTATTAAAAAAAAAGCTGTGCAAAAAAATGCCTCCTTTTTAAACGTTCCTTTAGGCACTGGTCCCACCGCGAGCTAGTAAGCTATGAGCTATTTGCTATAAAAACGAACAAAAGATAAGCACTCCCGTGCAAATAAAAGAGACACGGCGATTTTATATTTAGTTACTCGCCCAGCGGTGAGCTATCAAAATCGCCGTGTCTCTTTTATTTGCATGGGATTATCTTTTGTTCGTTTTAATAGCTGATAGCTCATAGCTTACTAGCTCGCGGTGGGACCAGTGCCTTACGCAACACATTGAATTGTTACGGTCTGACCAAAAAGAGTAGAAATTAAAAATTGGCAACATTGTAGTGTCCCGTTTTCTCACACATATTGATTTGAAAGGGACGACACTACAATGTTGCCACTTTTTAATTTCTACTCTTTTTGGTCAGACTGTAAAAATGTTTTTCTACTCCCGAACTGTTATTCGTCATTTACAGGGTCGTGTTAAAACCCTACATAAAAGTCTATTCCCCAAAGCCAGCGTCCGCCGGCTTTCCACGCATGCGTGCAGTATTGAAAAAACTGAAAACGCATTGTTTGGCTCTGTAACCATGGCAACGCATTGTTATAACGATACTGCGGCGTGCGCGGGAAGGCTTTGGGCAGCTGAGCTGACAGCGCAAACCTTGGCGCCAAAATACAGGAAACAGTGTGAATTTCACGAAAGTTATTCAAGAAAACTATTAAAAACTAAGTGCATGGTCGTAGAAAAAGTATTGTATGCAACGATGTTTAACTGAGTCAAAAAATACCCACGCCACTCTTCTTTTTTGACCTCCTTTAAACGCCTGTTTCATAAAATACTATTAGTTTCCTGTAGGTAAATATTAAGTGGGCGTTTTCCAAAATAAATCTCGAAAATCGAGTTTCACCAGATCTGCACGTGTTTGAGCTCATTCTTCTCAGAATCACGAGCTGATTCAATCCTGTGGATAAAAAAATGTGACCTCATTTTTAGGGTTCCGTAGTCAACTAGGAACCCTTATAGTTTCGCCATGTCTGTCTGTCCGTCCGTCCGTCCGTCCGTCCGTCCGTCCGTCCGTCCGTCCGCGGATAATCTCAGTAACTGTAAGCACTAGAAAGCTGAAATTTGGTACCAATATGTATATCAATCACGTCAACAAAGTGCAAAAATAAAAAATGGAAAAAAATGTTTTATTGGGGTAGCCCCCCTACATGTAAAGTGGGGGCTGATTTTTTTTTTCATTTCAACCCTAACGTGTGATATATTGTTGGATAGGTATTTAAAAATGAATAAGGGTTTACTAAGACAGTTTTTTGATAATACTAATATTTTCGGAAATAATCGCTCCTAAAGGAAAAAAAAGTGCGTCCCCCCCCCTCTAACTTTTGAACCATATGTTTAAAAAATATGAAAAAAATCACAAAAGTAGAACTTTATAAAGACTTTCTAGGAAAATTGTTTTGAACTTGATAGGTTCAGTAGTTTTTGAGAAAAATACGGAAAACTACGGAACCCTACACTGAGCGTGGCCCGACACGCTCTTGGCCGGTTTTTTCCTCTTTACGTCACGATTTTAGAATAGAATAGAATAGAATACATTTTATTCGTAAACACACAAAAGAGAAAAATATTACAAATAGGAACACATAAAAACGAGAAGGTGCCACGAAATGGTTTAACCTCAGCATATTGCTGGCGACTTCCAGCGCTGATCTTCCGGTTAAACCATTCGGTGAAAAACAATCACGACAGGTAACATGAACAAAATTATAGAAAATAACATATTACACACAAAAAAGAAAGATATTACATGCTTTTTTAAAAACTATAACTACTACTGAACGAATTATTTACAATTTTTGGTTATCTGGGTAAGGCTCCGCGCACACGGGCGACAAAGTTGCTCGGCGACTTTCGTATTTGTATGAAAAGATTTTATTATGAACTTACTACGAGCGTGGTATTAGAAAGTCGAATTTTGTATGGAAAATTTGGTACACATTTTTTTATCGTCGGGATCGAATCAGCTCGTGATTCTGAGAAGAATGAGCCCAAACACGTCCTGGGGGCCGATTTTTGAGTCTCACTGTCACTAAAATACCGGTTGAAAACGGTGAATTGCCTATTATTTTCAGTGACAATTTTCTGAATTCGAACGCCGTGAGATTCAAAAATCGGCCCCCTGGCAGGCAATCCCTATCGCACTTACTAATAGTACGATAGGGACGGCCTGATATTTTATCGTCTATCGCGCGACCATGCTACCCGTGCAGATCTGCTGAAATTCGATTTTCGAGATTTATTTTAGAAAACACCCAAATAACTATTTTCCATGTACATAATACTGTGTGATGTGTAGGTATGTGTGTTGTAAATAAACTGTAAATAAGTAGTAATACTTTATATCAATTTCATCACCCGCGGCCCGATCGGCTACAATTACCTCAATTATAAAGTTTGAAAAGCCATAAATATCAGGGTACGTAGCCGAATGGCACAAATGCTCACGTTAATATCTCTTTCGTAGCTATCTATCTCTATCGCTCTTGCGTATTGGCGCGACAGAGCTAGACTACCTTTCTGCGGCGTTTCGATTTCGTTTCGCGTCTTAGAAATGCCATTTGGCTATGGGGCCAGTAGTACCTACGGGGCGGCAAATTTGAAAACTGCACTTTGACAAAATATTAAAGGTAGTAAGAACTTTATTAAATAAATAGGTAAGAAGATCAATTTATTTTCAATTCAGATTTGCTTTATGTATGGGATAGAAGGTAAACGAGCAGACAGGAGGGCGATTTTTGAATCTCGCATACGGGATTTTGTCACTAAAATACCCGTTGAAAACGGTGACTTGTTAATAAACAAGTTTTCAGTGGCCCGCAGGTCGCTAATCTAATCTACCAATGTATAATTTTATTTGTTAGCCTGTTGTGTCTTACTATTGGGAAAAGGCCCCCTCTCTTTCGTCTCAATCCTTATTGCCAATGGAACGTGGAACCGCCTCTCGAGCTATGGCCATGTTGGCCAAACTTTTCGAAAGACGGTAAGATCGTGCCGCCACCGCCTCTGCGTTCTGCCGCACTATGCTTGGTGTCCATTCGGTACTTTTTTGACCCACATGACCTTTGTGTATGTATTTTATTAGGCATTATAATTTTCTACGACAAAAAAAATATAAAAGCAAATAATTTATGCAATGAAATTGTCCGAAGTTGCGTCGGTTTACACATATGTTCGTGCGTCATGCTCTAAAAATGTTGATATTATTGTGTTCCCGTCATAAAAATTAAAAGACGGTGACAGTTACGGGGGTGGTCATTGAGGATATGAAATGAATGGTTTGACGCATGCGCTGTGCGCCGGTTTTCAGCGAGATATAAGCAAGCGAAATCATCCTAGCGCCGCACAACTTTCGCAAACGATCTCGCAGAGAACAGCGAAGCCCGCATCCCATTAATCATCACTACACTTCCGATGTTTTAAACACTCGTATTATAAGACGTTTACGCCGTGAGTTGTGACTAGGTTTTCCGCAGTGCATATTATCACTTATTACTTTCTGCAAAAACTTTTATTAGTTCTCTCCAAGTTTTTCGGCGCGCAACATTAAACAGTTTTTGGAAAGGGTAAGTTTTTACCTATATAACCTGCTTTTGGAATATTCATTATTTAAAAGCTGCGTGCATTTTCATTGAAGTAAAGTATCACCAACTACTTAGGTCTCACTATAATTAATTACCATTAAGGAGCAGTAGGTTTGCGTAATTCTCTCACTTTTACTTGAGTTCGAGCAAGGTGACATACGTTTCCGGGACCGCGGATATCATGATTGGAATATAATTAATTTGTGTCTAAAATAAAATAAAAAATCATCGCCTGCTTCCACCTAGATAAAATTGCGCATTTTGGAAGCTGCGTTCGCATTTTTGTATTTGTGGCGATGTGCGTTTTAGACCTTTATTCGGGATTTTTTTATATCGCGTAAAGGTAATATATTCAGGGTTCCTCTAGAGAAATGCCTCATATCATAATTGCCAATCAAATAATTAACTCTGTTTTCCGAACCTACTGGACCTTAAAATTGGTTTGTGAGCCCTTATTTACTGGTCATACTAAATTGCAAAAGGTATTTATATACCACATTTTACGTTTTTAATGTTTATCACTACAAATAGTTAGCAGAAGGCAGGCGACGACTACTCATATGAAGCTGATTTATTCGGTTGTTATTTAAATTTATTTCTTTAGGAGTAATTTAGTCATAGATTAAAAACAATACTCTCCTGTTCCCTAAACTTAAAGACACCAATGCATTAATTGGTGATTTACAATTGTATATATGTACTTACCTGCACCGGCGACTGCCGTCGGATGAAAACATTCTATGTATACTCGTTCGTGCTTTCGTGTTTTGAACTATAGGGAAAAGGAAAGATAAGTAACACATATTTATGTATTTATTTGTACGTATCTATAGTATGTATTTGATGCAAAGCGGTTTAAGATAATTAGGTATTAGCCTACGAGAAAAGGTTAACAGAGGTAAGATATTTTACATAGTGGGTCGGCAGATAGATATTTTTTTTAACACATAACGCAAAGCGAATTCATTTTTTGTGATTCATTTGTCTGTGAACAAAACCTTGTAAATAAGATAACGTAGAGCAAATTTAAACGCATACACTAAATATACACGGCCGAGGCGTGTAACACGAGTAAAAAATAAATACAAATTGTACTCCTCAAATGATGATAGGTGTATTAAAAAATATGAAATTTTAAAATAGGTATGTTACACTAACCTTTCATGACAAATTCGCAATAAAATAGCGTCGAATGAGCATAAAAGTGTACAGTCAAAACAAAATCAAAATTATTTTTGAAAACGCTTAACAATATTGGTTACTTTTATAATACTAGAAGTTATTGGGTACACCATTCGGTATACCTATACCTACTCAAATTAGTCATTTATAAGAATTTTAAGTATAAAATATGTAAAATCACATCTGACTTAACCTACTTATAAAAATTTAAATCAGGGCTGAGACGTAGCATTTTTCATTAAGTATACAGTAATAAAATAGGAATTCTTCTCTTACTTTGTAGCTTATTTAAGAAGTTTTTAATAATATAAAAGTCTTTTGATGTCTCAAATAAGTCAGTTCAAGTTGATAATCAAAACCAAGTGCGGGTAGTTCGAAAAACTCGCGCGGCTGTCAGAAGGTGTTGATGTCATTTCAAGCCAGTCTTCTCCGAGACCACGGGGACAACGCCGTCCTTGAAACGTTGGAGGTCAGTTTAATATGTAGTTATACGCGATTAAGTCCCGGTTTTTAAAAATAATTATGTCTCAAATAAGTATAGGTACATAGATATACGGTGGCCACTTTCATTAAAAAAATTAAGAATTAATTTTTTTATGAATTTGTGGAAGTAAGGTTGTCATTAATTGTCGCCCGTCGGGTCTGCGACCGGACCTAGAGGATGCGCTGGGCGACGTAATAAGCTTGTGCTTCAGATGACATATCGTCATTACTTATAAAAAATCTCGTATCTCACGCTGTTCCTCAAAGTTAAAACGCAGCAAGTCTATATGCATTCCATACATACTTACTACAATTTTCTTTTCATTGACAGACGAAGATACAAGTTTTTTAAAAAGTAGTGACGATATACTGTTTTCAGTACAGATGGTGCTTTTTTACGCACTACTCGTGTCGATTTAAAACACTCCCTTCGGTCGTGTTTTAATTTATCGCCACTCGTTTCCAACTTCCTTTTTTACGCACTTGTATCGTAATGTACTATTTTATCAATCAACAACAGACAATAAGAAAATGAAAGCTCAGGGAAAACCATAATTTAAAATCAATTAATGTGGACTTTGCTTTATTGTTTTACTTAAGTACTTAACATTGATTTTAATGAATTGCCAACAAATGTACTAAAGGTCCATCTTTTGGACTTTTCTGAAGTTTGACCGACTAATTGGTGTTTTTGGTCATTGCTTTGCCTAATTTGACTTTAGCAAATACACCAAATAGTTAAACTCAAACTGAAAGAAAAAAAAACGAAATATGGACCTGGTACACTCGGCGAAATGGATAGTCACATAGATTTTTTTTCTGGTATATGGCTGTACATGCAAAACTTCGATTAAAAATAGTAGACAAGATAGGTACTAAAGTAGGTATTATAATAAAATACGATTGTATGCTTTCCATTGGGTATATCATTTTTAAAACGATTCCCAGACTGGGGGTAAAAAAAATACAGTTTTTCATGACCACTTTTTTATGAAATAAAACTATGGAAACATAAATTAAATCGCGTACAATGAATTTAAAATACTATTATATTATTTTTTATTTCATGAGTAACTATCGCGGTAACCGAAGACAACACTTTTTTTTAGTTACAATAATCTTTAAGTAAAGTTTAAATCTAATTTAGAATCAATATTAAGTACTTACTTAAGTAAAACAATAAAGGAAATTCCAAATTAATTGATTATAAATTATTGTTTTCCCTTAGTTTTCATTTTCTTATTGACTGATATTATTTTGCACACCTAGCCAAAAATTTAAAAATTTAGTCTACAATTGACGCCAGTGTAATAGGCTACTTGACCCTTTTTTAAAGTCTATCTTATACTATTAATTAATGTCCAATTAACCGAAAAAAATATTACCATTTTTATTACGACTTGAAAACCGCAAAATACATTGTAAAAGTATACTTTCACTTAATCGGGCAAAAGCAACATAAGCCATGTGTATAGATTGTATGTGCATGACGTCAATCGAATTGAACACAACATTTTCTGACATTTAAGTATGAGGCATAAAGTTCATTATGTCAGTGATTAACTCAATATAAAGTTAAGTTAGGTTCTATGACGTGACAGCGTTCGATGACAGCGTTTTCGGTGGCCAAAATTAAAATAGTATTTTATACAATCGTTATATAATACAAAGCTTTTCAGTGGAGTACCATCTTTAGGCCTCGAAGCTTGCTGAGTGGCCTAATAATATGTGTTTCAGATGCAGAAAATTTTGCCAGGTATCGCAAATTAGTATAGAACTTGTATGAAGTTCTATTTTTGAATTTTTTTCAGTTAACTAAAGTGAAGTGTAATGAAATATTATAGTTGACTAAGTGTCAAAGACTATCCAACACTGAAAAGTCGGCACGTATAGTTTAGTCTGTGGTGTCGTAATTGACAGATTAAAGTCGACGAGTAGAGAAAAAAAATTACACACATGTTTAATCGAAAATACGTGTAGTCAGCATACACTTTCACTTTCAATACCCTAAATCTATAAACATTGATTTCTTATCTCAAATACTACAGAAAACAATCATTTTTTGTGCCAAATTCGATATGAGTCTAGAAGCCTATTAACAATTTATCATTAAATAAAATTCAGTTAGGTATTTACAAAGACAACACAATCAATTGTTGTTTAATCTACTTGTTAGTATAGGTACTTATAACAAAATAACAAATATGCATAAAAAGTGACTTGGTCTTCTCGTTTTCTCCGCAGTAACGCATTATCACTAACCTAACCTAAGAGTATATCTATAAAATACTATACTAATAAAAGTAAAACAGCTACTAAAAGCTTCTGTATAATTTATGAGTTGAGCCAAGTCCACCATGAGTTAGCTCCTATAAAGCTATACTTCAGTATTTACTATGAGACCACGAATGAACCAAGTAACTTCGCGCCGAGATTAAACGAGTACAAATTCGCAAAACCCCTTTAAATACATATTTGAGTTTCCCATTTTGGTTTATTTGCCAAAAACGGGCCTGGATTAATTATATCGTATTGGAATAAGAGTTTATAATTATGACTAATCTAGCGAATAAATTGAATTATATGTAGAGAATTCTGATCGGTTATAATTATAACCGTAACCGATATAACCGGCTATGTCGGGAATATTTTAACAAATTCCATAATCGGTCATTTTTGTTTATAATCTACGTAAGCAATTATGCATGGCTTATTACTTGTAGACGCTTAAGGACAGAACGTCTTTTTACTTATTAAGAGTTTTTTGGTATACAATATTACCTACTTATCATTGTTGTGTAGGTACTCGTACATGAATGCTGGTATATTCAATATTTTTCAAGTTAAGTTCAAGTTTAAGTTTTAAGTACTTGTAAGTTTTTATTTTTTTATAAAGAATAATTGAAACCAGTTATCGGTTATTTTATTAACATTTACCCTCCGGGATGGTGGATATGATCTTTTTGAATTGTTTAATCTGGTAAGATGGTAAATCGTGTAAAAAGTATTGAGCGCTTCTTATAAGTGTTATTTTCATAGTACCTACCTATCTATTAACTATAGTGTTTAAATGTTTTCGTGTTTTATTTTTATGGACTTTCAATCAAGAAATCTTATGGTTGTATAGATAATTAGTAGATTCTTGAGAAAGCTTTCAGTTTGTGACACCTCTTTAAAAATAGATGCAATAAAAAAAATAGGGTACCTAGTAAAATAAGAAATGCTCGTTTCTTACATTTATTCTTTGATAGTTTAACACTTAGCTTGATATTAGTTAGACGCCTTGAATATTTAATTCCATGGTCAAACTACCCAAGGTATGTAATAGTACATTACATCAGAGGCCGGGAAAATGAGGATTTCCGGCCAAGTGGGTATATACGGCCGAGCGAGCGTGCGAGCGAGGCCGGATAGGGATACGAGGCCGGGAATCTGTTTTCACGCCGAGGCATGTATAGTGCTTTTCTCAAACATACAATGAAATAAATAAAAAATGCTCTAAAGGACAATATTTTATAAAAAAAAAGTTACTTTGTAGGCCTAAAAAATAATATGAAATCCCTTTACAGTCCTCTCGAGTTGTTGCGCCCAAAAAGCGATACTTCCCAGCCCATTTTAAGGAACGTAAAGACAATATTTCATTGCATGTTTGAGAAAATACATTTATATACATAACATTATAAAATAAATCAATAGTTAAGTGCCATCGTTAACAAACGCTTTTGCGGGACCTTAAGTTGCCAGAATGGGCCCTGTCCTTTAATAATTAGTAGCAAGAGGAAGGAAAATATTGTTTTACGTGTCTTCTCTGGCAGATATAAGTATAAAATAAATATTATTCCTACCCATAACTAGGTACTTCCACAGGATAAGATAAAGTACCTCTTATATGCTCTTGTTTTAATTATAAATTAAAATTTTGAAGATTGAGTAAGATCAAGTGTGTCAAGCTTAATTATTTTATATTATTATTACAGATGCCACTTAAAATTGTTTTGACCGAGTGTAAAACCAAATATTTAGCTATACTGTCGGCCGAAGCGTCGAATATTCTTTAACATATTATGTGGCTATTACAAGTCACGTCTACGATAAAAACCCTTTCGGCCGACTATAAAAAAGGACACCGTTTTTATGATTTCAGTTATGAAGTCGGGTGATCAAGTTCATTTAACATTATAATTAAAACGTGATTTGCAAATAATAAGCTGTCTAAAAACTTTAATGATCTGGGGGCACAGTGGTGTCCCCGCCAAGACGAGCCAAGCGAAGCGCAAGGGCAGTAAAAGTACTTACTTATAAAAATAATAAGTCCTAACATAGGTACCTACCTTTTTAAACTCTTGTAAACTTACAAAGTTTAGACAACGGCTTATGACGACGATCATGATAGCTTATAATAGTATATTGTGCAACAAGGGAGGTAAGGGGGATTTTGTCGATGAGTGTTAATAACTCGCGACAGCCGCAGGCTGGAGAGAGTTATAGACACGAGTTTACAAAATCCTTACCTCCTGAGTTACACACAATATTTTTCATCACATTTGAGAGGAAAACAGAGAAAAAAAATCATAAGGCAAAATGGCGGTGTTGTACTGCCCGTTGCTATGCCAACGCAATCAAGCGCAAATTGAGATGGCCGTCACAATTTCCTGCCAGATTGGAAATTATAACGATTTATCTACGTGAAATTTACAAAATAAATGTAAAATACACTGAAATAATTGTAAAACATAATTAAAATGCATTTTTCATACCGTATATTTTTTTTTATAGGTAGCTTAGTTAGTCAAACTTTAATTGTGCAAAAAAAGTCCTTGGCTGATTGAAACATCCTTTGCCTGAGGTATTGTACGGATGGTAAATATTAATTTTTGAAACAAAATCCATTACTCCCTTGGGAATAAAATAGTACATTATTCTTCAGTACACGTAGACGCAATGAGACCTTTAAACAGCAAATGTGATGAAAAATCTATTTTGTGCCGGAAATTTGTGCTACACGAGTATGCACAAAGGCGAACTTGGTGTAAACTGGCGAGGAAATATCATCTATCTACATAGTGGTTAACAATACAGTCTACACTCTCGTGTAAAATTTCACAAGTATTCGCTGTGAAGACAGCTTTTCAAGGCAATTTTAGCTTAAAATCTGTTACATAAATCATTTATTTGCTTACCATGGTAAGTACAGGATGTTACAATAATATTATTTAAATATGAACACATGGCACCCTGTGAAGGGTATGGCAAGATTCTTAAAAGTATGTACATATTAGTTACTTATAATTAGGATGTCTATTTTGTGCTTACGAGTAGGTAACTTGTATTTAAAATTGTCTACCATGAATTCTTGGATGGAGTAGTAGGCTTGGTCTATTGATAGGGCTTGCAGCTTTGAAGTCAAGGTGTTCAATTTTTGAGTATTCGTAATTCTGTTAGGCAATTTGTTGTTACATTTTGTTCTTGGCTGGCATCTCGGTCGGACCGTTATACCGGGCGTCGCAAAACTGTGTGACATCTAGGGAAAGTACCTTAGATATCGTAGGTATTTTGCTGAAAGAAGAGTTTATGATTACGTATTTTGAAAAGTTAGTAATAATGCATTCTAAGATAATCTAAAAATTACTTGCTTCATCTAGGAATCGAATCGTCATGAAAAAATATTTTTATGATGCACAACAAAAGAACGGGAAAAAATTGTTTAACTTAAGTATACACTATGTTTTTTTTGTTTTCCGATAAATTCGACACGCCGTTAGGTTCATTATCAGGAACTATCCTGTTTATCACTTTTAGTTCAATTCGGAAAAAAAATCATCGTTTTCATACATAATAAATGAATTAATTAGTGTGAGAGACCCTTAAGAATAACATTCAAGTTAGTGTCAAGTGATTGACGGCACATGTCAAAACTAATAACAGTAATAACATTAGGAAGTGGTAAAGGCTGTCACACACGTGTTCAGTAATTATTTTTATTTTCTTAATAACTCGATAACCGTAAGAGCTAAGACGCTAATTTCTTAGAGAAATTAATTTTATTGCTGATAACACGTCTCTCTTATTTAAAGTGCCAAGAAATGGCGATAGCGCCGAGGTCTTGCAAAAGGCTTTGACTTGGTTTACCACAAACAATCTGCTTCTAAACTCCAAAAAAACGAAATGTATCCGATTCACTACTTGCTGCCAGCAGGGGCACCGTGAGCCCAGTCTTACGCCGTGTCTTGCGTGGGCGACGGTCGCGCGACCGTCGCCGTAGCGTCTCATACTTCCATATCGATAAGGTTTGATTTTGTATGCGTCGCATCGCCGTCGCGCGACCATCGCGCGACCATCGCCCACGCAAGCCACGGCGTTATTCTTGGACAGGATATCTTAGAATTTTCAGACAGTACAGTTTTTCTAGGCGTAACTATAGACTCAAAACTACAGTGGAGTGTACACTTAACTAGTCTTAAGTAATAGATTGTGTTCAGCTGCCTATGCTGTCAGAAAGATAAGACAAATTACGGATGAAGAAACAGCTAAATTAGTTTATTACAGTTATTTCCACAGTCTCATGTCATATGAAGTCCTGGTTTGGGGAAGGTCTGCAGATTTTGACAGTATATTTGTTCTTCAGAAGCGAGCAGTGAGGGCAATATATATTATAACGTAAGCCCGCTTACCTCGCTAAGAGACCGTTTTAGGGAAGTCAACATCATAACACTGCCCTCGCTTTTTATTTATGAAGTTATCATGTACGCCAGAAAAAAATATTTAAATTATAAAAAAAATAGCGACATACATAATTACAATACAATACACGAAACAAAAATAAACTTGCAGTGCGCCGCATACGGTTGGCCAAAGTGAGGAAGTCGTTTATAGGCCAATCGATACATTATTACAATAAGATACCTAGTCACATTACAGACTTATTTACCAGACAAAACTTTCAAAACAGTTGTAAAAGCACGATTAACTGAAAGATCTTACTATAATGTGTCAGACTATTTGAAGGACAAACTTGTTTGGGTGAATTGCAAGATTGTAACTTTAGAATAAATAGGCATTAGTGTACTAGTAATAAGTGTAGTAGTTATTAGTAAGTAATAACAGTTGTTTTAGTTGTATGGAAAAACCTGACGGACATACTTAAGTGTATCTTGCATACCTATATGGGAAATAAATAAATATAAAAATATTTGATCTAAAGAACCTTCCCTTAAAGTTAACGGAATTCAATAAAATACGGTGTATAAGGTGTTATCAAATTAGTCACGGATATTTTTGCGGCTGATAGTACTCCGTTCCTGGAGTATATTTATGTTTATTATAGCTTTTGTTATGTTTTTTTTGAGAAATCTAGGAAACAAATTTGTAACGTTAAAACACCCGACAATGTATACGTATTTAAAACTAGCTTTTGCTCGCAGCTTCGCTCGCGTTAAATTCGAAAATTGCGGAATGCTGCATACAAAATTTCACCCCTGATATTACAGAAGTGGGGTGTTAGAAAGAGACTAAAAGTAGCCTATGTCACTCTCCATCCTTTCAACTATCTCCACGTAAAAAATCACGTCAATTCATCGCTCCGTTTTGCCGTGAAGGACAAACAAACAGACACACACTCTTTCCCATTTATAATATTAGTATGGATAAGATCCATCAATCTACAACTCGAACAGATTCTCCTGTTTAACAAAAGCTGCAGGTAGTGCGGAAAACGCAAAGCGCCCTACAAATTGAAACCTAGATCTGAGATAAGTTATTAGGCGCTGCTGTAGCGCCGCTGATCTAATAAAATTCAGTAGATGTTGCGTCAATCTGTTGATACGTCGGATACTCGGTTCACAAATGCACATAAAGTTAGGATTTAGTAACACAAATGAAAAAAAAACCGGCCAAGAGCGTGTCGGGCCACGCTCAGTGTAGGGTTCCGTAGTTTTCCGTATTTTTCTCAAAAACTAAAAAGTCAAAACCGAAAGTCCTTATAAAGACTTTTGTGATAAACTATGGTTCAAAAGTCGAGGGGGGGGGGACAGGAGCGATTATTTCCGGTCATTCATTTTTTCTCCAATATATACGTTGGGGTTGGAATGAAAAAAAAACGCATCTCGACTAAAACATTTTTTCCTGCACCTACATATTAATACCAAATTTCAGCTTTTTGCTAAAGATTATAGAGCACTGACATGGCGAAACTATTTTAACACGGAATCCTAAAAATTATTAGTTATCAATTTTATCTGACTATTTTCTGGTTTTTGAAGACCTTTTTTAACATAGATTATTTGATTTTTATTTTTTGATTTTTTTGATATCCTTATTTTTAAAGACGCTAATAAAGGTCAATTTTATGTTACACAGTACATAATATATACACCCTATTATTATTGATTTCCGTTTAGTTTAAGGGAAGGATTTAATTATTATTTCTAAGAAACTTTTACTTTTATTATTTGCTAATATTATTTATTTTGACACGTTACTTTTATGTTATTCTTAAGGTTCTCTCATACTTATTAATTCATTTATTACTGTGAGAAAATCCTTTATTTTGTATTAAAAAAAATCTCTATTAATGAGCTTAACGACGTATCGAATGTAACGAAAAAAAAAACACCGTATATGTTATCTAGTTATGTACCTAACAATACCTAATTCAAATGTAATGTATCCTCGTTTATCAATCAAAATACTACGTAACCTGCCGAAAGAAATACAGCGCTACGTGTTTATCTACACGTACATGTCAAGTTTCCTCAATTTGCCGCGCGAGGTTACTTACGTGTGGTGCGTGGACGTCTTAGACATAGAACAAATATAGACGGAAGGTTATAAGCACGATCTAAATAACCTGATGACAACCTGTACATTCTCATAAAGCATATCATATGTTGAAAGAGATAGATATAGCTCCTCTATTCGATTTTCAATCAGCACTTACCGTGGTAACTCTTTTTCTCCAACCTTAATTATGCTGAGGCGAGACCATTTCATGGTAAACGATAATTTTGTATTATGCTATAATAATTAAATGTTTGTTTGCATTGTAATATTTGTATAGTTTACCACAAATAAACGATTTCTATTCTATTCTATTCTTATGAAAATTTAAAAAAAAGCAACTGGCTATCACTTATCAGTCACATATATTGTCGTAGTACGTAACGTGGAATGGATAGTGGCGCTGGCGACATGATGACGTCAAACGCCCGTCATCTAGGGGTTTCTACAATCTATGTTGGACGTGACATTCTAACTTTGAAATGTTACTAAAAAGAACAAAACTAGTAAAAGGTATTTAAGATCTTGGGTGCTTTTTGTAAAAAGATACCTACTATCTTGAAGTTTTAGAAAATTAAATAGGTACTTACAGTTCCTAAAACCGAAGTCAGGTTGCAGAGGTAAATATTTCAGGGAATATAATAATAAATCAAACAAGTTGCGATATATTTTGAAAAAATAAAATGCATAATATTTTTTGAAAAATAATAAATGTAACCTTGTTATTTCCTGTTTAAAACTAACATTTGAAAATCCGGTATCATGTCTATTATCTATTCACTCTTATTATGAAATAGCCAGTATTCTCAGACAGCATCCAGATTTCACAATTGAATATATTTAGCGAGCTACTTTTGATTTGAAGCGAAAATTGGGGTCGGAGTATGACAATATAATGTGCAAACTTCGCTTTTTACCTTCGTTAGGTTTTTATTACGTTTTCTGCTCAGTTACGGAAAAAGGTATCAGAAAATTTAATATTTAATATTGCAGATTGGTAATGGTATTTGTTCATATAAATACGTTTAGGTATTATTATTCTCATTGGATCGTGCTGGTTTTATCTAGCAAAGTGCGAGACTGGTCACGGCTTGATTATTACGCAGATTGGTAATCCAGCCCTTTGACGAGCTTTCATACGGAGGTAGGAGACCGTAAACTTGACGAGGCATTTAATTAACTATAATTTCGAGAGGAATATAATGTTTCAAACTATATTCTGATCTTTATTTAGGTCAGGGATATACATAAATTAATTGTAATGTAGGTAGGAAAAACTTAATTGACTCGAAGTTACGAGACTTGTTGATTACACGTATGTTGCACGTAACATGGCTGCGTTGTTTAAATATAAATGTTATAATCGTTTCGAGCGATGCCTATTAGCAGTGATATACTTACCCCATTTTACTACAGAGAAAATAAAACAGAAATAATGATTAAACATATTCGTACAAAATGTAGAAAAATACGCGCAAGTCACTGCATTAAAGTCAAACAACAGTCAAAGTTTCATTAGTATAAAAGCTTGCGAGATAACGCTACCATGCGAATGTGAATTTCTCTTCATAATGTTTCCAATATTTAATCTAAAAAGTAAGTTATTAGTAAAAGTAGGTATAATTATTATATAAATATAAATAGAATAAGCAATGATTGATATTATCATAAAAGAGGTTACTTATTAGATTAAATACTTTTATAGTTTTAGAGGCTATATTTTGAAATCCATTGATACTATTTTTAGGTAAGTGTTTTTTTTACTTTTTTTAATACTACGTCGGTGGCAAATTTCTTTAAGTCATACCGATACTTTTATTAAAACTAACTAAAAAGACGCACTGCAAACCCTACATTTAAATCATCCAATTTCACGGCATGAATGAATTGTCACTACAAATATATCACTAGCGACCCTTATTAAAACGCATGAGCCTAAACTGACGAGATTTCTCGGGACGTGGACAAACGTCAGACATTGGGCGAAAACTTTGGGTGACATCGACTAAATATGTGTACGAGTAAATGTTTGCTTTAAATTTGAATAACATTCGTACTCATTACTCTCGAAACACATTAAATATTGATAATTCGGGTAAAGTGCTGTTGTAGACTAGACCGAGAACAAACGGCAGGCTAAAAGGAATCTAGGGTAACAACGAGTAGGTTTTGACCTGGAATTCAAATATTGAATTAGTATTAATTAATATCTACAGCCTATGACTATGCACCTATCAACCACTTTGTATATGTTTTTCTCTGTGATTTCGTTTACGTATACGACTTGACTATCTGAACTGGGTGCATAGCTAAGGCCTGAACCTAATAAAATCGCAATTAAATGCTATGTGAAGGAAGACTGAGAGAGAGACCAATAGCGTCTTTTTCCGGTTTTTCCTTCCGTTCTCACTTTGGCCGCACTGGGTCTATTTTTGGAGGAGTACTGTAGCAGGCATGATTTTGATTATATATTAAAAATACATATCAGAGTTCGATATACGTCCGATCGGTCCGATAGTAAAATAAGCTTTAATATGTTTTTGTACAATACGATAATAACGATATTGATATCCAGCAAATTTTGAGTATGAAAACAAAAAACATACCTAGTCACGAAAGTTCAGTGGCTAACATTGCATAAAAACCTCGCGTGGACTTTTTTAAAACTCGTAAACTTTTAAAACATATTGCTGCGATGTAAATTTACATAACGGTGAAAAGTGGACCTGTGCTCGGTATATGTCGCGATTAACCATGTACCGAATTTAGAATTGATTGAAATCATAATAAATAAAAGTGCTTATTCAGATTGTACCCACAACGTTTCTTTCCTATGTACCTTAACCCTTAACTATAACGATTACTTGTCATTGAAACTAACAAAATTGACATGATACGTTTTATAACACGTCTTGCACGCAATAAAGCGAATTTTAGAAAAGTTAGTTACGTAGACGCTGGTTTATTAATGACAGGCCACTGACTAAAAATATGTAAAAAGTAAGATATAGTACCTATAACGGTGAATTTGGGAGAGGAGCACAATTATAATATCCTTTTAAATTCGTTCAATGTGTAAAATTACATTATTCATTAATTGTCAGAGTCGAGTTCAACAAGGCTTCATCTTTACTCCCTTGGCCCGTATTGTTTATTACATGCGTCGTTCAGAGTGCCTACGCTTCACATATATGTTCGTGTTCTTAATAATTACTCGCTTCAATTACGAAATACAACATGTTAAAGGAAATTGTCGTAATAAAAGCAGAGTCTGTATTAAGTACGTAATTATGTAGGCCGAGACGTAAAAGCAATGAAAATGACGGTTGTGGAAGCTCAATCTGACAATATTACCACTGGGGCTCGATCCCGCAGGCGATTTTCATACACATTGAAATAAGATTATAATCATATGGCGTCGCAAACTATACGTGAGAGGTAAATAAGTATCTATAGGTATAATAAAGCGGCCCATTAATTTTCAGACTTCACTTGAAAGAGTTAATTTAGAATCTAATTAAGTTGTTTATTTATGTTTTAAATATAAAATGTTGTTGTTGTTCGCCGTTATTAATTATTAAATAATATTCATATGTAGCTATATGTTTAGGCTATTAGCGTTAGCTCTAGCTACTGCTAGGATTGGAGTTGAATACGGCTATTAACGAATTTTAAAATTCTAAATGGAAAAAAATGATTAAATTTAGGTAGGTTTTATTATTTAACCATATTGTACCTCATAACTTCCTCAGTTTGCAACTGTGTACAAAAATATGTATTTGACCTGACAGTTATACTTTGTTTCTATATTTATACAAAACTAAATAAAAAGAAATATAAAACAGGCAGGCTGAGTCTAAAAAGGCAGACTACCTTCCAAACAAACAACCAATCAGGTCCAGCAGATACAATAGACACATACCTATCCTATGTTGGGTGCAGGAGCCATTGAAAAAAAAACCGGCCAAAGCGTGTCTGGCCACGCTCAGTGTAGGGTTCCGTAGTTTTCCGTATTTTTCTCAAAACTACTGAACCTATCAAGTTCAAAACAATTTTCTTAGAAAGTCTTTATAAAGTTACTTTTGTGATTTTTTTCATATTTTTTAAACATATGGTTCCAAAGTTAAAGGGGGGGGCTGACGCACTTTTTTTTCCTTTAGGAGCGATTATTTCCGAAAATATTAATATTATCAAAAAACGATCTTAGTAAACCCTTATTCATTTTTAAATACCTATCCAACAATATATCACACATTGGGGTTGGAATGAAAAAAATATCAGCCCCCACTTTACATGTAGGGGGGGACCCTAATAAAACATTTTTTCTTTTTTATTTTTGCACTTTGTTGGCGTGATTGATATACATATTGGTACCGAATTTCAGCTTTCTAGTGCTTACGGTTACTGAGATTATCCGCGGACGGACGGACAGAGACATGGCGAAACTATAAGGGTTCCTAGTTGACTACGGAACCCTAAAAAGGTTTTGTTTCGATTTAACTTTAGTTGATACAGTTAAATTATTGTTAAATTTCCTTTAGCTACTCGGTAAAATGAAAGAAAATAAACTAAATATTTACCGATATCGTATATTCATATTTAATATTGCTAATAATAGTTATAATACCTAGCTAATTATAATCTCGATGGCCGAGCGGTTAAGGTATCCGCCCGGTAAACGGAGGACGCTGGTTCGATTCCAGCTCGGGGACACTCGGAGGCCTTGGTCACTTTTTCTTTGTATATGACTTTTATTTCATGTTCATGAAGTACGAGTATAATAGTAGTGTAACTACTTAAAAATACAAATTAAAATATTATCTATGAAAGCAACTTAATTTGTTCTTAGTGTGTACTAGTGTAGTAGTGAGTACTTATAATCTGATAATACCATCCAGTTCAAATGTTGACATTTACTAAATTCGAAATAGCTAAGTATGTGTGTGTATATTGTTTGTACCTTCACATCTGAAATTGACGTTTTCTTTGGCACCGCTCGCTCGTTAGGAGTTCGAAGATGCATACGCGACATACGTATTAACTCAAGTGGGGACACTTACTATATGCTGTACCTATCTGTTCAAATGTTTGTTCTTATTTAGTACATTCATTCAGTTCCTTCATATACTCGGAAGCCATGCAAATAAAATAATACAATTTGAATAGTCAACAATGAAAATATAACAAAGCAATAAAAATCAAATCTAGAAACAATACACAAGAAAGAATTAACAAATAAAATCGATTGATTAAGTTAATTGTACAAATAATAGGATTAGACGTTCAAAGCAGTCACTATTCGGCTCATTTCGTTTATCGAAAAACAACATAGCTGAAAGTTAGACGGTATTTATTCCGCAACATCCTGCGTAAGTAGTTTAGATGCCAGTGAGATATGTTGCACCACATTCATTAGGTTTGGAACGTAAATTGCATCCCCTGACCCTCAGGAGCGTCATTACTACCTTCCTAAACCTTTTGTTATGAAAAAGAGACAACAGTTTGTAGGGTTCCGTATAGTTTTCTCTTATGATATGAGTTTGCACGTGTGTCATTGCCATTTACTAGGAAACTACTCAAAATGTGGACAAATGTGTCCCTAACATAAAATAATGTTTTAACTAAGCCTCGACTAAGTTTTCAGTAAAGCCAACACGCGTGGGACAACCTTTCATAGATGTCTGAAAATAAAAGCAAGGTTGCTAAAACATTTTTTGTTAATATTAATTTTGGAAAGTCAATTTTTGTATCGTAGATGGGATTTTTTTTATGTGGCTATTATTTTTATCTCCCATGACATTAAAACGATTAAAACGACTTACACGTATACTGGTCTGACAGGTTTTTAAATATCCTCTGTATGGCATGTGTCGCCATCCTCTCCACACGAGAGTAGGTACAACTACTGCACACACGTATACTGGTCGGTTTGACAGTGTAAATAAATATATATTAAATAAATATACAAGAATCGTTTAAAAGTTATTAAATATAAACTGTCAACCTCACCATAAAACTAGTGGCACAGCACTATTACTCGCTTTGTCAGAAAGTTCATTATAATTACTTATCTGTCTATTCATAGTACTATATTCTAGTTTATATTTTACTTTTACCCAAACTCCTAACATTGGAAACCAATCTACTTTTGACAAAAGAGCGTAGGTTCTTAGTCTTATTGTAGTCGAAAAAATAAAACGAACTATCGGACTAGTTTTCTAGTTTATCTGTTTTTTCCGACGAGCTGTTTACCAGCGAGTGAGTGTGTTACACAGACTACATTTTGCCTCGGGCGGGCAGAAAACGAACACTATGAAATTACACAAACGAAGTTAAGTGAGCACTTGAGCAGGTCGCAATATCAGCTTGATTTTGCGTTAACGGTGTATACATTCTAAGAATTCCATACAGTTATAGCAGAACCACAGCTCGGACACTGGTGATCAAAATATATGAAAGAAGCGCGTTCCTAGCACACAGTATAAGGTCGTGTAAGTGAACGCGTACTATGCTTGTATGAGTGAAATATGACAGGTCGACTGTTTGTATTTTTGACAGGCGGTAACTGTGAGGTAACCGAGAGGGGGTGGGCGGCACTTTCAGCGGGGAGCGGGAGTGGCCATACTGTACGATAGTATTCTCTATTATATTACTGTGGCAGAACGTAGGTAATGGAGAATATCTCAACTTCCTTTTAAGTTTTGGTCTGAGGGTCAAACATCATTTTGGAAATGCTATTGAAAATAAAATAGTCAGTAACTTAACAAACAATGTAACTTTGAAGAAGTAGATATCATTCTGTTTAGCCCACCATCAAAAATAGTGTTATTGGTAGGTAGTCAAAAACTGTAATGGACCTAAATGAAAAGTAAACCAGATGTTTTCGATAGATGGATAACTGCTGGGTTAGTGTTTAATCTTGGTGTTACTGGTCAGTGAATTGTATGCTGGCCGCCGTTTGATTTATCGTTGTTTGCTTAGCTACAATAAATCAGTTCTGTTGATTTATTCTAGTGTCCCGCTCAGTTCCCTATAGTGACGCGCGCTTGCTGTTAATATTCACCACAAGAGAATGCTTATTATAAAATTCATAAGCTGTCGTGCTCTAATGTTATCCCAATCGTGGAAAAATGGTTTGTATCACCGAGCGGAAGTGCGAAAGTGATTCTCATTCGTGATTTAACAGTTTCTTATAGGATGGATATAATATGTATTTAAAATACTGGAAATCGTATATCGTACAGGGTACAAATATACATATGTACCCTAATGTCCTATGTACATATGTACGCAGATAAATTAATTAAAAAAAACACCTCATAAAAGAAACAAGATTATAAAGTACAACAAATCTGGTTTGTTATATTGCGAAATATTCCCGAGACCATCATCACGGAAAATATAAATGAATGAGGGCACATCACTAATCTATAAATAGAGAATTTCTGTTTAAGTTGAAGTGGTCGGTAGTTACGGTAATTGGAAGGAAGTTAACTAGCGCCGCGGTTAAGGTAAGAACTAACCATCCCGCCTCGGTCAATTTTGGAAACTTCTCGGACAGAAATCTTGGCAACAAAATAAATATAATTTTTTAATAACAATTTGTTAATTAATGAAATAATGAGTCTACGGTTGTACTCACGTTATTATATCGCTATCGCTGCGACATGTTTCGGGCCAATTCGGAGGCCCCTCTTCAGGCATATATAGGAGTTCATGCGGCGGCTAAACTCACGGAGACACGTCCAGGTCCACGGAGAGGATATAATAACGTGAGTACAACCGTAGACTCATTAATTATTTAAATATGTTTCACGAAAGTTTAACGTGTATAATTTGTTACTTCGTTGATTGAAAATATTGATATTATATATAAGTGACCTCAGATCTTTATTATACAAAATGATAATTATGTTTTAACATTATACTCCGTGTTTTTAGTTTTCCGTTAAATTAGACACGTAGTTAGGTTCATTACCTACCTACCTACCTACTTACCTACAAGGGACCACCTGGAATATAGCTTCTTGTTAAAATATTTTTTCTGAGAAGATAATTATTGAATTACCCTAAAAATAACTGACGGCACATGCCAAAATAAATACTATATATATTAGGAAGTAATAAAGTCGCGGTAGGTACATTTGATGAACCACTTCATTTTGTTTAATATCGATAACAGTACGCCTTGAGGCACTAGTTTCTTAAAGGAATGAATTATACCTATTTGATCTAAAGAACCGCCCCTTACCATCCCCATCCTACCATCGGACTCTTAGACGCACGGCCGGTCTCCATCCTTACTTGGTGGATATTCCACGAATCCGCACGAAGCGCTTTACTTCTTCTTTTCTTATGCGCACTGCAATTGCAGAATTCTTGCCGGCGGCTATATTTCCGAGCTCATATAACCCGGCAACCTTCAAATCAAGAGTGAACAGGCATCTTCTGGGTCAGCTCACTCCATCGTAGGCCACGTCTTTGCCTTTGGCTAGTCTGTGATCAAGAGTAAGCCCATTTATAATAATAATAAAAAAAAACTACGTGGCCACGGAGCGAAATTGAAAGTATAAAAATAAGATCCCGACGCATCGAGATCCTCCTTTTTTTGAAGTCGGTTAAAAGTAGCTTAGAATGATTATGACTAAAATAATCAAAATCCATAGGTACTAATATTATAAATGTGAAAGTGTTTGTGTCTGTTTGTTTATCCGTCTTTCACTTCAAAAAAGAGCGACGACTAGACATCATTTTTAGGGTTCCGTACCAAAAAGGTACAAACAGGAACCCTTACGGTGCGACTCTGTCCGTATGTCTGTCCGTCTGTCACATTATTAAATATCTCGAGAACTACTAATGCTATCAACTTTAAATTTGGAATAGTTGTGAACATTGTAAACCTCTACAAGTAGAAAGTATAATATTTTTAAATTTATGAATTTTAATTGTAGAAAATGGTCTAAGTGAAAGGGGGCCAAATTGTAAATTTCAAGTTACTAGGTCAAGTGGGGTATCGTTAGAAAAAGCTTAAATTGAACGTAAATAAACTATTTTTATAATTATTTTTGTAGTGGAAAAAAAAAATTCTGAAGGAAAATGTAAAAAGAAAACTGTTCCCGCCCCCTTATCTCCGCAGTTTACCAACGAAAAATTATGAAAGTTTTATGGAATATTGGTTTTATGCTAAATATTACAGGAAAAATAAAATCGAGCTTGAATCTTGGAAACTTTTTTAGGGTTCCGTAGTCAACTAGGAACCCTTATAGTTTCGCCATGTCTGTCTGTCTGTCCGTCTGTCCGTCCGTCCGTCCGTCCGTCCGTCCGTCCGCGGATAATCTCAGTAACCGTTAGCACTAGAAAGCTGAAATTTGGTACCAATATGTATATCAATCACGCCAACAAAGTGAAAAAATAAAAAGTGGAAAAAAAATATTAGGGTACCCCCCCTACATGCAAAGTGGGGGCTGATATTTTTTTTCTTCCAACCCCAACGTGTGATAATATTGTTGGATAGGTATTAAAAAATGAATAAGGGTTTGCTAAGATCGTTTTTTGATAATATTAATATTTTCGGAAATAATCGCTCCTAAAGGAAAAAAAAGTGCGTCCCCCCCCCCTCTAACTTTTGAACCATATGTTTAAAAAATATGAAAAAAATCACAAAAGTAGAACTTTATAAATACTTTCTAGGAAAATTGTTTTGAACTCGATAGGTTCAGTGGTTTTTGAGAAAATACGGAAAACTACGGAACCCTACACTGAGCGTGGCCCGACACGCTCTTGGCCGGTTTTTTTTTAATTCACAAAAAACTTTTCAGATTTTTGCACTACGCCTCTTTAGACTTAGATTTTTAGTTTTCTTTTTAATTGCCTAGTTTATGATATTTATTGTATGGAATTTTTATTTTTTAAGTGTTATTAATAAATAAATTTTTACCCCTTCAGATTTTTACTTTCAATTTAACCACTCTTGCCGATGTATAAATAAATAAATAAATAAATATCATTAGAGTTATATGAGAAACATAAGGTTATTTTAACTAGGTAGTTTGAACGAAAGTTTGTACGGAACCCTCGGTGAGCGAGTCCGACTCGCACTTGGCCGGTTTTTTTAAGTGGAAATAGTTGAAAGGATGTAGAGTGACATAGGCTACTTTTTATCTCTTTCCAACCCCCCACTTCTCTAAAATGGGGGGTGGAAGTTTGTATGGAGCATTCCTCAATTTTCGAATTTAACGCAAACAAAGCCGCGGGCAACAGCTAGTAACTACATAAATACCATTTTGAAGTAAAATCTCAGAGGTAGAGTATTTTACTATAATCTTATTTGTGATTTAAAAAAAAATGTATGCGGCTTCATTTAAAAAATGCTTATTGCTGGTTCATATATCTCTCGTTATGGTACCTGTTTAAATAGTGATATGCATGCTGACGTTCCACGTGCATGTTGTTTGCAGTCAACGTTTAAATAATTCTTCTCAGTGGCATTTATATAACTTTTGTTAAACTGGAGCACAGTACATAGTAGGAAACGCTCCACACAGACATAGAAAATATGCTTGATGTACATACTGAACACTCGTACATAGAGATAATCAATTATTTCCAACATAGTTAAATAGGTTATTGATATTTGCATACTCCTGTCCACTGGAGGGTTAAATCAGATACACTTCTTGGATATTATATATTACTAGCTTTTGCCCGCGGCTTCGCTCGCGTTAGAAAGAGACAAAAAGTAGCCTATGTCACTCCCCACCCCTTCAACTATCTCCACTTAAAAAAATCACGTCAATTCGTCGCTCCGTTTTGCCGTGAAAGACGGTCAAACAAACAGACGCACACACTTTCCCATTTATAATATTAGTATGGATATCTAGGAACTATCATTTGCCATATTAATTTTGATGAAGTTACTTAGCATGTAAGTACTTGAGTATGTGTTACGTAGAAACATTTTACGAATATTTAACCATAATATGCTCGTAAAGATACCTTGAAATGTTTTATTTGCAACAATAAGGGACTGTGCGCTGTCAGATAGGCAAGTGGGTGGGTCTGCGGCCGGCAGTTGTGCCGCTGCGTTCACTGGATGAGCCATATCGTCATTTTGAATTTTTCACCGCCTCGCCTGCCAGTGGATATAACAACCGGCCAAATGCGAGCCAGAATATTCGCAAGGTTTCTCGCTTCATTATAGACCCTTCAATTTATAGTGCAATTTAATTGTTATTGCATATGAGGAGTGTCTTTTCAAAAGGGCTTATTTCCATTTTTTCTTTTTTTTTAAACTATGAATGCTGTTTTTTTTTAGTATAGAATATTACGTGTTGTTTTGAGATTAAAGCTCAAAAAGTGAAAATGAAAATGAAATATTTATTTTTCAAGTAGGCATATTACAATGCGCATATGAACGTCAAATAAAGCTACGCCGGCTCTAACCCTACGCCTCAGCCTCGAGAAGATTTCAGTCCCCCCTCAGTTGGGTGGGGGGTATCCACTATGGGACCGGCAAGAAACTCGGCGGGCAACTTCTTTTCAAAACATTACATCTTATAATTAACATGCATTAAATAACAAGATACAATTTAACATGCAAAAGTATTCATCAAAGAATATGAACAGACTAGGTACTCTATGGAAATTAATTTCAATAAATTATATTATTGCTTAATAATACGTCGTTCTTCTTCAGAGAAAACATATCAAATTGTCACAGAAGAAAAAGATAATATGAATCTCAATATCATTAAATATGTAATTTACCTACACAACATAAAATATAAAATATTTGATGTGCTTTCTTATCTGAACTGTGTCCTCTATACATAATACAATTATTTTAATTGCTATTCGTTTTTTGTAGTTTCTGGTTCGGGCCATGCATGTTTGTCTGTCAAATAGTCCTCGACTCTGTAATAAGCCTTTAACATCAATGTTTTTTTTAAGTAGTTCTTAAGAGCTGGGAGGGGTAATCTCAAAGCAGTGTCAGGTAACTTATTATAAAAATGAATGCATTGCCCAACAAATGACTTCTGTACTTTACGGACACGAAACTTCTTTATGGCAAGCTTATTTTTGTTTCTAGTGTTATAATTATGGATATCAGAATTCTTAGTGAAACAGTCTAAATTCTTAACAACATAAATTATACTATCATAAATGTATTGGGAAGCTACAGTTAAGATATTAATTTCTTTGAAGAGTTCTCTTACTGATTCACGTGTTCCTAAGTTGTAAATAGAACGAATGGCTCTCTTTTGTAATACAAAGATAGTCTGTATGTCAGCTGCTTTGCCCCAAACCAGAATACCGTATGACATTACACTGTGAAAATAACTATGATACACTAGGCGAGCTGTCTCAACATTAGTCAGTTGCCTGATTCTCCTAACGGCGTATGCGGCTGAACTTAATTTGCTTGCTAGTTTCTTTATATGAGTCTCGCCTTGATCTTTAAAAAAAAGAGTAACATCAAAGTTTGAAAAATGTGTAATGATTATTTATGTGGATAAACCAACGTATGTAGTACAACAACATTGATATCAACTAACTTAATACAAAATCCAAAAATAAAATAAAACTGTTTTAAAATAATAACATTTACGCTACTAGGCCACAACAAAAGGACTTAATTCCCAAAAGGTCGCATCAAAAGTGCTTAATTCTCAAAAACATATGGTAATTAAATATTTATTTAGGTACACATGTTACGTTTGATGTAATCATAGCATTAACGTCAACTTACAATATTACAATTTTGCAAATTAAATATTAATTTCAAAATCAATACCGTGGAATTATGTTATTCTCGATTTCCCAAAAAAGGTTCAAAGTGGAAATAAGGCCTTTTGAAAAGACACTCCTCCTCATATGAACTAGGGACAGGAATAACTACTACTAGTCATGTAGCATAAATAATAGGTGCTATTGTACACATTTAGATCTATGTATATTAAACATTAGGTACTAAATAATATAAAAATGAAAATATTTGTCGTCATTCTTGGTCATATTATCCATACTAATATTATAAATGGGAAAGTGTGTGTCTGTTTGTCCGTCTTTCACGGCAAAACGGAGCGACGAATTGACGTGATATTTTAAGTGGAGATAGTTGAAGGGATGGAGAGTGACATAGGCTACTTTTTGTCTCTTTCTAACATTCCTCAATTTTTTAAATATAACGCGAGCGAAGCAGCGGGTAAATGCTAGTAAATAATAAAACCTTGTACCGTATTATAGTATGATGATTTCATTTACATAAATTACATAGGTTTACTTTTTGATATCTTAAGAAGCATCAGACACGATATCGAAATAATAAAATAGTGTTATACAGCAATTCCTGTCAACTTTGTACAATGCCACGTCAGCAAATTTTAATTGATCCTATTTTGTTACCAACATTTAGTAATATAATTCGACTTTCGTAAGATATATACAGGATAATTGTTATAATTAAGAAAATATAGATACTAGAGAACCTTAATGACGAAATAAAACTTAATTAAATCTCAATTCATCAACAAAATTTTGGTAACTAAATAGGAATTAATAAAAACAAATTTAATTTTTCTCTTAATTTTTGTACAAAGTTGACGGGAATTGCTGTATAGGATTTTTTTTAATGAGACCGATATAAATCGACATCTTAGCACATGTAGCCCCGAGTTAGCACATGTAGATACTAGGGTACTGAACTGATGGCGTCTAAGACTACTGTAAACGTAAATGAGTTTAAATTATGTGTCCAAGTTTGTCAGTGCCACAACAAACAAAACTAAAAGTATTCTAAAAATAATATACAAAAATTATACCCGCGGGGGTTATCTTTCCGTTCTTGGAGTATATTTATTTATGAAACATCATAGGTTTTGTCATATTTTTTGGAGAAAACTAGGAAACAAATTTGCAACGTTAAATCACCCTGTTAGTGTGATCATTTGTTGACGACCGGTCTGGCTCAGTCGGTAGTGACCCTGCCTGCTGAGCCGCGGTCCTGGGTTCGAATCCCAGTAAGGGCATTTGTTTGTGTGATGAGCACAGACATTTGTTCCTGAGTCATGGATGTTTTCTATGTATATAAGTATGTATTTATCTATTTAAGTATGTATATCGTCGCTTAGCACCCATAGTACAAGCTTTGCTTAGTTTGAGGCTAAGTTGATCTGTGTAAGGTGTCCCCAATATATTTATTTTATTTATTTATTTAATGAAAACTCATTTCATGAACAGGTTTTAGTATCTCTTAACTGTAACTGGACAGTATTTCCGCTGAACCACAATGACATTTAATACATAGGTACAATTGTTGACAAGAGTGACATGAGAGATAGTGTTAAACGTCTTGTCAGGTTAATTTAGTACATGGCGATTATTTTTAGAAGAAAATTACAATACATTTTTTGTTCAGTAAATGAAAACAAAAAAAACATGAAAAGTTTTTTGAATGTCTAGTGTATGTTAATTGTTTTGATGTTAATTAACGTCCCTTAAAATAACTAATCCGTGACTAATTTGGTAACACCTTATACATTACATATAATACAGATTTAGAATCCCTGTAAACTTGCTTTTTCTTAAAGTCGTTTAAACGAAGAAATACTCACCCCGTAACTGCAATAGGACAAAAAAAAAACGGTTTTTTAAAACCCTGAAGGACTCCAATATTATAGTTATTTGTTTTACAAGGGGGCAAAATTGTTGTTTAACCGCACGCGCCAATATTGATACCCGAGCAAACGAAAGATTCCAATATTGAAGCGAGCGAGCGTAGCGAGTGGTTCAAAAGGTGGAATCTTGAGCGTTGCGAGGGTTTCAAGGCACGAAGGTTAAACAAACTTTGCCACCGAGTGAAACACAAAATTTTTCACCACACCAACACAAACAAAATACTGACTATAAAACATCAAAATAAATCAAATCTATCAATCTAATCAATATTTATGATTCAAAATCATCATTTACACGTAAATTATACCAGCCAGCTCAAGACATCAAGTTAAAATTTGTATGAAATTACTTTGCACTCTTGTGGATAAAATGCAATTTTGCTTTATGTTTTCGAATAGCAAAGTAAGCCTTTACCAGTTGGTGTGGTGAAAAATTATTTTATACTCTAAAGAGTATAAACATAGGACCGAATCATGTGTTTAGATAAAAACTCGTCTTTATTAATATTGTCTTCGGTTACCGCGATAGTTACTCATGAAATATAACTATGGAAATGGATTAAATCGCGTATAATGAATTTAAAATTCATCCCGACGTTTTGAACACTTTACAGCGTTCGTGGTCAACGGGTGACTGAGCAAAAAATTACAATGTGCAAAAGCTACCCACATACAAGAAATATTAACGAACCATGACCACAAATAATATAGATTTTTAAGTCTTTATTAGATTGTCCCATTAACAATTAAAGAATAAACGGAAGAACTGTGAAGTACAAATAAAACCTGTATTTTTGTATGAAAAAAATATCGGCTCCGAGCTTTGTCTACAAAGAAGGTGACATTTTATGGTCTTTTCTTACCGCTATAAGCCAATTAAGCTTGTTGATCGTGGTTTGACAGCCGGAACCGATCCGACGAGCTATCGACAGGAAATTGGATTGTTAAATAAGGCTTTGATGTACACTAAAGCCTATTTTTAGTCAAGTCCTGCAGGGACGTTCTTTTTCGATGTATCTAATAAATGAAATGTGAAGCTCGTAAGGCGTAACAAAAGTTCTGTGCGTACAACATGATGTACAAGTAACCAATTATATTCGAGTTTGAAACTCTTATAGAAATAAAAGAAAATGCGCGTTCAAAATTAAAATCGAAAAATTGTCCTGGGTCTTACTGACAAGTTAATTCAAACAAGTCAAACATGTTAGCGATTTAACAAATGAAAAGTAAAATTTTAAAATGAGATTATATGAGTTTTACGGTGGGAACTCTAAAATTATACCTACCTACCTGCGTTGAGAGTTCAAGGTAAAACAAAACTATCTACATGTATTTCATGAGAGTCTTTTAAGAAGCCTCTTCTGTAAACACGCAGAGTCTTGTTTTTAAAGAAAATACGTTTAATACTTTCTCATCATATCACCCTTAACTAATTCTCGAGAAAATTAGTTGCTCTGCCGTGTTTTGTGTCTAGTTTTTGGGGAATAAAGTTAAATGGCAGAATAAATTACTTATTTAGATTTAAGCCGCGAGGTCTACAGCTCACTGAACCACTAGTGTTGTTATTATTATTCATAAACGTTTACTAAAGTTATCAAGCCGATAAAGTTCGTTTGTCCTTGTCCGACGTATTGGTGTAATAGAAAGGGACAAACAAACTTTATCGGGCTTTAGTGAACGTTTATGAATAAGGGGGTTAGTGTTTAGTAAAGAATTTCTGCGAGCAATTTCTTACCTTGATTACAGTTTTGTTAGGTAGTGGGGGTGTAGATAACACAGATAATTAAATTTCTTGAAATCAAACAATAGTCTTCAACTGGTTGAGCTTTCTTCGCTTTGTAGGCTTGTTAGCATATCTCGCCCTTTGTCGCCTTTATAATATTATATTCAAGAGCTCTTTAAGAGGGCGGAAGGCACGAGACTCCGCACGCCTTAGCATATTTTTAGTGTATTAAATTAAAAGGGATTAAGATGATGAATCTATTAATTTAAGCAATATTTATTTACTTGTTTTTAGAATAAATTGATTTGAAGTACTAGTTTGAACTGGCTGGAATACTAATGCCTACTTATTATTAAAAGTGTAAAAGTATGTTAAGTTCTTCATTGAATACGTACCTATAATTTGATGGTTTCTTTCCTTGGAAGATCTGTCGATCCAACTGATTTGGAAAATAATGTCGTCACGTTCTTGATAAAATAGATCTCAAAAAAATCTCAAGAATAAAATCAGCATTATAATTTAAAAATTCAAATCATATTATGAACATTTACCCCCTTATTCATAAACGCACTTTAAAGTTATCAAGCCGATAAAGTTCGTTTGTCCTTTTCTATCACACCAATACGTCGAAAAGGGACAAACGAACTTCATCGGCTTGATAACTTTAAAGTACGTCTATGATAAATTATAAACTATGAGTAAGGGGGTTCTGCAAGAGCCACAAAGGCTCTTTTACAAGTCAGAAATATGCACAGTATATGAAATATGACAGTCGTTTAGGTACATGAAATAGATTCAGCTATAAAATATTTAACAGTTTTAATTCACCACTTGCTTTATTATAGTTTTTTTTAGCAGCAATGTACTGTAAACACGATAACGATTGATGACATTACATTGGCGATGGTGGGGTTTATGTACAATGAAGAAAAAAATAATTTAACGTGCGATTTCATTGTTCAATATTATTATTAACAGTTTGCAAAGCATGCTTGGAATAAAACATTATAAGTATGAACCAGTGATTTAAAGTGTTTTATTTAGTGGAAACATACATAATTCACTTCACTGGTAATTTGCATATGTGGCGCCATCTAACAAAGCCTAAGCTTCGGGTAACCTTAGGCAACACTACCTTAAATGATGAAAATAAAGTTAAGTAGATTTATAATTTCAGGATTAGATTTACGCAAGGCGCGTCAGCACTTAATTTTACATCACATCATTAATAATAGGCAGAGGATTTACCTTTGACCATTTGGCTCGTATTGAGCACCGAATAGATTTGAAATGACCTTTAGTGTTTTTGTGTCGATTAAAACTTAAGATTATCTTACACAAACCGACTTAGTCCGCAGTATGTTCACTTGTTCAGTGAAGATTAATTACATCAAAGGTGATTATTTACTAGACTAGGCGCGGTATCTTCAATATACAATTAATAGCCTAAATAAAATGATCTTAAGGAATAAAGGTTATATATACGAACCTGTGCAACCTGCTGACTAGAATTCAAGCACTGGGGATTTATTTTATAATTTCGAACGCACGAATTCGCCGTTCGATAGTCTGTGGAAAACGACGTAATGCTATTTTAGAAAAAAGACGGCTAGTCATTTTAGAACTAGGGGTGATGACCACTTGTTTTCGATTCTGTTAGTATGTAGAATTTAAATCGCTCGTAGTGGAGATATTATTGAATGACTTTAACGAAATTGAATGGCCGAGATTAAAAAATCGGCCTTCTGTCTGTGATGTCTTAACTATCGATGGACTATCGGATGAATGGATCTCTTTCAATGGGGGATTTTAAGTCAATGAATTCTGTTAACATTTTACCTATTATGTAAGAATTTTCAAATTTTAACTAAGCTTAATTAAAATCGATATAGCAGTTTAAAATGGCTCTTTTCCAAATGTAAACACATTTTTTTTTCATATTTTTTGTGGATTATACACCGTGTTTTTTTTGTTTTCCGTTAAATTCGACACGTAGCTAGGTTCATTGTCAGGAACCACCCTGTATATCAGTTTTAGTTAAATGAAAAAAAAAGTTTTTTCATCATTTTCATACATAATAAATGAATTTATTAGTGTGATAGACCCTTAAGAGTAATATTTAAGTTAGTGTCAAGTGATTGACGGCACATGTCAAAACAAATAACATTAGGAATTGGTAAAGGCTGTCACACACGTGTTCAGTAATTATCTTAATTTTTTAATAGCTCGATAACCGTAAGGGTTAAGACACTAGTTTCTTAGAGAAATTAATTGTATTTGATCTAAAGAATAATCCCTTAAAGTTAACGGAATTCAATAAAAACAGGGTGTATATACGTATAATCACGCCTGTGTGCGTAGCCGAATTCACAAATGCTCACGAAACGCTCGCGATAATATCTCTTTCGTAGCTATCTAAGTATCTCTATCGCTCTTGCGTATTGGCGCACCAGAGCCAGACTACCTTTCTGTGGCATTTCGATTTTGTTTCGCGTCGCAATAATGCCATTCGGCTACGGGGCCTGTATCCCATAAAGGAGTAGGCAGAGCACATTAATTACTCAAGTTTCAGTGCCACTCTTGGCAAAAAGGGGTAAGAAAACGAAATTTTGACATTGTAGTGACAGGTTGCCAGCCTCTCGCCTACGCCACAATTTAACCCATATCCCACAGTCAACTTCTACGACACCCATGGGAGGAAAGGGTGTGGTGAAATTCTTAACCCGTCACCACATGGGATTTTTGTGGATTATATCCTTAGTAATTGAATAGTTATTCCTCTGTAACTTTTTACTTACTATATTATTCCTAACTTAAAAACCTACTTCATCGATTCTTTATATGAACAAGCCCTACGGTCTCGACGCCGAACGGAACAAACTATATTCGGCACCGAGTAATTACTACGTAATATGAATGTCGAGACACGGGAAAGGACAGTATAAATTATACATTTCTATAAAGTGTCGATAAGGACCAACATTTTCGCGCGATAAATGATAAATCGCACTTACTAATAGTGCGATAGGGACGGCCTGATATTTTATCGTCTATCGCGCGACCATGCTACCCGTGCAGATGTCCGAAACACCACCCTTTCATTTGTGACGTTGCCCGGCTCGAAAAAGCTGTACTTTCTCTTATTTAAGTCGAGGGCGCTTCTTTTGCCACAATGCTTTGACAGAGCGGCTCACAGATTAGATACCTACTAAAGATAAGCAAGTTCTATGTTGACATAAAAACGAAATTGATATTCGCATTCGCATGATTGAGTACGATAAAAGTAGGCCACCTACGCGAGTTTGCCTATTATACCTACATGCTGACCTTAAATTAATTATTAATTAAATAATATATTGGAAAAAACGAGTACCTATTGATACAATTACATGAATAACTTAAATCTAAATATATAAAAGAAGAAACTGACTGACTGACATATCAACGCACAGCCGAAACCGCGGGTCCTAGAGATTCCAAATTTGGCACGTAGGTCCCTTAAAAGGTGTAGAGGAGAACTAAGAAATTATTTTTCATAATTCACCTCCTAAGGGGGACGGGAAATGGGGGTCCAAAGTTTGTATGGGATAGAAGATTACTATGCGAGCGAAGCCACGGGAAAAGGCTAGTAAATATATATGCGGTTGAAAACCAGCGTCGGTGCTCCGATACACGCTGACTGGCATCCTCTTTGGAACCACTTTTTCTATATGTCACAGTAGCAAGTTATATGAGTGTTTTATAAGTTGATTTACGTGTTTGCAAACTATACGGCAGTAATCCATACTAACATCATAAATGGGAAAGTGTGTGTGTGTGTTCGTTTGTTCGTCCGTCCTTTACGACAAAACGGAGTGACGAATTGTCGTGATTTTTGAAGTGGAGATAGTTGAAGTGATGGAAAGTGACATAGACTATTTTTTATCTCTTTCTACCTCCCCCCCCCCACTTCCCTGAAATGGGGTGTGGAAATTTGTATGGAGCATTCCGAAATTTTCTAATTTAACTCGAGCGTAGCCGTAGCTAGTTAACTATAATCAGACATTTTGTAGTCTTCCTTCTGAGTACCATATCTGATGATGGTTATTTAATCTACAGCAGGGGTTAGTAAAGAGCACGGAACTTGCCTAACACTTTGTAGTCATTCCTTTCTTATTACGCCGGTTCTCAGCTCGAAGCTTTCTTACTATTTTACAATAGTGTTTAAGCAAGTACGAACTTACTGACATAAGTAATTAATTCTTTGGAGTTTTATGCTAGTGCTGGGTTATTTGAATTGCACAGAGCCCACAGAGGTAAAGACCGATGGCCGCTCATCTTAACTCTTATCAAACGAGAAAGTCCTTTTTGACGCTATAATATACTATTCATTATAGACTTCAATATAAGGGCAAAACATAAAAATAATAATTATAATTTATTGCTGCTGTGGTATACTCATATACAAGTACATTAAATTACACTACTCTCCCGCCCCTCTCTCTCCCGCACGCCGCTACCCCTTTCCCCCTACAAAAATGTCCCGTTTTACAGATTTTCTTGATTTTCAGGAAAATACAAGCTAGGTCAAAGTAGTCAGACTTAATTAATTAATCAATAAATTATCTACAAATAAATCCTAACATTTATTTTGTTATGAGTTATAAATTTCCAAGCTAAATATGGTGCATCAAACTTGACTAAAAATGGATATCCAGCAAATAATCCCAATTTAAATACTCGGGATTTGCGATTAGGGTTCGAGATTTGGGTATCCGGATATCCGAATTATACGGATGTTCGTTGAATTTGAGATCCGGATCCAAGGTCTCATAGGATCCGGATAATCAGAATCCATTAAATATGGCCATCAATTCACAGCAGAAAAAAAATTCAGATGAAATTTATGAATAATTTCGTTTATTTTGTCGCTTAAAATGTTTATTTATTTAAATACTACAAAATATCAGTCGTGTAATTTAATGTATGTATGCAATAAATTATAATTATTAGTTTTGCCGCAAAAAAATCTAGAATAATTTTCGACATATACTAAGCTTCACATTCGGCAGTCAGGTAAAATTGAATCTCAGGTTAATAATTAAATTTAGATTAGATTATAAATATTATCCATCAGTGTCAAAAATCCATATCAAATTCAGATCAAATCATGAAGTATCACATTATACGCTGTGGAGCTACGCCGTAGCGTACCGTAGCGCGCAGCTTGCCTACAGCTCTCGCCGACAGGTATTTCAAAAAGCAATCGGTCTATCTCGCTAGCAGTTTTTGATACACTCTGACTAGTATGAGTTATGCATGTTATTCCGTGTTTTGATTTTTTACATTATAGTAAAACCCTAAGAATTCGTCTTAAATGTTAAATTTAAATACTTGTAGTATTAAAATGATAAAGATATCTAATAATACCTAATAGTATAAAATATGTATAAAACAGATTATTTAAATCGGAGGCGCCACTTAACTATGAAAAGATAAAGATGCAACAAGGACAAAGTTACTTTCGCATTTATTTTATAAGTAGCATTGTGACAGCTACGGTAAAAAAACACAACACAAACACACTACGTGTGTCTGTTTTTAGACGACTAAAATCGTACCGTTCTCATAATCGAGAAAAAATAATTTGAGGCAAAGTCAAATGTAATATATAACATACCCACTAAAAGCTGTAGTATGTAAAAGCAAATCTGTAAATTCTATTTGGTATCATTTCCATGTAAACGAGACTACGAGTGTGCAGGTCCCAAGCTGAGAACAGTTGTTTTGGTTCACATATAAAATAAGTAGGTACATTGTTTGCGGAACAATATACTTTTATCGTACTCTAGAAAACTGGAAAACATGCTTTTAAAGGAAAGTTTACTATCAATTCAGAGAGACAACTAAATAAATAATACCAAGTAAACAACATTTGCTTGTAGGCGTATTGTTGACTTGATGTTACACGAGTCTTATCGTTGCCAAGCTAAACCAATTATGTAGATTTATATGCGTGTATTAACCAATTCATTGCGTATTCCATTTTCGAAAACTTTACGCTCTGGCGGCGAACAACTTTTGTCGATTTTAAAATGACACGCCTGGCGTGTTATACGCCACACGTAAAAAACCTTGATGACACGCCTAGCGTGTCATAGGCACAGAAACGGTTAAGCTGTTTGCGGCTTTTTACTTTATCTCTTGTGAGTTGTTTTGTCACAGAATTCCTACGTCCACCTCCTGTCTCCATTGTCAGATCGTAATACAGAAATTGCAAATAAGCACTTGTAAAATGTAGTGGTGATTTATTTAAGGTTATTTACCTTTGGGTGTTATATGCCTAGTGTTATTTGTGTTACACTTAAGCGGTACGTGGTGGGTTAAGTTATAAAACCAAAGTGTAAATGTATGTATGTATAAAAGCGCAAATAAAACCCAAAGGGCGGTAACATGAGAATGGGCAGTAAACATAACTGTGCACTACAAAAACAAACATCATTATTTTAATAATATTTTGAACTCTTTGATTCTGGTAGATACTATGTTGACCAAGTAATAGATACATAGTTGAGGATATATTTACCTGCAGCTATATGTACTAATGGTGTACTATAAGATAAAAGGGGACGATCGAATCTCTATACCCCGAAACACTTCAGTTTCCTCCAAAGATTTTGACGATATGGAAAATATTTTGACATTAATTTCATGTATGTACATAGCTACATATACAACCTGTTTTTATCAATTTCCATTAATTTTAAGGGGAGATTCTTTTCTAAGAAACTAGTGTCTTAAATACTGTTAAGTACTGTTATTGAATTAAAAAAATGAATGGCTACACACGTGTAATTATATATAAAATCGATTTTTTTTCGAATTTAACTATAAGCGATATACTAGACAGCTTCTATTAATGAGCCTAAACGTGACTAATTTAACAGAAAACAATAAAACACTTTGGTTTTAACCATATTTATGCGCCGCGATTGAAATTTGAAATTGTCTGATAACTGTAGAAGTGATGGTACTTATTTACATAAAAGTTTAGTTTACAAAAGTCGATTTCGTGTAGAGGTGGTCTCTCTTCCTCTTTCATTTTGACTGTCAATTTTCTTTTATCAATTTAATGTCCTATATCTTAACTAGCCTGAAAATCATTGCGGTTTATTAAGTAGTGGTAAAGTTGGGCAGCGTCGGTCGTAGATGAGACTTGCATTACGGCTTCGTTGCTAATTGCGAAGCCAATGCACTGCGACGTTCACGCGTGCTCCGTGTCACGGGAGTAGCTCAGGTGTTCCTTTGCCTACGACTTGATGTCAAAACGCGGGTTACCATGGGAGTCATTTATCACTATCACCATATCTGCAGGGATACATGATATATGACTTAGGGCCAGTTGCATCAACCACATTTGACAGATACATCATCGTCACGCAGCAGACGTCTATGGAACTTCCTATACAATCAAATTTAACGAACGCTTTAACGATGACATATAGTTTGATGCAACCGGCCCTTAGTCATGATTATGTCGCTGCGAGACAAACTACTCGTCCTTATGTTAATAATACAATTAGAAAAAGAGATGTTATCTATGTCGTGGTGAGATTCTGTTTCGTCAGTCATATGCTAGACATGCTTAAGAAGCGGACAAACCTACGTGATAGGCATTAAAATGCCACCATGCTACGAGTATTACAGCAGCAGTTTAAAGTGTTTAAAAATTGATAAACGTCTATGAATAAGTACATATTCTGTTAAAATCCCTTGCAATGCAATTTAGTTTCCTTGCATATATAGCCAAACACTGAAGTCAATATAATTGTGACTTTAGCGATATTGAATTTATATTTATGTATTTGCAGAATTCGTTTTGTACTCAAAAATTCACGAGTCTGAGTCACGTAATACGGCTTTACAACCATACAATAAAAGTCTCAAGATCCCGAGTCGTCTAATTTGGCTGCCCTTAAATTTGTCTCAAAGACCAAAAAAGATAATGTAATTTAAAATTAGAGTTTCATTTCGTGTCAATGTTTCTCTGACTTTGTGTACAATTTATTTTTTTACGTAAGAACTGGATCACCTCTCGCCGTTCTTGTATATAGCTCATAAAATTACACAGCTAATACGAGGAAGGTACTCAAGTTTATTACATGTTTGATGATTACGATTTGTTTGATATTCTAGAAAGTATTGAAACAGTAAGTAATAAGGGTTCACTTGATAGTTTAACAGTAGAAACTTTGCTATAGAATACTGCACCAGTCGTCATTTGTTTTTGATCTCTCAGGCTACAGCTTTAAACGATATAAACTAGGTACTTATTTACTTATCCCTGAAAAAAAGGAACACTGTTAGATTACCAACTAGCAAAAAATACCATATAACTTAAAAATTATGTTCTGAGCAATAATTGTTAGGTACATTGTGCGAGTGTATTATTTGCATCATCTTTTTTCATTAACGGTTTTTAAACTGTCATTGCCACCATTCCACCTTCGTTATTTATAACCGCTGTTACGTTATTTATAACGCCTTACGGTTAGTAACGAGAGTACCTGTACACACGCATCAAACCGGATGGCGGCCCGATGAGGTTTTACGTCCTCCATTAATCCTCCTGACGACAGCCTATTTAAAGTCGCGAACTTTAATGACATAAACATCATTCTTCTCAACGTCTCTGTAATGGTATTAGGCTAAAGGGATCAGCAGCTTTTGATCGTTTGATAAATGTCCGGGAACTTAAATCATTTGTGGATGTGAGCAATTAATCTTATCAAAATAAAAATGAATGAAATCTTATCAAGTATAATTAATTACCTACTTATGCCTACTGGTAGAAAGGTAAACTACTTATATAACAGCAGAACACAATATAGGTACACATATAAAATCAGCCAAACGGGCGAGTGCAGTGACTGTGGCATTTGTAATATTGGTCAGTCATGACCATCAATTAGCCACCAATCATGATATATTTATATTATGATTAATACGTGTTCCCGTGGCGCGTACCAGTCTACCAGTGCACCTGTAATGTGTGGCGAGATTAATACAAGCCCGCTGATATTAACCTGCAAATGAAGTTTTCACCAGTCTCATGGTAATTACATACGTATATAACATACTGAAAATCACAAATTTTATGAATATACCTATTTTAGCTACTCCTGCATGGCTATTATTACGCTTGCAATTGTATCATTAAATTTATCAACGTGGATAAGAAATCTTTCACTCTCAGACTGACATACTTCCCAGAACGTGACAGATGTTTTATCTACTTTTATGGATAAATGATAAAATTGGAAATGCTGTACTGTTACTTGTCATTTACAGGACTGTGCACATATCTTTAAACACCTACATTATAGACGTCGAGTCATGTTTATAGGCTTTTCCCCAAAAACCTTTTTGGCACCTTTTAACGTACTGGATGTATACATTTTCTAACACATTACATTGCTATGGAACAGAAAAACATACACATGTGTATTTGTGTATTTTTGTTGTATGTGTATTTTTTTTAATTGTCAAAATTTGGTGTCGAAATACAGTAAACATTGTGTATTTCAAGAAATTTATTCTAGAAAGCTATTTAAAAAATAAGTGCATGTTCGTAGAAAAAATATTGTATGCAAAAAATACTCGCCTATATTTGCAATTTTCGGCATCGCCTTAAATTTTTACCCACGCCACTCGCCTTCTTTGACCTCTCTTAAACATAGGTGGCATAAAATACTACTTGCACATTGTAAAACAGAGCTTTTATAGTATTTTACACATCGTTGTAAAGAACAAATCTGGGAAAGGTCACAATTCATACTGGGAGGATATTTGCGAAGATCCGTCAGAGACGATTATGCTTTGAAGAATGCGATTTACAAAGAGTCACGGATTGCGACAAATTGCTCGCACAGAACCGACAAAAGGCATCGAGGATAAATGTTTTCCGCAACAACGGGAAAAGTCATGTTTAAAAATAAACGTTAAAAGCGTATTTTTAAAGAAGCTTCTTTATATATAACTTGCCTCTGTCACTTCTGCATCGTAGGTTCTTACCGAGATTAATACGAGTGTCAGGTATTGCCCGTTCGCCATAGTAAAATCAATACGCCAAATTAATGCCATGACTTTTTAGGCTATAATCGAAGTCACACTATCCGACTTTCTCACAAAGACCTTTGTATGAAACCCAAAACCAAACTTTACACAGTGTCACGATATATAATATCGCCAGGGTGGCTAGCCGAATGGCACAATCGCTCACGAAACGCTCACGAAACGAAGCGCTAGTAGATATCTATCTCTATCGCGCTTGCGTATCGGCGCGACAGAGCCAGCGGCGTATCGCTTTCGTTTGGCGTCGGAGAAATGCCATTCGGCTACGGGGCCAGATCACGTAGTAAAATTCGGTCAAATGTTAGCACCTGGCTTTTCACGACATGACCTGATATATGCCTCATACAAAATCAAGCCGCCAAAACCGGAACCAGTAGTAGTTCACTTACGTGGCTTCGCGCGTATTAATATTCAAAAACTTAAGGAGGATGCCACTTTGGCTGACTGGTCGGGCACATTGCTGGCACAAACTGTTGATGATAAAGTCTCTCACTTTAACTCTGTTCTTCTGAAACTGTTTGATGATCATGCTCCGGTTCGACCAGTTAGGCTAAAGAGGCCACCAGCTCCCTGGATATCTAGTGACGTGCGTAAGGCAATGATGAGGAGGGACAGAGCGTTCCGCGCTTACAAGCGGAATCGGTGTGACGAAAACTGGCGGCTTTTTAAAGTTGCCAGAAATCGCTGCAACCAGGTGGTAAGAGCGGCGAAACGACGTTACATACACGACAACATTACGACTTCTTCACCCGCGGACACATGGAAATTTCTCCGGTCACTCGGAATTGGTAAAACCAAGGCCGATGTTGACTCACTTCCTTTTTCTCTTGATCATTTAAATTTACATTTTTCTCAGGTGTTCTCAATTCTTTAATAAAATTCAAAACCTTGTGTTATATCGCATCTAGGGCTTCCAATACCGGGATCCCGGTATCTCGGGATCCCGGGATCCCGCCTTTTTTTGGGCACATTTCAATACCGGTATTTAATTTAGTAATACCGGGATCCCGGTATTTTTAGAAATTAATAAATTTTGCCAAATGAACGTAAATTACTCATCAAAAACGTTACATTTCTGCACCATGATGGTGGCTACACGCGTAAATCTTGCTTCTTGCTCTCGTTTCGCGATTTGACACATTCTCTGTTTGGTGTTTTTACAATATTTGTATGAAAATGATAGTTTTTTTCGATGATTACCTAGATAAAGATGCGTGTCAAAAGCATTAATTGAGGATGGCCTGTCGCGAACATTTTTTGACACATTTGTTGCGCTTGTGAATTCGCACGTAGTTAAGTGTGATACAAAGCAACACGTCAAACGTTGCAACAGGCCACAGACCACAGACCCTCTGTAAACAAATCGCTCTGATGATAAAACATTTTACAAAAAATTGGTTAATGCATACGAACTAACGTATAACGTAGCTACTCTATGATTTAATGTGCATGTGCGTTAATGTGTTGTACTCTAGCGCTAAACTTTGCCGTAACATTTCCTATAGTAACGAAATTGGGAAATCTGAAGTATCAAAATCAAGAAAATTACTTTCGTAATCCGTAGATTGTTCCTGTTCCTAACCTTCTTGATTTTGATTATCATGATTATTTCTTAATGTGATTTATAATGAAATTATTTATGTGGGACAATTTTGTTTTTTTTGGATAATTGTTCAATGATTTGGCGATTTTGGCGAATTTATTGTATTAGTACTTTAGCGCCTTTAGCGCCACCAAAAACAAAAATACCACTAAATTGTACCACAGATATTGCTTACAAATATTACAATGTGTTTCAAAAAAAAAAATCATCTCATGTACTGGTTTCAAAAGTCAATTATGTGTCTTGTTATTTAATAAAGTGATATTATAGTTAAATCTACAGTACAATTACACCATTAACATTGACTATAAAATGCAAGAGATTACCTACTGAACTACAAGGTTCTATTCCGGACGAGCCTGAAGAGATCGATTTGGCAGAAAACATGGTTTGCTATGGATGCCCGCGTCTTCTTGGGAAATGTCCGATCTGGCTGGCGGTGGGCGATATCTAACTTACATAATCCGTTCACTATTGTCTTGCAGAAACTTTTTTTCGCATATATTTGATTCGTATAAGAGTTCTTGGCAGGAGTCACGATTGGCAGAAACATCTTACGCAAAATATGCTTTGGCATAAATCATTTCGCAGATTTTTGTAATACCGAATTGTCTGTTATCATAATGTGTATGTGCATAATAGTCTTCTAGTCGAACAATACTTTCGCAAATAATATTTAGGCATAATGTTGCAGATTGCTTTTGGATAGCGAGTTGGATGTGTTGGGGATGCAAGATACCTAACACTCCTCCTCATTTCGCTCGTCGTCGCACCTAACGGTGACTCTGGGGCAGCATTTCCTTTTTGATAGCGTGTAATAATTCTGCTCATGTGCGATACGATTATTATGGTATTATAAAACTATGCTAAATCAAAGTCGAGTAACGTTCTGTAAAATGTTATTCTACCAAATGTGGCTTATGCGAGGGTGGTAGTAATAATGCCAACCAAGTTTTCTGCAAAATGACCATTCAACCGATAGTGCTTCTGCGAAACATGTTGTGCAAAGTGTGTTTCTAACTAAAACTGTTCTACCAGATGAGGGTAACCCTAATACAGAATCACCTGAGTAGAGAATTGACGCTCTTTCCCGCTTGCTTTTACTTATATACTGCATCCTCAGTCCCACTCATAACAAAAATAAAGAGCACGGGGCGTAGCCCTTTGAACTATGTATACTTATAAACATAAACAATAGAAATTGAACCGACTTGGCTACATAAGTTTGCGAACCGTTTTGGGTTCAAATCGAAATTTATGAATTTCGAAATGTATTCGATTTGACCCATCACTAAGTCGGATTGGCAAGATTTCGCTGTAGTATAACACTTACGAAAAGTAACAAACGAGATTTTGAATAAAATTTGTTATTTTAAGCAAATTACTTGGTTTTTATACTTTCGCGATCTCAATACCGGGATCCCGGGATCCCGGTATTGAAATCGTTAATACCGGAATTAATACCGGTATTGGATAACGTCCGGTATTTGGAAGCCCTAATCGCATCTTTACCTTTCCCAAATGTTGACACTTTTACATTCACCTCTATCACTGAAGATGAGATCAAAAAGATAGTTATGTCGGTTAGGTCTAAAGCGGTTGGACACGATAATGTGAGTAGAGTCATGATCACCCTTACTCTCGACTGCATTTTGCCTATTCTCACACATATTGTCAACACTTCTCTGCTCTCTGGGGTCTTTCCTTCATGCTGGCGGAGGGCCTTTGTCATTCCACTACCTAAATTATCTAACCCTAGTTCAGTCAATCATTTTCGGCCTATCTCCATTCTACCTTTTCTATCAAAAATTCTTGAGGCAGCAGCTCATAGTCAAATTTCTAAATTTATTCATAGTAATAACCTGCTCTCTTCTTTTCAATCGGGATTTCGATCTGGTCACAGCACCACCACCGCACTTCTCAATGTGGTTGAAGATGTAAGAAACGGCATGGAAAATTCGAGAGTAACGGTGTTGGTGCTCATTGATTTTTCCAATGCGTTCAATGCGGTGGATCATGACTTGTTGCGATTCTTTCTCATCTGAAAGTCTCGCCAAAATCGACCGAGTGGTTTGTGTCCTACCTTGCTGACCGTGCTCAGGCAGTCAAATCCAGTTGTTCCTTATCTGCCTGGTGTGATTTGAACACTGGAGTACCACAAGGTGGGATTCTTTCTCCTCTTTTATTCTCCGTCTTCATTGATCAAATCACCTCCAAAATCCGTAGCTCTTACCACTTGTATGCAGATGACCTGCAGCTGTACACTCAAGCTCCTGTAGAAGACATAGACTCTGCCATTTCGCTGATTAATGACGACCTGGATCACATAGCTGAATGGTCCAGTAGCTTCGGTATCAGCGTCAATCCAGCGAAATGTCAGGCTATTGTTTTAGGAAGCCAACATCAGCTGGTAAAGCTCGGTGCTGTTGCCGTTGCACCGATCCTGTTTGATGGCACCGTCATTCCAATATCTAAGCAAGTGAAAGATCTCGGCCTTGTTTTAGACTCAAGCCTTACTTGGAATGACCAGGTATCTGAAGTCAGTCGTAAGGTGTGTGGAACGCTCCGTTATCTTTATAAATTTAAGAATTTTCTTCCAGTCGGTACTAAGAAATTACTCGTGCAAGCGCTAATTTTACCAGTCATTGACTATGCAGACGCGTGCATGACCAATATCTCACAGGAGCATCTCAATAAACTTGACCGTCTTATTAACAATGGCATTCGATTTATCTTCGGCCTACGCAAATACGACCACATTTCTTCATATCGTCGCCAGTTAAATTGGCTTTCCATTCGTCGTCGTAGGTCTTTTAGAATCCTGAGCATGTTATTCTCCATTTTGTTCGAGCCCTACTCTCCCAGTTATCTGAAATGTAAATTCACTTTCATTACCCCCGTCCAGGCTGTGAACTACGTTCCTCCCGCTCTCTCAAACTCTCCATTCCTTCTCACCGTTCTGGTTTCGTCTCTAACTCCTTCGCCGTCGAGGCAATCCGCCTTTGGAATTCTCTCCCCCTCTCTATTCGACAAGCCCCAAGCAAACTCGTTTTCAAACGACTGCTCCGCAAGCATCTTCTGGCAGAAGAATTCAAATAATGTTCACCATCATATATGTATATGTAATTATATATATTAGTCTATCTTTATATAAATTTATATAAGTATTAGTATTCAACCTGAGTTTAGTAAATTTATGTTTGATGTCACGATTATATTTGTCTCTGTTAGCTATTATTTCTCCTGAGCCAACATATATGTCTCTGTTTAACCCAATGGTTAACTGGTAGAGAATGCCTTTTGGCATTAAGTCCGCCATTTGTACATGTTTCTTTAGTGTGCAATAAAGTTTAAATAAATAAATAAATAATAGGTACTCAGCGGTTGATCAGTAATGTCAGTATAAGCGGAGTCATAAGAAACAGATTCTACTGTACATGGCAGTCTTTGGGTCACAGACTTACATATTTATGGCTACCTACTACCCAAACAAATTGGGTAAGTGGTTTCGGAGAAAATTGGCTGTGACAGATTGACGGACAAACAGACAGACATCCGGTGATCTTGAAGTTTTCCGTTTTTAGGTACGGAATCTAAAAATTAACATAACATCTTTGTAATTTTTTATTCTCACCTTAAGTGCTTAATGCGGTAAGTAAGTAGTTTCAAAGGAGGATGGGCAGTTTTGTATGGACACTGGCCTAAAAACCAATAATGACAAGTCATATGTCATTTCAAAGGTTTTTTTATATTCTACAAATTTTTGTATGGCGGGAAATCTTAAATCGCTGTGTGAAACAAGTTATGGCGAAATAAAAACATTCCATCAATAAGTATTTTTTAACTGTTATAGGGTTTTTGTTCTGTATAACGGTTTTTAAACGTGTTATCATATAAATAAACATAAGAAAACAACTAAATATCGATATGCCATCAAATAATGACCACTATTTTTCAAGCAAAAGGTTCATCAATTATGAGCCATGTTAAGTGCCCAGCTGGAGGAATAAATAGTTCGTGTCTTCCTGCACCAAGGTACCAAACTATAGATACTACATGTGCACAACTCTCAATAGTGCGACGCCCTGTCAAACAAGTGCAGTAATATTGTGCTATCCTACGTATGCCAATACGAATAGGAATAAGCGATATAGGAATATTCAGTATCAAAAAAGTTACATAGTAACGTTTCAACTCATTAAACTATATTTATGCAGCGATAACTTTTTTCACACAAAGATTTGGGATTACCTGTCATAATAAAAGTTTTAGAACTTAGAATAAGCTATCCAGTGACATATCGCATGTCCTTATTGGTCAATAGGCCAATTAGCCCACCCTCCTTACGACAGTCTCCAGAGACAATGAGGATTATGGCAGATATTTCATTATAGACAAATTCGATACTTTTCTTTATAACTCGCACTCGACTCGCACAGATCGTCTCAGCCTAGCCCCAAACTTAGCTTATGGACTATGGTTGTGATACACATTAGGTACCTAGTTAGCTATATATTAAATCTATACTTATACATACTAGTATGTATACAGTCAACCAATTTGAATCCTAGGCCACTGTAGAACCTTTTTACAGTAAACGTCGAAGTGACTTCTTTCACAAATACAGCACGGTGTCAATAAGACAGGGTTCTATAGTGTCCTAGGATTCAAATTGGTTGACTATACATAGAAGACAGCTAATAGCCATGACTCCAGAACGAATATCATACAAAATATTATCCGGGATTTGAACCCAGAACCAAGGCTTTTCAAGCGGCGTCACGAAGCCAGACTGGCTGTCAAGTTTATAATAATTAAGTAAACTGAGCTTCGATGAAACGCAAATAAAGTGTTTGAGCGGAAAGACAGGAAAATCTTATCACGGAGTAGTTACTTATGAGGAACAGGTAATTCCACTAAAACCAATGGGCATTTTGCCTATCCAAGAAATGATACATATGCGTTACACGAATGTGTATTTTACATATGTACCTACTTATGCTTTTGTTGTTCACATAAAGGGTAATTGTTTCGAAATAAACAATAGCAGACGAGCCCGAGAATCGCTACTCCACGTAATGCAACAAGTAGGTACTCGTAGTTTTGTTCGTGCTCAATTATTCAGCGCGCGCTTTTAGAATCTTTGTAAAATCACAAAATTATACAAATGTTCACTCTGCGGGGACATTCCACGCGTTTACATTTATACATGTGTACACTGTTATCATCATGTTACCCGCTCTCGATACTTTGCACTTTTGCCACTCTTTTTGTATACAATAAAATTAACATACATATGTGAATTTGCTGACAGACGTACATGCATATAATCAAATGTTCGACATTTCCAGAGATACTAGATGTATTTTTATAGTTATGATGCTGCGACGTTTAGGCAAATTGGACTCGAAAGACGTCGCGATGTGGAAACACCAGAATTTCCGTATAATCCCGAATATCTCTAAAGCGATCTTTATCTTGAGACCACGGCTCATTGTTAGGCGAGCGCCGATTAGGATTATCTAAGCTAGACAGTTGGTTGCGCATTTAAGTAACAAAAGGCATCCTTCAATTCGAATAAGAGGCAAGTTTCCCCAGATCCCGCATCCGTTATCGATCATTAATCTTTAGAACTGCATGATCATTGAAACCAAATCAATCCTACAAGGTTTTGTTGATTTAATTACCCATTCATTAGATTTGCAGAATGTCAAGTAGGTACTATTAAAATGGAAAGGGAAACATTGACAAACATTCTAACCAACAATTAATAGTATATATACAATTGTGATATTTGTGATATACTTAATACAGAGCTTTTCAGTCGAGTACCATATATTTAGGCCACGAAGCTTGCTGAGTACGGTACGAGAGTGAAAAGCTTAATTATATTTTTCTATGAGTCATCATCGTCATCATCAATGGACGAACAATATCATCATTCAAGTTAAAATTAATGTTAATAGCGTCGTTCACCGTTGTATCAACATCGAATTTCCTGGCAACTAATTGTTTGTAATAAAGACTGTCTCTGATTGGTCGATAACGCGATAGATAAAAAAATGGGTTTCGATAAATTTGCTAGGTATCGCAAATGAAGTTCTATTTTTGAAATTATTACAGTTAACTAAAGTGAACTGTAATGAAATAAATATTATAATTGACTATCCAATACTGAAAAGTCAGCACTTATATTTAGTTTAGTCTGTGGTGTCCTAATTGACAGATTAAAGTCGACGAGTAGAAAAATAAGATTAGCGCGGCTAGCTCTTAGCACTTTGACATGAAATGCTTATTGTTATTTTTGATAGATATGTCGAAACAGAAACTCGAGAAGGATAAACAAATAAGGTACAGCGGGGCAAAACTCGACTGGAAGGAAAATGTAACTGGTCCATTTTTTCCATGTTTTACAATGTTTGCATTATTAAATGTCCAACGGTTATACACCGTGTTTCACTTAATACTAAAAACCTGAAAACAGTTTGTTCAGAATCGAGAGTAGAATCGATTGAGCTATATCTTGATGGGGGTAATATTTTTATTTAAATTTGTATTATTAGTTATTTTTTACGCGCCTATTCTATTGTACTCGTAAGACAACATTGTGTATATCGCATTGCAAGAGGTTGTTTACCTTTTTCAGTATTTAGGGGTATTAATACTGGCTGGTTACTTGGACGATTATTTTTTCCGCTACGAGTTTGACGTTGTTTGTTAGTTTAATCTTAATGTTTATCATAAGTCATAACAAATTGAACTCGTACCTAATTACAACCTTGTCATTTTGAATATTGGGTTTAAATTTGCTTACTGCGATTACCTGTCCAATTTTAAGTTTACTGTGACAAAGATTTAAAGTGTTTTACAGTGACATCTTAGCTGTCTATTGGTAAACCTTATGTCGTTGCAGTAACGTACACAAATAAATAGTTTTATGGTTTATGGTGGAAGTTAGCAATTATTTTATTGAGTGTAGAGCTAAAAGTCAAGTAGAGCTGTACAGAAAATTAAAAATTAAATTTAGATGAGTTTAAAAAAATAAAAATCAGTTGGGGTGTCTGAGGTTTTGCGTGTTACCGGAAACACGTTGTATATGGTAGGTGTGTTCAGTGGATACATGTAGAACTCAAAATCATAGTGTAATAATAGAAAAAATGGATTAGTTACAATTGCCCCCCAGTCCAGATTTGCCACGCTGTACCTTAATGAGTTTTACTTATTTACTGTTTTAGGTATTGTAACTGAGGTGTCTTTCGCTACTTTTATCTTAAATTGATGTCGACTTAATTCTGTGTTTGGACCTTGTTATACATTAGATTACGGTAAATGGAATTTCCGTACTTACTAGTATGAAGTACGGAGACGGCCGCCATATGACGGTTCCGCTTTTCTAAGACACCCGAGCTTTTAGCTATCGATGTGACGTATTCTTAAACGTTGAAATCTCAAGATAGCGTAACTGGGGCAAAGAGACGGTGCACACAGGTGACGGTGCCACCACCGTCGATCACAACGTGAAGCTGCAGAAGGCACTTCATTAACCTGGCGGACTCGTTAGCAGTCATTTCTCAAATTTCTTCGGCATGATTAATTGCTTATTAATTGCGGTACCGTTTAATACCCGATTCCGAGCCACGCGTTACAAGCGGAAACCGACCAAATATTAAGGCATCAGTCAATTTATGTAGTGACTAGCTTTTGCCCGCGGCTTCGCCCGCGTTAAATTCGAGAACTGCGGAATGCTTCATACAAACTGCCACCCCCATTTTAGATAAGTGGGGGGTTAGAAACAGACAAAAAATAGCCTATGTCACTTTCCTACCTTTGCAAGTGCAGATAGCACTTAAAAAATCATGTCAATTCGTCGCTCCGTTAGGCCGTGAAAGACGGACAAACAAACAGACACACACACTTTCCCATTTATAATATTAGTATGGATTCTGATTGCCAAGAGATTTTGATGAGGAGCTTATTAAGTTCAGAACTTAAACTAGTAAGGATGTTGGCAGTGGATCTTTTACATAAACTTTATTTAGATTACGTGTTGGGTAATCGCTTACGTGGCTATTCTCGACCCTCCGTTTGTCTAACTAAATAGCACCTCACCTTCACTATCATTCTCAGCGATGAGCATCGGCTACCAAGTAGCTGTACAACTATATTATTGTTTACAACAGTTGGTAGTAGACATTGGCTAAGAAAAAAACTCCCATGTTTTCTTTTAGGATATATGTATAATAGTAAACCCTCAGTGAAATCCCTGTTTTTCAAATTGTAGCGAGTATGCAAAAAAATCTTATCAAAATTGTGCAAGAGACAAATATGTACTAGAGTATAAATAAGTAAAATCTTATCGCATGGGATAGTTTTGCCAGTTATTTATTAAATACATACACATGATTTAAGAAGTATTGGTTTCACGGAGGGCGTTTCAGTCTTATTTCTGCTTTCGACATATCCCAACGCACCTTAATTTAAATTTAATAACACTGTCTGCGGCACCCTCATAAATAAGTTATTAAATAAAACTTCAAAGGATTCTGTGTTGGTATTGTGCTCATTTGTTCGAGTCTACTTGGCCTGGTAGAGGGTCGGTACTCGGCAAGTCGGCACGAGCAGGGTCAGAGGCGACAGTACCGCCAAATATTGCTGTGGGTGAGGTATAAGATGAGTCAGACGGGATGTGAGCTTTGACGAGCGATTAATTAAAATTGTTTTAGAACCTTTATCAGCGATGGCGTGATTACGTTTAAGTATATCGTTCAACGGTTACATTGTTCCGAGATATTGACTCATAAAACATAGCATAAACATATTAAACATCTCACATGCGGGCTGGATCAATATCTTAATTAGTAGGTGTATGGACTATGAGTCCATAGACTATGAATGGATTACGATTAAGATATTATAATTACACACTTATTTTTTTTTCAAATAACTTATATATTTATCTTTAACTAAGGCAGACGGCGTGTGAACCTGATTGTTTGGGTTCATACCCCCGTTAATTGTATTTATTTGTATTGTATAATTAGTACAGATATGCGTCCCTGTCATGGGTATTTTAAATTTATGTGTCTAAGAAAAGCCTCCTATTTAATAAGGCTTTCAGTGAGACCTGTTTCGTAACTCAATACCTAGAAAACCCTAATTTGATTCAATTGTAAATTCAATTGTATTTAAGTAATATGAAAATATCGGATGAATGTTTCAACTAGATTACGTCATTATTTTAACCGGGCAGGTGAACATATACACCGTGTTTCACTTAACACTAAAAACCTGAAAACTGTTTGTTCAGAATCGATTGAGGTATATCTTGATGGGGGTAATATTTTTTGTTTTAATTTGTATTATTAGTTATTGTTTACGTGCCCATTCTACAAATTCGTAATACAACATTGTGCATATCATATTGTTAGAGGTTTTATACCTTTTTCAATATTTAAGGGTATTAATACTGGCTGGTTACTTGGACGATTTTTTTTCTGCTACGAAATAGACGTTGTGCGTCAGTTTAAATTTAAAGTTTATCATAAGTCATAACAAACTGAACTCGTACCTAATTACAACCTTGTCATTTTGAATTTTAGGTTTAAATTTGCTTACTGAGTCACCTGTTCAATTTGAAGTTTACTGTGAGACAGATTAAAGTGCTTTACATTGCCATAGCTGTCTATTGGTGAACCTTGTGTCGTTGCAGTAACGTACACAATTAAACAGTTTGAAGGCTTATGATGGTAGCTAGCAATTATTTTATTGAGTGTAGAGTTAAAAGCCGAGTAGAGCTGCACAGAAAATTAAAAATTCAATTTAAACAAATAATAATCATCAGATTAAAAAATGAACATCCTAGATACGTTTAAAAAAATAAAAATCAGTTGGGGTGTCGGAAACACGGTGTATAATTAATTAATTAGGGCCTATAGCGTCAGTGCTTCCTTTTCGCACTTTCTGCTAGAGCAGCGGTTCTCAAACTTATTTTCCCATGGAACCCTTTTAGAAAGTAAAACATCTGACGGAACCCTTAAATTATTTTTTTTATTGCAATCTTCATTTTAATAAGCAATCATGATAGTAAAATCTAATCACTAGATGTGAGGTATTACATGAAACGAGGTATTACATGAGGTATTACAATGATTTTTTATTTTATAATAATTGGTGAATATTTGGTTTTATGGAAGAGTATAAGAGTAAGTAATAAGTATATAAGAGTAAGTTGCATATCAGGTACCCAAAATTCACACGGAGCCCCCAGAGACGCTTTGCGGAGCCCTAGGGGTCCGCGGAGCACACTTTGAGAATGGCTGTGCTGGAGTGTGAGATAGAAATTAAGGACCGACGCGATAGGCGATATAACGCCAACGTGCTTGCACGCCTGGCCCCGCAGCCGAATGGCATTTCTACGAAGCGAAACGTCTGGCTCTGTCGCGCCAATACGCAAGAGCCATAGAGATAGATATCTACGAGCGTTTCGTTTCGTGAGCGTTTGTGCATTCGGCTACGCACGCTGATTGATTACCCATCTTACTACACATTTACCACTAAACATTAGTAAATGGTTAGTTCCTATACTATCTTAAAGGTACGGTACACTTATAGGTCATGCACGTCGTACCTATTGTTAAAAATATCGACTGTAAAAGTGTTTTTAACTTGCTTTCGTTTGATTTGGACAGGTTTCTCTCGACATCAAAGAAAGGAAGGAATGTATATTTTCTTTCGCGATGTTATGGGCTTCCTTGTCCATACTAATATTATAAATGGGAAAGTGTGTGTGTTTGTTTGTTTGTCCGTCTTTCACGGTAAAACGGAGCGACGAATTGACGTGATGTTTTAAGTGGAGATAGTTGAAGGGATGGAGAGAGGCTACTTTTTGTCTCTTTCTAACCCCCCACTCTTTCTAACGCGAGCGAAGCCGCGGGCAAAAGCCAGTTCATTATAGAACAAATTACATGACATGACATACACTCAGTTCAACCTTACTTGTCCAATCATGTACACAAACACTGCTGGAAAACATTATCTCACTTTTCTCTGGAATTGCACATTAACCATCACTAAAAATGTATTATACTTACACTTAAATAAACTAACAAAGTATTGTAATCAATCAAAAAACCACTGAAAAATGTCATTTCTAAAACGATTTTCATCAATAAATTGTAATTACGAACGGATGACATCAAAAACTCCTGACATATGAAGTCTAAATTGTCTATGAGTCGTAATGTTGGGATGACAACTTATCGTTATGAACAATCGATATTAACGTTTGAGTTTGTATAGCTTGGAAAAAGTGCGTTGATATTAATTACAATAATTTATCAAATTTATTAACAGACTTCTTTACGTTTTATTTCCTACCTCTTTACAATAAATATTTTACTATCAGTATATTTTTTGTTGTTAATGTTAGGTACTATAAAATGAATACTGTACTAGCCTTTTCCATAGGATTGGTGCAAATGTGACGATACCTAGTTAAATTTTGGTTTTTACATAGATATTGTGTGACGTAAAATTGAAAATCCTCTGATGACGTTAGCAGCGTTTATTTACAAATTATCGGTAATAAATCATTTTATCGACATTTCCAATCACTAGTAATTGTCTTTGATCATATTTGACGTTTCGTTTGTTTACATGATAGGACAAGTAAAGATGAACCAACTGTAGGTATATCTAGCAACTATTTATACCTATTTCACAGTATAATAAAGAGTACTATCGTACAGTATGGCCACTCCCGCTCCCCGCTGAAAGTACCGCCCACCCCCTCTCGGTTACCTCACAGTTACCGCCTGTCAAAAACACGAACAGTCGGCCTGTCATATTTTACTCATACAAGCATAGTACGCGTTCACCTACACGAGCTAAGACTGTGTGCTAGGAATGCGCCTCTTTCAATATTAAGGTCCTAATTTATTAGATGCAGATATTTTTACAGCTGATAGTACTCGGTCTCTGGAGTATATTAAACCGTGAAACATTATAGCTTTTACGATGTTTTTTTGGAGAAAACGGAAAAACACCCTGTTTATGTGATTATTAAATGAAAACTCATTGAACAGATTCTAGTACCTCTTTTACGTACCACTTAACTGTAATTGGCCACTTCAATGACATGTGCAGTTTTCCCGCCGAACCTTTACGACATTTTCCGAGGTGTGCCTATGTACCTAGGTTGTAAATGATGTAAACAACCTTTTGTAGAAAATGTTTTCTCCAGCACCAGTCGTTTTGTCAGTCTAATGTACAGTGCCCGGCAGTAAATTAAAATAGTTATGTCACCAAAATATCGCTTACCAATTCCATACTTCCATACTTAAGAATATAAATGGGAAAGTGTGTGTATCTGTATGTTTGTCCGTCTTTCACGGCAAAACGGAGCGACGAACTGACGTGATATTTGAAGTGGAGATATTTGAAGGGATAGAGAGTGACATAGGCTACTTTTGTCTCTTTCTAACCCCCCTCTTCCGTAAAATGGGGGGTGGTGGTTTGTATGAAGAATTTCGTAATATTCGAATTTAACGCGAGCGAAGTCGCTGGCAAAAGCTAGTAAGTAATAAAGGCATTTGAACCGTCCTCATTCCACGCCTTGGCGGGCCACTATGAGTAAAACCCATTACCCTAAATGTTGGTAAAAACAGTGCTACACGACTATTTATTATCATTATTTTGAAACATATTAAACAAGTTGTGCCATAAACAAATTGAAACTGTTGTGATTCATGTCAGCACTACGTCTAAGTAGGTACGTTTTATTTGCTTCACGCTTATACACCCTGTTTTTATTGAATTCCGTTAACTTTAAAGGAAGGTTCTGTAGATCAAATACAATTAATTTTTCTAAGAAACTAGCGTCTTAACTCCCACGGTTATCGAGTTATTAAAAAAATAAAGATAATTACTGAACACGTGTGTGACAGCCTTTACCAATTCCTAATGTTATTTGTTTTGACATGTGCCGTCAATCACTTGTCACTAACTTGAATGTTATTCTTAAGGGATCTCTCACACTAATAAATTCATTTATTATGTATGAAAACGATGAAAAAAATTTTTTGCGAATTTAACTAAAAGTGATATACAGGGTGGTTCCTGATATTGAACCTAGCCTAGCTACGTGGCGAATTTAACGGAAAACAAAAAAAAACACGGTGTATTATACATACTATGTTATACATAGGTAGAGTACCCGCGAACAATCGTATATCTCACCACTTTCATGTTTTGCCAGTAACGTTTTTCAATATTTTATTTGGTTTCCATCTTACTACATTAGGTAGTCTAATTTGTGCAAGCGATTTAAAAAAAAATGCATGACGTATGTTCAAAAATTCCCGGAAACATCAATCATATTTAATTTCATTACTTACAACTAATTTAAAATGATGTATCTGAATATATACATAAATATAATTATGGTCGTATTAAACCTACCGTTTGTGTGTCACTAAATGTTACTATCGATTGGGTGTTTGTTCTTGGCATTTGGCAGACAATTGGTCTTGAACATGAAAACCCATGGACGATTACCAATTATGTACCATTTCGACGAATGTGATTGGTTGAATGAACATTGTTACATTGTCAAGAAATTGGGAGAAGGAAAAATAAATTCGGCGTACTTAAAGGCAACGAACCAATTGAGCAAAGATAACTAAAATTATGACGAATATGACGATGCGAGTGAAGCTACTTTGTTAGATCTGAGATCTGTGTAAGATTATCCCCAAATTGTCCTGATAACTGTAGGCTATACCTACTCCTTATACTGACCAACATTAATTTGTTCAGTGGCTTTTAAAAATAAGTAACTTGTATTTTGATTTTTATCACCTTTGAAAGTTTTTCCTAACAGGTAATGTACCTATTGAGAATTCTATTGCCTAAAGTGTGGCAGACAACGCCAATTACAAAAATAATGGCGTACATTGAAGCTAATTATTTATTTTGTATAAAAATTAGAAAACTTAAGACTTCATTATTTTCAAAAGTAATATAGCATATAGAGTATATGTAGCATACAGTTAAATTTTTCTGCTTTGTTACAGGCCCCACCCTGTATGTCGTTTGTTATGTAAGAAAAGTCATTAAGTCAAGTTTGTAGTGTTGTTTTTCATTATTTGATCGACATCAACTTCTTCACATTTTCAACTGAGTTCATAGGTTCTGTTATATAATCATTCCGGATATTTATTTAATCGAACATATTTATAAGTTGTAAATAGGTAAATTAAAATCGAACGCATTCCCATTTCTGGATTACGCGGTTCAATGGCACTTTATTACTTAATCAAATCAACACACATTTCGTTCAATTCAAATAATTAAATTTGTGATTTAATTATTTTGCACCAACTTGTCGATAATCGTATGCAATTGTACAGCATCTATTGTTAATCGGATTACAGTATACTTAACTAAGTACATAGTAATATTGTTTATTTAATTTATTTTTCGCAAATTATAACTTCGGTATAGAAATCATCGTGCCACGCCGGCGCGCCGCCGCCGACTAGGGCGGGTCGTCAAAAAAGTCGCTCCGATCTCATATAATTTCAGACCAAATTTAAAAAAAATCTGGTGCGGTGTGTGAAGGGCGTTCAAGGTCACTATGTAAATTTTTATTGACGAAAATTCAGTGCCTGTGCGCTGCTCTTAGGCGCGATCAACGTAATATTTTTTAACCTATAATTATTACGAACCTAAAACGATATTTCTAGGTATGTACTTTTTGAGAAAAACCTAAAGATTTTTTCATTTTTTAAAACACCACTTCACGCCGGCGGCGCCCCGTCATCGTCATGCCGGGGCTGCAGCGCGGACTTCTACTTCGGTATTATATATTTATACGGGAATAGAACGAACGTTGAGCTCATTATTTATTCGGCATGCTTGTGTTGTAATAATGAAAAAATATTTAGCTCGCATGACTGTGTATTCGTAAGCTTCTACCAACACACGAAACGTCAGGTCTGGCCACAAACTAATCTGTTACCGTAATCGTGAGTGTCCACGCGGCTCGGATATAACTCGAAATGCTTTCGCGGCCCTCCCACGACAATTCCAACTCACACTGATATCATTAAGACATCCGAAGGATGCCATTTGGAAGTCGCACTTCTCGCCGTACTGGCCCGCAGCCGTATGGCGCGGGCGAGACGCACGATATATTCTGTATGATATCGTTCTGATTTCGTTTGAATTTCCCTGTCTCTCTAATAAAATCTAATTAAATAGTAATAATATCGTTGCTGTTGTCGGCTAAGGTTCTAATTTTTTTGATTTTTATTATTCTATGGCGGTAAAAGTTTTCGATTTTCAACGGAGTTTTAGACTTTCAAGTGGTTCCCCAGGAAGCTATATTAAATAACTGGAAATCTCTCCTTCAATACCAGCAATTATTATATTTAAATAATACTGTAATACAGCTATATGTATAGATATACAGCGGTAAACCAGATATAGAATTTATTACTTTTTTGACGACCGGCCTGGCCTAGCGCGTAGTGGCCCTGCCTGCTACGCCGCGGTCCCGGGTTAGATTGAAACTACGGCCGGCTATCCGAACTCACAATCTTGCACTCTCCGTGGCTATGTCGAATCCAAACGGAAGAGCAATACAGAGAGATAAGTTAACTTTATACTTCGGAGCGTGAACGATTGTCACTTCGGGTAGGCCGGCTGGTACCTACAGTTAACATTATTAGTATAGCTGATATAATAACACCCCCAAAAAAACATACATCCTGAATAACTTTTCTAAATATAGATAAATCCGTACATTTCGCGGTTAGATGTGTTGAAGTTTGATATTTTTTTCTATGTATAACTATAACCTACTTAGTTCTTTCTGAAGCGTTATTTGATCCTCTAGTTTTGATGCTGACTGAGCATGCACATTCCACTTTCCGAACTGTTCAATACACCCTTTAGTTGGAAGTTGGAAGCTTTCGCTTCCTTGGGTATAATTAAAGATGAATCTAATATTATGTGCGTGATGAAATACCGAATGAACGCCAACAGACAGCTTCATCCTTTTATAGCAGGCATAATTGCGCCAAATTTCTGTCATCAGGACCACGAACCAAGATACATATATTAAGAAATTTATTTAAGATAGATTAGAATACATTTGTTTTATATCACATCTTGCAATAGGCCCCTATACATATATACAACTTGAAGCTAAATAGGATCCTACTCGGAATGCTAAGTGCGTTTTATCTGATCCGATATTGGATGAAGGACCGATATCCCATGTATTCATGCCGACATCTTTGATTTTTGCTTTTGAACCTCCTACATCCGATATCGGATAGGATAAAGTTAAAACGCAGTAAGATATTCGGGGCAACTTAATGTTAATTATATCTTATGGGTAATTTGATTACGTAGAGTGCTCCCAAGACTTCCAAGTTGTCAGACTGATAGAATACAATATGATGTCAATTTAAAGATATATTAGGTATAAACTCAGTTTGCAAAATTTACTGTCACTTTAACATATGTAGTGAGAACTATGGTTCTTTGGTTTGGTTGTTTACTCGTAACATGCATCGTTAATAGTGTAGCAAGGTGCATTCTTTTACGAGAAATATAGAGATACGGAAAGAACAGAGGGTTTTTTAATCCTATATTTTAGATGAGAGTAAGTAAGTAAGTAAGTAAGTAGGTAAATATTCTTTATTGCACCATTTTACATGTTATAAATATACAGAATGTTGAGTGAGAGTATAACTAGGTAACAACAGGTACTGCATATGTCAGTGATTTTTTGCCCCAAATTAGGTAATGTATTTCAGAATATCTATTACCATCATGTGCAATACTATTTTTAGCTTATACACTGTAACCGCTTGTGCTTATGGATGAGCAAATTATTTTTTTTTTTTTTTAGTTGGCTTTCACTCCTCGGTCGAGGTGGATTTTGCCAATGACGACGTTTTTCAACATACAACGCACGTAAAGAATGTTCGGTGAACTGAGAATTTTGATTTTGGGAAGGATTGGGGACCTGACATGGACATGGAAGAATAATTGTTATTTGGACGTCACAGACAAAACAACACTTAATTATGAAGGGCATTGGAAGGAGATAGATTCGAAAGTTATTGACATGAGAGGAAGATAGAAAAGGATTTAAAATTTATTATTTTTTTATTTTTAAGCCAACTATAGAGCAATATATAATTATACCATAGACAACAAGAAAGCATGAGTAGAAAAGCACGCGGTAGAAACGAAACGTAAGATGCAAGATGGAGGCAAAGCAAAAAAGGTAGAGTCAGTTTTAGAGAATATTATAGCTTTATGTTATTTTCTTTGATATGTTTTATAAGCAAATGAATTAATAATTTAATTTCATTCATTCATATACTCGTATCTACCCTCAATAGTCAATAAATTATTCATTAATACAAATGTACAAACTCCAAATTTACTTTATGTTAAAATAGTCTCCGTATTTGGCAGTTGTTAATACTTTTTCAAAACATTTTCACAAACAAACCAATCCCATTGAAACGGTTAGATGAGTGGGCACTGGGCACTGAGTCAGTGAAGGGTGCGAACGGACATTAACATTCATCCTACTCACAGCGCGCTACATTTGCAGTATCATTATACTGAGATTACTTATTTCTTCTGAAATAATCAGGCTTATTCACAACGCCGTGCAAAGCTGGGGATCAGTTTTATAAGAATGAGTTGGAAATATTATGAATCATGGCGAAAATATACAAAATATAATAAATAAATGAATGATAAAAATCGGACGTAACCTAATATTTATGCTAAATATTTACCTTCGCAAGTAGTAGTGGTAAACAGAAGCTCAGAAAAGACACAGTGCTGCTTTCAGTCCGGAGCTCGCGGGTTGAAACCCTGGCACGTACCAATGAATTGTTCGGAACGTAATTATATAATGTCTATTCATCTTCTTCTTATTAGACGCTTTTCGGTGAAAGGAAACGTAAAAAACGGACTAATCCAAATTAGTCATTTGGGTAGAATGGTCAGAGAGAACTTTTTGTCTCTTTCTAACGCGAGCGAAGCCGCGGTCAAAAGCTAGCATGTATATAAGTAAATACAAGTAAATACATAATTATAATTACATTATATGCGGCTAGTTGAGTACATGCTTACAGAAGCGAACTTTAATATAATTAAATATGATGACTATGTTATGCACTATAACCGCCTGTACATCGTTACACAAGTGGCAGATATCTTTACGCTCCCCTGCTCATGCAGAATGCACAACGTGATAAAATTAATGTTGGGAAATGGAACACATATTAAATATAACAGGCAAATAACGTACAATAGTCGTATTTAGAGATCATCATCATCATCATCAGACATTTATCGCCCGCTGCTGAGTACAGGCCCCTCTTTTAATAAGCCACTTGTCCCGGTCCTGAGCTAGTCTCATCCAGTTGTGACCCGCAATTTTCCGGATGTCGTCCACCCAACGAGCTATTTAGAGATACCTATACCCTACATGTATCCCTTAACTCTTCTGTCTAATTTATTTTTTTAATTGTAATTATGGGAAAATTGCATGTTATTGGTTGTGTTGGGTGGTCTATTTGTTTTTTTTTAAATGATTAATAAATCAGAAATATTTAATTAAATTGTTTATTTGCATTGTTTTCTTTTGTTTCACATTTTAAAAGGTATTTTTTCGTTTATTTTGGTGTGGTGTGAAAACTTTGTGTTTCATTCAGTGGAAAAGTTGAACAGGATGTCACTCTCCTTTTTTAAGTAACCTTAAACATAGGTTGCATTCAATATTATAAGTTATCAGGCAAACTTTAATAAATACATAAAAAATATATGACAAGTTTATTATTTTAATACTATTATGTACAGCCAGATGCAGAGGGAGGTGACCCCAACAAACAAATTTATAAGCACCCGGGTCATCACCTCTCTGCATCTGATGAGTGATGGGACTGATGGGTGATGGTACAAACAATGAAATTACAATATCTTTCGATTAAAAAAAAAAGATGAACAAAAATGATGATGAAGTACATTATCTATCTCTCGCTTAGTGACCGTATTGCTATTTTTACTCTGTGGTATGATTGCTGTATATTTGGTTTGTTGTATATTACTAAGTATGTTTATGTAAGTCTATTTATATTCTCTTATACTCGTATGTGTATGGTTATTCAATTTGTGCGTTGGAAATTTGCAGAACTAAGTAATATGATTTTTTTATAACACCCTAACACCTACTCTTTTTGATTAAGTATGTTTTTTATTTCCGCTACTTATGGGTTGTCTGGTAGAGATCGCTGTTTAGCGATGAGACCGCCTGTTGTCTGTCTCTATTTATGATTTGTTTTGTCTCTATCGTATCTTTTTTCTGTATCTTTAGCTGAGGTGTGCCAATATAATTATATATATTTATCTATTTGTACTATGTAGTACGTAACCAGCGCTACGGCTGCTACGAGAGCACTCGCGTACGCGCTACGCACATAGACGATAGCGTCTGATACTCGTATAAGTCGTATTTAGCAATAGCCACATGCAGCTACGCTACGGATAGGGCGCCCAGCCGCCCACCCTGGCGGATGATATTATTAAGTATAGTATTCTGCGAATTGTGCGAATATTTCGCCTGGGTAGTGAAACTTCATGTTTACATTCAGATGTCTAGGGTACCATGGACATATATAGTATACTAGGTGCACCGTGCGTGTATTTTCTTGCTTCTACACATCTGTAACCGTAAGCAGCTCACGTCCTAATGTGGTTTGTTGTCAATCAGTTCATTAATGTAAATTAATCAGAATTGTCGGCTATAATTCAAATTATTCACGACAGTAGGTTGGTAAATCAGTTAGATATACAGAATATCGACGCACATTGGATTACTGGGATGAATTTAGACCGGCTCTGTTCTGGTGCGCTCGATCAGCACGTACCATCAAGATTGTATTGCCTTGAATGGTGGCAAGTAATATTCATTGTTATTACATATTACTGAGTTATTACATTAGTTTGTGAAACAAGCAAATTTGTCAATATTGTGTTATTTTATAACACGCAATCAATTAATGCATTTTGGTTTGGTATGAGCAATTTTAAAGCGTTGAAATTTCAGTGTGAATATTTGCTTAATGGTTTAACATACCTTTTCATGTCTTGTTTGAATACGGTCATTTGGTCTTGTCATAGCAGTTCTTTAGGAATTTATTTATCTTTACTTCCTCAATGAACGCGCAGCGCAGGAAAGCTCCAGCCACGCGTTCGTAAGATAGTGACTTACATAAGATCTAACCTCGTCAGGAAAAACTGATCTAGTCGGGTGAAAGCGAATAAATGAACAACCGTTATGAAAGTTTTCCCTTCTTCTCGAAAGGCTGTTAGGCAAGTAACATTGTTTCGAAATCATTTACATACAATTTAACTTTTATATGAAGTAGGCCGATGGTAGGTAGGTACTATTGCTGATTACAACTTTCAACATGCTGTTCTCAATACTTCCGAGTTTCGTGTAAGAAGTCCTTATTCCGCTATATTATACTGTAATTTTAAGATGCTCACTGTCACTAATACACGCCTTGTTGTGGGCATGAATGATACGAGTATAATGCCAGCGACGGCCTTTGGAACAATTTTGACTAAGTAGGTACTTTACCGGACAGGTAACCTAAGATTTAGCATAGAAAAACCCACTAAGTGAGGGCAACTAGCTTTTGCCCGTGGCTTCGCTCGCGTTAGAAAGAGACAAAAAAGTACCCTATGTCACTCTCCGTCCCTTCAAGTATCTCTACTTTAAAAAACACGATAATTCGTCACTCCGTTTTGCCGTGAAAGACGGACAAACTAACAGACACACACACTTTCCCAATAGGCTAGTTTCCTATACTTAAAATAAAATATTTTATGCAGTGCACGAAATAAAGCATCACATAATTAGAAGAAAAATATGGGCAGTAGTTATGTTTAAGCATAATTCCTATTTAATAAGTTAAGGAGAAAGATATAAAGTAAATGAATTGACCGTGACGTCACTCCTCAGTATTTCATAGTAATTCCATATTAGCAAATCGTTTTGACAGTTCATAAAAAGAAGCTGATTGGACTAGTAGGAAACTATTAGCCTATTATAATATTAGTATGGATATGTACCTATATATAAATAGTTCATCGTCGAGTAAAGCTTTTTGATATACCTACGCTATTTTATTAATCAAATCAACTAGAGCGTAGGTAGTCACGGTATTATAATACTTTCATTATTTATGAAGAGCTCACTATGCATTATTTAATGTCTACGCGACCATGCTTGCCTGCCTGATTTTCTATTTTTAATGATCAGTATAAAATCCGAACCAAGAATTTTCCAGCTTTCCGGCATGTAAATACAATTCACTTTAACCCCGGCCGTATACAGGGTGTATTTTTGATATTACCTTTAACCAGATCAAGGTTTTAGTTCTAAGAACCTATACAACAAGTAATTATAAGTTTGGTCCTAACTGCCAGAGCGTAATTAATTAAAAATATTTGAACTACAATTTATTGCGTGCCACTAAGTATTTGACATCTCGAAGCTACGGAACTATTTGACAGTTCGTATGTCAAGTCAGCTTACAAAAATAGCAATTCATTGTAGTATTTTTTAATTTTTTACGTATTTACATATGAAAATATGTTGCGTAGGACTTTTTCTAATAATAAACCTTTAAAATATTGGGTTGGTAAGAAAGTAATGAGCGAATTATAACCAATATTGTAATTTTTATTTAATTTATTATTTTAATCATTTATCAAAAATATAACGGCCTTCGTTATCTACTACTTGTCTCCATCGTTCTGGTAAAGAATGAATAGCATCGGCGAAGAAGTTCTTAGGTTTAGATTCAAAAAACTCAGCTATGTACTGTCGTAGATGGGCTTGATCATCGAACTTTTTTTCATTCAAGGCATTGCTTAGCGATCTGAACAATGCGTAATCCGTAGGTGCCAAGTCTGGAGAGTACGGTGGATGAGGTATCACTTTCCAACCTAGCTCCAATAGCTTTAGCCGAGTCACTTTTGCAATGTGTGGGCGAGCATTGTCCTGTAAGAAAAAAACTTTAGCATGCTGTGGACGATTCTGACAGATTTTTTGGTTTAAATTTTCAAGCTGATTACAGTATACTGATGCGGTAACAGTCATTCACTTGGTAGGAGTTCCCAGTGAATAATACCATGAATATCCCACCAAACGGACAGCATAACTTTTTTCGGGTGAGGCTCTGTTTTTGGTGCCTCTATTCCTTTTTCGTTTGGAGCTAGCCACTGACGTTTGCGTGTGTGATTTATATATAAGACCCATTTTTCATCTCCAGTGATAAGATGGTCCAACCAGTTGAATGTGCGGCGAAAAGACAGAAGTTGTATGCAGATATCGGCACGGCGGTTTAGTTGATGTCTATCAAGTTCGTGCGGTATCCAAACATGTGTTTCTATGGTGACATGAGAGCAGCCTAACTCGGTAGCAAGAGTACGACTCGTTAGCCTCGGATCTCCTTCAATTAAGGTTTTTAATTTGGCTACATCAATCTTCACCGGTCGACCAGATTTAGGTTGATCTGATAATGAAAAGTCGCCACTACGAAACCGCTGGAACCATCGTTTCGCCGTGGCCTCAGACACAACTTCAGGAGCAACACGCTGACATATATATTACGCACTGCTTCGGCGGCTGAATGGCCAGACTGAAATTCATATAGTAAGCAATGCCTTACATGCACTTTTAATTCGTCCATTTTCTTCCTTATATTAGCTCGGCGACAGCTAGTGAATGACTGACGAGAAACTGTGCGACTCGCCCTTTATATACTTTCGACCATAGAAGATTCTAGAACTCTCTCAAAATTTTATGTGGAATTCAATCGATCGTTCATTACTTTCTTACCAACCCAATAAATATGAGGTACGAGTAATATCAAAAATACACCCTGTATATCAACAATAACATAGCACAAAAAGAAGGCCGCCTAAATAGCTGGCACAATCCCATTGCTAGAGCAATAACAGTGCATTTGATGCAGCCTTCTTTTTGTACGACGTTTGTCCGTCACTGCCCCCTTTAGTCATGTCCTCATGTCAGAGCGAAGTGATCCTTGAATAGGTTAAGCGAGATCAATTACGCGTTAAATAACTTCTCGAGATTTTCTCTTATTAATAAGCAGTACAGTCTCATCTAGTTAAATGAGCAACAATATGATGTAAGGTCAATACGGATGTGTCATAAGGAGAAGTGTGTCTGGCCATCATATTGGGCCTTTTTACTTATTGTCACAGGTGGCTTTGCGAGTTCATACCTTTGCTACTTGCTACTCACCATTAGTGGTAAACGTATTGAACTCTCAATAAACACTGATAATTGTTTAAATAAGCCAAATGTGAAGGCCAGACACATTTCTCCTTATGGCATACTTACCCGTATTGACGTCACGAGCCCCCAATTAGAGTGTTGTTAACAAAAATTAACTCGTTGTCAGTTTTGTGACTACAATTAAGTATAAAATCTGTGTAAATATTTTCTTTTTTCACATTCTGAATGTAGATTATCGCTCAAAGTTTATGTACTTAACACAAAAACAATATGTTTATAGAAATTTCATGCTAAGTTGTCGTCACAAAACTGACAGTGAGTTAATTTTTGTTAACAACTTACGCGAATTGGGGAGTCCCAACCCAAATTCTGAAAATGCTAAGGGCATTTTCAGATACGAGTAATGTTCATAGTAAGTAATAGAATCATGTTCTGATATTTATTTATGTGCGCGTAACTGTGAAAATATGTGCGTAACTGTGTAGATGTTATACGTAACTGAACTCGATTGTGGGCATTTTCAGAATTTGGGACCCAAAAATTACCGTTATAAATAAGTCGTTAACAAAAATTAACACGGTGTCAGTTTTGTGACGATAATTAAGTATAACATTTCAATAAAAATATTGTTTTTTGTTAATTACATAAACTATAAGCGATAATCTACATTCAGAACGTGAAAAAAGTAATTTTTTAGACAGATTTTATGCTTAATTGTCGTCACAAAACTGACTCCGAGTTAATTTTTGTTAACGACTTACGTTAATTTTGGGTGCCTAATTTTGATAATGCCCTTGTACAAAAATCCGTTGCATAAAACAGGGCTTTCTGGCTGTATTCTGACATGTAAATGCAATCAGCCCTGATAGTAGACCTATCTACCTGCCGTGCCCCATTACTCATGTCAATTACTTGAAGTGAGTTCTTGTATGGACGGACCTGATCCTTCAATGGGTTAAGCGAGATCAATTACGCGCTAGTCCGCCCTCAGCGGCCATGATTGAAAACGCTGACCCAAATAATTTCGTAACTTGTTGGTTATATCTTATGTGCTGTTAATTAAATGTACCTCAGCAATTCCCGTCAACTTTGTACAAAAATTAAGGGAAAAGTTAAATTTGTTTTTATTAATTCCTATTTTGTTACCAAGATTTTGTTGATGACTTGAGATTTTATTAAATTTTATTTCGTCATTAAGGTTCTCTAGTATCTATATTTTCTTAATTATAACAATTATCCTGTATATCTTACGAAAGTCGAATTATATTACTAAATGTTGGTAACAAAATAGGATCAATTAAAATTTGCTGACGTGGCATTGTACAAAGTTGACGGGAATTGCTGACATAAGTACCTATAATGGGATATTCAATTATTATCATACAGACTATAGTCTAGATGTACCATAACGGGTCACTTTATTTAGCAATACTGTTTGTTTTACTTTAAATTAAAAAAAATAAGGTACAGCGGGACAAATCTCGGCTGGGGGGCAATTGTAACAGATCCATTTTTTCCATTATTACATTATTAAGTTGAGTTCCACATGTATTCACTGAACCCGCGTGCCCCATTTAACCAGTGGACACTAATTAATAATGCAAACATTATAAAATAAAATAAAAATTGAACCAGTGTAATTTGCCCCCCAGTCGATATTGTCCCGCTGTACCTTATTTTTTATTTATTTAAAGTAAAACAAACAGTATTGCTAAATAAAGTGACCCGTTATGGTACATCTAGAGTATAGTCTGTATGATAATAATTGAATATCCCACTGGATTGAATACTATTCAATCCAATGGGATATTCAATTAGATCTAGATTCTAGAGTATAGTATGTATACTCTGTATGATAATAATTGAATATCCCATTATAGGTAGGTACATTTAAGCGGCTTTTGAATATTGTACGTTACCTTGATTTAATAAGGCAACGCGCATGTGACACTGTTTGAGTTGCAGGCGTCCATAGGTTACGGTGACCGCTTTACATCAGGCGGACCATATACTTGTTTGCCACCGACGTAGTATATAAAAAAATAATAATAAGGGTACCTACAATCGCCATTCAAGATCTGATAACAATTGTACAGTCACCGGCATAAATAAGTAATGATTTCTGTACCTTGTCGCTGTTAATTATTTTACAATTTCGTATGACATTTCAAACACGACGTTAAAGTGACAAGGTCCAGAAATCATCACATATTAATGCTGGTGACTGTACCAACTAACTGTAAATTCACTTTGCACTTTGCGTTTTGCACTTTATAATGGTATTTAAAACCAAATATTTCTTCTTTTCAGATTATTTTGGTGTTTTCAAGCATCCCCCGACACTTCACCCACAAAATGGTAAGAACGACTATAATAATTACACAATTGTGTGTGTCTTTGAGCTTTTGCTTTCCACTGCCACGGTACACCCACTTAACATACACTAGTGCTACCACTAGCAATCGTAGCGAAGTTAATTTTATTGCTAACTTTCAGTACTACTTGTCACTTTTTTCAATTTAAACGCATCCTACCAAATAGGTTCCAAACCTGTGTTCTATGATAAATGCGACCAATTTTGTTTCGTATTTGAGGAAGTTTCTTACATATAGGTACTTTAACGAGTATTCTAATCTGTTATATCCAAAAATGAGCAGACTTAACAAATTTTAACAGTTTAGAAATAAGATTGTAGCCATTGAATTTGAATGAGGCAAATTCTACTTGCTCATTAATAAAACAATATACGCTCATAAGGTTTGCGCGCACGAAGTAAGTATTCCAACGGAAACAATTGTTTTATTTTATAGGTACCCACATATTTCCAATTAAGGTACAGCGGGGCAAATCTCGACTGGGGGCAATTGTAACTAATCCATTTTTTCCATCATTACACTATGATGTTGAGTTCTACATGTATTCACTGAACACGCCTACCATAATTATGTAACCGGCGAACACTCTATTTAATAATGCAAACATTGCAAAACATGAAAAAAATAACCAGTTACATTTGCCCCTCCCCAGTCGAGATTTGCCCCGCTGTACCTTACCTATAGATATTGCGTTTTCATCAGCACCTAGTGAAAGTTAAAGAGAGTCCACAATAATGTGACTGACATTGGGAGCTATAATAAGTTACAGCATGATTGTAACACAATTGCGTTGAACGCGGTTCTGTACCGACCGTATTACGACTCGCAGCTCGCAGTCGACGCGTCGCGATGAGCCGCCCGCCGCCGGGGAGTATCCGGAGGGATCAGCGGAGCCAATATTTGCCCGCTTCCGACACGCGCCGGCGAGAGCACCTGTTGCATTGCAATTACGATAGGTTTATGCTTTTTGTGCTTTTGATTATTTCTTAGGTAGTTAGTAGTTACTAGTGCAGCGGAGCTTTCCAATACCGATGGGTTTTAGCGTACGTGTTATTTATAAGTCACGTGGTGATTGATGGCCTTCATGACAGTACATTTTTGTTGGGAATATTTTTCTTGGTTTATTTATTTGAAGAGATGGAGAGCATCAGTTGCATTGAAATTACTATAGGTTTATGCTTTTGATATTTTTTGTACTAGTGCTGTGGAGCGTTCTGATTGCTATGGTTTTTTTTGCGTGCGTGTGATCCATATAAAAGTTTATAATGTTTGAAATGTGAAATTGGAAATGTATTTTTTCGCTACTAAATAGTATATATTTTTTACAAATGCAACAAATGAGTAATAAATATACTGTAAGGTCAAGTGTCTGGCCTTCAAATTGGGCCTATTTAAACCCATTATCAGTATTTATTGAGAGTCCATATGCCTACAACTAATCGTGAGTAGCAAGTAGCAAAAGCATGAACTCGCAAAAACACCTGCAGGCCTAGCACATGATGGCCGCGGGAGTATGTCGCCGCGAGATAGACTAAGTCCTTATGTCATTAATACAATTAGACAAAGACGTGTCATCTATCTCGCGGCGACATACTCCCGCGGCCATCATGTGCTAGGCCTACTGTGATAATGTGTGTGAGAAAACGGTCAAATGTGATGGCCAGACACACTTCCCCTTATGTCACACTTAACCGTATTGACCTTACTTAAATAACTGTTTTAAAGCTACTCTATACACACGGAAAATGCAGAACTGTAATTCTTCGCGTTACGTATTATAGAGATGTATTTTACAAATGACATAGCTCCTGCTCGCGATTTTATCATAATAGAATTTTGTAATGAAAATATCGTAGACCATCTCCATGCTACAAACATAATTTTAGTTAATTGGATTTATCGATCGGTAAAAAACCAATATCTGAAATGCGTATTATTACTTTTAAAATCAGTACGTCTAAGCTACTATCTCAATAATATACGTCTTCTTGAGCTAATCACAGGTTAATTTTTTTTTTGCCCTTATTGAACTGTATACTATAACTAGTACATAAGAAAATCACTCGTTTAAAGTGAATAAAAGCTATCAGATAGGTCATCCATCACAGCACGGCGGACAGCTACGGTGCTATCGTGATGTTTCGACTTCTCTGCGAAGGTAGCAATAGATGGATCCATCAAATGATTGATGTAGCCCTCTAAAAGTAGATAACCAATTAAATTTACCCCTCGATACCGCTCTACCAAATTTAAAGCAGCATTATTTTAACCAACACCGAAGAAGGAAATTTAGGCGCATTGGTAGGTAAATTTAGGCGCATTGAATTACCTACACTTCATTAAGTTTAACTCAATTTAATCGAGTTTAGTTTTCATGTTATTGTTTTAGTTCTTACTAGTTTATATAATTTTGTGTTAAATAAATATGTTAGTTACTTAGAAAAAAAAATCGAGATTGAATGTGTTTATAAACGTCTAGCTCAAGAAAAAGTAGGAATGTGATATTCATATCTAAGTTATATTACGTTAAAGTGGGTAATCAATATGATACCTACTAAGTTCGTTATGGTTATGTTATGAATATTTATGATACGCTTAGTAATTAAAATCCAATCGAAATAATATAATAACAATTGAAATTGGCAAAACTATGCGAAGTATTTAATTTTACATAAAGCGAAACTCAAGTTTTAAGAATCCTTTTGAAACTTTTGCAACATGATTGCAACAAAGTTCCTGAAACATTTATGCTCCTGGGTGGCTAGCCGAATGGCACAATCGCTCACGAAACGCTCACGAAACGTAGCGCTAGTAGATATCTATCTCTATCGCGCTTGCGTATTGGCGCGACAGAGCCAGCGGCGTATCGCTTTCGTTTGGCGTCGGAGAAATGCCATTCGGCTACGGGGCCTGAAACTTTATTTTCCGCGTTACCGGTGCGGCAAGATGAATTATTTCAATTGAATTTCCTTCCGACTTCACCGTCAATTACTCATTATAAGTATTGCTTTGGCTAATGAAACTTTTAATTTTCTATCAATGAATGTTTAGCTTTTATTATAAATTTTCATGAAATGTTGCTTTTAAATGTGGTTAGTACAGAATTGAATACTATGGAAAGTTAGCGAATGACATTAAAAAGTAATATGGCGATTATGGAGTCCATTAATTGCACCATTCGAGAAATTTGCTTACACGCAATAATGAAATTGACTTTGTAGAGTAGAGATTGGCCAACTTACCTACATACATTCTTCGTCACAAATAAATAAATAAGTGTTATTTCATTCTTGCACATCTTGACGAAATCCAATGGTAAGCTCATGAAGGTTTGTGTTGTGAGTACTCAGACCACAGAACTTAATTTAGATAGAAGAAACAAATTCATATATTTGTATAGGGGCCGAGCGTGTCAAATTTTGTACTGAAGTTGATTCTTGCCTGTAATTTTAAATATGTCTCAGGCTCTTGATTGTTCATAATTTCTATGTTGTTGCAATTGAATATCACGTAACGAGGCATTTTTTATGTTTTGGTTGACTTCAACTTACAAAAATTGACGCCCGAAAGCTGCAAGCTGCGAGTAAAGACGGACAACTCAGTGGATTTCACTGAGTTCATTTGACACGCTAAGTAGATACGTTTTCTTGATTTATGGTATATATGACATCTGTGACTCAGACGAACAATATTCTCTGGAGCATATATTTGTGTTTATCACCCAAATAAATACCCTTAGAACTGTTGGCTTCGAAAGCAGCCGGTCACTATCACCACTCGCTAGTCCAGACCGGTCGTGAGAGAGAGAGAGTGGGACCTATATAGGTACTAATTACCTATTTTTATTGAAAGCCTTATGGGTAAAGATGTGCGAAATGAAAAAATCCAGGCGCTAAATATTGTTAACTATGGTGTGATATCGCAGTGTGTTACCGAGGTAGCTTAGTAATAAGCTAGTCTTCAAGAAATGTTTCTGCTATTTCACTGTTTGACGTTGCCACGACTTTGCTACACTAATAACCCTGCTACCCGCGGCGGGCGTAGTTGAGCTCTGGATTTTTTTATTTTCTTTTACAGTTTCTATAAATGTTGCTTATTTCGCGTTTATTACAGAACAGCAAGTACTACTTACATTATTTTGTGCATATTAGGAAGTAGCCGCGACGCCTTAATGTTGAACATATATTAATATGCATTGCTTGTAGTTAGTCTATATTATATAGTCAATAAATAGTATGAAAATGTAGTTCTGGGAGAGTAACTTAACCAAGTCGTGCGTCGGCGTCTCTTGTATTTCCCCTGTCACCTTCACACATTTATAAATTATAACATTTATAACATAAGTAATTATCCACAAACTGAAAAATTTACTAATTATCAAATTTTTTATTCTTCATATGAATATTTAAATGATGAATTTAGCAAAATACAGATATATTTTAGCCATGTATGAATTTATACTTAAGTCTAATTATAAGTGCCTTTCTATCTTGCTGCGCCCAACAGGGTACATAATACGATCTGTTTTTATAAGTATATATTTATATTCCACCTGTGTAACCATCATGAGCAATAAATGATTGAGTATTGACTATTGAATTATGTACTATTATGGTACTTATGGTAAATGACCAGAATTTAGTCCAATTTTAACATACAAGTGAAGCAATCACAACGTTAAGCATGATTTTAATACAGTTTTTAGGTTCATCAAATTAACGCACCTAGTTTTACGCTGATAGAAAAACCCCGTTCAGCCAGCGAGCTTTATCTAAACTCGGCACGCGAATTTAAGTCCAAAAAAACTACGACAGATACGTCAATGTCATAACTGTCAATGTCACTTATGTCACTGTCAAAATACGATTCAGGATTCGTCAACCTTTTAATAAAATAAATTCTTTATTTAGCATGTAAGAAACTCCAAATACAAAATCATACTTATTATTCAATTGAAGGTACTTCACTACTGGTGTTGCCATCATGTTGTGTTTTTCTTTGTTTTAAATTAACAATAAACATTGAATTAATAAATCACAATTTTTTGCACTTAAGATGGCATTTTTCAGACCGGTGCGATTTCTGCCCTTAAATTAGGCACACGATAACTCAACTGGAAACAAAAACTTAACAAAACACAAAAACTCAACAAGGCAGAAGTCACCACGGAACAAAATAAAACATTCGAACATTCAGAAAGTGACAAACCAGGGTGTCATGGCCGCATCCGCAAAAAAATGGCGGCCATGACAACCATAACGCGCGATGTACATTATTTCCTTGCTAAGCCAAGTGTATTTAAAAATAATGATCACAATATCGGAGTTTCTTCTATCCCGTAAAATAAAGCACCAAATGTTATTAAGACCTTTAGTGATACAAGCGCAAAACCAACTGTGCAACTAAAAATCATGGAAAATGTTGTTTTTATGTAAATAAGTAAATACTATTAAATATTTAATTCAAAGGATTGAAATTATCAATAAATAAATTATATTTGCGTTGGCTTTTATAAAAAAGGATTATACCTACTATTCTACATACATTTTCTTGCAGTGGCAACATCGTAGTAGATTTTTTAGACTCGAATTCCCGTGCCGAGTATAGGTGCCAAGAACTATTCCTACAAATTTTAATGTCATTCAAATTACACCTGATATTGATGGGCATTTTAGAATGCTGAATTAACCCTTTCATTTAGCTGTTTGTAAACTTTAGTCATAATTTTGATATGCTGTCAATATTGACTTAAACATTTCAAATAGGCACTTAGTAAAGCCACTATTTGAAATGTATAAATCATTATTGACAGCAGTCTAAATTTAAGGTAATGTTAAAGTTATTTAGCGGATCTCAGTGTCACGCTGGAGGATAAATCGAGTTGTAGGTAGACATTCCTCCGCCCGTGGAGGTGTCGTGTCGTAGTTATTGGCTACCTATTTAGAGACGCGCCGCGCGCCTCGACACTCGGCTGCGACAACAGCGCGACACATAAACAACAAAAGTTTGTCGAGTAACATAAAGAGGGTCCTGAGTAAACAGCTCTCTCGTTAGAATCGTTCACTCACGAAAGAAACTATACCAACCCTAATAGCCCTCGGCTTGGGCAAATAGACATTTTACTACGAACGCACTTCCGTAGATTTGTTTTGTACCCACGTACCTACTAACCGAAACCTTGATTGACTTATTATATCTATGTAGAAGGCAAATGTTGTGTGGGCTCATACTTGCTAAATAGCTAAATAGTGCCTACTTGCTATATTGTAGTTAGTTTCAAATTTAAACACTAATATTTATGACCCTAGTTAGTGCAGTGAATTGAAATGAGATGATTTAAATATTGACCATTAAATACTTAATTTCTACCTAATTAAATGTTTGCCTCGTTACTGAATATTAATAATTTTATTTTACATATCGTACTTTTACTCTCACTCTTATAGAAGTAAGTAGGTACATAGCTACATAATACTTTCCTGAATAACATTTTCTTCTATTACCTAGTTAACAACGTCGAGACTAAGTAAATTGAAAATGTATTTTTGCGAAAGAGCGAGGTCAGCGAAGCCACTAGTACCTAACTACCTAATCCCATAGGCGACGAATATCTGACGCGCGACGCAAAACCTGTCGTTTTGTCGGCTCTGCCGAGCAAGCTTCGCCTCCCACCTTCTAACACAGATTTTAAATAAAATAAGGCCCTTCATTTAATCTCGAATTGTACAGTGAGCTGCAAAATTGCATGGATAAATGAATTCATTGATAAATTCGCCATGCACTCTTGCAGCTGATAGTACATTTTCATTTGATGCGCCTTTGCCAATGCGATTGGTCGATTAATGTGATGAGATGATCGTGCGCTCGATTAGCCGCAGCTCGCAGGCTTGTTTCGTATTCGTGTCCAACGGAGACATTGACACCGCGGTGCTGGCACTATTGTTAGTGACCATATGTCATGTTATTACCAAGTACCTAATATACTCGTAAATATATGTCAATGCCTTCTAAATAAATATCTATAAAAATACAAGAAAATATTAAGCTTAGTATCGTCTTACTTTCTACGTAAATGTCAATTAATGCCATGCCAATAAAATGGAACCGGACAGAAACAATAGTTATTTGTTATACAAGGGGGCAAAGTTGTATTTTAACGCCGAGTGTGGAATTGAAAAACGAGCAAGTGAAAGGATTCTATAGTTGAACCACGAGCGAAGCGAGTGGTTCGAGAATATAATCCTGAACTTGCGAGATTTTTAATACACGAGAAGTAAAATACATTTGCACCCGAGTGTAACACAAAACTTTTCCCCTTACTATAGCGAGGAAACTACAACGCAAAAATGCGTTTATCACTACTTCCAATAGTTCCAAAGGTGGTAAATCATCTTGATTCATAGATTCACCTACTTTTATCAATTTTAAAGCAGTTAATTTGACTTTATTCAAGGTCAAATTACTTTACTCACTAGTGGATAAAATGCGTTTTTACCCGCTGGTATTAAAGGACAAAACACGTGTTTCCGAGCTAGTGAGGGGAAAAAATAATTATATATTACCGATCTCGACAGGCGGTAGAATATTGGGAATCAATTACTCTACTTATAACTCCATTTTAATGACCATTCATAAGATCGGTCTTCATCTGTTGCTTCTTAAAGTATTGCAGGATGGCTGATATGATATTTAGAACACATTTACACGATGCGAGAACTCGCATACGAGTGTCAGTACATTGCGGCATTTTGATGTTGTGATGAAATGTATCTAAAGTCCGTAATATTAACTAAAATCGTATGCGAGTGGTGCGCCTTGTAAATGGTCCCTTATTTTGAAAGTAATAAGGTTACTCTCCGTAGTATATTGCAGTATAAGTTACGTTATAAAATATGAAATAAAATGCCTGTACACATACGTTATAAAATATAAAATAAAATGCCTGTACACATACTATGACTATTTTTATCGAGATCCTATCCTTATTATTTATTAATGTATAGGTAGGTATGTAATGTAATGTACATGATATGACGATGCTTGAATATATGACATTTTGACATGTACGAAAGGTTTTAGTCCGGTACTACCTCAGTATTCCTCTTTAACGATTAGCATAATCAAAATAGTATGGACAAAAAAACGAATACTTACACCGTTTTACTAACATGGCACATTTAAGCCTTGATGGGATTGAAAGAGAAAGATCTGTACAATTTGCAAAATTCGGTGATCTCGGTAGGTTTCGCGTACCTACGAAGTGAAAATAGGCACGAACAATGTTTATCTCCAAACGCAAAATAAGTAGGTATACCGAATAGACATGTAAGATATTGGCTCGTTTTTATTATTAGACAGACACGCCGGGCTATACAAACGGAAGATAAAAGCAAACGCCGCGGTTATACGAAAATTCACCGAGAATGTCGAGCGGGAACACGATCAGAATAAAAGAGATCTTATGAATATTTATAGGATCACCTTATAAAAATGCACACGGTGCTTTGAGGCCGATCCATAATAATCAAAGTCATAGACAGCAATCGATTTCTTTCCAGGTGGTTGAAGAACAATTGTTGCAAGCGGGGCACGCGGTGCTCAAGATGCAAAGCACATCCCACGAGCGATGCTCTTACTTAAGTATCCATATATTAGCTGTGGCCTTGATACTTCTGAAGGGAGCTCTTTACAATTTTGATTACTTATTCTTCAGGATTTTTGTTCCTCTGTTAGGCGATACACACTGTACTCGTAAGTATTATTAAAACTTATGAGTCTGTATGAAATACTTATTATATGTAGATAAACATTAAATCGAGCAACTTTGTATACGTAGTGTTTCTAGTTTCAACTTTCTACTGTAGTCTAAATATTAGAATCGCACTAATTAATATAATTTTCCTTCTTTCATATAACGTCACGCCTTTCATGCGGTCCCATAAGTTCGTACCTACTTAGAATTAAACTTAATTTCAGCCCGTGGTTTGAGAGTTGTTAACTTTGAACATCACACACGAAACTCATTAATGAAAATTAACTTTGACATGTGTACTAAGCGAGGCTGCTGCAATGTATGTGTGAGAACTTCAAGAGACCATGCAGAGCAAAGGACCTTGACTTTGGGTTTGGATGTGAACCGTGCTTTGGGTCCTCTACTCCTCTGGCCCCGTAGCCTAATGGCATTTCTGCGGCATTTGGCGTAGATAGATAGATACGAAAGAGATATTATCGTGAGCGTTTGTGCATTCGGCTACCCACACTGAACAGTGAGATTCGAAACGCTATTGCGATTCTGAATGTCTCTACAAAGAAATGGTAGTCTATTAAAGTTCTGTCTACAAACGTAAACTACTTAGTCGGAAAAACCACTTGTAAATCGAGATATCTTATTTTGTTCCGTAAGCAAGGCAATTCCAGTTCCTACTATCTTTGTTCAACGAGGTTTTATTATCGTAATTCTTAGATTGTTCAGTGTGGAAAGAGCGTAGGTCACCGACGACGACGACTACGATGAAGAAAAAGCACGTAATCATGAAAAAGTTGAGTCACTTCACTCAACGATGTTGGCACCACTTATTGAATTGTTGCGTTGTTGTTGCAGATGTGGTGGGCAATGTGGTGCGCCGCAGTGGTGGCCGGAGCCGCGGCCGCGCCCGCCGCCGACGCGCTAGCGCCTCTCGCCCTCGACCTGCCACAGATCGATGCCCTCACACCTGACGACGTGAGTCAAATGAGATCATATCATATCCTCAAGTCTAAGTGTCGGTAAACGGCCCGCGAGCTCTTTGGAGTAACGGTCGCGGACTGCAGTTCTCAAGTGGTCTAACAAATTATATATCAGCCTTTGAGGCTCAACGAGCTGCCTAAAATGGTGAAATGGTGGTGGTGACTCCTGTAGGCTCTTTTTGTCAAAATTTTGCAGACTCCTGCTTTAGCCTCTCAAAGGCATATTTATTATATTCCATTGTATCGAAACTTTACTTACTTAGACCACTCAAAATGACATTTTGTCTTGGCAAACTTTGTTTTGTGGGCGGCTAAAGGATAAAGGCCTTGTCGCACGATGTAAACAAGATAATCTTCTTCGTTTTCAAAATATAGGATTAATTGTAATTGACAGGGATCGGACAAATGCCTGTCCTTTTGAAAATATAACTCTGTTCCGTAATACAGCCGAGACTTCCTTATCTTATGATGTTAACATATTTTATTTTCATAAGATTTTTTTTAATAACACTCTAATATTTGAACGATTTGACTAACTTTGAACAGACTCTGAACGGAATTTTTAAACGCATATATAAGTAAGTATGGGCCCTAAATTCACATCGTTATGGGCTCACAAGTGAAAATTTACAAAACAATTTGTTCATTGGATTTTATTGGCGAATTTTGGAAGTCTCTGCTATAAGGAACAGGGTTATGTTTTCAAAATGATGGGCGTTTGTCCGATCCTTGGTACTAATTGAATACAGCAGAGTCTAACAGGAAATTAACAAAATGTAACTTTAAGATAAAAAAAAACGAATGTTAGATTATGTAGGAATGTAATTTATTATTAAAAATAAGTAGGTAGAAAAGAAAGAAAACTAGTGTTCATGATGAACCGCTCAACTCATTTAAGATTTTCCCTAGGTTTGACTGGTAGACAATTCAAAGAGGCCTGTTTCAGGTGTTATTTATTCCACAGATTTCCTAACATAAATGCGTCGTTGAAGAGTTCAATTTTATTCATCGTCAGCAGTTCCACTACATCAAATGCTACTATTTTTAATTTAATTCCATGATTTTCTGATAAATAAAACACATTACAAAAGTCACTATAAGTGTGCCGTTCAGATTTGAGTTCTCTCGATTACTCATAGATGTCATTACCAGAACTCCTCTTCCCCAAACGGTGAAGCAGTATTAATCAATAGAGTGATTGATTCTGGATGAAGGTACATGTTGTTAAAGTTTTGTTTAAATTAGTTGGAATATACGCTACAAGGAGTTTTAATCGAAAATGCTGCCTAATGCGTTTGAGCTTTAATGACTCAATGTACATATTAAGGGATTTAATTTGGAGTTAAGTAAATAGAATTCAGGGAATCGCAATCTGCAGAACTGAAGGTGTAAAGTTCAGATTTTTATATTTTACGCAGCTAAGTAAAATTGCTTAAGAGGATACGGTAGCGAAAAGGCTAAAATGGAAAGGAGCCCCCCTTTCAACTTGGGAATTTTAGTTAAATATACAAGTGTTATTAACTAGATTTATCGAAAAAAAATTGTCCATTAAGAACAACTCAGTCAAAAGATATTTCAAAAAATCTTTAAAATCGAGGTTCCGCTCTCGACTCTTTCCTCCTTCAAAACTTAATCAATTGGAACGAAATTAGAGAATCTGAATAACAATGAAATAATCTATGTCGGATCGTTTAGCTTTTTTGGTTAATTGTTACCAATCTTGAGTATCGCACCTTTTTTTGCGCCACAATGAAAAAGGCCGTTTTTGGAAATTTTTGATTGGCTCTGGAGTCTTTAAAAAGCAGAATATCAAAAAAATCAAAACGGTCCGACACAGATAAAAATGATAAAAATCTGTGTTGAAAAAATCATTGCTCTATCTTCAAAAACCAGGGAGGAAATAGTCGAGAGCGTTTGTATCGAGAATTGACCCCTCCGTATCGTCTTAAAGTTTTTGTGTATATTTACAAGACGGGGCACGGGTTAGAGAGTTTGTCGAATGTTTCCCGGGTCTACGCACGAGCTCAGTTGTGTGCGGAGCACGTGAATTGGAAGATAGGGGCACCTCGTGCTGCTACTTGGTTGTTGTTCCAAGTTTTTTTGCCAGTATCTGATACCTATCTTATGTATTTATTTATTACTTTATTGCACTACAAATATTGTACAATTGTGAATTTAAAGCCGTTAATTGCATTCTCTACCAGTCAACCACTGGCCCATAACTTTTACTCGTATACTTACGTAGTAACTAATAATCCTTTTTTCTTCCTTCCTCCCGTCCTGTCTATTCCTTCCTCCTTCCTTTTTCACAAGAGTCCTTTTTTACAAGCTTTTATTCAACTTGCCTTGTTAATGTAGTGTGCGTCAAAACGTAGAAGCTAAATTTGACCCACTTCCCGATTGAGCTGAAATTTTGCACACAAATATGGTGGTCATAGGAACTCTGTAATGAAACGTCGTATCCCGTATAAGGGGTTTTTAGAAACGTATCCGAGAGCAGTAGATGACTGTTGAAAGAAAGGTACAGTCGATTTCCGCTACCTTAAGGTTGTCTTGAAGAAATCGCTCTTTAGCGATAAGACCGCCTGTTGTTTACCTTTGTTCGTGTTGCTTCCTTGTTTTGTATTGTTGTATTTTATCAAGGTGTGCAATAAAGAGTATTTGTATTGTATTGTATTTGTATTGTACAGTCGGCGATGAAAGATTGTGCCAATAATTAAATTTTTAAAAATACTTATTCCTACCCTAAGTAAGACAACGCAACGGAGCCACTTTACATACTTTGTTTTATTTTTTTTTCGTTTTGTAGTTTCATAAAGCTTTGATTTAATTACTGTAATGATAATGTTACGTTTTTTATTATTAAATAAACGAATAAATTATAGAGATTTTTAGGGTTCCGTACCAAAAAGGTACAACAGGAACCCTTATGGTGTGACTCTGTCCGTCTGTCTGTCCGTCTGTCACATTCCTAAATATCTCGAGAACTACTAATGCTATCAACTTGAAATTTGGAATAGTTGTGAACATTGTAAACCTCTACAAATAGAAAGTACAATTTTTTTAAATATATTAATTTTAATTGTAGAAAATGGCCAAAATGAAAGGGGGACAAACTGTAAATTTCAAGTTACTAGGTCAAGTGGGGTATCGTTGGAAAGAGCTCAAATTGAACGTAAATAAGCTATTTTTTATAATTTTTTTGTTGTGGAAAAAAAATGAATTTTGAAGGAAAATGTAAAAAAAAATACCGTTCCCCCCCCTTATCTCCGAAGTTTACCAACGAAAAATTATGAAAATTTTAGTAAACATTGGTTTTATGCTAAATATTACAGGAAAAATATAATCGTGTTTGTATTTTGAGTACTTTTTTTTTAATTCACAAAAAACTTTTCAGATTTTTACTTTCAATTTACCCACCCTTGCGGATGCATATCGTACTTCAAATTAATACGAGACGTTACGTAAGCCATCTTCTGTCCAATAAAGTAAAAACTGTTTAAATCGGTTAACATAATAAAGAATTATCCCTGAAAAACCAGGTCGCGCAAATTAGTTAGCAAATTGACCGGGAGATGGCGCTATACACAATAATACTCATTAGTGCCTATACTTTTGTCTTCTAGTCAAGTCATTAGAGTTATATGAAAATATGAAATTATTTTTACTAGGTAGTTTGAAAGAAAGTTTGTACGGAACCCTCGGTGAGCGAGTCCGACTCGCACTTGGCCGGTTTTTTTACTTTGGGCACTATTTTAAATTGCATTAGGTACATACAATAGGTCATGGTGCATTATTTTATATATTGTAATTTGTTATTTTAAATACATCAGATTTGGGACATTTTTTTCAGTTGTCCATCTCACTTTTTTTGGATTTGGAAATTTTTATACGGTTTACAAAAAAATGGGTGGACGACTTTGAAAGAAATGGCCCATTTTTGACACCGGTTAAACTATGGCCATACTAGCTGGGCAGAGCCTGAGTCGACGTCGCGTCAGTTTTTTCCAACCCCTTATTCATAAACGATCACTAAAGTTATCAAGCCGATAAAGTTCGTTTGTCCCTTTCCGACGTATTGGTGTGATAGAAAGGGACAAACGATCTTTATCGGCTTGATAACTTTAGTGTACGTTTATGAATAAGGGGGTAAGAATGCATCGTACAATACGTAGTTCCATACTAAGCTGTGTGTCGTTGGCAGGAGAGCATGAGCTACGCGGGGCCAGCCGGCCGCTACGCTGCGTCTGCGCCACTCGTCTACCTACTGCCCGACATGCCCCGCGACGCGCAGGTATTTCACCTTACGCCATTTTTAGGGTTCCGTAGTCAACTAGGAACACTTATAGTTTCGCCATGTCTGTCTGTCCGTCCGTCCGTCCGCGGATAATCTCAGTGACCGTTAGCACTAGAAAGCTGAAATTTGGTACCAATATGTATATCAATCACGCCGACAAGAAGTAAAATAAAAAGTGGAAAATTAGTTATTTGTTTTACAAGGGGGCAAAGTAGTTGTTTAACCGCACGTGCCAATATTGATACCAGAGCAAGCGAAATATTCCAATATTGAACCGCGAGCGTAGCGAGTGGTTCAAAAAGTGGAATCTTGAGCGTTGCGAGGGTATCAAGGCACGAAGGTTAAACAAACTTTGCCACCGAGTGAAACACAAAATTTTTCACCACACCAACACGAACAAAATACTGACTATAAAACATCAAAATAAATTAAATCCATCAATTTATTCAATATTTATGATTCTAAATCATCATTTATAGGTAAAATCTAGCAGCCAGATTAAGACATCGAGTTAAAATTTGTATGAAATTACTTTGCACCCTTGTGGATAAAATGCAATTTTGCTATCTGTTTTCGAATAGCAAAGAAAGTCTTTACCAGTTGGTGTGGTGAAAAATGTTTTATTGGGGTACCCCAGCCCCCAAACACGTAAAGTGGGGAGTGATTTTTTTTTTCAAACACGTAAAGTGGGGAGTGATTTTTTTTTTCATTTCAATTTCAATGAATGTTGACATTTTTGAGCACCTCGACAGATCCGATAGGTATATCTGACTGACTATAAATTCTGTTTTAAACAAAAAATTGGTATTCATAACAAGTAGTAACACAGTTTAAAATAGTTATAAATATCTCTTTATTTAAATGAACATATTTACATAATTATATAAGAAACTAAGACTAAACTTAAAAGCTAGCTAATATCTAAAATAGGCCCTTGAGGCATTGTACCAAGGATTAAAAATAGTATATTCAACACAATAAATTGTAATTCAAAGCATGTATATGACGCTGACGGTAGATATTCACTTAGTGAAAAGTAACTAACAATTTATCACGTATATCCTACTCAGTTAAACTGCATTGCTATTCCTAGATACATAAATAGACACAAAGGATGATGTTTATCAATGACGCAGGTCGATAAAACACATCACATCACTATGCTAAAAAACATAACCTTTCCGAGTTTGAGAAAACTTCCAAAAAATATGCAAAAATCACGCTAACTGTCACACAAGCCATAGTGAAATGCATACACTGAGCTAAGAAATCCTCACAAAATAAATAAATATCGTCAAGCTGTTGTCAAAGATGGAGACCGAGTGTGAAATCGTGAACTAATAGCATGGCTTCCAAAGCGTAATGAATAAATAAGTCTACCGAAATAATCAAATCATTTAACATAAATAACTCTGTAAAAAGGAAATAAAATTACGTAAATTCGGTTGAATCCGTTAGATAGGGATCCCTTTGATCCAAATTCAGTGACGATAGTATCAGAGGTTAGCAAAATATTTGAACAAGATTGATAACTCGATTGCTTTCAACCTCGAATATTAATAATTGCAGCAGACTTTACAATGTGTTATACACATATTGATGTATAATGGAGCCGTTAACTACGTGTTAGTACAGTCAGCCGCAAAGAAAAGAAGACTCTGCATACAAATTTGTATAATTTGTAAATAAATAAATGTTAAAGGTTCCTTTATAGCTTTACAAACACATATACTAATTCAAACTTTCACGATTATTACACATAATGAAAGAAGACTCTCCGAGACCACGGGGACAACGCCGTCCCTGCGTGCGTAGCCGAATGAACATACGCTCACGAAACGAAACGCTCGTAGACATCTATCTTTATCGCTCTTGCGTATTGGCGTGACAGAGCCAGACTACCTTTCGCGGCGTTTCATTTTTGTTTCGCGTCGTAGAAATGCCATTCGGCTACGGGGCCTGAAACTTTAGAGGTCAGTTTAATATGTATTCATACGCGATTAAGTCCCGATAAAAAAAAAAAAAATTATATATATGAAACATTATATTGCGATACAAGTACTGAAAAGAGTTAATTCTAAACGAATGGCCATAAATTAAAACACGACAGAAAGAAGTTATTACTGAGAAAATAAACCTTCGTACGACTTCTCAAAACCGGCTTATAGGATCGTGTTCGGTAAAGACTTCACTGAAAGTTAATAATGTGAAACGTTTCAAATATTTCGGTATGATCGAATGGACAGACACGTGGCTAAACTTTAAACATTTATACGCCACTACGGAACCCTAAAAGAATGCTAAATAAAGGAATAAAATTAGACAATGAGTGACGTTTTAATATACTTTTGGTTACAAATCATCATACCATAGGGTGACGGGAATTGATGAATGCCGAGTTCTATAATTTACTTTGTTTATTATAAACCGGTGTTTACTTCGGCCATACCCTTTTCATTTCGAGTAAAAGTTCGGAGACTGTAATTAAGTGAACAAATTACAGTGTCAACTTGAAACTTTGTATTCAGTGAGAGCCTACTGAAATATATTTCAATTGGTAGCTCTTCGAGTAGGTAATACCTGGAACCCGTAGGTAATACTTTAAGATTACGTATTTTGTAGAATCATTGTTTTCGTTTAAAACAAACTTCTCTCGAAAGGTATTTGGAACAATGCAATACAATATTATGTACCACAATTAACGCTCAAAACTCTCAATTTTGTTTCTAGTTATTGCGATGACTCTTTGTTATAGGATATTTAGTATTTACATATTTGTATTTGGTTACTGCTGAATTTTTACTGGTATACTTACAACATTTTTGCATCCATCGGTCGAATTAAGAAACTACCACGCCTAAAAATATTTAGTCATAATGTCATGTCATGTGATTTATTTCTCAATTTGCCGTCTCTACCTACACGATATGACATAAATTGTTATTCCTAAACATAAACTATTTCTTAAGATTATGAGATTTTTAATCAGGTTTTTTGATAGTTGATAGTTGTATCACTTTTTGTTAAATTCGAATGTCAAAATAAATAATACTAGGAAGTAATAGAGTCGTACTGACACGGCCTTCTGGCTCACTTTATACTGGACGTTATAGCTTAGCTATTAACATAACAAAACTAGCGTGACACTTAAATGGCTCAAGAAATAAAGTCCTTGAGTGTAGGTACATTACATATACTACATTTAACCATTAAATTTATTGTTTGAAACTTGTTAACAGAGTTAAGATACAAGTTTATTGTACTTGACCTAAACAAGCTTCCCTTAAAGTTGACGGAAATCAATAAAAACAATTCGTATAGGATATTGACAAGCTTGACAACGACATAGAAACTTATTTGAAGGGCTGAAGCGAAGTCTTAGAGGTATATGGGTCAGACGCGCCAGTTCAATATAATTAATTAATTATAGTAACAGTATCTAGGTCCGGGCTGCACCCGACAGGATCATAGCTTGCTTCACCTACCGTTGCGTCAAATATGAATGTGGTCTACAACCGAGTGTACATGTAATGAAGGTGACAAGTGTGCGCGCGCGCCGGGACTTCTCCGTGAACCCGGCCGTCGACCTCCTCACCGACGCCTATGCCGACAAGGCTCGGCGCGACCACCTCTCGCGCGCCAACCGGGAGCTCCTCAAATGCATAGGCAAGCGAGGTAAGATACCCACATTTTATATACTTATTGCCTTGCCATTTATAATACCCAGAATATAAAATAATAATTTAATCACATTTCGTTAATACCTAGTAATTTTTTCTCATTTTTCAGACCCCTGGAACGGTTCTGAAGATTGCTTTAAGAAAATATTCGGAAACTAAATCTTAACGCAAACATGCTCAGCTGCCGTCCAAACTCGCCTCCCTATAGCACGCCTAACGAAGACATTTAACTGTCCGTCGGCGGAAATAATTCGTGTATAGGCGAATTTTGGCATAGTTGTAGGGAATGGTGTTCTAATCCACATACTCAAAGTACTGATGGGTAGGGGAGGAGCTAACGGGTGGAGGGGGGTGTAAAGGTCCCTTTTTTTAGTTTTTCGCGAATAACTCTTAAACTGTGGCACATAGCAAAAAATGTTCTGAAACACAAGTAATCTTCATAAAATTCTCTACAAAAAAGTCTTATACACTTTTTATCTGGGACCAATCGTTCATGAGATATGGAAGGGAAAAGATGGACAATAAAGGAATAAACTCATTTGTTTATGAACAATACGTTTATTCTTATAGAGACGCGGTAGCGTGTCAAGCCAGGTTCAAGTAACAAAAGTAGCAAGTAGCACCGTGTGTAATATTACACGAACCGTTTGGAGCCACATTTGACCCCCCTCTAACTCAAAAACTATTTCACATAAACGTGTTATAATGCAACGTAAAAAGAAACCAACGCGCGTAGTAAAGTATGAGCTATAAGCGCTCCTCAATAAGCCCGGTACTAGCAGCCCGCTTTAGTGCGTTTTCACACTATCCGATCCGATATCGGATGTCGGAAGGATTTCAAAGGCAAAAATCCAAGACGGCGCCTTAAATGTACGTGATATCGGTTCTACTTCCGATATCGGATCGGATAATGTGAAAACGCACTTACCCCGCGCGCGCGCAGCCCTTTATAAGCCACCGCGCGGCCGGCGCTCGCTCATCCCAGTCGTCCTCAAAACGTCGACGTAAGTGCGTTTTCACATTATCCGATCCGATATCGGATGTCGGAAGGATTTCAATAGTAAAAATCAAAGATGGCGGCTTAAATGTATGGGATATCGGTCCTACATCCGATATCGGGTCGGATAATGTGAAAACGCACTAAGACCGCCCCACAAGGATGGGGCGCGACCAGATACAGCCCTCACAGCGCCCTGCGCGGAAGGGGCTACTCACACCCCAGCAAGGGTGTTGAACGACATTACAGCAGCGCTCTCTCAGTTTGTCTCGCGCAGCGATCCGATCACATTGTAGCTGACTTGACGAGCAAAGCATCACGACCGCCCGGTATGGCTTTGATGGGATAAATTCATAAATAAAATTCCTAACTATCTTCCATCTCTACTTCGATGGGAGCTCCGTTAGTGCATGCTCCCGAGCATACACCACAGACACTGGAGCAGGCAATTCCTGCTTTTCGGCAGCCGCATCGCACCCCACACTCAGTCTTGCATCGGCAAAATATAGTTTTGAGAATGGTGTCAGGTGCCACTGGGTCGTTGGTTGTCACTAGCTTTAATATGCCATCGCCTCTTCTAGTTCATCCCCATTCAGTAGGTGGTAAATAAATTGTACGTTAAATACAAAAATATTTGTACGCCTTTTTTTTCGGATTCAATAAGTAAAATTTTCCTAAAATAGAGGTAAGTTTAGCACGTGCATTCAATATTCAAGCAGGCGTACAAATATTTTGTATTTAACGTACAATTTATTTACCACCTACTGAATGGGGATGAACTAGAAGAGGCGATGGCATATTAAAGCCAGTGACAACCAACGACCCAGTGGCACCTGACTCCATTCTCAAAACTATATTTTTCCGATGCAAGACTGGGTGTGGGGTGCGATGCGGCTGCCGAAAAGCAGGAATCGCCTGCTCCAGTGTCTGTGGTGTATGCTCGGGAGCATGCACTAACGGAGCTCCCATCGAAGTAGAGACGGAAGATAGGAATTTTATTTATGAATTTATCCCATCAAAGCAATACCGGGCGGTCGTGATGCTTTGCTCGTCAAGTCAGCTACAATGTGATCGGATCGCTGCGTGAGACAAACTGAGCGAGCGCTGCTGTAATGTCGTTCAACACCCCTGCTGGGGTGTGAGTAGCCCCTTCCGCGCTGGGCGCTGTGAGGGCTGTATCTGGTCGCGCCCCATCCTTGTGGGGCGGTCTTACGTCGACGTTTTGAGGACGACTGGGATGAGAGAGCGCCGGCCGCGCGGTGGCTTATAAAGGGCTGCGCGCGCGCGCGGGATAAGTGCGTTTTCACATTATCCGATCCGATATCGGAAGTAGGACCGATATCCCGTACATTTAAGGCACCGTCTTGGATTTTTGCCTTTGAAATCCTTCCGACATCCGATATCGGATCGGATAATGTGAAAACGCACTAAGGCGGGCTGCTAGTACCGGGCTTATTGAGGAGCGCTTATAGCTCATACTTTTACTACGCGCGTTGGTTTCTTTTTACGTTGCATTATAACACGTTTATGTGAAATAGTTTTTGAGTTAGAAGGGGGTCAAATGTGGCTCCAAACGGTTCGTGTAATATTACGGGTCATTCTACGAGACAGCGTTTTTTGTCTTATTCCTCTGTCCTTTTTTATTTTTGAAATTTGACCAATAAGGACATACTCTTGTGAAAATAGATTTATTTTTAGACATAACTATGGTTTTGGCCCATATTTTTGTGAACTCATTCATAAAATAAATTCATTTTAACTTTTTGGTCCAGAGGAATAAGAAATTTAGGCCCAGAGGAATAAGATAAGTCAGGATAGGTTAACAAAAATGTTAAAAAACCGTATATTTATAAATTATATATTGTACTTTTGTTCACAAAACAATCAAAAAAGTATTCTAGAATATTTTTATATTTATTTTTATTAATAACATTCAGACTGTAAATGCACTAGGTGCTAAAAAGGTCTAATTTTTTTATTAATATTTTTAAAAAGATGTAAGTTTTTTTTATTAAGTTACTTTAAAATATAGGAAATCAATTGAAAACTACTCTTCTTTTTGAAAGTCAGTTAAGAAAAACAAGAAAAATTTAGGAAATTCTTATTCCATTGTCCAAAATCCATAGGAATAAGGGACAAAGGAATAAGAAATTATCGAAAAAAAACCAATGATTCATAATGTGTATGTACAACGCGGCTGTCGTTAATAATATGAATAGATAGTACGTAAAGCAATTAATTAAGCAAAAAAGTACATTTTTAAAAGTAACACAAATCCCAAAAAACCGAACAGAGTAATAAGAATGATACCTGAACCACGGACAGAGGAATAAGATATTTACCTTCGTAATTCCGGAGCCACGTGCAACAGCCGAAACTTCCACCTCGTACCACGTTCCGAACGCGACTGATTATTCCCCGCGGGGGGAAGTTTGCCTACAATCTTCAATACGTTTACGATACAGGCGAATAAAGCCCGCACCAGAGAAATAAGAATTTGGTCGCGGACATCTCTTATTTCCTAAATTTTAAATACAAAATTATAGATAAAAAAATACTTGTTAAATTTTAGTAATGTAGTAACTAATAATGTATCCATGTACTCAATCAAAATATTCGTTAAGATGACTGAATTGAAGTTATCATCACATGTTTAGAGAAAAATGGAGAACGGACACGACAGAGTAGTAAGAATAACGGAAATATTTTTTTAATATAAAAAATTACAATGACCTTATACTAAAGCTAATCGATGTCCCAGTCGACTAGAGATATAAAGTATCTGTGAAAAAAAAACCAGGATTTTAAACTAAAGTTTTCAGTGAAATAAGCCTCCGGACATTGAAAATTAGGGTCTCGGAGAATCACCCATTACACACGATGCTGCTTGCTACTTTTGTTACTTGAACCTGGCTTGACACGCTACCGCGTCTCTATAAGAATAAACGTATTGTTCATAAACAAATGAGTTTATTCCTTTATTGTCCATCTTTTCCCTTCCATATCTCATGAATGATTGGTCCCAGATAAAAAGTGTATAAGACTTTTTTGTAGAGAATTTTATGAAGATTACTTGTGTTTCAGAACATTTTTTGCTATGTGCCACAGTTTAAGAGTTATTCGCTAAAAACTAAAAAAAGGGACCTTTACACCCCCCTCCACCCGTTAGCTCCTCCCCTACCCATCAGTACTTTGAGTATGTGGATTAGAACACCATTCCCTACAACTATGCCAAAATTCGCCTATACACGAATTATTTCCCGCGAGATAGGCTTCATTGAGTGTGGTACTAGTCAAATAAACAGCCTTGCGAGATGCACAGCGATGTAGTTTATTTATTTATTATGTGTACCTATGTATTGTGTGTACTTTGTGTATTTGTAAGTTATACATTGAAAAAATATTACCTATTATTGTGTTATTATATTTACAGTTAATATAAAAAACGTTATATAAAATAAACTTATGTCTAATTATGTACCCCTATTTATAACTCGCTTTATCCTCAGATAAAGTGCTTCTGAATGAAATATACTTATCTACAAAAAATAAAATAAAACATCGGTATTCAATATTAATTTAGCAAAATTATATTTCCAATCTCAGAAAGTTCCTTCGAGTTCCTGCCAATGCTTGAATGCTTCTGTATAGGCAACTAATAGTTATATTAGTTTAATTTGGGTGGCATGTCAAACCACGCTCAGTGGATAAACTGAATTGAATAACCCAAACTATTGCAATTTGGTCATTTGTGATTGAAAATTTGGTAACGTTTTACGCAAGAAAAATGAGGAGTGTCTTTTCAAAAGGGCTTATTTCCACTTTGAACTTTTTTTGGGAAATCGAGAAAATCATAATTCCACGGTATTGATTTTGAAATTAATATTTAATTTGCAAAATTGTAATATTGTAAGTTGACGTTAATGCTATGATTACATCAAACGTAACATGTGTACCTAAATAAATATTTAATTACCATATGTTTTTGAGAATTAAGTACTTTTGATGCGAACTTTTGGGAATTGAGCCCTTTTGTTGTGGCCTTGTAGCGTAAATGTTATTATTTTAAAACAGTTTTATTTTATTTTTGGATTTTGTATTAAGTTAGTTGATATCAATGTTGTTGTACTACATAGGTACATTGGTTTATCCACATAAATAATCATTACACATTTTTCAAAATGTGTTCTAAACTTTGATGTTACTCTTTTTTTTAAAGATCAAGGCGAGACTTTTTGAGTTTTAATCTTAAAACAACACGTAATATTCTATACTAAAAAAACAGCATTCATAGTTAAAAAAAAAGAAAAAATGGAAATAAGCCCTTTTGAAAAGACACTCCTCAAATATGCCTAACCCATAATACAGTTGTTACTTTTAATTATATTATCTGAATAAATGTTTATTAAATATTTAAAAAAAATTATGCTAAATAGGAAAGCCTAAAATAACTTTTAGAAGTGGAGCTTGAAAGTAAATCATGTCGAATACAACCTCGCACGAGTGGTCCACAAATTGGAATCAGTAAAGTAGTCCAATATCCGTATAATACTTAGGTACCTAGGAATGGTGTAACTAAAGGCCTACTTACATGGTGCAAGTTTCTCGATTCGAAGAATAGATTATTGTAGCACTAGAAAAATATGTATAACATCATGTAAACTATACCTATGATATTACCTAAATGTATAAACACCTCGGCTTTGATGATCGTATGCCTCTGTGCAAGAACGATTTAATACTGGACTGACAAAGCCCATACAAAAAAGCGTACCTACCCCTGAAATGTATGGGCCTTTTAGGCTTAAAATTTGTTGGCCCTGTTCGCAGCCAGGAAGTGGCCAAAGTCATATTTGCCCCAAATATTTTTGCGTGTTTTTATTTTTTATAAGAATAAATGACATATTTCTTTATTTTTAAATCACGATATCACGTCAATACACATTTAGAAAAAAAAAATTGTAGGCATCATCAGTGTAGTTATGATAGTATTTAATAGGTGGCAACGCGCGCTAATAAATCGTCCATAGGTTACGGTGACCGCTTTACATCAGGCGTACCGTATGCTTGTTTGCCACCGACGTAGTATAAAAAAAAAAAAAAATAGGTGGCGCTAATAAATCGAGGTACGATTCTTAGTATGAAGCATGTAAATCTTATACTTATACATAATCCTTGCTCCGTGTAAACAAAATTTGGTTTAATCGCGGTGAAGGAGTGGAGCGGGCGCAGCAAGCGGCGCGCGCCCACGCTGTCCATCGACCTGCCCATGGCCGTGCTGCGCCACAAGCTCGGCCTGGAGCAGGCGCGCAAGGCGCAAGCGCTGCGCGCCGCCGAGAACAGGAGCTTCCTCAACGAGATCGGCAAACGAGGTGAGCACTACTCAAACTTCAATCACTACAACGGCTAACTGCTTATAAAAATATAAACAAAAGTTTGTCGTTGGCTCAGTCCAATTTTGCAAGAGCGAACTACCAACATTCAGTTTGATTCGTAGTATATGTACGATAGAGTAGTACAAAAAACATTCCAAACATATCAAAAAACTACTTTTAAAAATCTCGTATCTAACTAGTAATGTGCAAGTTGAGGAAACTTTCCAAAAAAATCTTAAATTTCATGAAAAATTCACGAAACTTTCACGAAAAATAAATGGAATTTAAATTTATGAAATGGAAAATTTCCATTCTTAAAATTGCCCATACAAAGTATGGAAATTTTCCGAAGTTTTCCTATGCGAAAATTTCAGAATTTTGGAAACTTTTCGTGGGCACAACAGTATATCTAACACTGTTATTCATAGTTGAAACGTAGTAAAGCTTTCCATACATACTTACTACTTACCTACATTTTTCTTTTCATGGACCGAAGAAGATAAAGTTTTTTTTTCAAAGTAGTCACGAACTTATTGTCATTGTCTAAGATAAGTGTTAATATATCTTGGCATGTTGGCTTGTAAATATGTTCATGGACCCGACCGCCGTATCTAATTGGAAAAAATTACAAAAACTATCGTTTAGATATGTATATAGATTTATTTTTATTTAAGCAAGCAATAAACGTAAATTATTTTCTGTTACAGGTTTTCAATGGGATTCTTCTCTGGAATCGCAGAAATATTACTATTAGGTTATACAAAGGAAATCATAATATATTAAAACGAAGTTTACAATTCCATTTTCTGACCGGCATATTGTCTGTAATGTCAATTCTGATATTTAAAAGTAGATTGGAAATATTGAATTGTATAATCATCACAATATACTACGTACTTAACCTCAGTAATGTAGCGAATCATGTCAGAAGTATTATTTGTTATTAAAAGTATAATATTTAACTTTCCAATTGACCACAACTTTAAAAGTGTTAGTACCTGCATTGCATATTATAAGTATTCTACGCTGTGAAACAACTTATAAAAAAAGTAGATGTACTTGTATTTAGATTCGTCTGTCAAAACACAGATTACTTACGGTTGTAAATAATTTTATTTATATATTGTTTTAAAATGCCATTCAATTGTTAGAAGTATTAAACTTATCTATATGTGTAAAATTAGTAGTAATAAAATATTACACCTATAATTCGTTTTATTGTAACACACCTACCACAAAAAAATATAGGCGTAAATGAGTTTTTCTACTCCCGTGTTGTTATTCGTCATTTACCGTGTCGTGCATAGATCGTTAAAACCCTACATAAAAGATGCCCGCCCCCGCCCGGCGCCCCGCGCACCCACGCATACGATATAGCTCTTAAAGCATTGTTAGTAGCCTATAAGGGATATAGCGGGCCGCGGGGCGCCGGCCGGGGGCGGGCGGCGGCGCGGAGGAGTGCGAGCGACAGGGTGAATGCAGAAACATTGCAGAGGACAAGTCAAAATACTTATAGGAAGCAGTGCGAATTTCACGAAAGTTATTCTAGACCCTACGACCATGCACTTACTTTTGAATAGTAAAAGTAAGTGCATGGTCGTAGAAAAAGTATTGTCTGCAACGGTGTTAAACTGAGTCAAAAAATACTCGTGGCGTCTTAATAACAATTTTCGGCTTCGCCTCAAATTGTTACCCACGCCACTCGTCTTTTTTGACCTCCTTTAAACGCCTGTTGCATAAAATACTATAATATGTATGCACAACTAGACAATAACCTCATCACTTCGCAATGCTTTTAAGGCCCGTCTTTAAAAAGTAATGTATAAGTCAACTAGCTTTTTCCCGCGACTTCGCTCGCGTTAGAAAGAGACAATCCCTTCAACTATCTCCACTTACAAAATCACGTCAATTTGTCGCTCCGTTTTGTCGTGAAAGACGGACAAACAAACAGACACACACACTTTCCCATTTATAATATTAGTATGGATAGTATGGATTATCACACGGGCCTTAGTGCGTTTTCACATTATCCGATCCGATATCTCATACATTACAGGCGCCATCTTGGATTTTTTCCATTGAAATCCTTCCGACATCCGATATCGGATCGGATAATGTGAAAACAGCCTTACAGACTAGCGTGATTACAGCTTATCTCATCAATGCGTGTTTTTCGCAGTATTTGTAAGTGCGATAGGCTCCATCACACGATCATGCTGGCTTGACACGTTTCCAGATTGAAACTCGCATGTTTATATGATCGATGATTGATTAGAATAATGAAATAATAATACATTTTATTGCTAATGCCAGCACAAAAAAGTTATAGGCCTTAACTAACATACCTATTTGCAAAGTACCAAAGTAAGAACGCGTCAACGATTTTCAATTTCTCTTTTTAAAGCAAACATTGAAAAGTAATGAATATATTCACATCAACATCTCTTAGCTGCCTGACAAGAAACATGGCAATGTAATTGTAGCTTATTGAAATTTTCACAATGAAATTTCAATTAAACGGCAGGGAAACGTAGCTATTCATAATACTGAACTGCTTGGAACGACGGCGACGGTCCCTTTGTACGAACTGATTACTTCATGCAAATCAGGACCTACTCACGTGTCGTCAATATTTAAAATTGTGATCCAAACACGAAATTGCATAATTTTTTTAAAATTAAAAATGGGCTTACTCTTGACAACAGACTAGCCAAAGGCAAAGACGGAGATTGGCCTACGATGGAGTGAGCTCGCCCAGAAGATGCCTGTTCATCCTTGATTTGAATGAGAAATATTTTGAAATTAACCATGTTTTCATTAGCAAAGAAAATATTCGATGATCTTTCGCTTTAGTCCGGATATTTAAAATGTTATGCTAGGCAACATTGCACTTCATACTTAATTAGCCATATCGATTTCTGATCTACTTAATTTAATACCTTCATATATATGTACATGTATATAAGTTAATCAGTAACCCCCACATTCATAAACGTTCAATAAAGTTATCAAGCCGATAAAGTTCGTTTGTCCCTTTCTGACGGTATTTATATGGTTGGCTGTCTAAAATAGTTATACTACAAATTTATAGGCTTGCCACAGACAGTCCTAAAAATTCATAATCTTAAAAAAAATTGTATGCAAACTGACAGTTCAAACTGACACTGACAGATCTGTCAGTGTCAATTTGCATACAATTTTTTTTAAGATTATGAATTTTTAAGACTGTCTGTGGCAAGCCATAGATAGCTTCATTATTACTGCAATGCTCTCACGTCTATGAACTAAAGCATAGAATCATATGCATAAGTCAGTAATTACTAATTTATTGAGAAGTCACCATGTCTGCCGGCGTAGCCGAATGGCAATCGTCGATGCCAGACGCCGAGAGAAATGCAGTCTAGCTCTGTCGCGCCAATACGCAAGAGCAATAGAGATAGATAGCTACGAAACAGATATTATCGTGAGCGTTTGTGCATTCGGCTACGCACGCTGCACAGGAATATTTGAATGCTATATGCACTAAAATTTGTTTCATTCAGCTTGCGTTGCTATGCGTGCATGTAACAAAAAGTATTATTTAAGCCAAAATAAGATTAATGTGTAGGTAATGTAGGTATACAAATAAGTACGGATGTTTCTGGACTTTTTTGGTCATATAATATACATACAGGGTGGGGCCTGTAACAAAAGCAAAAATTTTTACTGTAGGCCATACTTCTGACTGACCAAAATTTGCTCAGCGAGTTTTTAAAATTATGAATCTTTCGTTTTTTAATTTTTAGCTTCAATGTATGCCATTATTGTTGTCATTGACTTTGTCTGTCATCACGCTTTAGACTTAATAGAATTGGCAATACTTACATTACCTCTTAGGAAAAGCTTTCAAGGGTGATAAAAATCAAAATACAAGTTAAAAAGTCGCTGAACAAATGGTGGTCAGTTTAATTTTTTTGCTTTTGTTACAGGGCCCACCCGGTATAAACCTTTAGTTAGAGTTACACGATCATCATTTTTTTTTAAATATAATTCCTCAATATGTACCTAATTAATTATTTTTATTTTTATTTTACATATACATATCTGAGATGTACCTTACTATTTTCAATGTAGTAACCATTGAGGTATAATGTACTAGAGAGGACACGGCGAAAAAAAAGTTTGCGCCACGAACATAAGTCCAGTGGACTTATGTTGCCTCAATCAGTCTCTGCGCGTGGTGGGAGGAGGTTGTCTCTGACTGCACACAAATAAAATGATAAAATGCCTTCCTGTGCTATAAGATACTGTTGAAGCCATACGAGAAAATCTAATAAAAGTGACGGTGTCACATTTCATCGGTTAGTAGACAAGCTATTTTGATCTAACTTAATTTAAGTAATTATTATAATGAAGGGACGGGCTCCTTAAACGCGAATCTATGGCCGCCATTTTGACAACTGGAATCATAGATGAATCGCGCAGACATGACATGTAGGTAATAAGGTATAATAATTGTGATCATATTCTGTTTTCAACATATAATATAAAAATATTTATTTCAATTTATAGTTTTGAATATTACACGGTTCTAATACGAATTTTAGTCGATAATATTATACAATAAGCATGATTTTGAATTATTTCTGAATTCTCATTATTGACTAACCTAACCTAACCTAACCACAAAATTAAAATTTTGAAAAAACCCCCGACTGCGACATAGTAGACCGATTTTCATGAAACATGGCTAAGAACACTCCCAACTAACTCAGCTTTCAGACAAAAAAAACTAAATCTAAATCGGTTCATCCGTTCGGGAGCTACGATGCCACAGACAGACACACACACAGACAGACAAACAGACAGACAGACAGACAGACAGACGGACAGACAGACACGTCAAACTTATAACACCCCGTCGTTTTTGCGTCGGGGGTTAAAAATAGTGACACCAAAACTGAAATAGTATTTAATGCAACCGGTGTTTAAGGGAGGTAAAACAAGGTGAATGGCGCGATTATTATTCTGAGCGACAGAAACTTACAAAACTAATTTTATTCAAGGGAAATTAAAATTTATGAAAAAAACAATAATTACGTATGTTTATTTTACGGAGTAGAAATTAAATATAACACAATGTATAATAGTGCTAAAAGTAAACTACTTAGTATTTCACACACAAAGTATAACACAAAGGTCTACACTAAAAGTGTCGCGTCTAGGTGGTCAAGTCTTACTCTATGACACGGTTCGCTTCACGCGCATGCGCCTCGCGCTGCCGCCGCTGCCGGTCGGCGCACAGAATATGTTCGAGTTGTCATTTCTAGTACGTAGTACATAGTAGTTCAATGGTAGTAACGCGATTTTTTTCGATACGGTTTAGGCAACATAAAAATACGAAAATAAAGAGTCTAGCTAATGAAAGTTGACCCACACAGATCTGCCAGTGTCAGTTTGAACTGTCAGTTTGCATACAAATCTTTTTTCAGATTATGAATTTTTCAGACTGTCTGTTGCCGCCTTACTGTCGACCAATATTGAATAACTACGAGCCATAGACTAAGCCATGAAATTGTAATATCTTTGCTACGTAGGTGATAAGTGTCACTGTCAAACTCAAGTGTCATCCCAACTGGAAGATTTTTGGATATAGTGGCAGCTCTGAATCAACTATGTGACGTCACTTCCTCTTTAAACTATTTTTTAAGAATTTTTACTAGATATACGGAAAAAAAAATTAAAATATATAGTTTTGTGATCTACAGCCTCTACAGGCGTTTATATCTTGAAATGGTTTTCGATTCAGGGACATTTAACATTTTGAAACGTTGTCAATGTTGCACTTTAAAAAAAATTTAAGCTGGCAACACATTGATTACGTGGACTTATTTTTAATTATTTATAATTTATTTGCTTTACTTATTTACTACTTTTTATGATTTTATTTCTTATTATTTATAGATTACGCTGTTAACTTTTACCGGAATTCGTTAAAGTGATAGTCACCTTGATAGATGACAATCGATGAATGACAACTTTCAGTAGCCAGAATTTATTAGGTAACACTAAGGGTCTTTTTTAAACTGCAACTCTGGATGTCAGATAAAAATAAAGCTGAGTTTAGACGTGCAAGTTATTGCTGCAAGTTTTGAGACAGAAGTATATGCTAGAAAGAGATGCAGATATTTGCCACTCACTCTTACCTATAGTTGCGTCTCAAAACTTGCAGAAATAACTTGCTGGTCTAAACTCAGCTTAACACGCTCTCTTTCTTCTTGCAGTTGAAAGCAGCTTTTATGGCTTTAACTGGAGTTTGTGATACAGGCCGTTACAATTACTAATTTTCATTTGAAACCAAATTCAGTACTCTAAGTGCGTTTACGCATTATCCGATCCGATATCGGATATAGAAAGGATTTTAAAGGGCAAAATCAAAGATGGCGGCGTAAATATATGGGATATCGGTTCGACATCCGATAGATATCGGATCGGATAATGTGAAAACACACTAATTTAAGGTTAGCGATGATAAATTACTTAATGTCCCAAAAAATTGTTACATTTTCTATTTTTAAGAAAATAACCCACACTGTTGTAATTGAGGTAAATTTAGGTAAATAGTTATTTATACATATTCCTGCACTTCAATTTTGAGTAAAATGTAGCGGTCCAGATTTTAATTTTAAAGTTTTTTCTGTTTAAGATGGCCAACGTGGCAATGATTATTCAATACAGCCAAATAATCTAAAAAGTTTATTATTGAATTTCATATTATTTACACTTTTTAGGGAAGGCACGAAAAAAATTCACAAGCATTCCCATTTCTAATAAAAAAAAATGCATCCAGCAGCGGGCGTAGCACACTAGTTGGATAAATTTTATCGCATCGGTACGTCCCTATCGCACTTACTAATTATTGTGCGAAAAGGACGGTTTTGCGTTATATTATCGCTTATCAAGCGACCGTGCTTGCCTGCAAATGTGGCTAAATTGGTCATAGTGACGTCCTGCCGGAGGTGTGAATTTTTAAACTTTTCCTTTTATTAAAAAAATGTAGTATCGCTCGCAGACGTTTCTGTATGATATAAATACTATTAGCACCAAAGTATCCTTTAGTGGTTAGAAATTTCATTACCCGAACAAACAAACAAATAAGTAAATAAAAAGTACTTAAGAACATTAGATTGAGAAGAGAGAACTTATATTAAAAATATATTTATTAAACCATTTTATTTTCTTTCATGTACGTATATGCACACTTAAATTGCAGTAGTTTCAGAGAGCGGAGTATATGAATATTTTGAATAGTCGCATTGCTTTTCTAGATTAATATACGCTGGCAAATAAATGGCAATAAGTATTGAGGTCTTTCTCGAGGGGCTTTATGCGGCTCAGTAGGTAATAGTTTAGAGGTAAGCACATACTTACCGTCCTTTATAAAACACACGTGAATATTAAATTACAAGGAACAAAGTGAGCATTACACTCGAATGTTGAATAGGAAGCGCTGATTGGTGTCACCTTGTAATGTGTCATCCTATGCAAGAGGGTTCATTAGGTGGACTTCTTATTTTGTTTTAAAGGAGGTAAATATTACATTTTTACTTTGAGATCAGCTTACAGTATACTCCAGTTGGTATTTCACAACAAAGTCATTGGAATGAACATTAATATTCGTAAACTTAAAGGCTTTTTTATTTTACGTCGCGTGTTCCAGGATTTGGTAGATTCTGATTTCCGAATGTAACCGCGGAAATACCACACTTCAGACGGATTTAGTTGGTTAACACTAAGTAGGTATAGTAGCTGATAATAAATTCGAGGTCTACATATAATTATATTTACATACTAACCCCCTTATTCATAAACGTATTTTAAAGTTATCAAGCCGATAAAGTTCGTTTGTCCCTTTCCGACGTATTAGTGTGATAGAAAAGGACAAACGAACTTTATCGGCTTGATAACTTTAGAGTACGTTTATGAATAAGGGGGTAAATAAATAACAACTAGGTACGAGAAACTAAAAGTGTTTCCTTTCCTAGCTTTGACTAATAAGTAGGTGGTACTAATATACTGTCCAAATAATCCAAGTAGTGCTAGCTGAAAATTAAATTTTGAAAACGGAACTGTCAGATATGTTACGTAAAGTACGAGTATACCTAAGTGTACTATGGAGTTTATATTGAGATAGCGCTTTTTATTGTGATGTGACAGAGGGCGATCGGCAGCGGTGAGCGGCGCTCGCGACCAAAGCGCAAGATGCCGTCGCTGTCCATCAACAACCCGATGGAGGTGCTGCGGCAGCGGCTCATGCTGGAAGTGGCCCGCAAGCAGATGCGCGAGGCCAGCCAGCGGCAGGCCGTGGCCAACCGGCTCTTCCTACAGAACGTCGGCAAACGCGGTACGTCCTCACTGTAAATAAAATAAATAATAAATAAATATTGAGGACACCTTACACAGATCAACTTAGCCCCAAACTAAGCAAAGCTTGTACTATGGGTGCTAAGCGACGATATACATACTTAAATAGATAAATACATACATATATACATAGAAAACATTCATGACTCAGGGACAAATATCTGTACTCATCACACAAGTAAATGCCCTTACCGGGATTCGAACCCAGGACCGCGGCTCAGCAAGCAGGGTCACTACCGACTGAGCCAGACCGGTCGTCGACTATAACTTGAAATCGTTATTTTATCGCACTGACGTTGCTTTTCCTTAGAGCGTTTTTTTTATCGACCATCTTATAACTAGTGTAGTACGATCAATCGGTGTCGAAAAATACCTATATGTTTATTATTTTTGAACATTGCGTGTAAAAATTCGCACGAAAGAATGACGGGTTAGCACTGGTGACTAGAACCACAGTATAAGTAATAAAGAGTACTATCGTACAGTATGGCCACTCAGCTCCCCGCTGAAAATGCCCCCCACCCGCTCTTGGTTACCTCACAATTACCCCCTGTCAAAAACGCGACCAGTTGACCTGTCATATCTCACTCATACAAGCATTATACGCGTTCACCTACACGAGCTTAGACTGTGTGTTTAGGAACGCGCCTCTTTCATATATTTGATTGCTAGTGTCCGAGGTGTAATAGAATGTTATTTATTCGTGTTGTAGCTTCTTGTCTTCGATTAACATGGATTTCCGCCAAGTAAAGCCTGATTCCACCGATTACAAACCTTTATTTATTTTTACATTCATTTCAATGCACTTAAAAAAGTAATTTTACCGAAGCCTGAAATTATGCAGTTATACCGTATTATATGCGGCAACGAAGCCTCGACGTTACGTTGTCACCTAAATCTAGATAATTTGTGATGGTTTTTTTTTACTTTTATGTGTCTGTCGGCGGCAGATCGAAGAATCCGGCAGAACACGAGATTCCTAGGCATATCGTGAAACGCCGCCAAATCATGAATTGCCTAAAAGTTGGCCAGGCGTATCACGATATGCCTGATAAACAATACGGCAGATCGATTAGAGCAACGCATTCGTCGATATTCCTAGCTTTATAGCGGGCACTTCGTAAAATAGTTTCTTTCTTGGCTACTGCGTATGCAGCGCATGCTATGGCGGTGTTTGTTTATCGAGTGAAAGATGTCGGCGCCTCAACAAAACGATTTTAGCACCGAAAATAGTGTCATAATAGAAAATAGAAGTGCAAAAGAAGCTTTTGAGCATCAGCTCCATTCATTTTATGTGAGTCACAAGGATTCTGTGCACAATGTCAAAAAAACAGTAAGTCTCGTTACATTTCATTTATAAAATACAAATTATTTAATTAAATATAGTACTTATTATGTTTATTGCATTTTTACTTCAATTTTGGACACCCTACTTAAGTATTGAATGATATGGCGGCGTATCATGATATGCCTACGAATCACATGATCTGCTTAAATGCCACTTACTTGGTGAAATCATGAAATGGCGGCGTTTCATGATATGTCTAGGAATTTCACGATCTGCTTAAACGTCACTGGGCAAATCGCTAAACGGTGAGTTTTGAACGATATGGCGAATGTTACTAAGCCAAATCATGATTTGGCGGCGTTTCACGATATGCCTAGGAATCTCGTGTTCTGCCGGATGCTTTGATCTGCCGCCGACATGTCTATTTTTTATGCTTTTATGTATTTTTAGTTACTCAGTGATTTGGTTTTTACTGTCATATGTGTAACGTATTTGAAATAAAATAAAAATAAAATATTTAGGCGCCCCGATTGGCTATGTACAAATAGGCGACGACTCGAGGTGTTATTGGGTTTCTTGTGTACGGCATTCTCCGTCGCGATAAAGACGGATGAGAATACGTTACAGATTTTCGTTTATCGCAGATGGCACATGCAGATTGGATATTACATCATTACGTAATTGTGTGTGTAGGTTTATCTGAATTTTAGGTATACTGCTTTCAAAATAGATTTTTGTACGATTTGATATTATTATGGATACCTGTGTAGTTACATGAAGTAAAAGTCTTGTTGGCTCCGCCTCCCTGTATTGATCAATGAAGATGTGTCTGTCTAATATTAACTTAGTGTAAGTACCTACGTAACAACTATATAACATACCTACTTATTTGTCGAAACCTTTTAAACCTTAGATATGGTTAAAATACGTTACATAATATAATTTTACTTTGGAATTTCAATAAATACCTTTAAAATATTTTTTTCGGAATGGAATAAACACTATATAATAGATATCGGATTGGAGACTCGGGGTTGATACGTCACAGTAGTATTGATTTGATTAGGTTTGATTACCACTCCAGTTATCACTCCAGTTGTATCCGTTTAGCAGTACCAACTGCAGTAAAGTGTTAAAAAACAAAGGAAATAATGTGTATGAATCTTCGTCTGTTTATAAGTATATTTTTTCTTTTCATTGATTTAGATGTAATTTTTTAAATGTATTAATTGTGAACAGGATTTTGGGCGAACTCTGGTCCGGCTTCCTACGACAACTAGAGCGGCTGGCGGCCGCGCTCCGCCCGGGAGCCCTTCGTCTACGATTCCAGCTCTATGATAAGTACCCATGTTACCTACTCTTCGCCGGCTGATGGATTTCATTTATCGTCATTTCAATTATATACTATATACGCATAAAGCTATTGCAGTTGCCGATATGTAATAAATAAGTAGTACAATTGACAAGCATAATACATTTACCGGGATGTTAGGTTTCAGTTGATGTTTAGTTCGTTTGTTGGGGCATAGACGACGCGACCGCCCGGGCCGTGTCATCCAGCTCGACACCCTTGCCCGTCGTCGCTGTCGCTGTCAATCCTGGTCCTGACTCATTAACTGCGCATTAATACGATACCTGAAACCATATTCTACTTCTCAAAATGCTTAGGTACATTTATTTTGCTTTAATTTATGAGTTTCATAGTTAATCGGGATTCCTATGAATCGAATTAAACATATGTCCATAATTAATTAGAGGAAATACATTCGTAGGTATATTAGATACGAGACCTGTTAGTTTAGTTCCATATGTTATTTATAATATTATAAATAATAATATCACGACTGTACAGTCCAGCTGCTATTTTGTGAATAATAATTTGTTTATATTAATATTAAGTTCATTAAAATATTATACTACTTATATATTGTTAGCTAATGGAAAGTAGTATTACATTGTAACACTTCTTAAAATGTCTAATATTACGTTCAGTAAAACGTTAAATTATTGATTTGTGTTTACTTCATTTGCGATAGTTCACCCGTGGCAGTGAACTCTAAGCGCCTGTCGACTCGCCAAATGTACAAGGCTCTACGCCTTATATGAAACGTTTTGTGAATGATGTATTTATGTAGTAGACGCCTTTGACGGCGTGTCGGCACCGGCACCGGCGATAGGTAATCGATATTGCGGCACTGGAGGCGACCATAATTGAACCCTCGCTCGCCGTGGAGCGGGGCAGCAGCTGCAGCGCGAGCGGCCGCGCCGCCGCTCCGCGCTCTTCTGCGCGCTGCGACGCGCCGAGCCGCGCGCGTCTGTCCGATTCTCGTTAAATTGAAATGCTATAAATAAAGAACCCAATCAACTTTCCAACTGCCGCGACCTCCCTTTTGATGACATTAATTAGACTTTTTTTTACGAAATCAAGAGTTTCTTACACTGCGGACTTTCAGTACAAAGATGCCTGATAACTGGATCCTCGAGTAATTTCGTAGAAAGTTGTATGTTTAATTTTTTAGCTCTAGAAATGCTTAAGATCTCAAGTGCCGCAATAATGTGACCTATAGTAACATATTATTATAAATATTCGAGGCATGTAGAATAGATAGCACGGTTGAATTCAAGCTTGTTTAGCTTAGGTACTCTGTTAAGTAGCTGTGACTACGCCAATCATCATTAGGTTTTCTCTTTTACATATTTAAAGTTATCATGTAACCGTAGCCCAAAGAATAAAGCATAAATGTGTCCATAGAGCAAGTAATAATTTATTTATTTATTATTGATATTACACTGTTTCTTTAGTCTTGTTTTTAATTACACCTTATCATTACACAGCTGCTTGAAGTAGTGCTTAGTAAATAAATAAATAGAACAGAGGGCCTATCACCACCATCGGAAAATCTAAAATCATTAGGTGCATGTCTGTCGCTCGAATCGAATACGCAGGAATACGTAAGTAGATAAACGTAGGTAGATAAGAATTTTCGATAGGTCGATGCTGGCTGGATGCGATGGATGCCAGACATTTATGCGCGTAATTTCTGTCAGCAAGGACGAACAGAGGCAGCCTCAGCAGCCCTCGGCAGGTCTTGGCGATGACACGCGTTGCGGGCTGTGTTCACCCTCACCGGCAGCGCGTAGCGGCACAGCAGCGAGCGACGGGGGCATCTGCGACGTATAATTACGAGTGATTTAATTTAAAGAGGCGCCTCGAGAGCCACGTGATTTCATTATCCCCTACACGTTTCTACCGCCAGGCGAGATCGGGCCGTTTGCCTCAGGCGCACCCACCCTCGATTACGACGTAATTAATTCCTACTTAAAATTATGCAAACCTGGTCCACTACATCGCTAAATTATAGAAGAAAGTTTATGAAACTTTGCGCGATAGTTAAATAGGTAAGTAAAATTAAAATTATTTTAAGTCCATGTTACATTTAAAAAGAATTTAATTAAGAAATATTTCACATACACAGTGAAAACAAACCAAAAGTAAGGTAACGGACCCAATCATGGACAGTTTAAGAAAAAAAATCGCCTGTTTTTGAAATTTCACTGATAAATGTAAAAATTCTACCGCTAAGCGTGTTAAATCTTGAATGTCCTATCCTTCTTTTACATTTCAAGCGTATTGCAGAATAGATACTCCTATTGGTTTCTTCATAGTTATGAAATTAAAACTAGGTGTTTTTCTCCAATTATGGACTGCAGTTCTCCAGTATTGGATCCCCCATTATGGACAGTGAAATAAGTTTAAAATTTTACTTTTAAAGCCAACTGATACTCAATGAGTCAATTTTATATACCATAAATAAAATTAGTTTGGATTATTTTAACATAGGATTGTTTCTTGTAAATTTTGGTTTTGTAAATTGTTCCTTGTCCATCATAGGAGGTACGCAGTTTTCCGGTTCCAGTAATGGACACTTGCAAAATAACGCTATTTCTTTATATCTTTGGAGCAACAAACTAGTATGTTTTATACCTTATCTCATGCTTAATGCAGTAAGTAAAACTCATTCAAGTTTACACCGAGTATTATTTTTTATTTTATTTTATACATGAACTCAACTCTCTTAGCAACATTACTAAGAATTCGTCTTGATATTTTTTTCAGTAAACTGGTGAATTTTACCTTGCCGCCAAATGCTTCAGAAATAACCGAATTAATTGAAACTTCAAAATTAAACAGCTCTATAACTCTAGTTTATGGTACATTGCCGTCAGTTTTTAGAAACTAATTTTAGATACTTATTTTTAAGGATTTGTGTTTTTTTGTCCATAATGGCATCACCGTCCATTATAGGGTATTTTACATTAGTTCTCTTTTCTATTTTGTCCCATGTGAGTATTTCATTTTACATATTTTGTAAAAAAATATTTTTTCAACTTGAATTTTTAAAGGTTCAGAAAATTGTCAAACCTTGTCAAACAGTCTATTACCACATACTTTTATCAGTGGGTCAGAAATAATGTCGAAAATTTTACCAGTTTTAATGAAAAAGACTTCTTCCTGACTCATAGGCCTCATTGCATTCATTGTGTTCTAAAAAGTAATACCACAACCGAATTAAGCAATATTAGACATATAATTTGCTTTAATATAACCCAGTTAGGTTTAACTAAACTTAAAAGAAGGATTTTATACTCATTAACTCAAGTTTTATCAGATAACCCATTTTGCTCACCCGTCACTGTGACGGGTGGGACCTACTTTGAAAAGCGTTAAAAGTATACTTTTATTCACAAAAGCAACGCGTTTTTAGCTAAAATAACCAACCTCAACCTAATTGTTACTTTCACAAAGTAAGACATCAAGAGTTTAGATACTTTTAGGGTAAACAAGAAAAAACTTTGTTTTATTGTGACGGCGGGACGTGAGTTACGCATTGTGTAGACGCCCAATAAATCCTAACCATGAAACTTAATTTAAACTTACTTGCCACTGGTTTAAACAGCTTTAAATATATTTTCTTTTACACATATCACTTTCTCCATAATGTTTATTAAAAGCGCGAAATAGCGCTGCCAACTTAGGGTATATATATGCCACCTTAGACAACTGGTGCTAGGGGTACGTTTGGACACATATAAAATGCAAAAAAATGTCATAAAAAGGAAAAACTCATTGATTCATAAAATTAGGCATAATGTTCTATTCTCTAGATGTAGATTTAAATGTAAATTAAGCTATTTAATTTTTATGCCTGTGGTGTCGGTTTCGCTGGAATGACCCAAAAGTTATAAGAGTATCATGCTTCATATTTTCTATTCTAATGCTACTAAACCATACTAATAAAGTAGAACAGGATGAGCGGTTTTCTGCAAACGGATTACTTAGTCTTAGCACGGCCGCGGAAAAGGCGTTTCGTATTTTTTGCGATCGGAATTCAGCCACACAAATATTCAACAAAAACTGAAAATTTTACGGGGTCTGTTATGTACCTACTTATTTGAGAATGTCCTCATTACTCAATAGTGAATTAAATTATCTAGTAAGTTTTAAAATCCTATAGGTAACTTTAAAGAAAGATTTCGTGATCGAGATTCAGAAAGTTAAGTGAAGAGACTCATAGTTACTCAGTAGATAAGGCCGGATTTCATGACTTGGTTTACTTTCATGAAGCATATGTAAATAATTATTTTCATATAATTCCGACTCACTCCTTACCTTTGTTTTCGATTTTGTGGGTGGCGGAAAGTGGCTTGGGCCTTATTCACCTAAAATTTAGGTAGACATGTTGTGAGGCAGATAATGTAGATATCGTCACTACTTTAAAAAAAACTTGTATCTTCGTCTGTCAATGAAAAGAAAATTGTAGCAAGTATGTATGGAATGCATATAGACTTACTACGTTTTAACTTTTAGGAACAACGTGGGAAACGAGATTTTTTTAAAGTAGTGACGATATACTAGTACACGACGTTTTACTTGGTTTTACGTAAAAAAAGCTATGGTTAAAAATATACCTAAAATATGTGACAAACAAAGACGACCACATTCCGATGCCTTTGATTTTATTACATACATACGTAGTTAGAGGTGAGAGACTCTGTGACCAAGTAGCCTGGTGCAGAACAGGCTGCTACAGTAAGCTAGGAGCGCACTAAAACCGTTACAAATTAAACGCTCTGTGTGCGTAGCCGAATGCACAAACGCTCACGATAATATCTGTTTCGTAGCTATCTATCTCTATCGCTCCAGCGTATTGGCTCAACAGAGCTAGACTGCATTTCTGTCAACGTCTGGCGTCGACGATTGCCATTCGGCTACGCTGGCTGGACTAACCATTAATACCATTATATGTAGCGGCGGCGTTCATGATAAGAATAGTTATTTGCTAAATAGTTACATACTTAGTCAAAAAGACCGCAGATGCGTTGGGCGGACGAAATCAAAAGGATTGCTGGGAGGAAGTGGCTCCAGATCTCACAGAACGGTGATGAGAGGCGCATTTTGAAGGAGGCCTATACGCGAAGGGTATAATCAGGCTGAAGAGAGAGAGAGAGAGAGAGAAAAGAGATATTTGTTTGTTGTTGTTTAACCTCTCGGCCAACCCGAGCAAGCTGAAGATTTTAGTATTGAACGTTCCGAGAGTTTCAAGGCACGAAAGTTATACAAATATAAATATCGAGTAAAACACAAAATTTTTCACCACACCAACGCGAAGAAAATATGAACTTTAAAACACTAAATTAAATTAAATCATAAACTTTGAAACATTTATGATTCGAAATCATAATTTAAAGCCAGCTGGATTAAAGTTAGAATTTATGTGAAATTACTTAGCACTCTTCTGGATAAAATGCAACATTATCATCCTCTATCGAATAATGAAGAGAGCCAGTTGGTGTGGTAATATATAAATATATTTAAAGCGACTTGTTAGTTGTATTCACTAAAGCTAACTACTTAAGTATATCGAACAAACGTAGCGCGTTGCTGAGGGAGAGTGCAGTTAGCAACCACAGGGGACTTAGAATAGCCGTGTTGCAATGACTTGACTATTTATATAAGTGATTAAAAATATTACTGAAATGGACAAAAGCGAGCGGTAAGTATTTTGTTGGCGTAAGATACTTAAGTACTTTTAACCTTTTAAGCGCTTAGATTTTTTTTTCCGATCAGTGCTCGTGTCGCCGCCGGTAGTAGGTATAATACTTACCGTAAAGTTTCGTATCTTCGGCTGCGCTACCTAACATCGCCGAGTTAGACATAAGTTGCCATAAATTAAATATTTTGTGGGTGGCGAGATTCTCCGAACAACCTGCTGCTAACTTCATCAAGTTCATGATCAGTTAGGTTTTTGTCCGACACCAACTACACGTTTTTTTAAGTCAGTGTTTTAATATTGATTTTATAAAGTGATACAGAGCAGTTAAATTTTTCACATTATTATGTGCTATAACTATTTCTCTTATTTAAAGGCCAAGTTAGATTTGTTAAATTCGTATTTTTTTCTAAAAAAACATACACCTGCTATAGATGTTAACTTCGATTGAAGTTGAGAAACGGGCTTTACAATTAACTTACACTAAGTAAGTGTCAAAACTATGTCATGTCAATCGCATATCAAACACACAGAGCCCGTTTCTTAACAGCAATTGATGTAACATCTATCGCAGGTGCATGGGATTTTACAAAAAAAAGTTACGAAATAAAAAAAACGAATCATGCTATTCTGTTTCCTATAATGGACCTAACTATATGCCAAAGTTAACGGAATTCAATAAAAACACGGTGTATATACTTTTAGGTAGTATTAAAATTTTAAAAATTGCGAAAATGTCGATTTTCTGGACCAGTATAAGGTGCCCTCTTGGTGGTTAAAAGGCCAGACATTAAGGTTTAGTAAAAGTCGCCTGGTTTTCGAGATTTTACACTTTTTACAATTTTAATACTACCTAAAATTTTAAAAAGTGTAAAAATCTCGAAAACCAGGCGACTTTTACTAAACCTTAATGTCGATTTTCTGGACCAGTATAAGGATCTTGGTAATTAAAAGGTTGTCCATTAATATCCATTGAAATTTTAAAAAGTGTGAAAATCTCGAAAACCAGGCGACTTTTACTAAACCTTAAAGTCTATTTTCTGGTCCAGTATAAGGTGCCCTCTTGGTGGATAAAAGGTTGTCCATTAATTACCGGGCACCCTATATGGTAGGCGTGTTCAGTAGATACATGTAGAACTCAACATCATAGTGTAATAATGGAAAAAATGTATTAGTTACAAATTTACAATTGCCCCCCAGTCGAGATTTGCCCCTCGAGAGGTACCTACACCTTATAAATAAAAAAATAATTTATTCTATATCTGGTGAATATTCGGTTATAATATAATTACTTACTTACTTATTTGTATAAGTAATAAATACTTCAAAAATTAAAATGGATTACTTACTATAATGCGGGCCGAACAAACCGATGTCTAAACGATTTAGTAAAGTAGCAAGCAGCGAAGTGAGCCTGTATATATATATTTACCTACTTGTTTACCGTATGTTTTTGACGTTTTAGAATACGTTACGTTACTCGATAACGTAAACGTAATGCAAAATGTGTGTAATTTTTGGTTCTGGTAAGTAACCGTTTGAATCGCTGTGCAATTTCCGTCACGTTCACGCTATCGGCTTACCTATTCTAAAACGTCAAAAACTTAACGAAATTGCCTTAAAATTGACATTGCAAAGCGAAAAGTCGCTTTTACCTGAGAGTCTGAACTCAAATCGCACTCGAACTGATGTTTTCCTTGCATGCACGGCATCGGCATGCGCCTAGGATAAAAGGTTGGAGCTCGAGGGAAATTTCCATATCTACGCTAACAATACTAACATGATACATTTGATTATAGTTTATTTATTTAAAAAAAAAGTTTTATTTCTTAATTAAATATACTTACCTACCGCTCTTAAGACTTTAAAATTACTTTAAATTAGGGATGTACCGACTATAGTCGCCGACTAGTCGGGAAAGCCGACTATCCGGCCACATTTGTAGTCGGCGATTAGTCGGCGACTAGTCGGCGACTAGTCGGCGACTAGTCGGCAAAAAGGGCCGATTAGTCGGCACTTCATTAGTGATAGAAAAACAGTACAAAATTAAATTACTAGCTGAAAATTATGGTTGTATTATGTAGCTATTAGTAATTCCTTTTTCTTGTGAAAACAAATATCTGTTATCAACACAGAAATAAATTTCCTACCTAGGATTATCCACTTCATAGGCAGGATCACTACCCACTAAGCCAAGCCGGTTGTTAAAAATGGAAAATGTATATAAATATTGTCATGAACCTTTGAACATCTGCAAAAAATCATGAAAAGCGCGAACGAAGGACCAAAAATGACATTCAAAATGTGAATTTATCGAAAATTATGTTCTGGCCGACTAGCCGACTAGTCGGCCGACTAATCGGCCACCCAAGCGTCGACTAGTCGGTAGTCGGCCTAGTCGGCCAAATCAATAGTCGGTACATCCCTACTTTAAATTCAAATAAAACTCTCGTTAAAATTCTGGAATTGATTTTGTCTAAGAAATTCCTTAACACCTTCGTTACAGCAATTACTTAACGACGCAGTTAACCATACCCGCATCGGGTCGAATAAATCCGATACCGTAGCAAACGAAAAAAAGGCATAAGTAATAGAAATATGTCCACTATGTCAAATGTCTGGAAAAATTTATTTTCGCATATTGAATATTACCATATTTTTCATTTGGGAACAACACTAGACAATAATAACACACATAACAAATCAAACAAATAACTAACCTAGGTAAAAAACATATACCTATCTAAATATCTATGATTCCTAAGTGACGCACAAGGTACCTAATGTATAGAACCTATACGGCCTTGCAATTTTGTACGTAAATATGACTGTACTGTGCGCCAAAAAATGTCGTTTGTGTGTATCCCGAATAGGTCGGATATCGAATTTCAGATAACAGCAGACAATATTTTCTGAACTATGGTACAATAAGGATATTGCAGATGCAGATTCAGAGGACTGAATGGTATACTCGTGGATGACCGGTTTTCCAATAAAATAAGTCACCAGCGCTTTTCTAAACATTCGAAGAGGAAAGTTCAAATACCTAAATAGTTGTGTCATTTTTATAGTTCAAAAAAATAGTTGGCATTTTTCACAGCTACTTGCGTAAAATAACATATTTACAGCGAGGGCGAAGAGAGGAACTGAGGTGTTAAGCTCAAAATATGTAAGTACCTAGTACAATTTTATAATACGTTAGGCGTTAATACCTATACATTGCAATAAAAGTGCGGAAAGGGTTAAAACACGATGGAAGGACAACTAGTGTGATAGCAAAATACAATTTATCAATTATTGACAAAATAATATCGCGTGGAAGTCCGTAGCTAAATTTTATTCGTGCCACCAGAACAAAGAACTTCTATCTCTGAATCTCTTATAGTGTAAATATATGTTTAAAAATGATTTGCTTGTGTGTCAGGACTTACAGGCCTCACTCAGTATGACAAGCTGGGTAGCTAAAGAATTCGACTCACATTTATATTCATCGTGATTTTGAGTTGAAATTTTCCAAAGCTCATTAGATATTTAGTCATAAAAAAAAGAAATTACTTACTTACATAAACATAGTTAAAACAACACTTAAATTATTTTTCAGTACACACGGTGCTCGTGCAATACACGTGTGAAGAGCAAATTCATCAATTTAAAACACTCCTTTCAGTCGTGTTACTATTGGCAGTATTGGCACAACAGGATATAAATATGTATTATAAATCATATGCGCCGTAGCGTAGCGAACGAACCGATTCGCTATTAGGCTTTCTGTTATTTAAAAAAAAAAACCGGCCAAGTGCGAGTCGGACTCGCCCACCGAGGATTCCGTATCCGTACAAACTTTCAATTAGGTAAATGTAAATTCATCGCATGGCTTACAGGTTGTTTTCTACTTAAATTTTTAAAATACTAGATTTAAGATATTCGACGGCATTTGTCGAAAGTGTCTTATGATCACCCCTTTTTCCGCTAATCTTGGTGATGGGGCACTCGAAGACTATATGGTGCACCGTCTGATCTGGGTGGCACTCCGCAGACTCGCGCCAATAGTTAAAATAATCTCATGTTTCTCATATAACTTTAAAAACTTCACTAGAAGTATATATATAGCGCCATCTCTCGGTGAATTCGCTAACTAATTTGCGCGACTGTATAATATGTTGGTTTTTCAGGGATAATTATTTATATTGTTAACCGATTTCGACAGTTTTTAACCCCCGACGCAAAAACGACGGGGTGTTATGTTTGACGTGTCTGTCTGTCTGTCTGTGTGTGTGTCTGTCTGTGGCATCGTAGCTCCCGAACGGATGAATCGATTTAGTTTTTGTTTAAAAGCTGAGTTAGTCGGGAGCGTTCTTAACCATGTTTCGTGAAAATCGGTCTACTATGTCGCGGTCGCCCCTATTTTCAAAATTTTAATTTTGTGGTTATTAGTTACTTTATTTGAAAGACATTTTTGACGTAAAATCTCGTATTAATTTGAAGTAAGGTCAAGCGGGGGAGCTCCGACTACTAAAATATAAAGTACAACTTTGACTGCCTGAAACTACTATCAACGGTAATTTTAATGACAATTGATTGCCTTCACCTATAACCTTTATTAGTTATCTAGGTTTTATTTTTTCTGACTCTCATCCAAAAATATAGATTCCGTATACTTTAAAATGCGATTTTTATATGAGTTGGCAGAAATAGTTATAATAACCCCGCCGAGGGCGAATTCCAACTATTGATAATAAGTTTCGTTACCGGTGAACCAACACGGAGAAACCGGATATCATGTGGTTTGTCAAAACGTAAGGAACCTAAATAAAACACTCATTTTTAGGTAGGTCTGTTGGTTTGTGTAAAAAAATACTTACAAGATGTCAGCGGGGTAATTAAAACTGGTCTCCATACTAAGTAGTGATGGGAATCGTGCCTATTAGAAATCTGTCGATACTGTGTCTACAGGTGCATACCGTGTACCCGCGCACACCTGAATCTCTGTTCATAAACAGACCAATAAAGAGCTAAATGCTTAAAATAATCGATAATACGCAATGACGTTCAATAAAATATACTTTTAGCCCTTTCCAGAGCCAGAGTCACTAAATGAGGTATTAATATCGATACAAAACCTCGAATCGAGTACGTCACTAGTGTTGTTGATTTTCATATAAAATATGGCGGGGCAATTTAAACTATCGCTTAAATGTTATTAAAACATGAAAATTAGAAGATTAGGACATACAAACATAAAATAGTTTATAATTATGCAACTAAGTAACTGCAGACAAAAATGTTAAATCGTATACATACTAAGCCTGTATATAGTGTATATTATGTAGGTATTGTAGGTAAGTATTAGGGTTTGCTCCGGGAAATACCGGTACCGAAAGTACCGGGAATTCCCGGGATTTTTGACCAAGCAAAGAACCGGGAAATCAACTTGAAAAATCCCGGTACTTTCGGTACTTTCGGGAAATACTTTTTAGTGACTTTTTTGCTAAAAAAAATAATTATTTCTGTTTATATTATTTATACAGTTAAAAAATAGGCGTAGGTACAGTAACACGCGCCTACTAATATTTAAAGCGGGTGGCAGTGGCACACTGGCTGCCGAAGCTACCGTGATACCCTAGCTAGTCCCGCTAATCGGTAGTGGAGTTTTTTATTTTTGGTGAAGTTTTGTTATATTAATTTGGGTATTTATTTTTTCTCTCTCAATCTTACTTCTCATTTGACTCATTTCTCTACATGTTATAAAACAGAGTCTCCCGACGTGTATGTCTGTGTTCACTAATTTTGCGGTAGACTCAAAAACTACTATACAGATTTTCATACGTTTTTCACCTATGTTATTATAAATTGATTAAAACATGACGATATGTGACTTACAGGCCTCACTCAGTATGACAAGCTGGGTAGCTAAAGAATTCGACTCACATTTATATTCATCGTGATATTGAGTTGAAATTTTCCAAAGCTCATTAGATATTTAGTCATAAAAAAAAGAAATTACTTACTTACATAAACATAGTTAAAACAAAATTATTTTTCAGTACACACGGTGCTCGTGCAATACACGTGTGAAGAGCAAATTCATCAATTTAAAACACTCCTTTCAGTCGTGTTACTATTGGCAGTATTGGCACAACAGGATATAAATATGTATTATAAATCATATGCGCCGTAGCGTAGCGAACGAACCGATTCGCTATTAGGCTTTCTGTTATTTAAAAAAAAAACCGGCCAAGTGCGAGTCGGACTCGCCCACCGAGGATTCCGTATCCGTACAAACTTTCAATTAGGTAAATGTAAATTCATCGCATGGCTTACAGGTTGTTTTCTACTTAAATTTTTAAAATACTAGATTTAAGATATTCGACGGCATTTGTCGAAAGTGTCTTATGATCACCCCTTTTTCCGCTAATCTTGGTGATGGGGCACTCGAAGACTATATGGTGCACCGTCTGATCTGGGTGGCACTCCGCAGACTCGCGCCAATAGTTAAAAATAATCTCATGTTTCTCATATAACTTTAAAAACTTCACTAGAAGTATATATATAGCGCCATCTCTCGGTGAATTCGCTAACTAATTTGCGCGACTGTATAATATGTTGGTTTTTCAGGGATAATTATTTATATTGTTAACCGATTTCGACAGTTTTTAACCCCGACGCAAAAACGACGGGGTGTTATGTTTGACGTGTCTGTCTGTCTGTCTGTCTGTGCGTGTGTCTGTCTGTGGCATCGTAGCTCCCGAACGGATGAATCGATTTAGTTTTTGTTTAAAAGCTGAGTTAGTCGGGAGCGTTCTTAGCCGTGTTTCGTGAAAATCGGTCTACTATGTCGCGGTCGCCCCTATTTTCAAAATTTTAATTTTGTGGTTATTAGTTACTTTATTTGAAAGACATTTTTGACGTAAAATCTCGTATTAATTTGAAGTAAGGTCAAGCGGGGGAGCTCCGACTACTAAAATATAAAGTACAACTTTGACTGCCTGAAACTACTATCAACGGTAATTTTAATGACAATTGATTGCCTTCACCTATAACCTTTATTAGTTATCTAGGTTTTATTTTTTCTGACTCTCATCCAAAAATATAGATTCCGTATACTTTAAAATGCGATTTTTATATGAGTTGGCAGAAATAGTTATAATAACCCCGCCGAGGGCGAATTCCAACTATTGATAATAAGTTTCGTTACCGGTGAACCAACACGGAGAAACCGGATATCATGTGGTTTGTCAAAACGTAAGGAACCTAAATAAAACACTCATTTTTAGGTAGGTCTGTTGGTTTGTGTAAAAAAATACTTACAAGATGTCAGCGGGTAATTAAAACTGGTCTCCATACTAAGTAGTGATGGGAATCGTGCCTATTAGAAATCTGTCGATACTGTGTCTACAGGTGCATACCGTGTACCCGCGCACACCTGAATCTCTGTTCATAAACAGACCAATAAAGAGCTAAATGCTTAAAATAATCGATAATACGCAATGACGTTCAATAAAATATACTTTTAGCCCTTTCCAGAGCCAGAGTCACTAAATGAGGTATTAATATCGATACAAAACCTCGAATCGAGTACGTCACTAGTGTTGTTGATTTTCATATAAAATATGGCGGGGCAATTTAAACTATCGCTTAAATGTTATTAAAACATGAAAATTAGAAGATTAGGACATACAAACATAAAATAGTTTATAATTATGCAACTAAGTAACTGCAGACAAAAATGTTAAATCACATTGAAACCATATTTTTTCATGGAATGTTTGAGAGGTTGTGTCTCACGCGCATACTTCCAATTTCGTCGAAAACTACACGGTCGTCTAGATCAGAGATCATTAGGTCTATCGACACCATCTACGGTGAAATAATGAAAGAGCTTATACGCTATTTGGACATATATGGAACTACAGTAAATGATGTAAATTATGGAAGATATTTCGGTTAGTTAAAATTGCCCCGTAGTTACTATTATCCCGACTGACCTTACGATATATGTACATCGGCAAGAGTGATTCAATTGAAAGTTAAAATCTGAAAATTTTATTTAATAAAAAAAAATCCAAATTACAGACACAATTTAATTTTTCCTGTAATATTTAGCATAAAACCGGTGTTCCGTAAAATTTTAATAATTTTTCGTTGGTGAAATTCGGAGATAAGGGGCGGGGGACGGTATTTTTTTACATTCTCCTTCATAATTATTTTTTCTCCGCTACAAAACAAAAATATAAAAAATAGTTTTGATACGTACAATTTGAGCTCTTTCTAAAAATACCCCACTTGACCTAGTAACTTGACATTTATTTACAGCTTTCATTTTGGCCATTTTCTATAATTAAAATTAATTCATATTGAATATTTTATTACTCATTACCTTTTTATCGTAAGCTATAGGTACCATTTCGAATCGCGGGTTCGAATCCCGATAAGGGCATTTATTTCTATGATAAACACAGATATTTTTTTCCTGAGTCATGGATGTGTTCTATGTATATAAGTATGTATTTATGTATATAAGTAAGTATATCGTCACCCATAGCAATAGCTTTGCTTAATTGGGGGCTAGATTGATCTGTGTAAGGTGTCCCCAGGGCCGGATTAAGGGTAGAGCGAGTGGAGCGGCCGCTCTAGGCGCCGGATGGTGAGGGGGCGCCAAAATCGTAAATATGGAAGAGTCCAGATCAAAAACTTTTATATTGCGTGGGCTCACACAGTGCCCCAAATGGCGAGAAAGGCCGGGAGTGAATTCAGCTGTATAAAAACCCCCTCTCCTCTCAATAATAGGAAAATTTTCGCGCTCGCTTCGCTCGTGTTTACTGTTTCTATAGTATGAATATACATATAATTATATGCTATATTTTTGTTACTTAGTCATTATACCGTTAACATCAGCGAAAGTATAAGGACTCCGTTTTTGGCATTTTGGCTTCGGACCCCAAAAAATTAAACAATAAGCCCCGATACCCCGATCAAGTGCGCGGGCCGGCGCTGGGTGTCCCCCAATATTTATTTATTTATTTCATGTTACGGTTTAAACTAGCATGTCATTAACATCATCAGCTTCGTAATACTCCGTACCCAAAGGCAGGATTACGTATACATACTAAGCCTGTATATAGTGTATATTATGTAGGTATTGTAGGTAAGTATTAGGGTTTGCTCCCGGGAAATACCGGTACCGAAAGTACCGGGAATTCCCGGGATTTTTGACCAAGCAAAGAACCGGGAAATCAACTTGAAAAATCCCGGTACTTTCGGTACTTTCGGGAAATACTTTTTAGTGACTTTTTTGCTAAAAAAAATAATTATTTCTGTTTATATTATTTATACAGTTAAAAAATAGGCGTAGGTACAGTAACACGCGCCTACTAATATTTAAAGCGGGTGGCAGTGGCACACTGGCTGCCGAAGCTACCGTGATACCCTAGCTAGTCCCGCTAATCGGTAGTGGAGTTTTTTATTTTTGGTGAAGTTTTGTTATATTAATTTGGGTATTTATTTTTTCTCTCTCAATCTTACTTCTCATTTGACTCATTTCTCTACATGTTATAAAACAGAGTCTCCCGACGTGTATGTCTGTGTTCACTAATTTTGCGGTAGACTCAAAAACTACTATACAGATTTTCATACGTTTTTCACCTATGTTATTATAAATTGATTAAAACATGACGATATGTGACTTACAGGCCTCACTCAGTATGACAAGCTGGGTAGCTAAAGAATTCGACTCACATTTATATTCATCGTGATATTGAGTTGAAATTTTCCAAAGCTCATTAGATATTTAGTCATAAAAAAAAGAAATTACTTACTTACATAAACATAGTTAAAACAAAATTATTTTTCAGTACACACGGTGCTCGTGCAATACACGTGTGAAGAGCAAATTCATCAATTTAAAACACTCCTTTCAGTCGTGTTACTATTGGCAGTATTGGCACAACAGGATATAAATATGTATTATAAATCATATGCGCCGTAGCGTAGCGAACGAACCGATTCGCTATTAGGCTTTCTGTTATTTAAAAAAAAACCGGCCAAGTGCGAGTCGGACTCGCCCACCGAGGATTCCGTATCCGTACAAACTTTCAATTAGGTAAATGTAAATTCATCGCATGGCTTACAGGTTGTTTTCTACTTAAATTTTTAAAATACTAGATTTAAGATATTCGACGGCATTTGTCGAAAGTGTCTTATGATCACCCCTTTTTCCGCTAATCTTGGTGATGGGGCACTCGAAGACTATATGGTGCACCGTCTGATCTGGGTGGCACTCCGCAGACTCGCGCCAATAGTTAAAAATAATCTCATGTTTCTCATATAACTTTAAAAACTTCACTAGAAGTATATATATAGCGCCATCTCTCGGTGAATTCGCTAACTAATTTGCGCGACTGTATAATATGTTGGTTTTTCAGGGATAATTATTTATATTGTTAACCGATTTCGACAGTTTTTAACCCCCGACGCAAAAACGACGGGGTGTTATGTTTGACGTGTCTGTCTGTCTGTCTGTCTGTGCGTGTGTCTGTCTGTGGCATCGTAGCTCCCGAACGGATGAATCGATTTAGTTTTTGTTTAAAAGCTGAGTTAGTCGGGAGCGTTCTTAGCCGTGTTTCGTGAAAATCGGTCTACTATGTCGCGGTCGCCCCTATTTTCAAAATTTTAATTTTGTGGTTATTAGTTACTTTATTTGAAAGACATTTTTGACGTAAAATCTCGTATTAATTTGAAGTAAGGTCAAGCGGGGGAGCTCCGACTACTAAAATATAAAGTACAACTTTGACTGCCTGAAACTACTATCAACGGTAATTTTAATGACAATTGATTGCCTTCACCTATAACCTTTATTAGTTATCTAGGTTTTATTTTTTCTGACTCTCATCCAAAAATATAGATTCCGTATACTTTAAAATGCGATTTTTATATGAGTTGGCAGAAATAGTTATAATAACCCCGCCGAGGGCGAATTCCAACTATTGATAATAAGTTTCGTTACCGGTGAACCAACACGGAGAAACCGGATATCATGTGGTTTGTCAAAACGTAAGGAACCTAAATAAAACACTCATTTTTAGGTAGGTCTGTTGGTTTGTGTAAAAAAATACTTACAAGATGTCAGCGGGGTAATTAAAACTGGTCTCCATACTAAGTAGTGATGGGAATCGTGCCTATTAGAAATCTGTCGATACTGTGTCTACAGGTGCATACCGTGTACCCGCGCACACCTGAATCTCTGTTCATAAACAGACCAATAAAGAGCTAAATGCTTAAAATAATCGATAATACGCAATGACGTTCAATAAAATATACTTTTAGCCCTTTCCAGAGCCAGAGTCACTAAATGAGGTATTAATATCGATACAAAACCTCGAATCGAGTACGTCACTAGTGTTGTTGATTTTCATATAAAATATGGCGGGGCAATTTAAACTATCGCTTAAATGTTATTAAAACATGAAAATTAGAAGATTAGGACATACAAACATAAAATAGTTTATAATTATGCAACTAAGTAACTGCAGACAAAAATGTTAAATCGTATACATACTAAGCCTGTATATAGTGTATATTATGTAGGTATTGTAGGTAAGTATTAGGGTTTGCTCCCGGGAAATACCGGTACCGAAAGTACCGGGAATTCCCGGGATTTTTGACCAAGCAAAGAACCGGGAAATCAACTTGAAAAATCCCGGTACTTTCGGTACTTTCGGGAAATACTTTTTAGTGACTTTTTTGCTAAAAAAAATAATTATTTCTGTTTATATTATTTATACAGTTAAAAAATAGGCGTAGGTACAGTAACACGCGCCTACTAATATTTAAAGCGGGTGGCAGTGGCACACTGGCTGCCGAAGCTACCGTGATACCCTAGCTAGTCCCGCTAATCGGTAGTGGAGTTTTTTATTTTTGGTGAAGTTTTGTTATATTAATTTGGGTATTTATTTTTCTCTCTCAATCTTACTTCTCATTTGACTCATTTCTCTACATGTTATAAAACAGAGTCTCCCGACGTGTATGTCTGTGTTCACTAATTTTGCGGTAGACTCAAAAACTACTATACAGATTTTCATACGTTTTTCACCTATGTTATTATAAATTGATTAAAACATGACGATATGTGACTTACAGGCCTCACTCAGTATGACAAGCTGGGTAGCTAAAGAATTCGACTCACATTTATATTCATCGTGATATTGAGTTGAAATTTTCCAAAGCTCATTAGATATTTAGTCATAAAAAAAAGAAATTACTTACTTACATAAACATAGTTAAAACAAAATTATTTTTCAGTACACACGGTGCTCGTGCAATACACGTGTGAAGAGCAAATTCATCAATTTAAAACACTCCTTTCAGTCGTGTTACTATTGGCAGTATTGGCACAACAGGATATAAATATGTATTATAAATCATATGCGCCGTAGCGTAGCGAACGAACCGATTCGCTATTAGGCTTTCTGTTATTTAAAAAAAAACCGGCCAAGTGCGAGTCGGACTCGCCCACCGAGGATTCCGTATCCGTACAAACTTTCAATTAGGTAAATGTAAATTCATCGCATGGCTTACAGGTTGTTTTCTACTTAAATTTTTAAAATACTAGATTTAAGATATTCGACGGCATTTGTCGAAAGTGTCTTATGATCACCCCTTTTTCCGCTAATCTTGGTGATGGGGCACTCGAAGACTATATGGTGCACCGTCTGATCTGGGTGGCACTCCGCAGACTCGCGCCAATAGTTAAAAATAATCTCATGTTTCTCATATAACTTTAAAAACTTCACTAGAAGTATATATATAGCGCCATCTCTCGGTGAATTCGCTAACTAATTTGCGCGACTGTATAATATGTTGGTTTTTCAGGGATAATTATTTATATTGTTAACCGATTTCGACAGTTTTTAACCCCCGACGCAAAAACGACGGGGTGTTATGTTTGACGTGTCTGTCTGTCTGTCTGTCTGTGCGTGTGTCTGTCTGTGGCATCGTAGCTCCCGAACGGATGAATCGATTTAGTTTTTGTTTAAAAGCTGAGTTAGTCGGGAGCGTTCTTAGCCGTGTTTCGTGAAAATCGGTCTACTATGTCGCGGTCGCCCCTATTTTCAAAATTTTAATTTTGTGGTTATTAGTTACTTTATTTGAAAGACATTTTTGACGTAAAATCTCGTATTAATTTGAAGTAAGGTCAAGCGGGGGAGCTCCGACTACTAAAATATAAAGTACAACTTTGACTGCCTGAAACTACTATCAACGGTAATTTTAATGACAATTGATTGCCTTCACCTATAACCTTTATTAGTTATCTAGGTTTTATTTTTTCTGACTCTCATCCAAAAATATAGATTCCGTATACTTTAAAATGCGATTTTTATATGAGTTGGCAGAAATAGTTATAATAACCCCGCCGAGGGCGAATTCCAACTATTGATAATAAGTTTCGTTACCGGTGAACCAACACGGAGAAACCGGATATCATGTGGTTTGTCAAAACGTAAGGAACCTAAATAAAACACTCATTTTTAGGTAGGTCTGTTGGTTTGTGTAAAAAAATACTTACAAGATGTCAGCGGGGTAATTAAAACTGGTCTCCATACTAAGTAGTGATGGGAATCGTGCCTATTAGAAATCTGTCGATACTGTGTCTACAGGTGCATACCGTGTACCCGCGCACACCTGAATCTCTGTTCATAAACAGACCAATAAAGAGCTAAATGCTTAAAATAATCGATAATACGCAATGACGTTCAATAAAATATACTTTTAGCCCTTTCCAGAGCCAGAGTCACTAAATGAGGTATTAATATCGATACAAAACCTCGAATCGAGTACGTCACTAGTGTTGTTGATTTTCATATAAAATATGGCGGGGCAATTTAAACTATCGCTTAAATGTTATTAAAACATGAAAATTAGAAGATTAGGACATACAAACATAAAATAGTTTATAATTATGCAACTAAGTAACTGCAGACAAAAATGTTAAATCACATTGAAACCATATTTTTTCATGGAATGTTTGAGAGGTTGTGTCTCACGCGCATACTTCCAATTTCGTCGAAAACTACACGGTCGTCTAGATCAGAGATCATTAGGTCTATCGACACCATCTACGGTGAAATAATGAAAGAGCTTATACGCTATTTGGACATATATGGAACTACAGTAAATGATGTAAATTATGGAAGATATTTCGGTTAGTTAAAATTGCCCCGTAGTTACTATTATCCCGACTGACCTTACGATATATGTACATCGGCAAGAGTGATTCAATTGAAAGTTAAAATCTGAAAATTTTATTTAATAAAAAAAAATCCAAATTACAGACACAATTTAATTTTTCCTGTAATATTTAGCATAAAACCGGTGTTCCGTAAAATTTTAATAATTTTTCGTTGGTGAAATTCGGAGATAAGGGGCGGGGGGACGGTATTTTTTTACATTCTCCTTCATAATTATTTTTTCTCCGCTACAAAACAAAAATATAAAAAATAGTTTTGATACGTACAATTTGAGCTCTTTCTAAAAATACCCCACTTGACCTAGTAACTTGACATTTATTTACAGCTTTCATTTTGGCCATTTTCTATAATTAAAATTAATTCATATTGAATATTTTATTACTCATTACCTTTTTATCGTAAGCTATAGGTACCATTTCGAATCGCGGGTTCGAATCCCGATAAGGGCATTTATTTCTATGATAAACACAGATATTTTTTTCCTGAGTCATGGATGTGTTCTATGTATATAAGTATGTATTTATGTATATAAGTAAGTATATCGTCACCCATAGCAATAGCTTTGCTTAATTGGGGGCTAGATTGATCTGTGTAAGGTGTCCCCAGGGCCGGATTAAGGGTAGAGCGAGTGGAGCGGCCGCTCTAGGCGCCGGATGGTGAGGGGGCGCCAAAATCGTAAATATGGAAGAGTCCAGATCAAAAACTTTTATATTGCGTGGGCTCACACAGTGCCCCAAATGGCGAGAAAGGCCGGGAGTGAATTCAGCTGTATAAAAACCCCCTCTCCTCTCAATAATAGGAAAATTTTCGCGCTCGCTTCGCTCGTGTTTACTGTTTCTATAGTATGAATATACATATAATTATATGCTATATTTTTGTTACTTAGTCATTATACCGTTAACATCAGCGAAAGTATAAGGACTCCGTTTTTGGCATTTTGGCTTCGGACCCCAAAAATTAAACAATAAGCCCCGATACCCCGATCAAGTGCGCGGGCCGGCGCTGGGTGTCCCCCAATATTTATTTATTTATTTCATGTTACGGTTTAAACTAGCATGTCATTAACATCATCAGCTTCGTAATAGGGTTTGCTCCCGGGAAATACCGGTACCGAAAGTACCGGGAATTCCCGGGATTTTTGACCAAGCAAAGAACCGGGAAATCAACTTGAAAAATCCCGGTACTTTCGGTACTTTCGGGAAATACTTTTTAGTGACTTTTTTGCTAAAAAAAATAATTATTTCTGTTTATATTATTTATACAGTTAAAAAATAGGCGTAGGTACAGTAACACGCGCCTACTAATATTTAAAGCGGGTGGCAGTGGCACACTGGCTGCCGAAGCTACCGTGATACCCTAGCTAGTCCCGCTAATCGGTAGTGGAGTTTTTTATTTTTGGTGAAGTTTTGTTATATTAATTTGGGTATTTATTTTTTCTCTCTCAATCTTACTTCTCATTTGACTCATTTCTCTACATGTTATAAAACAGAGTCTCCCGACGTGTATGTCTGTGTTCACTAATTTTGCGGTAGACTCAAAAACTACTATACAGATTTTCATACGTTTTTCACCTATGTTATTATAAATTGATTAAAACATGACGATATGTGCTAATCAAGTCGGTAAAAATGACTTAAATGACGCTGCTTAAGAGCTTCAATCGAAAACCCTGCCCATACCGATCAACATATAACAAAATAATGTATGGTGGAATTGTACCTCTTATACATATACATATGTAGGTCTAGAAAAAAGTTGGCGATGGCTTATATCTAACTTTTAAGGATAACTGCTGTGAACATGTTAACTTTTAAAAAACGTTTATATTATAATGTGGTATTGCGGTATTCCAAAGAAATTTCCAGAAAATTGTCAACTTTCTCGAGAACGTACCCTCTGACTAGCAAAAAATGATGTTTTGTTTCCTTTAGTTTACATCCTTTGCTTCAAATGACGTGTTTGGGGAATTTTGTGAGGTTTTACTGCCGGTCTATATTTGTCTTATTTCTTATTTCTTTCGTGTATTTGTCTTATTTCTTTTACCAAGCGATTTAAAAAACATCTCCCAGTAATGGCAGATCGCTTAATCGGAGCAATGTATTGCAACAGTAACCATTGGTGCCTATGGTTGCCAGATGGTCGGGTTTAGGGCGGAATTCTCACGATTTTTTGCTTGTTCTCCCGAATTCCGATTTATAATAGGCAATAAAAAAGACAAATAAAATAATACGCCGAGCGAAGCCGGGGCGGCTCGGTTATAGTAATATAATATAATAATAAAAGACGTAAAATCCCAAAAAAAATGTTGTTTTATTTGAAAAAGCTAAATAATTAGACCAGTCCCGAAAGTACCGAAAATCCCGGGAAATCCCGGTTCCATATTGCTTCGGTACCGAAAATCCCGGTTCTTTAAAACAGTACCGGTACTGCAATCCCTAGTAAGTATGTATGTTAATTAAATTATAATAATGGGTCACTTACACCTTATTAATCGGAAATCGTCGTCATGTTATTAATATGTGTTTCACAGAGTTATTAGTAATATGTATTAATTACGTGTATTGGATGTACATACGTACCTATACAGGGTGTAAACCTAATACGGGCGAACCTCTTAACGGTGGTAAGTAGGTATAGGACATAAATAATGGAATTAGAGCTTTTACTTAAAATTGAAATACTTTTTTATCCATACAAATTAATTCAGCCCGCAACGTAATGCAAACACACTCGCGTTAAACGCTCGTTGACAGTTGTCATTGATTGTCATCGCAACCACGTTTGCAGTACATTGCTGCTGGGAAATTTTAAAAAAAATAATTATGGGCTGAAAATTAAGTGTAACTCAAAAACATCTCTTAACTAATGATAACAATATTGAATTATATGCCTGGTTTCATTTATCGCCCTTATTAGGTTTACGCGCTGTATGATACCTATTATTTGCGCCTGCTCTGTTTTGTGTACGTACTTCAGTGTAACTAGTATTGTCCTATTACATACTCGGCTGCCAAGCGAAAGATCTCAGTCCGATGACATGTGTTGTTATAATTTATAATATACCTACAAGGTCCTAATGAACACAAGTTAAATTATAATCTATTGAAAATATTTCAACTTGTGCTGTCTTAAAGTAGTCACACTACTATGTATATAAATTAAAACCGAAATAAATGTAATTTATTTCGGTTTTACCTACGAGGTGTTTTATAAAAGTGCTGTAATTTTTTCATGCATTTCAAGATGTTTATTTTTTTAATTTTAAATATCTGTAATTATCATCTAATTTAGTAATTTAAATACTATTTCTCGAGTAAAGTTCCTTCTCGGGAATGTACTACCATTCCCGAGAAGGAACTTTACTGGAGATCTTTTACCATCCAGAGAGTAGAGACCATATATTGTAAAGCCCCTAAAGGGTATGTGATATACATATCATAAATAAATAAATAAAATAAATAAATATTGGGGACACCTTACACAGATCAACTTAGCCCCAAACTAAGCAAAGCTTGTACTATGGGTGCTAAGCGACGATATACATACTTAAATAGATAAATACATACTTATATACATAGAAAACATCCATGACTCAGAAACAAATATCTGTGCTCATCACACAAATAAATGCCCTTACCGGGATTCGAACCCAGGACCGTGGCTCAGCAGGCAGTCACTACCGACTGAGCCAGACCGGTCGTCCATAGCACATAGTATGTGGTATACCCATGATTATCATATGACAGTATATGTATGACTGCTACTGATAGTGATAGCCGGTTGCCTTCTAAAAATAGTTATTTGTTATACAAGGGGGTAAAGTTGTATTTTAACGCCGAGTGTGGAATTGAAAAACGAGCAAGTGAAAGGATTCTATAGTTGAACCACGAGCGAAGCGAGTGGTTCGAGATTAGAATCCTGAACTTGCGAGTTTTTTAACACACGAGAAGTAAAATACATTTGCACCCGAGTGTAACACAAAACTTTTCCCCTCACTATAGCGAGGAAACTACAACGCAAAAAATGCGTTTATCACTGCTTCCAGTAGTGCCACAGGTGGTAAATCATCTTTATTACTAGATTCACCTACTTTTATCAATTTTAAAGTAGTTAATTTGACTTTATTCAAGGTCAAATTACTTTACCCACTAGTGGATAAAATGCGTTTTTACCCGCTGGTATTAAAGGACAAAACACGTGTTTCCGAGCTAGTGAGGGGAAAATTATATTATTTTCCAAGTTGGAGAGAAAAAGCGGGATCACGGTACTGATTGAGAATCTAGTTGAGTAGATATAAGTCTCTTTCAGCTTTATGATTCACGATGACAATATAAGATTATTTAGATCTGTCTATATATTTTTCTATGTCTATGGTAGAAACATGTTATAATGACGAATACTGACTGAGTAGTAGATTTTTACTATAACGATTGACCCCTCCTGCTTTAAAAATGCACTTTTAATTTTTTTCATCACACTCGCTCGTAAACGGTGTTATTACATGCTTGCATAATGATACGTAATGATCTATTTTACCGCCCTAGGGTGGTAACGAAAATACCTGGGTGGGGCTTCCACGACCTGTCAAAAATTACAAGATGGTATTTCAATACATTAAAGGCCACTTGCACCAACGAAAAAGGGGGGTTAGCCCGGGGGTTAACCCACCATTTTATATGGAATTTGACAGATGACAGCTCACCAACTCCGAGTTAAATGTTTGGTGCAAGTGGGCCTAAGTTTATAATTTGGTTATTTCGCGAGGTGATGAAAAACATTGTGTATATCACGGGCGGCTGAAAAATTACGAACGAGAGGCTGCTCTTTAATATTAACGCGAGTTTGTAATCATTCACTTTCCGCCCATTATATTAACTCGAGTCCGACGGAAAGTTTCCAAATTTCTGAAATTTTCATAGGAAAATTCGGAAACTTTCCATTCCAGTTGTATGGATGGAAACTTTCCATTTCATTATTTTTCGTGAAACGTGAATTTTTCATGAAATTTAAGATTTTTTTGGAAAGTTTCCGCAATTTGCACATCACTATACCCGCGGCTTCGCTCGCGTTAGAAAGAGACTAAAAGTAGCCTATGTCACTCTCCGTCCCTTCAACTATCTTCACTTTAAAAATCACGTCAATGCGTCGCTCCGTTTTGCCGTGAAAGACGGACAAACAAACAGACACACACACTTTCCCATATTAGTATGGATGTACTATTTAAAGTCTAGGTTATTGATGATATTTATATTCATGGCCTATATTTGTACTGGTAGGTTTGGGTGGTAAAGATGAAAGGGTCGGCCACACAAATGGATTATGAGATTCACAAAACATAGCTAAGCTAATAATTGTTTAGGCTAATTGGTATATTTTCATGGACAAAATATTGGCTACATATAAAATTTAATAAAACTCAATGTAGGTACGCAGTTTGTTTGCAATGGTTTTGATAGACAAATTAATATTTTCTGTATATTTTATTTAGATCTGCCGATGACTGTAGACGTTATTACCGTTAGTTGGTGGGATAAGTACAGTCGACCAAAAATGTGGTTCGTTTGAACGTCATGAGACAACAAGGTCGATTTCCGCTTGCAATAATATTATGTCAGTGACAATTGCTCTCTCTATATATGATGTTTACGTCATGCCATGTGTCAAGTCAACCTTAGCGATCGTTTTAGAGCTTAGTGCTCCCAGAAACTTTTGTAAAAACTGGTAGACTTCTTTCTTAGCGCACTGTACTTATTTTACGTCAATTATAAAACAACTGGTAATTTAAATTTGTCGGGTAAGCCTGTGTATGATGTGTGTACATCTGTACCTATTTAAAAAAAATACAATCAGCCCTCTTATTACCTCTAATTTGGCAAGTTTCAAAGTATTAGAGTATTATAGGTAAGTGATACCTTTGGTTATCTTTTTTAGGGTTCCGTCCGTAGTCAACTAGGAACCCTTATAGTTTGCCATGTCGCCATGTCTGTCCGTCCGTCCGTCCGTCCGTCCGTCTGCGGATAATCTCAGTAACCGTAAGCACTAGAAAGCTGAAATTTGGTACCAATATGTATATCAATCACGCCAACAAAGTGCAAAAATAAAAAATGGAAAAAATGTTTTATTAGGGTACCCCCCCCCCCCCCCCCCCCCTACATGTAAAGTGGGGGCTGATTTTTTTTCATTCCAACCCCAACGTGTGATATATTGTTGGATAGGTATTTAATAATGAATAAGGGTTTACTAAGATCGTTTTTTGATAATATTAATATTTTCGGAAATAATCGCTCCTAAAGGAAAAAAAGTGCGTCCCCCCCCCCCCCCCCCCCCTCTAACTTTTGAACCATATGTTTGAAAAATATGAAAAAAATCACAAAAGTAGAACTTTATAAAGACTTTCTAGGAAAATTGTTTTGAACTTGATAGGTTCAGTAGTTTTTGAGAAAAATACGAAAACTACGGAACCCTACACTGAGCGTGGCCCGACACGCTCTTGGCCGGTTTTTTTGTATTTGAACTTTCTAAACCTGAACCAGCAGAACCTTCCGAGGTTTTCTCCATATATGTATATTTGTTAAAAATGAACAAAGCTGGCTAAAGTAAAGATGTAGGTTAAACATAAGCAAAAAAAAGACTGGCTATCTTACGTACGTATTCTGTTTTATATTCGGAAAGATAAAATAATGTTCCTTTTAGCAAATTGAACTAACTCCTTGTTTTAAAATGAATCCCTTGGCTCCTACCTATATATACCTACCTACTAGTATTGTTCGCACACACATATAATAAATACACTTACCTTACCCACTCTCTTGATACTTTATTTGAAGTCTTACTAATCTCCTCTACGCTCTAAAATATAGATCAAATAGATTAACAAAGAATTTTGACTTAAGATATTAAGTAACTGTACAGTGAGCTGCAAAATTGCATGGAGAAATTATGATTGAATTCGGCATTTGACGACGGACTTTTCGGGAAATGAGCCTTTGGACAACATTTCCCCCCTAGAAACTTTAGCCTTTCAAACATTTTTGTAAAAATAAGTAATAGGTGCAAAATCTAAACATGTGACAGGATCAATGACCTTAATAGTGAACAAAAATGTAGGTACTTAAATAAAAACAGACAATAAATTTATGAATAAGCTATAAATAAATAAAATACATATAATAATAAAAGTTCATTCGCATAAAAAACATTGCGCGTTATTTTTGAACAGACACAAAATATTTTATATATTTATCAGAGCCATTATTCGTTTTCATAACGTTATCTTGAACTGGGAGGTATATTTATAATTGTACGTCCCCTTCGGCCGCGGTTCGTAAGCAGTTGCAATATTTATTTAGGGTATGGCATTTTTACATCTTACTGGATTTCTATTACATATTTCCTTAAGTATTAAATCTTAAACTAGAGATTGATGTATGTGCTCTTCAAATACTCAATTGCCGTTTCGCTGAGGTTTATGAGGTCTTCAATTCGTATTTGGAATTTGATGAGGGGACATTCCTGGACTAGTTCCAATAGAACTACATACACACATACATATTGATCTGAAAGGACTGACACTAGAGTGTTACAAACTTATCACTTTTTATTTGCTACAATTTCTTGTACTGTACTTATATGTATACTTGAAAAAGAAGGCTAAAGTTTATAGCTACCTTACCGCAGCAGCCTCTAACCTCTGAATTTTATCATTAGCTGATCATGATACAACACCTGTGGAAATGAATTGTTCAAAGCTCTGTTTCCCCCTGGGTTAACCACGCGTAAGTAATCAATACTGTTTCCCCAACTTTCACTCCGAAACCACAAACAATCTGATTTCGCAGAATCCTTTGAGAATCGTGTATGTGAGATTTGTGAGAGAAGAGAGTGTAGTGCCCTCACCTGTGTAGCTACTATCTACTTACTATGAGTTCGGAATACGTTACTCGATAAGTCGCGCACGTCACGGAAAATGTATTGAGAAAGTGAACAGCGCTCCCAAACGGTTGTAGTGTAGGGACGCCCGGTCGGAAGCAGGCGGACTGTCGATCACGTGGCGTGTTCATTCAGCCCAAATAAACCCGAAAATTTCTTAGACGATCTCCCATATCGAGTAACTTATTTTGAACTCATGGTACAAACACCGTATACCTATTACTTTCAGATGCAAAACGCTTCACTGTAAATGTCGCTAAGTATATTAATTAAGTTGCAAGACTTTCTCCATGCCGAAAAAGTGTGTATACCTACATTAAAATCATTGTTTGTCCAGGATTAGTAATATGGACGCATTGCTGTTTGCTTTGGCGCTGGAAGTTTCGCTGTTGCAGATTAGGATACAAGGTTAGTACCTACCTAAGGTCAATATGGATGAGTGCTCCATAGGGATAAGTGTGTCTGCCATGTTTAGGTGCACATTGTCACAGATATCGAGATTTGTACGAAACTAAGGACGTGGGTAAATTTTAAAGCAATCTAGCATTTTATAGATTTTTTTTTTTGGGTTCCGTACCTCAAAAACGAAAAAACGGAGCCCTTATAGGATCACTCGTATCGTTTGTCTGCCATTCCCCCCCTTATCTCCGAAACTACTATGTGTAAAATTTTCAAAAAAATACACGAGATAGTTTGCAATCTATAGATTAAAGGAGTTTTCCTGTTAGAAATGTACAGTAAAGCGTAAGTCGGACTGAAAAGAAAAAAACTCAAATTACGAATTTCACTCACTGTCGCTGTAAGGAGTTACCAAATCTCTTGAAATTGATTGAGCGCGTTTAAATATTACATATAAACTCATTTCTGTTTCGTTTTGTTCAAAATATCGATTATTCGCAAAAATGACTTACTTAAGTTCCTACTAAAAAGGAGGCGACTAAGCCAGCTTCTAGTATTTATAGGTACCTAAGGTGTGGTGACGGGTTATGAATTTCACCACCCCCTTTCTTCCCGTGGGTGTCGTAGAAGTCGACTGTGGGATATGGGTTAAATTGTGGCGTAGGCGAGAGGCTGGCAACCTGTCACTGCAATGTCACAATTTTTTTTCAACCCATTAGTGCCAAGAGTGGCACTGAAACTATTCATGTGCTCTGCCTACCCCTTTATGGAAATACAGGCGTGATTATATGTATGTATGTAGGTGCATAGGTATTCACGCATTACGGCATTATAGCTACGAGTAAGATGGTCATGACTTCATGAGCATGACAAGATTTAGTTGAAAGTAAACGCTGAAATTCCTTCAACATCTTTTCTAAACTCTAGAGGTATTTATAAGGGCATGTAAACACTTAACTAAGCCGTATTAAATTACCTACTTGATATGTTTATGGATCAGTTTTAGAACATTGAGGAGGAAAATATAGATTGGAAAGCTTTATGTTTCACTTTCAGTGCCTAGTCTAAGCTCCAAATTTTAATACGGTTTACGTGATCCAGGATATATACTCGCGATTTTACGTAATTCTATAATCAACACTCATTAACGGTTCTTCCGATAGTCTTCAGAACAATTTTCTTAAGAGGGCTTGTGAAAAATAGTGAAATCGCAACCGAGCGCTTAATCATACCGTGTGTGGTATCAAATTAAAGGGCTTTTTGAGTAGTTTACAAATATATAACATATAATAGGACTTTTTTCACTTGGTCTAACAAAATATGAGAAAATGTCTAGAAGTGGTAATCATTGTGACGGTGAAGGCTTGTTTTCAAAAAATTGCCAAAAATGTATAATAGAAATTAATAGTCACTAAGGCATAAGAACAATTTTAGTAAACGTTGCAGATTAATTTAGTACGAAAATAACTTCTATAGGATGTAGATTTTCAAAGAAATAGTCACTTAATTTTAGTTAATTTCTGAAAAAAAATTAATTCGTCTTAGCCTCATTTAGTCTTTTTTTTTTTTTTTTTTTTTTTTTAATTTATTTAGAAATCAAACAGCCTTTTACAAGTACGGTTTACAAAAATATATATAAATCTAGGCCTAGAGTTTCCTACATTACTAGATGGTTAAATTTAAGTAAAAATAGTTAACAAAATTACACACGCAGTAGTTGAGTAGGTACACACGCAAGGATGCATCTTATAAAATCTACTTAATGAAAAAATAATACAGTTAACAAGAAAACAGTAATTGCCGAACCTTGTTCTTAAAACTGGACAAATTATGAGCAAAAATATCAATATTATTAATCGAATTATTATAAAAGTTACAAGTGCGCCTAAAGAAAGAGTTTTTAGCATACTGTGTGCTACAGGAGGAAATAGCGAAAGTAGGTTTAGAACGTGAGTGGAACCGAGATATTTTGAAGGAGATATTTTCTAATAAAAAGGGGGAGTCAATGTGATTATTAATAATTTTAAATAAAAACAAAACATCAAGATAGGTTCTTCTTTTTTCTAAAGGAGGAAGACTATGCCTAGCCGCAGACGAGAGATAATCAGAGTTATATCGTCCAATTCTATATTCAAGGGACTTACAAAAAATTTTTTGAATCCTTTTTCAAAACTTTATAATAAAAATATAGTCTGAGAAGTTTGTAGTACAGGATAATACGTATTATAAATTTACCAGTTTCAGTATTCAAAATTGTCCAAATTTTACAAATAAGATCGACTAATTCAGCGCTATACGCGGGTTTTCCTAAACGAGCATCAGATAAAAATTCATAATTAATTTAGTGAGTCAGTTTTCAAAAATCCAGTCTTATAAGAATCAATTACCATAATAAGATTCTCTAATTGAAACTTGAATTAAATATATCTGTTAGATAACGGAAAGTGTAGTATTTCACCGACTAAAACTATCAATTTTACATTATTTTGACGTTTTTCTTGAAAGCAGCCTTAAGAAGTATTTATGAACCTTTATTTTATTAGGTCGATATATTATAAAAAAAATCCATATCCTATCGAGTTATGTCACATAAAACGAACATGAAAACCTCAAAGAACAGCGGAAAGGCGCATGCGCAAATAAATTGCTTTAAATGTAAAAAAGAGGTACAAATTAAAGAGACTGCCCTATGCAACACTTGCAATCAAAGGTATGAATTTGACTGTGTAGGTTTATCGGAAAAGTTGTATAGGATAATGACTCCAGATAAACGGAGTAAATGGAAATGCAAGACTTGTTTGGGTACAAATACTGCTAAACTGACAAAAAGGCAAATAGCAATGAAAGAGACCAAACTTTCAACCAAAAACATTGTCGGAAGTAGTACACCACTGCTAGAAAAAATAAAGGAAGGGGAAAAAAGTCCTGAAAATAAACAACCTACCACACCACAACCAAAATCGGACAGTGAAGTTTCAACTGATGGGTCATTTGAGTCATCGAAGTCGGAATTTGATGAAGGTGATACTTTACTAAATAGGAGCTGCCCCGTGTTAGAGACTAAATTTGACGAAGAATTACAGGAATATAAAAATAAAATAAGTGAACTTGAACTGCGTCTCCTAACAGCCGAAAATGAAATTCAAAACTTAATCCTAGAAAACGGCACTCTCAAAAAACAGATTCAGGAAAATGGAATCACCATAAAAAAACTAACACATTTATGTTCTCCCACACCAAAAGCAGCTAAAAAAACAAAACAACGGCGGCGAATAAATTTAAATATTATGCGAAAGGAAAATTCCAATAACCCTCAAGAAGAAAGGAAATCACCTGATTCGATGGGAAGTGAACATGCAAGAGATCAACAGGAAATGAATATAAGTAACACCACCACATCTGAACAGCGCAACGAGTCGGATGCCTCCATAAATTTAGATCATGACAAGCAGGACATAAATAGTGTGATAACCTGTAACTCTAAGAAATTGTGTATATTAAGTAATCAAAAAAATAAGAAAACTCTGCAATCCATCGAATATGCATTTGATCAAGGAGTCAATAAATTTTGCCACTATGTAGTCCCTGATGGTAGAGTTAGAGATGTCATGACAAATATGGACGAAAAACTGAAAAACTTTACTTTTAACGACTATTGTATAATCTTTATTGGCGAGAAAGACATTATATCTAATGAACATAGTATTCAATTAGTAAATTATTTAAGAGAAACGCTTCAAGGGATAACACACACAAATGTAATAATTAGCTTGCCAACTTATGTGTGTGGAGCCCTCATATATAATTACAAAGTTGAGATGTTCAACACTTTACTGGCTATGGATTTGCAAAGCCACGATTACGCAATTATATTTGACACAAACTTAGACCTAACATTAGATATGTTTTCAAATTACTCTGGCAAAATTACACAGTTTGGTATAAAAAATATATTTATAAATTTAAAGAAATACATAAGCAAGATTCATGAAACAACGAATAGACAGCAGGAAATTGTATCTTTATCTCATGACAATGTCCAAACAAACTTAGAGCCTGAAGATCTGTTACCTAGTGATCTTTTTCGTGACTAAAGGCCATCATACATTTAACATTTTTCACCAAAATATTCAGAGCCTAAGATCTAAAATGAGCCAGATTGAAATTCTTACAGATGCAAATAATATAGACGTTCTCTGTTTCACGGAAACCTTCCTAAAGGGTAATGAAGTGGGCACTTTACAATTAGAGGGTTACAACTTGGGGTCATATTTTTGTAGATCCCGCAAATCTAGGGGAGGTGTATGTATCTATCTAAAAAAAAACTTAAATTATGTAAATTTACAATGGATATCAGATATGTCTGTTGAAACGCACCTGGAAATGTGTGGAGTATTTATACCTGAGCTGAATTATGTTGTAATAGCGGTTTATAGAATACCTGGTAGCGATTTCAAACTATTCATTGAAAGATTTGAGTTGCTTTTAAGCAAGTTACTATTACGTATTAGAAATCTAAAACAAAAAATTTTCATAGCAGGAGATTTTAACATAAATATATTGAGCGAGGATGGTCCATCGACTGAGTTCGTGTCGATACTAGCAAAATTTAACCTTATCCCTACTATTCATGAACCCACTAGAATAACTCACTTATCCCAAACGTGTATTGATAATATTTTAACTAACCACCGTAAATGTATTTCAAAAGTATTGAATATGGGACTATCCGACCACACAGGACAAATGATTGAGATACCCACAAGTATAGCTTTTCAGGAAAAGTACTGGTATACAAATATCAGAAGAATTAATGATAATATAGAGATCTTCGTCAAGTATATTTCACAAATAAACTTTTCTGAAGTGTATACACAGGATGATGTAAATGATGCATATAATATATTTATAGACCTCTTTCAGTTAATATACAGTCTTTGCATCCCCATTCAACAAGTTAAAAAAACATGTAAAAAAAGACCCAATTGGAAAACTCCTGGAATAATTACATCCAGTAAAACTAAACGCAATATGTACTTACGTATTCAAAAATGTAGGAAAAGTTCGAATGTAATATTATATAGAAGATATTGTAAAATGTTGAAAAGAATTATACGGAAATCGAGAATAATATCAAACGATAAATATATAAAAAATAGTATTAATACAACTAAAGCCACGTGGGACCTTATAAGGCAACATACATTACCCTCAAATAGTATTTCTCCGACTGTGGAAAAACTAAATTCAAATGGTAATGTCATAACGGATCCTTTACAAATAGCAGAAACATTTAATACTTTTTATGTGAGCCAAAATTTAGATAAGTTGCTATGCCCCTCAGAATATAAATTAACAGCAAATAAAGAATCAAGTAGCATGTTTATTGTACCCGTGGACGCTTATGAAATAAAAAAAATTGTCAATACAATAAAAAACAAAAAAAGCTCCGGTCATGATGGTATTCCAATGCAACTAATCAAGTCATGTATTGACTATATTATTAATCCATTAGTTCATATAATAAATTTAATGTTAAGTACTAGTACATTTCCAGACGCCTTAAAGAAGGCAATTATTAAACCACTGCATAAAAAGGGCGCATTGGATAATGTAAATAATTATAGGCCTATAGCGCTTTTGCCTTGTTTTTCTAAAATATTTGAGAGGGTAATTTTAAACCGGTTAAATACGTATTTAAGTAAAAAAAACATACTTAATCCAAACCAATTTGGTTTTCAAAAACAAAAATCCACATCCTTAGCAGTTTTCAAAATGTTTAATGACATATGGGATAAAGTCAATAGTAACAAACCATGTGTATCTCTGTTGCTAGATATGTCTAAGGCATTTGACTGTGTTGTTTATGAAATTCTTTTAAAACAGTTGGATAATGCTGGAATAAGGGGACATGCTCTGAAACTATTTGAAAGTTACCTGACGAATAGGCAGCAATCAACAGAGGTTGTTAGTTATGACAAGGAGCAGAAAACTTTGATCAGCACACAGTCAGCCTTTGAAACTAATAAAGTCGGGGTACCTCAGGGGAGTGTTTTAGGGCCTACGTTGTTCCTGATTTATATTAATGAGCTTCCAGAAATTGTCAATGAATTATGTATTTTGTTTGCTGACGACGCAACAATACTGTTTTCGGGTGATAAGTCAAACACTTGGGAATTAGAACAAAATATTAATAACACCCTCCACAAAGTGGTTAACTGGCTTAAAACTCTAAATCTAAAAGTAAATTTAACCAAAACAAAACTTATTAGTTTCAGAAACTATAAAACACCCTCTCTGTGCTTGAATGTTGCAGAAAGTGGCACATTGATTGAAGAAGTAAATAGTATACCATTTCTTGGGATCACAATAGATACTTTCTTAAACTGGAAGGAACATATTGCTAAAATAAATAAGATTATATCTAGTAAGTGTTATGCACTATCAATACTTTCGGCTACTTGCTCTGAGGATGTCGGAAAAAAGTTTTATTACGGAAGTGTGTTTCCACTGCTAACATACGGTGTTATTTTCTGGGGAAATTCGGTGGACATCCAAAGTACATTCATTCTCCAGAAACGATGCTTGCGCACAATATATCGCATGCATACTGAGCAATCTTTGCGTGGGATATTTAAAGAAAAGCGTTATCTTACACTTACTGGGATATACATTTTAGAACTTTGTCTGTTTATAAAGAACAACAATGATTATTTTAGGAAAAAATCGTCACACAGAGACAATCTCAGAGAGCAGTATAAATTTAATCTCGTGTGTCCAAAATCAAATAACGCATTGTACTATAGATGCGCATACAATACTGCAATACGTGTTTTTAATGCCTTACCAGTTGAGATAAAGATGTTGGAGGGTAATAGATATAAGCTTAAGTTAAAAAATTGGTTGGTAGAAAATGTTTTCTACGACCTAAATGAGTTTTTTCTGAAATATCCCGGGTAATAATTATAAGTTAGCCAGTAAGCTAATATAGTCAGTAGTTTTTTAAGAATATTGTACGCTCGAAATGGGCAACTGTTGATACCGAATTTCCTGTATATCATACCATCTTATGTACACAGTTAACAATTAATAAATTTTACTTTACTTTTACTTTACATAGTTTTTTATCACGTGGTTGAAAAGTTTTTTCGGCAATTTTATCGGCTTTGAGAGTGATTAAGTATCTCCAAAAGTGTTTGTATCAAAATAGGATTTTAGCAAACTTTATATAATTATATAAACGATTTATCGATTGGTGTCGATGACTGGTGAACATGATCATTTTACTAGAAATAAACATGTTTCATCTTTTCTTACGTGTATGGACATAGCCCGCTTAAAAATGGATTTTATAAACTAGGTATAAGTAGCGGTTTACAAAATAGTCAAAATACACCTATCAAAATGTACCAAATCTACTCAAAATATAAAGTATTCTTTTCGAGTAAAATGGCTGTGGCATACGTACGAACTCTAAAATACTAAACAATTACTCTGTAAAAACTATCTTCACCCCACACAGGAAAATTGCACAGTTCTTGCGGTCACCTAAGGACAATTTTCCTCTGGAAAAACCTGGTGTGTACAAATTTGAGTGCAGTTGTGGCAGTTCTTACATAGGGCAGACCAAGCGCACTATTGCCTGCAGAATTAAAGAACACATTGCTGCAGTCAAAAAGAACGATACTCTCAAGTCGGTTATTGCTCAACATCTCATTGAGTCGGGTGCAAATCATTGGATCGAGTTGCATAGTCCTAAGGTAATTTCGACGGAACGCCACTACATACCGAGATTGGTAATCTAGAGAAGCCATTGAGATTCACAAATATAAAAATTTCAATCGTGAGGATGGTTTCAAACTATCTAATGTATGGAATCCAGTGATTTGTTTGTGTAAAAAACCGGTGAACTCAGAATTGAACAAACGTAGTGACACTGTGAGTGTAGTGTGTTTGGACAGACCATCGAGTGTGAATGCGACCAGTGGTAACGCTGAAAGTGAACGCAGCCGACGCGCGCGAAGGAGGGTAGATCGCGCGCTGTCTATGCAACTTTAACATCCACTCGCCTTCGTCAGTTTTCCGTGATCATGATGCATGCAACTGCGTCGAAATATCGGGAGCTCGACAAAAATCAAAAAGGTAATCACGGTCTATATCCCGGTCAATATAAGTCCAATGAAAATAACCGTGAATCATTCAAAACTCTTATAGAGTAGGTATGTCAGTTAGACAATTTTCCTGAAACTTTTTTATTAATAGTGTCGATGCTGATTCTTGGAAGTGGTAGTATAATGCCGACTTCGTCATGTTAAAATATCAGGAAAACTCAGAAAATGATATAAATGAACTGGAGATATTTTATGTTTTACTATAAGTAGATGTATTCAAGTATTCAGCCATCTTTCCCTCGAACCCGTTTCTGACAGTCCAGAGTAGTCTGATTACGTCGAGATGGAAAACAGATATCTCAATTTGACGAGTTAATTACACTAACCCAGCCCTGCTTGATGGTTTCATCGTGTTTTTTCAATTCAATTTCAGCATAACTTCAGGCTAGACCAAAATAAGGCATTTCGGTTCACACGACGCAGGTACCTGTACCTACCTATACCTACGTATATTATACCTGCGTAAGTACTTCTGGCTAAGCAATTAATTGCACACTTGATGAACAAGGTATTTCGATGTCTTTGTTGTGATATATATTCCAAGTATTGTTAAGAACACGAGTAATAATAATATGGATTCTTTGGAATGCATTCTGATAATTACTTCCTATAATTATAACTGCGATAAAGAGGGGATCTCATGCCAATTACTTGTTGTATTTATATTTTAATTATTTTGTCTGGCGACAAAAGGCCATTTGACGATTTTAAAAGTCGTTCTTATTAATTACAGTCTGAACCAAAAAAAATATAATCACATTTTATTTGACTTAAAAATTGATATGTCTAGTAGCACAGTATAATAAAGAGTACTATCACTAGTAGCCTATTCTGTGTAAGTATTTCCATACAAAACCAAATAGTGCATAAATATAAATTTTAAGTGAAATTGGTGAAACATGATTAGCAAGTGATTACTACATTAAACAAGATTTAATAATATCTTATTATATCTACCCGTCATACAGCCACAGTCATGTCCACGGTAACGTTACATAGGTGATAGGCCCCTAATAAATACCTATAGTACCAGCTAGTTTGGGGCTAGGTTGACCTGTGTATAAGTTATCCTACAATATTTACATTTTTATGTACATGGAGCGAGCATTCCAAGCTTTTTTATTCACTGACGGCATGACGCGACGAGGAATGAAGGTTACAATTTCAGTGCCCCCTAGGTATCCTTCTGCATTCTTAAATATTTGCAGGTACATTCAGCTTCAATAAGTATAAGTAGCAGATTTTTAAAACCACTCAATTTGCCTGTCATCCGCGATTTTTTTTACGCAATAATGCGTAGGTAATTTAGTCCTCAGTCCTGTACTTATCCATTATTTTTGTTCAGTAATTAATGTTCATGATTTGTGTTCTTCGTATTTCTTGTTAAAAGGTACCTTTTAACACGCATTTAGGTCTACCACCTACAGTCGCCATCAAATATAGCGGAGCACCCGTGGTGCTCATAAATATCTGACCACACGCTCGAATGGCCACTGCACAACAGGAATACATGTACCAAGTCTTAAATTTTAAACCTAATAAGATGGCATTTAGCTTGCTGTTCCTCCACGGAATATAAATAGAGAATGGTTTAAAATATAAAGTATAATTACTGAGTTACGCGCTTTACGTGTCAAACGATTCTAGGTTCTACGGGTTTTTTTAAATTTAGTTCAGGGATTATTCAATTAGCCAAGAAAATAAAAAAGCTTTAGATAATGAAATATATTATTCAGCTTATTTTTACAAGCTTTTATTTAACTTCCCTTGTTTAGTAGGTATGTTTAGTTTGAGTCAAAACGTAGAAGCTAAATTTGACCCACTTCCCGGTTTCCAATTCAGCTGAAATTTTGCACACATATGTAAATCACGTGACAATGCAATATGTATTATGGCACGAAGGAGCTGATCTGATGATGGAGCAGAAAGGTGGTCATAATTAAGAACTCTGTTATAAAACGTCGTATCCCCATCGAGTAAGAGGTTTTTAGAAATGTCTCGGAGAGCAGTAGATGACTGTTGAAAGAAAGGTATAGTCGGCGATAAAAGCTTGTGCCAAAAATATATTTTTTTTGCAAAAATACTTATTTATAAATTAAAGAACGTCGTAAAATACATATTTTTGTTTCGGGCTTTTATTGCTGACTGTACAATTTATATTCATCAAGGCAAATTCTAACAACGCAAAACACAATATCTTAGTGTTATCACAATGCTCCTATAGCTACATCATGTCGCCATCCTCGAACTTGCTCGATGGTACAGTCAGCAATAAAGATGAATACAGTCAAAATGCAAAACATACAAACACACTATAAAAATACACCTACACTACTTTAATATAATATATACAGACAATAAAGTCATGTATACATATAATTGGCACTTCAAACGTATGTAATAATATGTATCTTTTTATTGCTTTCCCGACTTATAATTAAAAATGTCCCTATAATTAAAGATTTGTGCCATCGATTTGTAATGAAAAAATCCTACTTAAGAAAAAATAAAAAAAAATTAAAATAGATTTGACACCGGCCGATAATTTTGACATGACGTGACGTCGGGGATAGTGCAATACCGCGTATCTAACAAAACACATAGCTAGAGTTCAACACGGCAACAATTTACAAAGAAATTGGAACTTATTGACTTTTTTTAGTTACGCGGTATTGCACTATCCCCGATGATATCATGATTTTAAAATAAAGCAATATGTCATTTGTTCTTATAAAAAATAAAAACACGCAAAAATATTTGGGGAAATATGATTTTGGCCACCTCCAGGCTGCGAACAGCGCCATCTAGTTTTAAGCCTAAAAGGCCCATACATTTCAGGGGTACGTTTTTTTGTATGGGCTTTGTTAGTCTAGTGTGAAGTCGTTCTTGATTTCAACTAAGTATTTATTTTATCATACTGGTATTCCGAGTCCACAGCGACATCTATACGAAATCTCTGATGCAGGCTCTTAGCGCCATCTGTCGTTGTTTTCAGAGGGCAGCTCCGAACTCCGCAGTCGGTACTGGAGGTACAGCGACGAGCGAGAGAAGGCGCAACACAACAAGCTCGTTTTGGATCGGTTAGTCTCCCGTAAAATCTGGTAGATGTCCCTAGCAAAACAACTTTTCAGGGTAATTAGCGTTGAAATTTGTACAGTCAGCATCGAATATACTGTGACAGCTATAGCTCTCATATACCGTAACAATAAGTACAAGTAATTAGTAAGTTTTTTAAACTGTACATATACATAAACGTAATGTACTCACACCAATTAACATGGGTAAGTTACGATATATCTTGTCAATTTGCACGTTGTACATTGAAATTTTTCCTTAGTTACCCTTCGACCACGAAAACTGTAAGTTCATACATCATACGCGATATAATCTGCTTTCATGAGTAACGCCGTGTCTTGCGTGGGCGACGATCGCGCGATGGTCGCGCGATGGCGATGCGACGCATACGAAATCAAACCCTATCGATATGGAAGTATGAGACGCGATGGTCGCCCACGCAAGACACGGCGTAAATATCGGGCAAACCGAAGCAATATTAATAATAGGTAAATTTTTAAACTGACTTTTGCGCATCCGAGATGACTTGGACAAAGAGTAGGTAACCTGAAAACTTTTTATCAAAATTGGAGGTACATAGTTAAAGATCGTTATCAGCGTGCTGTATTGGTGTATACACAAGTATTTAAAACGTTATATACTTAACGATAATTTATAATTACTTATTATTATATATATATACATATTTATAATTACTTATCTAAATTACATTGAACAAATAACTGAAATTTGTTCAACAGATTTGGGTTCGTGCACTACTTATACTTTTGACTTTAACTAACTTGAATAACAATTTAGATATCGTAAAATTGCATTTGATTATTTGGATTAAAATAATATACTTACACTTCGCGTATGTAACATAATAAGTCATTTACAAACTATATTGTTTTAAAAATATATAATCGGAAAAGGCTTTGTCGTAGAAGTGTAATCCTTAGAAGGTAAGTATTTATTTTTTTAAGAACAAGGTGAATATTTAAATGTAGTTTTTTTTGAGGTTTGGTGATAACGATCTCTAAAAGATGGTAACGAACTTTTTTTTTAAATATAGTGAGGTGGTGAAAAAGATGGTAACGAAAACTCTGGTGGAGCTGGCAGAGGCCGGGCGGTGTCGGGCGCTGCGGTGCGCCGTGCAGGCTCTGCGCCAGCGGCATGAGACGGCCGCCGCCGCGGGCCTGGCGCACGACAGGCTGAGACAGTAAGCACTGGCGTTACAGACGTGAGACATGGAGGACTGGTGGAGCTGGCAGAGGCCGGGCGGTGTGGGGCGCTGCGGTGCGCCGTGCAGGCTCTGCGCCAGCGGCATGAGACGGCCGCCGCCGCGGGCCTGGCGCACGACAGGCTGAGACAGTAAGCACTGGCGTTACATGTAGTGACGTGAGACATGGAGGACTGGTGGAGCTGGCAGAGGCTGGGCGGTGTGGGGCGCTGCGGTGCGCCGTGCAGGCTCTGCGCCAGCGGCATGAGACGGCCGCCGCCGCGGGCCTGGCGCACGACACACTGATACAGTATAAGCACGTGCGTTAAAGCCGGCTACTCACACACCTGCCGCAGGAGCAATCTAAGAGACATGGTAATATTGGTAATGAAGGGCCTGGTAGAGCTGGCGGGGCCAAGCGCGAGACAGTGTACACGGATTTATAGGGTTTCATCCAACTGCAAAAATTATACATAAGTAATAATAATAATAAGGTAAGGGCATTTATTTGTGTGATGAGCACAGATATTTGTTCCTGAGTCATGGATGTTTTCTATGTATATAAGTATTTATATATTATATATATCGTTGTCTGAGTACCCACAACACAAGCCTTCTTGAGCTTACCGTGGGCCTCAGTCAATCTGTGTAAGAATGTCCTATAATATTTATGTCCTATAATATTTATTTAATGTGCATGCGGGTGATATAAGCGATTCTATTTTAAACCCCCGACGCAAAAACGACGGGGTGTTATAAGTTAGATGTGTCTGTCTGTATGTCTGTTTGTCTGTGTGTGTGTATGTCTGTGGCATCGTAGCTCCCGAACGGATGAACCGATTTAGAGTTAGGTTTTTTGTTTGAAACCTGAATTAGACGGGAGTGTTCTTTGCCATGTTTCATGAAAATCGGTCCACTATGGTCGGGGTTTTTTTTTTTTTCAAAATGTATGTACTTTTTGTTGTTAGGTTATTTACATATTACACAGAGATTAAGCTCATCGCTAAATTAATGAAATGGGTCGAACTTGTTTGTTTCTAAGCGCGACCCGACGAAAAACAGCTCAGAGTAACGCTTTGATTTTTATTCCCAGAAAAAGAGAAGCCATTACCGGGGAACTGAAATTGATGCGAAACCAATTTGCGCAAGAACTACGCAGCGCGGACTGCAAAGTCGCATTTCTACGAGACAAACTGAAAGTAAGATTAAGTTTATAACGACAGAATCTGTTATATAAGATTAATACTCTGACGGTTACGTAGTGCAGACTCTTGATATCTTTTAAATTTAAATGGACAAGATATTTCGTTGCCCACACAGAAAAAAAATATAGGACGACACTATGATCACTTTTATATAGTTTTACCTGAAATTGAAAAAATGTTTAAAATGCTGAGAAGGTCCGATTTTACTGCACCCGAGAAAGGCGCCATGTTTGACGTCCCTCCTACTACATTCGATATCGGATCGGATAATGTGAAAATGCTCTAATAACTCTACAAAAAAATATTGTTTATTAAAATGATTTAATACAGGATAAACCTTAGTTTTAATTTTATTATTTTTATTTACTTGATAAATTTATTTGTTATTATTTACTTAATTTGAAATAAAGGTTTAATACTAACTTACATTTGAAATAAGGCAGCATTTCCTCCGCCAGCTCTTCGGTTACCAATAACTTCAACCAGAAGCTTCCTGATTCGTCGTTAGTGTTGAAACGTGTCTTAATTGAAATGAAAATATGAAATTAACTACCAGTTGGAACGTACTTTGTATTTCCTAGAAAATTTATTAGAATCCCAAGCAAGGTTGGTCTTTGTTGAAAAACAGTGAATAAATACCGTTCCAGTCTGTAATTAACAACATATTTTTAAGTAAACGTGGGGAAACTCAGACCAGCGGGCCGATTTTTGAGTCTCACGCGTTCGAAGTCAGAAAATTGTCACTGAAAATAATAAGCAAGTCACAGTTTTCAACCAGTATTTTAGTGACAAAATCCCGTATGCGAGATTGAAAAATCGCCCTCCTGTAAAGATTCGTAAAGGAGGTGCAAGCACACATTGCTCGCCCGAAGAGTTGGTCAAAGGCGCCTAGCCTTCAGAGATAACATACTTTAGAGAATTTGCAACGGATACTACGGCGTTCGGGTGGTGTAGTGGTGAGCACGTTAGCCGCGTAATGTTCTAGGTTCGATTCCTGACGTTTTTTCTTGGTGTACAGTATTTCACTTTTAAATATATTTAAGTAATTATAAATGTTATTATTATATTAGTAATTATTAATGTTATTGTATTACTTGTATACATACAAGTGGCTGCACGTAACTTTAGCGCTGAGTGAAATGTGGAGGGGATAGCTGCGCATGCGCATATCCTTCGCCTTCTGTCATCCCCTGAGATACATGTTTTTGACTTCTGAGGATCGTTTTTTGAATTTCGAACGCACGAATTCGCCGTTCCAACACTGAGAGAAATTTGCATTGTGAATTTAACAAGTTCGACTTGTTGCGGTTTTTCCGTTTGAATCAGCCAAACGTATGTTTAAAACAATATGTGTCAGGTTATTTTTATAAAATCGACTTTTTGATTCATTCAAATATATTGCCGATTCAAATGACAAGTAGCTTGTTGTTGAACGAACATGAAAACTGGTTGTATTTTCTCTCAGTGAAAGTCTGTGGAAAACGACGTGACGCTATTTTTTAAAAAGGACGGCTAGTAATTTTAAAACCAGTGGTAATGACCACTCGTTTTCGATTCTGTTAGTAGAATTTAAACCGCTAGTAGTGGAGATAATTGAACGAATTTCACGAAATCGAATGGCCGAGATTCAAAAATCGGCCCCCTGCGCAATAACGGTCAGCGCAGATGTTACGTTACGTGCCGCTACTTTTATTTACTTTAATATCTGTTATGGAATTGACAGAAATATTTCACACTCTCACACTGACTTTGTATTTTTCCATAGCTAAAACTACAAACAGTAAGGTTCATGCTTTACGGCCCCAGGGCCCAGAAATTATTAAAATACTACGACATGCACGCACATATTTATGTATAGTTGATTTTATATACAAACATTGTTTGTGTTTCGGTTGTTCATAATTTATGCAGCATTTCAGGATGGTTTTCTCAACGCGAGCACCCGATTGCGGTACGCCGACAAATGGCTGTGCGCGCGCGCCGAGGCAGCGGAGATGCGCTGGCAGCGGCCGCTGGCGCCGGCGCCGTGCCCCGCCCACGAGGAGCGCGTGCACACCGAGCTAGTCAAGGCGTTTCACTTGCAAATTAAGGTTAGTATAAGTAGGAGATATTGCAAAACTCTGCGTAGAAGATGCTTAAGGTTTATTCGAGTTCAGGTGACATGATTTCATCAACGCTTGCCGCCGCTATTGTCAATTTCCATGTTAAGGTGGTAAAATTTAATGGTCAGCAAAGTGACATTAAATAGTAGATTGTGTCACAAGGAAAGCAAACTGACGTATTTACATCAAGGGTGTAAACTGAACCCGACCATAGGGAGGGATTTTAAAATGGACTCCTTAGCGTAGTGAGGGATTCAATTGTTAACGTCCAAAGTGGAAATAATTGTGCTACCATGTGACACATACTGCTTTCCACATCACTATCACCTGGTCTATGAGGAAATCCCAAAATATGAATTATTGCCGTTGTAAAAACATTACATTACGCACTTAAGGGCGTTTCCTGTGCCAATGACCTTCGATTTGAATCATTGAATCATTCATTGATATCATGATAGTTTCTAAAACCTATCATATTAACAGCAACGTCTTTAAACAAAATAGTATCTCATAATTACTTCACAACTCATTGTTTCTGTGATATTTGGCATCAAAGTTGAACAATTTTAGGGTCAAAAATTGTTTTTTTGGTCATAACTTTTGTTTTAATTAATTACTTTAAAATTAAAATCTCTCTTCTATTTTTAGAAAACTCAAACGTAAATACAAACATTTTCATTTCATGTACCTATGTAACACCCTTTACTAAAATAAAATTTCGATAAAAGTGTCTTTTAGACCATGTATAAAAAAAACATAAAAAAATAAGTAGGTACGTATTAATTTTTTTTCACATATGGCTCTTACGAATAGAGATAAAAGATAGAAGAACCGATGGCCGTTGGTCTTATAATTCTATCTGTAGTGCAAATTTAGGAGTTTCAAAAATCGATGAAAACCGTTTGGAGCCCCTTAAATTTTATATAGATTATAATTATTATGTGCAAACCACAGACCACTCTTTTGTACAGTGCCAGTTTGCTCCCTCCGTACATTGAAGAAAAGTACCATTTGCGAATGGGTGTATCTATTAATAAAACTATTCCTTTACAGGAACGAGAAGAGGTTTCTGATTATTGGCGACTCCGATATTCTGATGACTTGGCCATGATAAATGAAAAGTTAGCAAATATAAGAGATGTTTACATGGAGGCAATTAAGTGCAGGGAACAACTACAGAATTTAGTAAGTATAACACTCGTACCATTAGAAAGCTCTAAGCACAGGAATATATAATAGTACAAGTACAGAAGGCCCACTACTTTGATGTTCACAAAATGTCGCCTTATAAATACCTACAAAATACTAACAAAGAAACTAGCCGCACGTGCGCAGCGTCGGACGATAGGGTAGCTTATGGATTAAAACGAATAATTAATACTCAGATAAAATGTTATACTATTATATTCAAGTCTTAGGTAGGTACTTTCTAGGTATATATACACCGTGTTTCACTTAACACTAAAAACCTGAAAACCGTTTGTTCAGAATCGAGAGTAGAATCGGTTGAGCTATATCTTGATGGGGGTAATATTTTTATTTAAATTAGTATTACTTATTAGTTATTTTTTACGTGCCTATTCTATTGTATTCGTAATACAACATTGTGTATATCGCATTACTAGAGGTTGTTTACCTTTTTCAGTATTTAGGGGTATTAATACTGGCTGGTTACTTGGACGATTTTTTCTTCCGCTGCGCGTTTGACGTTGTTTGTCAGTTTAATTTTAATGTTTATCCTTTGAATATTGGGTTTAAATTTGCTTACTGCGATTACCTGTCCAATTTGAAGTTTACTGTGACAAAGCTTTAAAGTATTTACAGTGACATCTTAGCTGTCTATTGGTAAATATATACATAATATAATACCTTATGTCGTTGCAGTAACGTACACAAATAAATAGTTTTATGGTTTATGATGGTAGTTAGCAATTATTTTATTGAGTGTAGAGCTAAAAGTCAAGTAGAGCTGTACAGAAAATTAAAAATTCAATTAAAAAAAGTAATCATCAGATTAATTTATGAATACTTTAGATGAGTTTAAAACAATAAAAATCAGTTGGGGTGTCTGAGGTTTTGAGTGATACCGGAAACACGTTGTATATACATACAGTATTTATATATTTTTGTTTAAGTCCCAACATCACAAGCCTTGTTGAACTTTTCCGTGGGACTTAATCAATATTAGATCTGTGTAAGATTATCCTATTCTATTCATGATGTCTATTTAAGTAACTAAACATTATTAGCCATTCACACGCGGACATCCCATATTATGAACCTAAAAAAACTCGTGACGTGAAGTAACAAAAGAAAGTGCGAACGTGCGTTCCGTGAGAACGCGCGCCACCCCTGATTAGGCCGCGAACTCGCGGCCGCCAGCATGTACTTGTAGCGCGGCGATAGAATCGCGGAGTGAGCCGGCCCTGCTCTAAGGTAAAAGTACTGCTTCTGTCACATTTATTGACAATGATTTAAGATGTGGTAGGCGAATGTAAGCTCTATGCTTGATTTAGCCCTCTGTGATTAAAATTCTACTAACAGAATCGAAAAGGAGTGGTCATTACCTACCACTAGATTTAAAATTACTAGCCGTCCTTTTTCAAAAATAGCATTACGTCGTTTTCCGCAGACTTTCGAACGGTGAATTCGTGCGTTCGAAATTATAAAATCGGTCCCCTGCTTACAGTATGATCTCCACGAAGGCGAGATGCGCGGCTGGTTGACGTTCAAGCGCGAGCGCGCGGCGCGCCTGGAGCGCGAGGAGCGCCTGCGCCGGGCCGCCACGCGCGCGCAGGCCTGGTGGCGCGGCGTCATGGTGCGCCGTGCGCTCGGACCCTTCAAACACTTAAAGAACGTGAAGAAACAACAACCGAAGTCCAAGAAGAAATAATATTGTACGCACAATATAATGTTAATACCCATTCATCATGAATACGCCGTTGTTTGTTACTTCACTTCGTTGGGTTAGTGTCGGCTATAGAAGTGGTGTATTGATAAAATCATTTCGATAATAAGCAGATGAGTAGATTCAAATACATAATGAAATTTATATTATACATATACAAATAACATGTTTGATTAATTCTTCAATTCGAAGGTAAAACACTAATAAATGTTTTGAAGTGACAGATGACGTTCATCCCACCATTTCCACCGTATTGAGTATCAAAGTGGTTCATTTTCTTATTTTACCTAATCATTAAAATAAACAATTACAATAAAACTTGTAAATGACTTGGCATTTTATACATGGTGTAACATGAGGAAACCGAATTAACAGCGTATTCCTCATCATATTAGAAGATTAAAATGTCACATAAACTGTCCTGGATTTTGCCTACTTTCATAGTTATAAGCACAGAGTAGTAATAGAACAGAGGGAGTCTCACTGAAGACCGGCTGTGACCCAACAATGGCCGACGTTTTTTTTTAATTTTATTTTATGGCTTGGTGGCGACCTTTCAAGCCAGCAATGGCAGACGGTTTGCGATGTGCAAACACGATTTAAAATCAAAATAATTATAATTCAGGTCAAAAGAAAATCAATTCTTCACTTAATTTATCAAAAATTAATTATTTTACTTGAAACTTAGAAATATCTTGTTTTTAACAAATAATAATGACTCAGTGCGCCGTGTGCAAACACTATTTAAAAAAAATACTGATCACACTCTTGTTTTGCAGTTTGTTGGTTTACGATTACCTATGAACATTAATTAATATTGTGATTTTACGCGTAATAACGTGATAAAGTATTAAATTACGCATGAAAAGTTGCTCCGTATTTTTTTTTTCTTTCGATTGTTGTCATTTTTACACAATTTGACAACGCATGTAGGCATATTTTCTTATTTTTCTGGAGATGTTTTCACCATGCGCGCCTCGATCCGACTGACGGGAGATTAGTGGATGAGGTCATAGACAAAGCTATCAATGTGGATGATGGAATCACAGGTTTTTCTTTGGAGTTATCTATCCTTAGAATTGTAGGTTCATGGTTATAAGCATTTAATACCACCGAGGGTTCCGTACAAACTTTCTTTCAAACTGCTTAGTAAAAATAATCTCATGTTTCTGATATAACTAATGACTTGACTATGACTAGAACACTAAAAGCTAGAAGTAGACTAATAAGCATTATTGCCATCTCTCGGTGAATTCGCTAACTAATTTACGCGATCTGTATCTTAGTATAATGGATTTTCAGGGATAATTCTTTAAAAAGTTAACCGATTTTGTCAGTTTTTACTTTATTTAAAAGAAGGTGGTTTACGTAATATCTCGTAATTTGAAGTACGATACACATCCGCAAGGGTGGTTAAATCGAAAGTAAAAATCTGAAAATTTTATTTTTCGTAAAACGAATGTTTCCTAAAATTCTTATAAGTTTTCGTCAGTAACTTCAGAGATAAGAGGAAGGGCGTTCAATTTGAGCTCTTTCTAACGATACCCCACTTGACCTAGTAACTTGAAATTTACAGTTACATATTATTATATAAATTAATAAATTAAAAAAATATATAAGGTAACGGACCCAATCATGGACAGTTTAAGAAAAATTTTCGACTGTTTTTGATATTTCACTCATAATTGTAAAAATTCTACCGCTAAGCGTGTTAAATCTTGAATGTCCTATCCTTCTTTTACATTTCAAGCGTATTGCAGAATGGATACTCCTATCAGTTTCTTCGTACTTCACAAATTAAAACTAGGTGTTTTTTTCTCCAATTATGGACGGCAGTTCTCCAGTAATAGATCCCCCATTATGGACAGTGAAATAAGTTTAAAATTTTACTTTTAAAGCCAACTGATACTCAATGAGTCAATTTTATATACCATAAATACAATTAGTTTGAGTTATTTTAACATAGCATTGTTTCTTGTAAATTTTGGTTTTGTAAAATGTTCCTTGTCCATCATAGGAGGTAGGCAGTTTTTCGGTTCCAGTAATGGACACTCGCAAAATAACGCCATTTCTTTATATCTTTGGAGCAACAAACTAGTATGTTTTATACCTTATCTCATGCTTAATGCAGTAAGTAAAACGCATTCAAGTTTACACCGAGTATTTTTTTTTATTATTTTATACATGAACTCAACTCTCTTAGCAACATTACTAAGAATTCGTCTTGATATTTTTTTCAGTAAACTGATGAATTTTATCTTGTCGCCAAATCCTTCAGAAATAACCGAATTAATTGAAACTTCAAAATGAAACAGCTCTACAACTCTAGTTTATGGTACATAGTCGTCAGTTTTTAGAAACTAATTTTAGATACTTATTTTTAAGGATTTGTGTTTTTTTGTCCATAATGGCATCACCGTCCATTATGGGGTATTTCACCTTACTTTCTATTTGTTACAATGTTCACAACTATTCCAAATTTCAAGTTGATAGCATTAGTTAGTTCTCTAAATAAGTTAGTAATGTGACAGACTGTCGGACAGACGGACAGAGGCGCACCACAAGGGTTTTGTACCTTTTTGGTATGGAACCCTAAAAATAACGATTACTTATTACTTCTCAGAACAAAATGCTGTTTTGATGGCGATGATGCCGTTATCGGCCATAATCTAACTATCCTCGTTGATAGATAGGTATCAGAAAGTAACTTTTGACACATTGCAAAAAGTATTTTTTTTAGAAAATAATTCTACATTTTTATTTTTAAGTACCAGTTTTAGGAATAAGATTTACTTTTTATGTGAAAGTACATAAAAAAAACAAATAAATATTACACAAAATTGCCATGTAAATTGCCATCAGAAATGTGTAGGAGGTTCTCTGTGTGTGTAGTTAAAATCTTTCGGTTTCCTCATGTTACAGCGTGTATATAAATGGTGCTTCCACCACCACCATGCACCACATGGAGCAACATAATACACTCGTTGCCCTAAAAAAAGTAAAATTATCGATGTTTTGGCGTCATTTACAAATTATTCGATGTGTCAAGTCAAGATAAACCAATATTCGGACTTTATTAAATGTAAACATTTCCTGTTAAATACTGGCAAAATGAAATATTAATTTTAAATTTTTAAACAAAATTATTGATGAATCGCTGTTATTCAGAAATACATACCTATCAATTCCATCCAAATATACCGACGTAATTTGAGATCGGCAGGTGATTAAGGCCGGCAACAGACAGTCTTAAAATGAATAATCTGAAAAATCATTATGCACGGAATTTTGACAATTATGCAACTGTCCACACACACTCTTATTATGAATTTTCAGATTGATCTGCAGATTATATACATATCATCTTTTAGACGTGCCCTACCAGCCTGTACTAATGAGAAGTGGTTAGGAGTTTGATAATTTTAGGATGTCTGGGCTCCCGTAGCACTAAAAGGGAGGTGAGTGGAACGATGAAAAATATGAAACTTTGACATGTCTTTTTTATATAAAATATGAGTTTGAGGTGAAAACGCAGAACACGTGTCCCTTATTTTTTCATCGAAAAACGAAATCGGTAATTAATTATCAATGTGATTGAACAAATCTCCGTGATTTCTAGAGGGTTTTGTCACTTTTTAGGATTTTGTAGGACAATTTTTCCCAACAGGGGGCCGATTTTTGAATCTCACGGCGTTCGAATTCAGAAAATTGTCACCGAAAATAATAGGCAATTCACGTGACAATTTTCTGAATTCGAACGCCGTGAGATTCAAAAATCGGCCCCCAGGATGTTTGGGCCGCTATAAAATAAATACGTGTCTGTTATTTTTTACTACTCTATAACATATACATATAAAAATCAATCAAATCGGAGGGGGACAGTAGGCTACCTTTCCTTATATGTAGGTATGTAAGTATATACTTAATTAGCTTTTGGCATCATGATATTGACTGTGTCTTTTAATTTCTTAAACAGTGTTTTCTTCCTTGCTTAATATATCGATTTTATATTGCTAAATCATTGTACAGAGTTACATGGGCTAGTTATTTGTTATACAAGGGGGCAAAATTGTTGTTTAACCGCTCGTGCCAATATTGATACCCGAGCAAGCGAAAGATTCCAATATTGAACCGCGAGCTTAGCGAGTGGTTCAAAAAGTGGGATCTTGATTCTTGAGCGTTGCGAGGGTTTCAAGGCACGTAGGTTAAACAAATTTTGCCACCGAGTGAAACACAAATTTTTTCACCACACCAACACGAACAAAATACTGACTATAAAACATCAAACTAAATCAAATCCAGCAATCTATTCAATATTTAAGATTCAAAATAATTATGTAGGTAAATTCTACCAGCCAGCTTAAGGCATCAAGTTAAAATTTGTATGAAATTACTTTGCACTCTTGTGGTGCACACATTAAATACAATTTTGCTATCCGTTTTCGAATAGCAAAATTGATCTTTAACAGTTGGTGTGGTGAAAAATTAATTACTTATAAATTTAATTAGGTATATTTTTGTTAGTTAACATTATTGTCAAATTTTATAGTAAAAGTTAAATTTCTCCCAGAAGTAGTGTGTGTGTCTTTGCATCGAACATCACATCCACTGTACGAGCCCTGACGGTCACGACTGATGACGTCAATCAGCGAGTCATGTCATGAGTTGAGTTTGAGTCACAGTCGCAAAGTCTAGTATGTCGAGACTTCGAGAGTGACTGTCGGTGTGGAGACTGTCGAGTCGAGTCGAGTCAGTCCGATTGAGCCCTCGGTGCTACTATGACGCGCCGCCTGCACGGAACACGCCGGTCCAGTTGCACATTAAATTAGACTGCCGTTCCTGTTTGTTCTGTGTATTTACAATATCTCCTTATCTTTATTGGCTGTGTACAAACGTTTTGGACTGCACCCGTGCTCTTCTTAATAAATCAACTTTCCTAGAAGTCGGAGTGAGGTAAGTTGAAAACTTTCTGGCTCGCTTATTTATATGAATCTTGCAAAGTGACTGTCAAATCTCAAATTTATAAGAAATGTTACTTTTAAGTATTTTGCTATTAGCTCTGCGAATTGTAATGGTTTGCTTTTTAGTTATAAATATTCATATGTAGATAAAATAACAATACATAGTAGGACAGCACGCGTGTTATATTTCACGAACGGTCGCGGATCAGTTAAGTATAATTATGTAATATTTTATGTTGTGATTAGCTTACCTAACTATTTGGCCAAGTGTTAATACGCATGTAGGTTTTTTAAATTTAATATATTACGTATGATATTTATTTTTAAATTTAATGTAAAAATACGTACGAGTATAGGTCCCTAAACATACGTAGGTAGGTACTAGGTACCATTTAGACCATTTAGTATTAGGTGATAAGTATGTAAGTACTTGTGTATTTTTACATCGGAGATTGCAAGTTCAATTGGCCACACGGTCCAACGAAGCGCAGGTTCAAATAGGTAGGTGTTCTAAAGATATTACCAGAGCCCGTAACTTTCATGCCGATACTTATAGTCGGGTAGCGATAGCTTTTGAGGTTTCGATAATATTCATGTTGCTTCTTTTTTGCATATAGTTTTTAGACTATTGATCAAATATAAAAATAATATTTTGGGTCGTCCTAGGTACCTGCTTAGCTCGAAATTTAGGTATTTCTATTTTTAAGCAGTGTTCAGTCAAAGAAATATTCGAGAAGAAATTATTTGTATCTATATAAAAACAACGTAGTTGCCGATGTACATATGCATTTTGGGTCATTTTCATCCATGGGTTTAATGATATTTTAAAAATGTCTAATATTGGCCCTAAAACACCTAACAAAATATTAGAGTTGGTAAGTGAAATCTTATACCATTCAGGACATTATTATATATATATTTTCTTAAAGTGTGTCACATTTTATCCATTGCTTATATATAAAAAATTTTTTTTTTAATAAAAACCCTGTCAAAGCCTGAAAAAAATTTCATGTTAATAAGTTGACGTCTATATTATTATAAAATGATATCAAGTCATCATTTTTAATTTGGGTCACTTTCATCCATGGGTTTTCAATATTTGGCAGAATAAAACGCAACGCAATAGAGTAGTATTTTAAATTTTTGCGCTGTGTGGCGCGCAACCGATAGCCAATCAGGTTGGCGCATGCCGCTGGCGCGACGCCGCGCTGTGACACGAGGCGTAGGTACCTACTTCTCGTGCGCAGTCATACATAATTTAAGATTGCCAGAGAGTCGGGCTTTGGCGGGATTCTCCCGATTTTTTTGTAAGTCTTCCCAATTAAAACTTATACATAGTAGGTAACCTTAAAAACTTTATTACATTAGTAACGAAAACAGACCAAATATAAATGTCGAAAACACGTAAAGGTCTACTATCTAAAATAAACGAAGTAAACTAGCTAAACTATCGTAAATTTTTATTATGGTGCATTAGGGTAATTCCGAATGACAAAAATGCTCTGGTAATTCCGAAGAGGGAATCTTGATATGATGGAAATAATGGTGATTTTTATGTGACTTTCGTAATTAGACGACTTTCGGAATTACCCTAATGCACTATTATTTTACATTTCCCTACGAAATCCTCGAAACTCCAGAACTTTTTGTCCCGATATTGAAGTACCTAATTCGATCCGGCGCTCCTATTCATACACCGTGATTATATTATTGTAACTATTGATTTCAGTTTTTAGTTCCACAATACAGGGTGTAATTTTTATGACGGGAAATATTTATGGATGCAAATGGATACAAAACCCAAAAACAATAAATTGTAACTTGAATATTATTTCCTATATTTTCCTTAATTTTCATTTATAATGGACACGAAGCGCACGGCGGCATAATATATCTGTACACCTTATAAAACAAAGTCCCCCGCCGCGTGTGTCTCTGTGCGCGCGCGTGTGTGCAAACACAGGTGGTGAGACTGCGGTGGCCATTATTGTAATTATTCTCATTATATGGCATTAGTATCCTTTTTACAGATTTTCGACATTACCTCAATTGGTTTCGAATTTAACCCTACCTTAGAAAAATGGTAATCAAAATACGTATGTATTTTTTTTACTTACATTTATCTATCCATACTAATATTATAAATGCGAAAGTATGTCTGTTTGTTTCTCCGTCTTTCACGGAAAAACGGAGCGACGAATTGACGTGATTTTTTAAAGTGGAGATAGTTGAAAGGATGGAGAGTGACATAGGCTACTTTTTGTCTCTTTCTAACGCGAGCGACGCCGCGTGCAAAAGCTAGTGTAATATAAAGCTGCAACACGACTGACATTTTTCAAAAACAGCCAGAAGGAGGTTCCGCCGGTGGCAGTGTTTGGTGTGGCCGTATAGAGGTTTGTCCTGCAACCCTGTAAAAATCCGACCGTCGGTCTACCTGTTCCAGGTAAAAAAATGTTGGACGGCCTGACCAAACGGCGGGAAATAGCCAAGGGGTGTTCGACCAAATGTCATAGAGGACCCTGGGTTGTTTTTGACGCTGCCATTTTTTTTTCAAAATGACCGTCTTTTTTAGACGATTTTTCAAGTTTGTCGTAGAGCACTCTAATTTTGGTCGTAGAATCTCCAAGCAGCCTTGATTAGAATGAAATAAAAAAAAATTGAAAAATGCGACAAATGTGAGAAAACTGGCTACTTTTGTTTTGTATGGCAACTTTTAAATCGTAAGAGATAGCCGGGGGTGCTCGACCAAATGTCATACAGATCTCGGAGTAGAAAAAAGTTGTATTAAAAAAATTCAAAATGGCCGACTTTTTTTTAAATTTCAAAATGCTCCTAGCGCGCTGAGATTTGGCACACGAGTGGACGGCCGACGGATTAGTATTCAAAAAGAATATTATTGAAAAATTTCAAATGGCGGCCTTTGTGGGCAAATTGAAATTTGTATGGAAGATTTTTTTAATAACCATATCTCCGTAACGGTAGGAAAAAGGTCAAAAAGCTTGAACTACACAATTTCAAAATGACCGACTTTGATTTTGGGAAATTTGACTTTGTCCCCTCTCGCCGCCGTTTTTGACTTTTCCAAAAAAAAATTCTCATTCCTATTTTTGGCCCCCGTTTTTACCACGTGCTAAATTTTACCGCGCTCGGACCGAAGATAAAAAAAAATAATTCAAAGTCGGCCATTTTGAAATTTTGTAAATGCCATTCGATGGACCTAAGATAACTGTACAACATTAGTTCAAGCACTTTAACCTTTTTCCTACCGTTACGGAGCTATGGCGATTAAAAAACCTCCATACAAATTTCAATTGGCGTTCAAAGGCAGCCATTTTGAATTTTTAGAAATTTTCTTTTTGTATACTAATCTTGGGGCGGCTATCCACCCGTGTTGCGACGTACAGACTTGCAATTTTGAGTTTTAAGTATGTTATTATAGCTTACTAGACGACGAAAATTTCTGCGTTCCGGTCTTATCCAGAGGTTCTCAAATAGGGGCCTGAAAATGCGGCGAAATAGTTCCAGTAAAGGATGGTACGGCAGTGTTGGCTTCGTGCTCGACTTGGCGGGGGTACTGCCGTGCCCCCAGATTAAATTATAAGATAATTAAGTTTAATGAAAAGGTTTATCTATTTGTATTCTTTTGCAGCAGCGTCTCAGCGAATCACAATGAGTTGTCTTGCCTTCGGCCGACCAATCGTATTAGTCTCTCGTATCTAAGTAATATTTAACGAGAGCTGTGATAGGCCTGTTTAAAATTATGGATATATATTAAAATCATAGTTCAAAACGATGGTTTTTGCCATACCTTTAACAGGCTTTAACACTGGCGTGTTTATTTTTGATAGGGGATGATTTTATTATTTCATAGTATAATTCCTCAATAAGGAAATGATGTATCTATTATTTTCGAGATACCTACAGTATCAACCATTTCAAAAGCTTTAACTGTTGTTTTGTGAAAACTTTTTATATAGTACTTTGGAGACTAGTTTCGAAGTCGTGACAGTTTTCAGACGTCCGTGACTGGCATCGCCTCGGCCATTTTGTACAACCGCGTTAAGAGCAAACGTCACCCAGCGTAAAAATTAACAAAACAAATCATGCAGTGATATCATAAAGAGATACCCAAAAACGCTGGCTACGCTAACAGGACTCAGGGTTCAGCATGAGCTAAAGCTTAGGTACTACTTTCCCAAGCGCTTATCATGATGAGTCGTACCAAAACACTCTATATTGTACCAAACCTGAGTTCTACTAGGTACAGCCGAGCCAGTGTCAGCTCAGTGTCAGCTCTATCTTGGATACTGCTCACCCACGAACTCACCGTGACGATTTCTTTAATTACGATGATAATTTGTTTGTTATTTTTCGAAATACATTAACTTTAATGACAATTGGCGTTCATTAATTTTTAATGGTTAATGACAATTAACCTTTTGACTGTGTAATTTTTGTTAATTACCGTTCGGCCAATACTCCTAGGCATTTCTTGCAGCCAATCAATAAATAATATCCTAAAACATCTGGACGACCGAGCTTCGCTCGGTTCTATTATATTATATCACGTCTTTAGAAAAAAACTTATAAATACAAGAACAAAAAAAAAAAACAAAACAAAAAATTAAAACTTAATTTCTGGCCGGGATTCGAAACCCTGACACCTGCAATCTGTCTGCGAACATTAGACCGACCTCGTACGACTGAGCTAAGCGCAGCCGATGTGCGCGGGGCGAAATTAACGACCATATTTAACGTTTACTAACGCGAAAGAAAAACTCATTAAAACTCCATAATTCGCCGTTTTCCGGGACCTAAGGCTACGCTAGATCGATTTTCCAACCCCGAGAACCCCTACGTAACAAATTTCAGCGAAGCTAATCTTCGGGTGGCCGTCCACCCGTGTGACAAATCTCAGCGCGCTAGGACCATTTTGAAATTTTTCAAAAAAAAAAGTCAGCCATATTGATTTTTTTAATGAAACTTTTTTCTACTTAAAACCCTGTATGACATTTGGTCGAGCAGCCCCGGCTATCTCTTACCGTTTAAAAGTTGCCATACAAAACAAAAGTGGCCAGTTTTCTCACATTTGTAGTATTTTTCAATTTCTTTTATTTCATTCCAATCAAGGCCTCTTGGAGATTCTACAACAAAAATTTGAGCACTCTACGACAAACTTGAAAAATCTTCAAAAAAAAGTCGGCCATTTTGAAAAAAAAAAATGGCGGCGTCAAAAACTGCCCATGACATTTTGGTCGAGCACCCCCCGGTTATCTCCTGCCGTTTGGCCAGACCGTTCAACATTTTTTTACCCGGAACCGGTAGACCGACGGTCGGATTTTTCCGGGGTCGCAAGATCAACCTAACCTACCACAGCCACACCAAATACTGCCACCTGCAAAATCTCCTGGCTATTTTTGGAAAAATGTCAGTCGGGGAAAAATATAATAGAATATAGAATTGATAAATAAATGAATATACAAGAATTGCTCATTTAAAAGTATATGATATTCTTAAAGAAAATATATAAGTTATATTTAACCAAATTAACATGCAAAGAATTAAGTTATTTTATTTCATCTTTGTTTAAACGACAGGTAGGATAGGATAAGATTGGCTTAATAGTAATTTGAGGAAATATTTCGTTTAATTTTTATCTAAAAAACCGGCCAAGAGCGTGTCGGGCCACGCTCAGTGTAGGGTTCCGTAGTTTTTCGTATTTTTCTCAAAAACTACTGAACCTATCAAGTTCAAAACAATTTTCCTAGAAAGTCTTTATAAAATTTTTTTTTCATATTTTTTAAACATATGGTTCAAAAGTTAGAGGGGGGGGACGCACTTTTTTTTCCTTTAGGAGCGATTATTTCCGAAAATATTAATATTATCAAAAAAACGATCTTAGTAAACCCTTATTCATTTTTAAATACCTATCCAACAATATATCACACGTTGGGGTTGGAATGAAAAAAATATCAGCCCCCACTTTACATGTAGGGGGGGGGGGGGTACCCTAACAAAACATTTTTTTCCATTTTTTATTTTTGCACTTTGTTGGCGTGATTGATATACATATTGGTACCAAATTTCAGCTTTCTAGTGCTTACGGTTACTGAGATTATCCGCGGACGGACGGACGGACGGACAGACAGACATGGCAAAACTATAAGGGTTCCTAGTTGACTACGGAACCCTAAAAACACTACGTGACGTCACGCGAGGCAAGTCCATTGGGCGTTTAGTGTTTTGTATTCGATATCAGTTATATGACTTCACCACGTTAAATATTGCCGGTTATAAAAAGTACATCCTGTATTTTGCTTTATAATCCTGTATTTTCTACATATAAATTCCTCACCATTTTACGATATAATATGATCTCGTACCAACGTCGATCCCCACATGTACTTCAAAATAAAATATGAATAATCGGCGGCGCGTGTGTTAGCTCATTGAATTATATATATTTTATGTATGTGGATTCATATTGAAAGATAAGCGCTCAGCTACCTGCATAGTGAGTGACACGCTTAAATATAAGTCTAAAGTACTTAGATGATAAATCGCATTATTTTATTTGGCAGTAGTAGTAGTAGATTCCACGATGTATACTAAATTTATTATTTATAAATTAAATTATTTACTGACGCATGTGGAAAATAGGTATATTAAGTTAAAATTGTTACTCTAGTAGTCTTATCAAATACAACCCTTTCAGGCTTAGCATTAAATAGCGTGATGCGCACAGTTAAAATAAATTTTGGCGTTTTGTACACAACGTGCGGTTTGTCGAATGTCGAGAGAGGTCATTGCCCTTCCCCGCTGCCGCGCCACGGCCGCGCGGTCGGTATCATAATACCTACACTACCCGCGTCACTGCGCTCGCTTGACTTGATCGAACGCAAATATTAATACCGTATTATTTTTCGAAGCATTCTATTAAACTTACCCAAATTCACGTATCTTATTTATCTTGTCTTTTTAGTTAATAAGATAAGAACTCTAGTAACTTTAATATTTTTTGGAATGGTAAAAACCTATTTTTGCTAAATTATCGCAAATTTTATCAAGCACTGGAGTAGGAAAACACAATTTCAGTTTATTGATATATTTAAAGGAGGCAATGCGACGTTTCTTATTTTTTTTAACATGAATATTTTTTTGTGTCTGTTTCGCTAGGTATGACAAATTGTCATATAGCACTCGAGTAAATTGACCCAAACTACGTATACACGCTAAAAATATCATTCTAAATGCAATACAGTTACATTTTTTCTCTCGAATATTTTTTTTACCACATTAGATCAAATTAAAAATTATAACCACAAATTACCAAATTACTAAAAAAGCACCCTAGGAATGTGACCCAAAACGAAATGTTAAATTTATATGTTATCAATGCATTTATAAACGAAAACAAAATCGACTTTAATATTTTTTTAACTTAGGGCCCAAAATATAGCCAGCGCCGCAGGACTATTATGCCGATGGTAAGCTATTCATAGTAAAACGAAAATGAAACAATTTGTTTTGTTTTTATAATATATATTGAAATATGGTAACGAAACTACCATTTAATAAAATGTATTAACTATGTATGAATAAGAAATAAACAAATAATTTAATTTACTTTTGACGTATCAAGTAGGTAATTAATTATTATTTTTCTATGATTAAAATATTAGTTTTGAAGTAATGATTAAAATTATTGATAAATAATGATTATTATTAAATAAAACTCTTGAATCATGGGCATGAAAGTTACAGCTCAACAAAAATGTTATAGGTACATGCCAGTTAATATTAATCGAAAAGTGAGCTCATTGTTATTATTGTCATTAGGTACGCTAGTTTTCGTCCGAATAACAAAAAAGTTTAATAATTACGTTGCATACTGGCGAAATATAATTGTTATGTCAATACCCTATGTATTGCCATAACAAATGCTAATGCTAAACAGGTAAGTCAGCAAGATTAAACGTGTCCTAACTTGTTCCACCATTTTTTTGCGTTGTTGTCTACAATCAACGGCCGGACGGGCGCGGCCCGGCCCTTGTGTGAGTTTTATTTTATGGTAGAATTTACTCACAAAAAAGCCGGTAATCCTTACTTAAAATATAATAATATATCAAACATTTTTACAACAATAGTTATTTGTTTTACAAAGGGATAAAGTTGTTTAAATGCACGTGCCAATATTGACACTTTGAGACCCGAGCAAGGGAAAGATTCCAATATCGAACCGTGCCACCGAGTGAAACAATTTTTCACCACACCAACACGAACAAAATAAGGTACAACGGGGTAAATCTCGACTGGGGGACAATTGTAACTAACCCATTTTTTCCATTATTACACTATGATGTTGAGTTCTACATGTATAACACGTCTACCACACATAACCGGTGGACACTCTATTTAATAATGCAATCATTGTAAAACATGGAAAAAATGGACCAGTTACATTCGCCCTCAGTCGGGTTTTGCCCCGCTAGACCTTACTATCTAACTTTAGGACATAAGACTAAGTCAAATCCATGAATTTATAAAATTATGATTCAAAATCATCATTTTTTATATAAAATCTAACATCCAGCTTAAGATATGAAGTTAAAATTTGTATGAAATTTAGGGTTTCGGGTTATTTAGGGTTCCGTACCTTAAAAAGGAAAAACGGAACCCTTATAGGATCACTCGTGTGTCTGTCTGTCCGCTGTCACAGACAATTTTCTCCGAAACTACCGAACCGATTAACTTGAAATTTGGCACACATATGTAAACCTGCAGGGCTAGCACATGATTACCGCGAGAGTATGTCGCCGCGAGATAGACTGCCCGTCCTTATGTCATTAATACAGTATGAAGAAGACGTGTGATCTATCTCGCGGCGATATACTCTCGCGACAATCATGTGCTAGGCCTACTGTGACCCAAAGACGGATATGTAATTAAAATTACTAAAATTCAATTATAGGGGCCACTTTTGGGGGGTAAAAGTGAAAATTAAAAATCAAAGTTTCTAGAACTATAATGTGTTACATATCAAATAAAATAGCTTTTTATAAGTATTTCAAAAATATATTTTTAAATAATTTTTAGTAAAGTGATTTTCAAGTAAGTAATTTAAGAAAATAGGCAAAAAATGAGTTGTGTGGAGCATTTAGCAATTTTTGAATTTTACGCGAGCGAAGCCGCGGGCAAAAGCTCGTACTAAATGAATCAAAAAATATTCTCCTGCCTTAATATTAATACTTATTGCTGGTTGTTTAATGTTTAGTGCTTGGTACTTATTCCTCGTAGGTATGCGAATGCATACGGAAGAAGGAAGGGAAAATATTGCACAAGGTATACAGAATACAGGGTGAAAATTAAATAGTTAACCGAAACATGTTTTTCTTTCTCTATAAACAATTGATGATTGGATGTCCCGTCCCGTTTGTCGTTTAAAACATACTAGTTTTTTTTTTATTTATTTACGATTTTTGTAGCATTATTTTTTATTCATTTTTGGTTTTAGGATATAAGTAACAAATTTTGAAGATAATCAGAATGATAAATAAGTATTTTATTTGCAATTGGAATTGTTAGTGAAGTACGTTACACATTTACTACTTATTTTAAATATTAAAAGTTATTATGATATCCTAAAACTACAACGAGATTAAAAATTAACCACATTCAACAAAAAAGTAACATGTTTCGGTTCACGATTTAATTTTTACCTACTTTCAATTCAATCTATTGATATGAGGCGATATGACAGCCAAGTTACGACAAATTGCTTTCATCTCATAACTTCGTTATTAAGAGCCGAATCAAGATTTCAATAGAACAGGCTGATAGTATTTTTTTTTAGATTTTTATGTAAGTAAGTAATCTTTAGTGTACTTACGACAAATTGTCCCTTACGGCATTTGAAATTTCCAGTGTGGATATGATCGTGTTCCGGTATATTTGGCACTTTGGCTGTCACATACCTAATACTTAATGTCTTGTAATGATAACAAAGCTCAAAAGTTTGTAAGGCAAATGTAGCCATACGCTGTTTAGTACTAGATATCCAATAAGCGTTTACGGTAAATATTAACAAGAACGACAGCAGTTTGGAAAACTCAATTTATTTTAACCTAGTATGTACCTACATTGTCGAGCAAATGTTTTAACAGTTCCAGAAAATAAGGATTACATAATCGATTCTAATGATTTTGATCATTTTACTTTATCACCTTTGACGACGGGAGATAATCCTTTAATTGTGTGGAATGTATAGAGGCCGGATTATCACGGCTTTCAAACGAAGATTACCACAACCTTCTTTTGGGCACAAACTGATAAAAGTAACATTTATTACTAGTGCTAGTTTCTGTCCGCTTCCTTTAAGCTCTACAGAATAATAAAATAGTTATTTGTTTTACAAGGGGGCAAAGCTGTTGTTTAACCGCACGAGGCAATATTGATACCCGAGCAAACGAAAGATAAGATATAAGATATAAGATATAGAAACGAAAATAGTCGTCTAAGGAGTAGTAAGCTTCAGATACTAGTTTATTTTTATGTTTATTTTTAAACAAGTAATAAGATGTAGCATTTTTGATATCATGCGGTAATGCGTTATATATCTTGGGTACACTTTCTCGACGCCACAAGCCTTGTTCGGGGAGGTCGCAGTTCGTCACACCTCCTGCTGTTCGCCCCCCGTGTGTCGCCCCGTGTAGGAAAGTGCGAGAGATTACGTCTCACATACTTTGCGATTTCGAGGATGTATACACATGGTAAGGTAAGTACCTTTATTTTTTTAAATAGTTCTTGAGCAGGGTGGTCCCAAGAGACTCCTGCCATGCAACGGATCGCGCGTTTAGCTGCATAAGGAATGGTTTCATGCGGTCGGTCGCATCCCCTCACAGGTCAACTCCATATGAAAGCAGAGAATGGGCGTAGCCAAAATAGGCTTTTCTGACATTAGCCGGGTCTAGGCTAGGTCGTAGTCTACTTAACGCAAAGCAGGCAAACGCCAAGCGATCGCATAACCAGTCTATGTGTGGCCGCCATGACAGTTTGATATCTATAATAAGACCGAGATATTTTACCTCATCGACCTGTGGGACGAGTTGTCCGTTGCAATTAATAAGCAATGGTTGGTCCTTTTTACCACGCAGACAGAAGTAAACTATATTTGTTTTGTCTATATTGAGTATCATGCCGTTGACCGAAAACCAGGGTGCGACTTGATTTATTACTTTCGTTAGTTTAGTTCTAAGCAGGTCCTGGTTTTCGGCCGCAACGATCACACAACCGTCGTCGGCAAACATTACGATTTCGGCATCGTCCGTAGCGGTTGTGAAATCGTTCACGACGCGAAACGAAAACGAAACGCCGCGAAAGGTAGTCTGGCTCTGTCGCGCCAATATGCAAGAGCGATAGAGATAGATATCTACGAGCGTTTCGTTTCGTGAGCGTTTGTGCCATTCGGCTACATACCCTGTTTCGCGTCGCGTTTTCAACTTTAACCTTACTAACAGGACTCCGTATTGAATTTCAGTTGGTCGTTTTCTATGCAATTAGACATATGAATCACAGTTGGTATGATCTGAGTTTCGCTGTTTCGGATGTTTACTCGGTCAGGTAGCACGAACTTGCCAAAAGTGTCACCCGCTAAATACGTATAAGTAATATAAAAGTATGTCATATATAAGTAAGACCTACTTAAATTTTGTGGCCAAAATTAACTAATTATGTACTTATTATATCATTCTAAAGTAACGTTACTTGATCAGTTCAATTTCTGACAATTTCGGTGGAGCGTGGGTGGTAGAAATAGCTTATATTAGAGATGGGCCGAATATTCGGTAAATATTCGGTATTCGGCATATTCGGCAAGTTTTCCAATGTTCGTATTCGGCCGAATAATTCGGTTGAATTACCGAATATTTACCGAATAAACAAAGCAAATAATTAATGAAGATCTTACGTATTCCATTGGATAATAAGCTCCTATTTTAGTATAGTTTTCTAAGGAACTACTAAAAAGAGATAATTATGCGTCAAAAATTCAAAATGTAAATACAATTGTTTAAAAAAAAGTTAAAAGACCGTAGTTTAAGAGTTGAGAAGAGTTCAGAATTATTTTAACTGAGTTTGAGTTATCCACTAAATCATAATTCATAAGAACAAAGTTGTAGTGACATATGTAACCGTTATCAATCATTAACTAGTTTTAATCTTAACATCCACTTTAAAAGTATGGCGTAACCGAATATTCGGCCGAATGTTCGGTTCGGTCAGCAATTCCCGTCAACTTTGTACAATGCCACGTCAGCAAATTTTAATTGATCCTATTTTGTTACCAACATTTAGTAATACATATAATTCGACTTTCGTAAGATATATACAGGATAATTGTTATAATTAAGAAAATATAGATACTAGAGAACCTTAATGACGAAATAAAACTTAATAAAATCTCAATTCATCAACAAAATCTTGGTAACAAAATAGGAATTAATAAAAACAAATTTAACTTTTCCCTTAATTTTTGTACAAACTTTTCGAGAACTGCTGCGGTAAGAACTGAACCGAATGTTCGGCCGAATATTCGTATTCGGCAAAATCCATATTCGGCCCATCACTAGTTTATATCTACAAACATTTTCGAAGTAGGTTTATATTACAATAATCCTAATTCATTATTCCAGCTAGATTCGAACATACATTTGAACGCGACAATGCAGCCCCGAAATTGCTAGAAACATTACGATGTATCTCAATCTGCGTAGTTGCACCGACTAGTACCTAAACAAAAATAAAGGAATATTTCGTATGTGTGAAGGGTACGTCTACGTATACAGCGTGTATTTTTGATATAACCGCAAACTTTAACCAGACCAGGGTTTTAGTGCTAAGAAACCATACAAGTACATTTATAAGTTTGGTCCTAATTAATTATTTTTAAATATTGAGCAGCAATGTAATTGTCTGCACCTAAGTATTTGACATCTCGAAGACGCGGAACTAATTGACAGTTCGTATGTCAAGTCATAGTCAGCTAACTTAATTTTTAAGAAAAAAAAACCGCTGCTTTTGGGGTTCTGGTGAACTTGCGAATGTGGGATTATGTAGAACTGTAAGTATTTTTTAAAACTGCATTTAATGTAAATCTTTGATTATTTGATGGAAATACAAATGAATATACGTATACCGTTAAGGTTTGAGGAGTTTCCTCAATTCCTCATGAATCCGATATCCGATTATAAGAGCTCGATTAATAAGCTCGAGATATAAGCTCGATTGACAAAATTTGACTTGAAAACTCAATATGTAAGCAGAACAAATCTCCTGACAAATAAATGTCACTGTTCTGAACTTAGTTGAAATATGTCCCGTATGGTTTAATACTAATAAACCTGTGAATATGAGGTCGAGGTAATATCAAGAATACACTCTGTACCTATATGTATTTTAACAAATTGTTTGAGAGGAATACATTTTCTAACGCTACACCCGTCGCGTCGATACGATTCGTATTTCTAAACGTGCAGTGGGCATGAAGGCAAATAAGCCAAATAATTTAATGTTCCCATTCGCCTAGCCCGTAAGCTCTTACATTTCTGTACTCGTAGGTACTATTTTACACCACGCTAAGATCGTCGGAAAAGCTGGTACGGGGCATATGCGATGAATCGGGGAGTCATTTTCGTTCTCGTCTCTTTTACTTTTATGATGGCATTAACCGCATTAAGGAGAAATTGGAGCTGAGCCCCTTGTCAGGTGAATTCAGGTGAATATAACGGTGAATTCAGGTGAATATAACGAGCGTGCTAGCGAGGATGGCTTTTAAATTATAGTGCGATAAAGCAAATGCATCCCGAACGGAAAACTTTGCAAAGTGACTCAAAGATTTCGTACTTCACTCTAGGTATCTTCTTTAATAACGTAACATTAATGAAATTACCTGTGTACCTATGAACGTGCATAATGTATGTACTTTGCACTTTTAGTTATTAAGTATTCGATTTGAAAGGCTTCTCTTTGGGGATCAATCACTAAGCCCTTTTAGATCACGAAGGATTGTTGTCTAATCATTTGAAACGGAGCGTTAGCGATTGATACATTAGCTGTGCATGTGCAACCTGGTCCTGGTACTAAGAAAGTGCTTACTCGGGTAGAATACCATGGCTATTAACTGCTGCTTTAAGTACACCTGACACTTAAATAATTCGACAGCCTAATATGTAATTAAGTAAACTACACGATACCCATAGAGAGGCATATTTTTTTTATTGCATACATTTATCTACTTACTTAAATATTTAGAATGTCGGTTTTAAGATATCCAATGGCATTCGTCGACAGGGTCTTAAGTCTAAACTCTGCAAACTTCCCGCTAACGAAACGAAACGTAACTTAAAAATTCTCCATACAAAATTGTTGCCATGTTGCTTTTTACTTCAAAAATATGATAGCTGCATAAAAAGTGACGCCCTTTTCTACAAATCACGCTGCTACAGTGTTAGATACATTTGGTACATATATACGAGTACTTAGTACCTACTTGAATGTATGCATACGATACATTCAAGTACTCGTAGCCCCCTCCGTTGAGTACTAGGTTTTAGTGGCACTCGAGTTTGCTGCAACTGCTCTTCCAAGAAGGCAATCAGCGCTCGAGGCTGCGAAATGTGGTCAGATACCTACTGTGTGCCGACTGTCGGTAATTGCAAAGATTGCGCCGGCTGTCGCGGAAGACGATTAAATTCTTGTTTTACAACCCGTTTAGGACATGCTTGTTTGCTAAACCCAGTCTTGGTAAAAAACTTAGGTTGAATGTGCGAGCGAAGTGTTCAAATAAATGTACAGTCAACCAATTTGATTCCTAGGCCACTATAAAACTTTGTCGCAATAAGTACTAGATAGTAATAACACATCTCGGACACTGGCGATCAAATATATGAAAGAGGCGCGTTTCTAGCACACATTCTAAACTCGTGTAGGTGAACGCGTACCATGCTTGTATGAGTGAGATATGACAGGTCGATTGTTCGCGTTTTTGACAGGCGGCAACTGTCAGGTAACCGACAGGGGGTGGGCGGCACTTTCAGCGGGAAGCGGGAGTGGCCATACTGTACGATAGTACTCTTTATTATACTGTGGTAATAACGTCAATGCGTGTCAAACGATTACCAGCTTTCCGATCATAACAGGAAATAAAAGAAAAGAGCTTGTAAATTTTTGCTCCATGACATGAACAGAAAAATGACAGACAGTGACAATTCACGTTAACATTCTATCATCAATTTTATTTATACATGTTAATAATCTATGTTTGCATGGACGGTGTATATGTATAACAAGAAGATTAGGTATTTATTATTAAATAAAAAATAAAAGAACCCAACTGATATGCTTATATTCTGGAAATAGTATTTTTAACCCCCGACGCAAAAACGACGGGGTGTTATAAGTTTGACGTGTCTGTCTGTGGCATCGTAGCTCCCGAACGGATGAACCGATTTAGATTTTTTTGTTGTTGTTTGAAAGCTGAATTATTCGGCAGTGTTCATAGTAGGGAATGCTCCCGGGAATTCCCGGTACTGAAAGTACCGGGAAATCCCGGGATTTTTGAACTCTTTGGGTACCGGTACTGATGTTATAAAATCCCGGTTCTTCGGTACTTTTCGGTACTGAAAAATGGACAAAGATTACAAACTAAAACGCATTTAATCACTTCAAAAATTTGAACGTTAACGACGGAATATTCATTTAATGCTGCACAAATGTAATCAAAATAATTTCAAACGCGTTAGACTCGTCCCGCTCGGTATTCATCGGCTATGATCGGAACCACGGCGCCAGTTATACTTAGAGGGTAAACCAAACTAACTTTGCTTAGAATTAGTTGAGGTCTGTGATGATTTCTTGCATATGTCGTCCAGGTTTTTGAAAGTATGCTTAGAACGCAGTCTGGTATACCTACTGTAATTTTGGTCCTAATAGGCGACCGGAATAAAATTCTAACAACAGCCACCAAATTCTACAAAACCCTTTACTCCGAATCTCCCACACACCCACAGCCTGTGCCTGATTTAGAAGAAAGCTTCAAAGCTGTCCCGCCAGTTACGGAACACGAAGCATATGGCTATTCAAAAAATGAAGTACGGGAAAAGCCCTGGCGAGGATGGAATCACCACCGAAGCACTGAAAGTAGGAGAACATACTTTGATCCCGTATATCACCAAACTGTGTAATACTATAGTAACCACTCAAACTTTTCCCACAAAAAATGTGCCACTCCAACATCATTCTGCTTCAGAAGAAGGGAGACAAGTCTGATATAGGAAACTACCGTCCTATCAGTCTTGTCTCCCATATGTACAAGATATTTCTTAAAATCATAGAAGACCGTATCTCGGGAACACTCGATCGGCACCAACCTCCCGAACAGGCTGTATTCCGTCCAGGGGGGTTACCATGACGTGCTAAAGCCGTTCAGTTTAGGTTGAGAGAGAGGGACGGAGCTATGTAACTGCTATAGCTGTGTCCCTTTCTCTCAACCTAAACTGAACGTCTTTAGTACGTCATGGTAACCCCCCAGGCCTCTCCACCACCGACCACCTACAAGCCCTTAATCAAATTATCGAAAAATGCCAAGAATACAAAATCCTAGTTTACATCGCATTTGTCGATTACTTTAAAGCTTTTGACAGTCTTCATCACAATTTCATTTTCACTGCTTTACGCAATCAAGATATAGATCCCAGTTACATTAATGATTCAGCTCATAACCACCATTTATCAAAATAGTACAGCCGCCATAAAACTACAGTCCCTCATTTTCTATTCAAAAAGGAGTCAAGCAAGGAAATCGGTTTTCGCCAAAACTGTTTACCAGCACACTTGAACAAGTCTTCCAGAAGCTTATGCCGAGTTGGGGAGATCGGAGCCTTATCGTCGGGAATAAGTAGAAGGCTAATCTTCGGTTTGCCGACGACACTGTTCTGTTCTCCTCAACTGCCTCCGAACTACGATCAATGCTTCAAGACCTCAGCGACGCAAGCCTCGAGGTTGGACTTCAGATGAACATGTCGAAGACCAAGTTCATGACCAACAATAGCACCGCATGTAGGATTGAGATAAACGGAAAATCGGTTGCATATGGCCAGTGCCCTGTTTATCAAAACTTACAAGCCTTGTATTACAAGCATTGTGCCTGTAAAATTATTCATTATTACAAGAAAGTGTTTATCAAAACTTCACTTGTAGACTACAAGTTACAAGTGACGTTTTTAATTTTACAAGTATATTTTTACACGTGTATTCGTGATTTTGTTTATCAAAATATTACTTGTAAGTTACAACTTGTAAAAAATGACGCAAAAACCTTAGAGTGTCCGGAGACCCTCTATTCCGTATTACAAGTTCACAAGTGTCGGTTGGTAGGTGTTTTTAATTAGATTTTATTTCAAAATGTGGCTAAATGATTCGAGTGGCCACGGAACCAGATTTATAATAGTCATGTTCATACAATAAAAAATATAGTAGATTATGTTAGAAGGGAGCAAAATTACATGTAAATATGTAATTTTGCTCCCTTAGAGAGCGTAAATTGAATCCTGAGCATATCGAGGGATTCAAGTGTTAACAAAAGGTGGAAATTTTGTTATATATACTGACAACATGAAGTCCTTGAAGGAAAAGTGCGACTTTGCTCCTTCCTCACAGAGAAAAAAGTAGCCTTTCCCTTGAGTGACGTAAAAATATCATTTTAAAATTCCGCTTCTAACGAATAGCATTTGTCGAATTATATTAAGAAGCTCACTAATTCCAATAAGGTCTAGTTTACCCTTCAGGTTGGAAGGTCAGATGGCAGTCGCTTTAGTAAAAACTAGTGCCTACGCCAAATCTTGGGATTCGTTGTCAAAGCGGACCCCAGCCTCCATGAGCCATGGCAAATGGCGGGTTAACGCAAGGAGGATGATGATGATATCAATTAGCTCATACGTGACTATGTCAAAAATTTAAATGGCCATATGCCGGAAAATTTCGTACGATACACGTGGGAAAAGAAAATTCCTATTTTTTTTATATGTTAGGCACAGACGTTATACTATTCAGCCATGTATTTAACTAGTCCACAACCATTTAAAAACAAAAAAAAAGTGACATGGCGGGGAAAGAACATCATTAATTTGATTTTAGAATTCACAAGAATTACAAGTAAAAATTTACAAGTGTGTAATTTTACAATCCTTGTAGGTTATTTTGATAAACATAATTTACACGTACTTGTGAATTTTTTCTTGTAACGTGTAACTTGTGAACTTGTAGACTTGTAATATTTGATAAACAGGGCAGCTGTACCGTATGAAAAACCAATTTCGACTGTTGCCGGAAATTGCACCGCTCGGAAGAGAATCAGCGTATGTTACCACTGCGACAAGAACTCAGCGACAATTTTAAATTGGCCACCGAAAACGCTATCAGCGATGTAGTGACGTCATCGAATTTGAACCTTATTGCATGTGAAAACAATCACTGACATATTGAACTTTATGCCCTCATATGTACCGGTAACATTGAAATGACACTTTTTACTTCTCGTTTGAGTACTTGAATTTAAATGGCACTATGACTCTTTTCTAATGTAAAGTTTGGGCTAAAGATGCTTTGTAGCGCGTCTTTGACCCTGGATTTTCCATTAAGTTAAACGTAACGGTTTGCAATGAAAGCACAAATAAACCTGTTTAGATTGGTCACACATATTAAAGAACGCCATAGTATCCTGATTAATTTGTTTGTTACACTAAAAAAATTAAGTCAGAATAAAATAATTTTTAAGAAAAAAAAACCGCCTTTCTTTGGGGTTCTCTGGTGATAAATACTTTCAAATGTTGGATTATGTTATCAATTCGTCTGTATATTTTTTAATGTTTGTTATTCGATATCTCCGTCATTTTTGAACCAATTTTTAAATCTGGATGATTCTGAAGTACCTACTTACAGATGAGAATGATTATCAGAACGGAACTCTAACCAGGGGCGGCTCACTCTTCATCAGCAGTTCCACTGCACCAAATGTCACTGTTCTGGACGTAAGTGCATGCTGTTCTTATAAAAATACCAAAGTCACTATAAGTGTGCCGTTCAGATTTGAGGAGTTCCGTTCTGACCATCATCAGCAGTTCCACTGCACCAAATGTCACTGTTCTGGACGTAAGTGCTTGCTGTTCTTATAAAAATACCAAAGTCACTATAAGTGTGCCGTTCAGATTTGAGGAGTTCCATTCTGACCATCATCAGGAGTTCCCCTTCACCAAATGTCACTGTTCCGTACGTAAATGCGTGCTGTTCCTTTAAAAACACAAAAATCACCATATGTATGCCTTTCAGATTTGAGGAGTTCCCTCGATTTCTCCAGGATCCCATCATCAGAACTGGGTTCTGAGAAAAATGGGACCAATCTGTATGCATATATAAAAAAAAATCAAAATCGGTCCAGTAACGACGGAGATATCGAGGAACAAACATTAAAAAAAAAATACTGACGAATTGAAAACCCCTTCCTTTGAGATTTGGAAGGCGGTTAAAAATATCATGCATATCTTTTTTTTATTAAAACTTTGCCAGAAAATGCAGAATAGTCCTCTAAACTTATTCATTATACCTATTTAATCATTATGTTAACATGTGTTACTATTTATTTTAAAAATAGATAGGTTCCCATATGTTGTCTGCAATAAACGGATTATTATTATTATTATATCAAATTATTTTAATATGTAGGCACGTAAATTCAAAATTGAGAATCATTAGGTAAGATATCAATCAAACTTGTGCGTGCCTATTACTTAAATCAACAAGGACTAAGCTGAATGTACAGTAAATAGCCTTTTTCACAAATTTAGGAACATTCATTTTCTTTGTCACTTCTTCTCAGTGGTATAACTGTTCATCTTTTATTGCAGGCCATTTCCAGAATTTTCCTCTCTTCATACAACTTACTAGCGCTGCTTCTTCGCATACAGATACATTTTTTGGATAAATGCGAGGTTACCTCTTGGGTCAAAGTTACCCGAAAGAGATAGCTAAAGAATACTGAGATTTTGATTGTCATTACTTCTCATAAAAATGTCTTAAAAACCTTTGATTTATATCACATTAGGATCCCAGATACATATCTGTTACGATTGATAACAATCAAACAGACTCACCTGCTTTCTTTGTTTCGTGAAGAAGTTTGCACATTTTAAATTCGCATAGTTTACTGGTACCAACTTGTCGCTAAAATGATGGATTAACCAATTAGCAATGTGAAACTGTTTTACCGGTTGTCCCATACGGCCATTTATCGATGAGTAACACGAATTAGATCGATAGCTCCTGACGTGCGGCGTGGTGGGAAGTTTAATCTTTTTACCGTTTTGGGCCAATGTTACCCCCTAGGGCTAAAGTACCCCGATGTTACGGTACATAAAAAGCCAGAAAATGTTGTTTTCGAGTAGAATGATCTGATGATTAACATGACTGTGTTGTTTTCGCCTGATTACGTAAAAGTATAGTTTAAAAAAATATTTTTGCTGTTTTTATCATAATAAAATAACTGTTGTACTGTTAATTGGACAGTACTGAATCATATAAGACAGACTTTAAGAAAGGGTTAAGTCACAGATGTCATATAAACCATAGATCAAGCAAACGTATCTACTTAGCGTGTCAAATGAACTCAGTGAAATCCACTGAGTTGTCCGTCTTTAATCGCAGCTTGCAGCTTTCGGGCGTCAATTTTTGTAAGTTGAAGTCAACAAAAACATTAAAAATGCCTCGTTACATGATATTTAATTGCAACAACATAAAACTTATCAACACTCAAGGGCCTGAGACATATTTAAAATCACAGGCAAGTAACAACTTCAGTACAAAATCTGACACGCTCGGCCGCCATACAAATAAATGAACTCGTTTCTTCTATCTAAATCTAATTCTGTGGGTTAAGTAGCCTATTCGGCCTATGTTATAGTTGGAGAGATTTCAAAGATAGACATTTTGTGCAGGTCCAGCATGCTGCTGCTGGCGCTGGTGGTGGCGGTGGCGCGCGCCGCCGCCGCTGCGGATCTGTGCTCGCTGCACCTCATGCCGTCCAACACCACCTACATGCAGTTCACGAAGGAGCCTATCCCGCTCGAGTACGGCTTCCAGGGCCAGTTCAAAAGCATCCACTGCTGCGTTAAAGGATACAGAAGTATTGAATGGTAAGTGTTGGGTACATCCCTATACTTACACGGTGTAACATGAGGGAATCGAAATATTTTCACAACGCATTTCTGAGGGCAAAATGAAGGTAAATGTTATAGGTATGACGTCAAGCAAATTACGCCAAAAAAGTTTTTTGGGAAATTTTTTGGGTGTATTTTCACATAAAAAGTAGAACTACTATAGTAAAACTGGCACTAAAAAAAAAACAGTTTTTGCAAAGACGTTCTAGTAATTTTTTGACATCTATCAACGAGGATAGTTAAATTATGTCCGATAACGGCATCATCGCCATCAAAATAGCGTTTTATTCTGAGAAATAATAAGTACCTAATTGTTATTTTTTGAATGCTTATAACTCTGAAAGTAGGCGAAATACAGAAAAGTTTAAGGTGCATTAGGGTAATTAAGACTGACAGAAATTCTCGGGTAATTTCGAAAGGGGAATCTACGAGTATGATGGAAATAATGGCGATTTTTATGCGACTTTCGAAATTAGACTACTTTCGGAATTACCCCAATGCACCTTATATGACATTTTTCTCTTCTAATATGATGAGGAATACGTTGTTAAAACTATTCGGTTTGCTCATTGTACACCGTGTATATTCGCTGACTAGTATGCAATTATCTCATTTAAGGTGGCTCGCTTTCCATACAAAAAACATCTACCATTTATTTAGTCACCGCACACTACAACTAAATAAAAATATGCGCATACATCTACTATACATTATCCATCGTCGCAGTATTGAACGAAATACATTGTTTCATACAGAAATCATGGACAAATCCATGTGAATTTTACGAAAATGTGCGTGCCAAATTTTGTGTACAGACACAGAGCCGTCATATTTCGCGCATTTTTAGTTGACATTGTCATCAGTGACACTTGGCTCTTGACAAGTAATTATTTAAAGATATTGGTTTACTTAACTCAAGCAGACTCAGAAATAATGACGCATTTTGTCAATAAAGATACATAACACTTTAAGTTCTCGCGCTTTGTACACATATTTAAAGTCACACACAGGTCGAACGCGATTAATTAACATTATTTTTACCTTTTTTCCAACGTTTCGGCCAGGTTGCACTGGCCGTGGTCGCGGAAGACTGACGTCCCAGCAAAATGTCACCGGAGATGTAAACAACACAAAACTACCCGATATTAATTTATATAAATGTTCGGGGTAGACAAATAAATATAATCTACCCGCTTTTAGTTATTGTTTATTTCCCACCGCACGACACACAGCACTCACAACATCCGCGCACTGGTCCGAAGATAGATCTTTTGGTTTGAACATTTGAATCACTGGTCCCCATGTTGGCGATAATCTATACCCGTCTTCCCTGTTAAAGTTTTTAGGATATTTTTTAATTTCGATCGCCTCCCTCACAATCCGGGGATAATAGTGTCGCTCGGTGGAAAGAACTTTGGGTTTGTGTAGCTCAATCCAGTGATTCGTTTCCGCAGTAAGCAAGTGCTCGGCGATTGCAGATTTGTGTATATGGCGATTTTTAACTGCCGCTATGTGTTCCTTCACCCTCTCTTGAACGCTGCGCTTTGTTTGGCCAATATACGCACTTCCACAACTGCAATCTATCTTGTAGACACCCGGACTTTGGTACGGAATGACATCCTTAGGACTGCGTAAGAGACTCGCTACTTTAGATAACGGTGTGTAAATAAAGATACATATCGTGTATTTCGACACTGCTAGTGTAAATCGAAATGGCGTCTCGGTCAAACGCATTGACTATGAAGCAGAAGATCTCGAGTTCCATTCCGGAGTCTTTTTTAATCATTTGAACTTTTTTTTGGATTTATTAAGTTTTTTTATATTTTTTAATAGAATAAATATTCTATTAAAAAAGACTCTTATTATATTTCTTTCCTATTTTTTATTTTCATACAAAAATACAATACAATCTTTATTGTGCCTTTGTTGATAAAATAAAATATTACACGTTAGGTCAGGTACATAGGTCATAGTGTGGGCATAGTATTAGTAATGTGCTGACTTCCTTACGGGTCAAACAGATTTTAATGTATGGGCTGTGGACATTACAAAAGTTAAGAAAATCTAGTGCTAATTTTTTGACGACATTCTAATCACGGGAAGTTCTGACACTCAAATTAACGGGAGAATGTTAGTCGTTAACTTTTATAAATGTCCACAGAAGTGACGTTTTTACTAAATCTTTTTCCGAGTGCGCCCGTGTTAACAGTGTTAAATGCAATCCTTCCGAGTCCGTGCCTGTCTATAAGATTCTTTTCCCCTCACTAGCTCGGAAACACGTGTTCTGTCCTTTAATACCAGCGGGTAAAAACGCATTTTATCCACTAGTGGGTAAAATAAGTAGACCTTGAATAAAGTCAAATTAACTGCTTTAAAATTTATAAAAGTAGGTGAATCTAGTAATAAAGATGATTTACCACCTGTGGAACTACTGGAAGCAGTGATAAACGCATTTTTTGCGTTGTAGTTTCCTTGCTATAGTGAGGGGAAAAGTTTTGTGTTACACTCAGGTGCAAATGTATTTTACTTCTCGTGTGTTAAAATACAACTTTGCCCCCTTGTATAACCAAATAACTATTCTATGAATTAAAACACGGCAAGTAAAATAAACTAGTTCTTATTCGTGAAGTATAAATCTAAAGTTTGAATGAAATATATTACATAAATATATGTGCAAGCATAACAGGGAATACCTACCTCATCATAGTCATCATAAACCTAAAAGCTTATTATGTATTCCGTGGTTCATATCAATTAGCGTTAGCGCTCAAACCCCTAATAGCCTACTACTACCTACTTATGTATAAATCATTGTGCTCAATGAAGAGCTGCTGCTCGAAAAATACAGATAAATTTAATCAGCGATCACATGCAGTTGAAAAAATATTAATACCTATACTAACAATATATTTCCAATCAGTAATAATAACTGTACTATTAAGTATGTAATCTGTGTAAATAACTTAGAAATTAAATACTTTGGGAGCGTAAAGTATTACGTAACGCAATTTGGGGGGGGGGGGTCTCGTAAAACGTTACGATGCGTTACAGGGGCGGGAGGGGGTCTTTCTTACAACACGTTACGTAACATTGTTTTTTTTAAATTAGGAAATTAAAACTCCCAAATTGGCAACCCTTTCCATTTACGTTTTACAAGGAATCCCTCGATTGTATTAGTCTGGTCGTCATTTTTAATTTGTTCTCGCAAGTTGGAAAACCTTTTCGTTTCAGTATTATTACTGCAAATGCAATTAAAAACTATACCAAGGATAAAAACAATAATATATTATAACTTTTTGCGACTTTTGGGTAAAAATGGTCACTAGAATGTTACGTAACGTTTAGAGGGGGGGTACAGTAAAACGTTACGGTGCGTTACAAGGAGGGGGGGGGGGGGGATCAAAAATCTTCAATAATTGCGTTACGTAATACTTGAACGCTCCCTTTGGATAATTTTGTTTATTTTACATGGATATATTCGACCGCGGATCGACCATGGATAGATTATACACGGCCACCTATATTTTGTTGCAGAAAAGTAGGTGCAGAATTGCAGATGCGTAAAGTGTCATCACTTTGGTGGTTGACTGAACATGAGATTGACAAATCAACCTTCATATTCAGTATGACGGGTGAACATTGGACTCATATAAGTTGACGGCAGAGTACCTCTACTCCATGTCTCTAGTCTTTAATTCATAATACGTGTCCTAACCGAGAACGAATTAATACTGGACTGACAAAGCCCATACAAAAAATCGTACCCGTGAAATCTATGGGCCTTTTAGGCTTAAGACTAGATGGCGCCGTTTCTCTGCCTGAAAATGGCCAAAATCATATTTTCCCTGAATATTTTTGCGTGTTTTTATTTTTTACAAGAACAAAATGACATATTTCTTTATTTTAAAATCATTATATCACGTCAATACACATTTTGAATAAAATAAATTGGTAGGCATCATCAGTATGTTTAATTGTTGATAGTATTTAATAGGTGGCGCTAAAAGATCGAGGTACGATTCTTAGTATGGTATGAATTATTTAAATCCTATATAAATAATCCTTGGTCCTAGCCAATCAACCCAACAGATGCCTGAACTTCAGATATTGTAACATATATACATATACCAACGCTGTGCAGAAATAAAATTGTTGTAGAATTATTGAAATATTACCTCACCGCGTGTTTATTTTAATAATCTGCTATGTTAGACTTGCAGAGAATCATTCGATGATTAGATATGACGTATTCGGCAGATGTACGGTCGGTAAGTGCGCACGATTCTCGGAAGGAGCCCGGCTGCGAGCGCCGCCGCGCCCGATATTCACATCACATAGCACTTGTACATGTACGTAGCTACCGATATATATGCTGCGGATATGGGCAATTGATCCCCATACAAACGCTCCTATACCTACTCCTCATTTTCCTCACCATTTTTTTTTTGTTTTAACCATTTTTATGCCCATATTGCCCAAGTGAACATTGTGAACGTATGTGCCTATGTCTTTCAGCATTTAATATACGATTCATATAATATGAAACAATTCTTCGCTCCTAATTTTACTAAAAGCACAAAATATGTAAATCAAAATTAAAGATAATAATATTTATAAATTTTTTCAATACTTTATTTAGGATACATGCCTCCTAGTCAAATCAGCTTCTTGACACCAGACTTATTCAATAGAAATTGGATTTAAAAATATCTTCTGTCCATGTTTTTCTACTTACCTGATACTTTATTTCGTGCATGGTACAAGTGATGGTACAAAATATTTTATTTTAAGAACAGTCAAGTTCCCTATATTGAGGACGAAAATTAGGACTAGGTTTGTATGAAAACCCGATTTCGGCGCGTTCTCGATCATCCCTTTGGATCCACGTTTTGGTTCTACGCATACACGGTGTACACGGGGCATAATAATGATTAATGAGAACCATATAATTTTAACAGTGCATTCCTGATCACTTTTCAAGACTGTCACATGAACTTTTCCCGATTTTGTCTACTTTCGAAGTAATTACCATTAAAAAAAGAAACAACTCATTAGTATTCATATTTCTTATATTAGTACAAAATGTGTTTTTTAAGGCGACGAACGACGATGACACAATGGGGTGAATGGGGCATAATTAATCCTTATCGATAAATGTCAAATGTGTATATCAAATCAACACATTGTAAACTTTCAGAAAATTAAATCAGAATTCATTTTAGGTTTTAAGGTAAAATAAATTCGAAAAACTAAAAAAGATAGATATTGAAATCTTCCGGGTTCGGTTCGTCATCCTACACCGCGTATAAAGGCTAACTAAGTGCTTGCCTGTACACGAGAGGGGGAAGAGTGGAGTGGGGTATTATAAAATGAAAATGAAAACGCGAGCATATCGCGTACCAAATTTCGGAATTTCATAGACGTTCAGGATTTTAGGATTTCATATGAAGAATGAATGGGACCGTTTTTGTACTCGTTAGTCCAAAGGAAGGGTTGGAACCCCCTTCCCCACCTCCTCCCAATACCAGGTACGTAATATACTCGTAGTAAACTACCTGCTTATACCGGGGACTGTCCGCTTGGAATGATGCATGTGTTGATCATAAATTTCCTAATAATTTTGGTGCATGCATGGCATCTATCAAATAAGGTTTTGTATAAATTCTTATTAACTATTCCAGCTTGATTCAGACATAGGTACAATTTACGCCGCAATAATGCTGCACCGAAATAGCTAGAAGAAATACGGTGTCATGTCGTATTCATATTTTACTTACTGAAAAGAAATATCTAAGTATTAAGTTTAAGTATTTATTTGTGTTTCTTGAATACTCATGTCAGAATTGTAATAGAAGTGAGCGTAATTTCGCTTGTTTGGCACCACGTTCTGGTGACTCACAAAGCACATCAATGATATCGGTATATAGTCGGGCTAATGCACCTAGGAATTACATTTGTGCAAGGACCCGGAACGGATTTCCATGCGTCCTAAGCGATAACTCATCAACCAAGTGGGCACAGTGATTAAAGGAGCTGTGCTGTATAATAGGCCAGTTTCCTACTAGTCAAATCAGCTTCTTTTAAGAACTGTCAAAACGATTCGTTATATGGGATTACTATGAAATGCCGAGGAGTGACGTCAAGTCCAATTCGTTTACTTTATATCTTTCTCTTTGACTTAATAAATAGAAATTATGTTTAAACATAACTACTGTCCGTATATTTCTTCTAATTATGTGGTACTTTATTTCGAGCACTGCATAAAATATTTTATTTTAAGTGTAGGAAATTAACTAGTTAGCCTATTAATAATTAACTATCTGTATGAACAAAGTTTCAACTGGAAATCGGGACTAACAGTTGACAAAATAGGTAAGAAGGTACATTTATTTTACATGTTAAATATTTTTTCTATCAGGCCGCCATAACGATAACATTTTTTGACGTGTTTGGTTAGCTGCCGGTTCACAATATGCCAACGAAGTGGCAGCTGACGTTCTCAATGCCGAAAAGGTGCGTAGGTATTCACTATAAACATTTTTCTTTCGAAACACGATTTGTAAATATTTTTTCTCAAAAAGTGTATGGTATTGTTTAAAAACCGTGCTTCGAAACAAAAATGCTTATTACTATACTTAGTGAATACGTAGCTTTATGGCCCGAGATATTTAGGATGAGCGATGACCAACTATATTTGCCCTTGACTCACGAAGCATTATGTCATTATTATCCACTGGTTCCAACTTCTTTTAAATGAGATTTCTAAGAATGCGCGAACTGTAATTCTTTAATGTATTGCATTCACCATCACAAAGCTAAATGGACATTTTAATTGCTGATTATGGCGTCAATGACCGGCAATACCCTTCAACTGTTCATTTAGTTTAATTATCAACTAGAACTATAGTCGATGCTCTGTCGTCGTATAAAAAGGTATTAAAAGATTTCTGGCATAGTATTGTGCAAAAAAGTACATACCTACCCACTCAATTATAACTTAAAACATAGTGCCTGCCCTGCCTGAAATATGAAGGTAAATACGAATAATCACGAGATTTCATTTCCCACACCATAAACAGTGGTCGAATTCAGTGAATACGCATAATCTATTGATTGGTTTGCTAATTAAGCAGACCAGTTCATTTAATAGGTGAACCCAGGCGAATAGATTTTTATTTTATTTTACCATAACGTTATCCTGTATACATTATTTGCAACTAAAAAATAATACAGTCATATTTTTATACTTGAAATAGTAGTAGTAGTGTAGTAAATAGTAGTTAAGTATTTGTTTTATAAGGGGGCAAAGTTGTTGTTTAACCGTACGTGCCCAAATTGATACCTGAGCAAGCGAAAGATTCCAATATTGAAGCGAGCGTAGCGAGTGGTTCAGAATATGGAATCTTGAGCGTTGCGAGGGTTTCAAGGCACGTAGGTTAAACAAAATTTGCCACCGCACCGAGTGAAATACAACATTTTTCACCACACCAACAATATGAATTTCTTTACTGTAAAATAACAAAATAAATGAAAACCATCAATTTATTTAACATCTATGATTCAAAATCATCATTTATTCGTGAAATCCAACCCCCAGGTTTGGACAATTATTAAAAATTGGTATAAAATTACTTTGCAATACAAACAGTATGTTACCGATGTGTTAATATACTTACCGATTAAGCTGTGGTAGTGAATGAAACGCCGGTGGTGTCATATTAATATAGAAGAGTGACAGAGGGATATTGCTTAATGCAATGTTTCGCCTCGGAGCTAGCGATTGTCATTTTGGCTACGCGCCGAGTGCACCGACTCGAGAATATAACACGGCGAACGCGATACCTGATGCACAAATAGCAAAAATATTATTTTCCCCTCACTAGCTCGGATTTTGTTTTTGTCCTTTAATACCAGCGGGTAAAAACGCATTTTATCCACTAGTGGGTAAAGTAATTTGACCTTGAATAAACTCAAATTAAAATTTAAAATTGGTAAAAGTAGGTGAATCTAGTAATAAAGATGATTTACCACCTGTGGAACTACTGGAAGCAGTGATAAACGCATTTTTTGCGTTGCAGTTTCCTCGCTATAGTGAGGGGAAAAGTTTTGTGTTCGGATGCAAATGTATTTTACTACTCGTGTGCACTCGGGTGCAAATGTATTTTACTTCTCGTGTGTTAAAAAAGTCGCAAGTTCAGGATTCTATTCTCGAACCACTCGCTTCGCTCGTGGTTCAACTATAGAATCCTTTCACTTGCTCGTTTTTCAATTCCACACTCGGCGTTAAAATACAACTTTGCCCCCTTGTATAACAAATAACTAATCCATGACGGCATATGAATGGCGGTAAAATATTATATGCGAGCCTGATTGCCAACTGAGCGATTGCAGACGCTCGATTCATGTGTAGTTTATAATTATGTAGTTAGTTACTAGCGGTAGCGACCTGCCCACCCCGGGCTTGGCACAGGCGTGATGTAGATTTTTGACAATTAATAAAATAAATATCGTCATATCAATCAACAAAAACTTTAATTATTCGCTTAAAGTTTTGTCAAGAATAAGCGAGAATCATATTTAAGTTTATTGCTATATTGTACTAAATATATACCTACGGTAAATTAAATTGTACCTTTACAATTGTACCGACCTAATTCTCATACAATTTATGTATGTAATTTGTATAAGGTCGGTCGGTACAATTGTAAAGGTGCGAAATGTAGAGACACACGTAGCGGAGGATAGTTTTATGAAGAGTAGTGACACATACATACATAGGCATCATTATAAGAATATTTGTGTATATAAGAACAGGGCATGAACGATGTGGTCTGCGGGTCTCGGGCCTCGGTTGACAAAGGTGGTCGCGGTACCTGGGCGCGGTATCTGGCAAGGTATCGCACGTCGCGTCGCCGCGAACCTGTATTATGCCGGTTCCAGGAAGGCGCTTTGTTCGCCGCCGCTGCCCTCCCTCCAAGTTCCATTCGCCCCGACTCGCTACAATGAACCGGCTGCTGTGAGAACAATTGGACGTAGTTACGCAATAACGTTCCAATCCACATGAAATTGTCATTAAGTTTTAGACCTTGTATGAAAAATCAAAGTCTTTCATTTCAATTATTGAGAGTTAAATACACGATTATCATGAACAGTAGAGCCGTGTCAGTTTATAATTCACACACATTCAACAATCATTGTAAAATAGTCATGAATTCCAAATATCGGTACTTTTCCTATGACTTATTGATTTCATATTATGTATCATATTCATATTTTCTAGCTACATATATGATTTTGGAGGCTTCCATGAAAGCGGTAACTTTTCACCTAAGATTTTTAGACACTAGCTGATTTGTGTTGATACTACGATTAATCATAGTGGCATTAGGTATTTATAATAATTTAATAAAACATTCAAAACTATACAAGTACCTGTAGGTACATACATAAAAGCGCAACACAAAGAGTTCAGCGCAACACAAAAATTGCAAATGTAATCAACATTTACATTACCTTGCTATAGTTGCTATTATATTACCATATTATTAATAAAAACCATAACACCTGACACTCTTAGAAACGTCTTAATAACTTTTCTAATAACATAATGAGTTACAAATACATATGTCCGTAACTAACAGGGACGCATCCCCCTTTAGGTTTCGATCGAGTCATTGCTACACGTATCGTTTATGAAATATCCATACTAATATTATAAATGGGAAATAATGATATAGGCTACTTTTTGTATCTTTCTAACGCGAGCGAAGCCGTGGTCAAAAGCTAGTTCAATAATATTTACTGTTGCACACAAACTTCTTTTCAATGGAAACAATGTGATAATATTTTTGGCATTTCATTATTATATGAGTTCCAGTGTATGTAAAGGTGGAAGGTACTGCATTTATTGAAACGAGGATACAGGTATTTTAATTCGCGCACATTTCACTTAAAGGGAATGTATCTGAGGGCTGTCTGCCGCAATGCCTACTACTCGCATTCAAATGAAACACGTCAGTTCAGTAGGTAGGTACGCCACCACCGGGCCTTACCGACAACGTGCATTGTTACGTATGGTATCTAACTTAATATTCATGTTTTTCTTTTCGGTCAGATAATTTTGAGGATGCTCAATAAACAAATTTTAACTAAATATAATTAATAATCAGACATCGTACATTTTCTAGCAGTTTCGGTGCAATATTGACGCGTTAAACGTACCTAATATGTAACGTCAAAATCTAGCTGGAATAATTAATTAGAATAATTAGGATTAATAACAGTAGATAATAATTAACCTAGGTAAGGTAATTGATCATCTACCTAGAAAATGATTGTACATACAACGTACTCCTTAAATATTTCTACCACACTCCACCAGTCGCATATTACTAGTAAATTTACGATATCTGTTAATAATCATGTTTTTAAGTATTGGTAGCAATAGCAAAAAAAATAAGCTGTTGATTAGTTATTGTTACCGTTTAAGGGGGAAACAGGGCAAAACAGATATTCAAACTACGATAACGGTTTGATGTTTCATGTGGTTCATTATTTCTATACGTTCACGCATATTATTAGACAGCTTTTGTAATTTAAAAACCCCGTTTGCGTACTTAACATGCAAATATAGGTATGTATAATTTAATCAAAGACAAAGGTAATATAGACAGATAAAGTCTAAGAAAAAAACGTACCTCGGAACCATAGAGAAAAGGTACGGTGGGCTAGATAGATGGCGATACACCTTTGGGGGACTCTCGGCTAGATGGCGCTAATAATGATATTTGACATTTTAACACATATCAAGCTAAGAATATGGGCCAAATGCACTGTGACTACACATTTTTCTTTGTCAGTAACTCTCTAGAAACTCGATTCTCTTTGATTTAATTAATTATGTTCTTGTGCCGTGCCTTTTCTGGACATAATATACTAAGTTGTTAAGCCATGCACGCCCGCATATTAGTTTAAACAGTGCTACCATTTATAAAGGAAGTGAGAGAAACTTAAACAATCTATGCCATGTCAACATCGTCTATTTAGATTAGAAAAGGTAAATAAGTGTCTTGTAAACGATCGACGTGAGAATGTGTTCAAGGCAAAACGGGCACGCTCAGAAGGAACGAGATAGTGTTCAATTTGACTCGAAAGAGTTAACACGAGGAGGATCCTATTATGACTCGAGAAGTTCGAATCATCGTTTTTCGTTTTCGTTTGCATGCTTTTTAATGGATTTCATATCCTTGGGAATATTCTCATTTTCATTCCGCGGTCGAATACCTAACCGGTGAATCGTGAGAAACTTGGATTGGATGATGCGATCTCGATTATAACTAATTTGTAAGGAATTCGGCGGCGGAGCCATAATGCGATCGGGCGGAGTGTTGCGGTGCGCCCGAGGGATTTCTCGAAATCCAGCCATAAAAAAGACTTGCAACTCATCCTTCAGTTTAAAATACAAACAAAGCTATATTATTTGGGTTTCAGAAAACATGTCCACCCCAGATCAGATTTTTATACCTCATGGGCTTCAATAGTATCAATCCATTAGCTAGACGATATTATGTTATCGGGGTCTTATCCTTTTCTTCGAAAAATTATATCGTGCCAAGGCACAAAAAAGTCTGTTAAAAGAGTAGTTTCCTACCTATTTCTGAGACACTTAGGTACCTATTTTCTGAATGGACTTTGTTGTGGGTGTATTCTAATTGTTCTAAAGCAATGCTCTTTTAGCTTCTAGACATCTTCTAGGTATTTATTTTGTTATCGTGGGGGGTCGACATAAGGATAACATCGACGTAACCTGGGATAATAATAAAACGAGTATTGTAGGATATACATTTGTTACCGATTTATCTTTTCACTAGAAATAGAAATATTTTATTAGGTATTATTAATTTATTACTAACGGTTGTCACTGAGATTGTCGCCCTCTCGCATACGTCACTTTATTGTTCTTGATTGATAGAATTATACTGACGGGTTTGACTAAAATTGTTATAAGAGATATAGTACATAGCTTGTCACAATTGTGACCGTCTCATTAATAAGATACTAATAGAAAAACCATAAGTAAGTAGGTAATTTAAATGAGTAAAGAGATTGGTTAGTTAGAGAATAGTACCTAGGTATAGGTAGTATGTAGGTACCTAATACGCGATTCAAATTAAAAACAAATACCAGATATATGTCTAATGTAACCATAGTTTTGTTTTAATATAGTTCTATTTATCGGCAACTAGTTAATACAGGTTTTAAATAACGATATTATTTAAATAACCCTTTTTTTCTATCACTCCACGAGTTAACCAAATAAAGCAATAAACATTTGTCGAATGCCTCGTCCTACCTGAACGCGATCACTAAAGAAGCTCACAAATCTCACAATTAGTCGGTGTTGGGATACGGCTTTTTATTAATTTATCAGATGGACGGTTTGTATGTTTTATGATCGCCTTATTATTTGTTCAATGCCATTGATGCTACTTGTTTATTAAGATGTCATTATGTCAAAACGGATTAGGGAGGTGACAGCAAAAATCATCATTTTCTACATTTACTTAGTAATTTTCTTTGTGCTAAAACTTTTTGTTTTTTTTAATAGCTTATAAGTATTTAGTTGTAATATTAATATTAAATACATTGATAACTATGTTTGTCAAAGTCCAATAAAATCCATTTCAAATTAAGGAAACTCCTCCTTGATGGTTTTGAATCCAAGCCTTGATACTTGAAACGTACCTAAAGCACAGATTAATCGTACCTAACCCAAAGCGTAAAACTCACTGATTAGGCCAAGCAAGGACGAGTCACCTAAAACTAACGTAAACCTATGTAATAATGCAAAACAACACCTTTTAAAAAGAAAGCTATGTAGGTAAGGTAACTACATACTTTATTAAGTTATTAATATAATCAATCTTATTTTAAAATATATTCCCTTATATATTATTCTATGTATATGTATAAGGTACAATTAATTAAAGTAGGTTACTAAGCAATTTTAATTTTATGGGGACAGAAATACTGAGAACACTATTCCGAGTATTCTTAGAGTTAGGTATCTAACCCTAACTCTAATTAGAATACTCGGAATAGTCGGAATACGAGTGAGAATGTGTGTATAGCGCCAAACACCAATATATACACCTACTTCAAATGATTCACTTAATACGGCGAAGACCACCGAGCGAGGCTGCCAGTATAACAGAGTTTAGCGAATGCAACTCGATACAAACTTACCCAGGCTCCAAAGGTGCCATCAACAGTATTAAGCCACTCAAACGTTTGGCAGCAGAGCTAATAGGGTAATTAGATACTAATACTACTTATGGTTTATCGTCGCTTTGGTTACGCAACCCGATGTCATTGTCTCATTATATCTGGCCCACCTTGTATCTGAAAGAATTCTAATATGTAGTTAACACTCGTAGAATACAATGATGTATAGTAATAGTGTATTGCACACCTCTCACAGTTCACATTCACAATACACGTTTACACATCTATTGAGGTTTTCGTTGTTATAAGTAGTTTATATTTCATATTTTTTATTATTGAATATTAGCTTCTCGAGACTTCGTTTGCGATCTCTTAAAACTATAGTAGTAAGGAAAATGTAAAAAGTAAGCCCCCCCCCCCCCCCAACGAAAAATTATGAAAATTTTAGGAAATATTGGTTGTAGCTAAATATTACAGGAAACATAAAATCGTGTTTGTATCTTGGAAATTTTTATTCACAAAAAAATTTCAGATTTTTACTTTCAATTTAACCACCCTTGCGGATGTATATCGTACTTAGAGATGGGTAACTACCCAGGTAAATACCCGACGGTGGGTATTTACCGGGTAAATACCCGATATTTACCTACCCGCGGGTAAATACGCGGGTATTTTCATTTTTCTTCCAAATTTGACGTTTTTGAATGGTGTTTAGGCTAAAATAGATTAATTTAAGTCAGTCTTTGTAATTGTATACATAATGTTTATTCAAATTGGGAACGAATAGATTGCTATGAGATAAAATGTGATTTTAGTGTATCATTCCAACTATAAAAATCGTGTAAAATATCATTGTCTGACATACGGAAATAATTTAAAATGCTTTTAGTATAAATTATAAGTCTGATAAATTAAAACTGTAAATAAAAATATGTGAATAAAAATATTTTAAAAATCTCTTTTTGAAGCTCATAACTCATACATAGTATGTTTTATGACAAAAATGCATATAAACTTTTTTGTAGGAAATTGTGTCTACTTTAGTTCGTACATACAATACTTTTCGATATTAATGATAGTTTCCATGAAATATGAAAAAAATACATTTTACCCCCCTAACCCCACCATAACCCCCTCCAATCAGTACTAGGAAGTTTTTTTTTATCGTATAAATAAGACTATTTAATACAATCTAAAAAGCACACATAAAACATTGTTCTTTTTAATTTTTTTTTTAAATATACATTAAAACTTCTGTAAACTTAATTGTATACTTGACTGAACAGTTTCGTTTTAAATTGTGTATAATAATTACAACCACTAACTTAGTATTTATCTCCATTTTAACACAAATCAGCATGTCCAACATGAAATGAATCTACCCGTCAATTTGGGTAGATACGGGTAAATACCGGGTAGATAGGTATTTACCGGGTAAATACCTGGGTGGGTAGATTGGGTATTTACCCACGACCCATCTCTAATCGTACTTCAAATGAATACGAGATGTTAGGTAAACCATCTTCTTTCAAAAAAAGTAAAAACTGTTTGAATCGGTTAACATTATCCCTGAAAAACCAACATACTATACAGGTCGAACAAATTAATTAGCGAATTCACCGACAGATGGCGTTATACACAATAATGTTCATTAGTACTTCTAGCTTCTAGGCAAGCCGTTAGAGTTATACGAGAAACATGAGATTATTTTAACTAGGTAAGTATGTAGTTTGAAATAAGTTTGTACGGAACCCTCGGTGGGCGAGTCCGACTCGCACTTGGCCGGGTTTTTTCTTTTATCTTAGAGAACCCTTAACCAAGAGTGGCACTGAAGCTTTAGTAGTTTCATGTGCTCTGCCTACCTCTTTATGGGATACAGGCGTGATTGTATGTTGTTGTATGTTATGTTGTATGAACCCTTAACCTACTCACTCTACTCAGCAATTCTCTTAAAAGTCATCGAACACGGATCAATGTGTAGAGCATAATCAAAACATGTTCATTGTGATTGAAACTTATCAGAAAGCGCATCACATTGTATAGTATATGCATTGTATAGTGGGGATGGAATCGATTTTGAGAAACGTCGAGTTGCAGTGCCCGATCACGTCTCAAGTCGCAATGCCCCCACCGTGAATATCAACACGGCCGGCCGTATCCGCGTGCTCGCCCACGTCTTTAAACCAACATAATCATATTTCCGAGACCTCCGCGACAGTGACGCATCCTCGCCGTGTAGCCATAGCCATAGCCACACGTCCAGGGACTGTTCTAACAGTTTTGGTTAATGTTACAGACTGAGAATTAGGTCATTTTAGAACTTATCATAATGTCAAATACAGAAGAAGCTATTTAAAAGATAACATAAAGAAGCTAAACCTTAAATTGATTAAGTACATGGGTTTCTGTGTTAGTTTCTATCGAGCGAAAATGAAAATATTTAGTTTTTCTATGACAATGTTCAACTTAAAAAAAAATAGATTTCCAGCCGCACACTTAATCTTAAATGTTTCACGTGGTGCTTGAAAATTATTTTTGTAGGTAGGTAAAGATTTCAATAACTACAAGGAAAGTTTTTTTATTTGTGCAAATGGGTGAAAAATTGCGCTCGAGCGAAAGTATCACAGAAACCAGTAGATAATCAATTTAAATATTTAGTTTCTTCTATTGCAATTAGTTTCTTCTGTATAGTGTAGGCCCTACACTATACAGAAGAAACTACACTGTAGGGTATATGTTCAACATAGAAAAAATATTCAAACACAAACGAAAACTTAAATAAAAAAAAATAGACAAAGTGTACACACACTCTATGTACATATACAATAGGTAGTAGGTAGACATTTACCTATTAATGTGCCTACTGACCAAGAACTCCACTTGTGATTAGCATGGCATGTAAATCTGTTGAAACGTAAGATATAAACGGTACAATTAGAATAAGTAGATATGTATGTGCCTACTTTCAGTTATTTAATAATGATACTGTCGTGATTGCAGTTTACATGAGCTTTTTGCCGGCGCTGTCATTGTTCATTATAATAAGTGGTCGTCTCCAGTCTCCACCGGCCGGCCGGTGCACGGGAATTATCCTAATTCAAGGCTGCATGCAAACGCAAACGTGTTTCTGCTTCGGTAAACTAATAACGTTTCGACGAAATAATAAAAGTATGGTCTCCGAAGAACGAACACCACTTGTATGGATGCCGATGGCAAATTTCAACTGGTCTATGCAAATTGAGTCTCGAATGCTGAATAAGCGATTGGAATACAAAGGCAAAGTAGACACAAGTTTCTTGATTGGTCGTTGTTTAGACTATTTACCTCATCTAAATCTAAGTACTTATCTATCTCTCGCTTTTGAAATAAAATATATAAATGCTGAGATATGATGCTACATACTTATATGATATACCTACACAACACAGATCTCAATAATATTACGTCGGGCAGAAAATCTTTTCGTATTTTGCATGATAATTTTATCCGCACATTGAAAGAGCTGCATATTTGGAATCAAATTTCCCTGATTAAAAAACCTAAACCCATTTTGTGCTACTTTCACTTACATTTTTATGGGTCCGTAAATAATTCGGTCAAACTGTGTTTTATGTAAAAAATAATTAAATCCAAATAAATAGAAAATGCGGTTTGATACCACCTGTATAAGCTATGAAAGCAATAAACATACTGATTACCTTAGGAGTGTTTTGCGCACTCTAGCGTCCTATCCCCCAGCAGCCCTGTTCCTCGCCTTGGTATTGCCTGTTTGCCCCACCCAATCATACTCAGGCTGGCCCCGACTCCAAAAATAATTGATTTGTTTATAATTTGGATGTTTAGATTATTGCAATCCGATAATAAATCTGAATTCAAAGGTTTATAATTATTATTTTTTGCTTTTTAGTTTCTCCGTGTTTTCTAACGCGCTTATTTTTGAAGGCGGTTTTATTTTTTGTTAAAAAGTTTATTTATTTATTGATTTTTAGTGGTTCCTATTGATATTGACGACGATTGACGACCGGTCTGGCTCAGTCGGTAGTGACCCTGCCTGCTAAGCCGCGGTCCTGGGTTCGAATCCCGGTAAGGGCATTTATTTGTGGGATGAACACAGATATTTGTTCCTGAGTCATGGATGTTTTCTATGTACATATATAAGTATGTATTTATCTATATGTATATAAGTATGTATGTATATCGTCGCTTAGCACCCATAGTACAAGCTTTGCTTAGTTTGGGGCTAAGTTGAATCTGTGTAAGGTGTCCCCAATATTTTTTTTATTTTTTTATATATTTTTTATATTATTAAGTATCAGTCCGAATATGCGTACAGTAGTGAAAGAATTATGCTTTAATGCCTAACCATTGAGGAGTTGACCTTCCATCATCAGCTCAGTCACATAAAATTATTACCATCAGGCGAAAATACTGGTGTACCTTTGAAAAATACACTAAAAACATTACAAGTGCCTATAACATTTGAAGAGTTCCCTCGATATCTCCAAGATCCCAGCATCAGACCCCGACTTGGTGCCAATGGGACCACCTCGGGGTTATACCCGTTCGATTAAAAAAAATATATTTTGAAAATCGGTTCACGGATCTCGGAGATATCGAGTAACATACATACAAGAAAAAAACATTCAGTCGAATTGAGAACCTCCTCCTTTTTTTGAAGTCGGTTAAAAAAGTATGTTACACATTCAATTTACCGTGCATGGTAGTTTCGGATTTATACATATTTTAATATCAATTCGTTTATACGTTGTTTTGAAATCATATCAATGTGTACATTTAATTAAGCAGTGCTTTTCACTATTCTGGAAATAATAAAACATAACATAAGCCAAGCTATTTTTCACAGAATATGAATTCATTAAAACGTTCTTTATCCGTTCAGATTCAGGGAAAAATAGTGAAACACAAATATAGTATAAATTAATAGGTACCTCTACTCTAAGCTCAGGAAATAAAACTAAGAGTATGAAAACGGATTAAATCGCGTATAATGGAATTTCCAACATGGAGGAGCATGCCCACGTTTCGGAAACTTAATTTTCAGCGTTCGTGGGCAACGAGCACCTAACTAAGGAAACTATATTCATACACGGTGCTCGTTAACATTGCGAGATATTTTAACAGCATATTCCTGATACCATTTATAATACATACTAAATACTAATATATACTTTTCTGGATTTCGCCTAAGTTCTGAGTTATTAATACCAATTGAAAAAAAATCTTATTGTTACTCGTCAGTGCAAAACTCGTCGGCTTTTTTAACGGCGTTGATGCCAAAGAATATAATACTCACTAGGAGATGAAAGCCAACTTTATACAAAAAAATACCCCCTTCCAGTCACACTCACACTTATACTTCACACGTTTATACTAGTGGCGGTCTCAAGCAAATCCCTGAGACATTAATGGAACTAAAATTTTGTGTTTCACTCGGTGGCAAAGTTTGTTTAACCTTCGTGCATATATACCATAGATCAAGCAAACGTATCTACTTAGCGTGTCAAATTGAAATCCGTCTCACAACGCTCAAGATTCCACTTTGCGAGTGGTTCAACATTGGAATCTTTCGCTTGCTTGGTTATCAATATTGGCACGTGCGGTTAAACAACTACTTTGCCCCCTTGTAAAACAAATAACTATTTATTCCTGGTATACAAAAAATGTTTCATCAATGGTGTACCCTTGTTTCGCCGACAAACTTTTCATCGAATATCATTTCATCGACAACAAATCATCGAAAGTTTAGTTCGAGTAAAATTGTTTCGAGTAATTTTGTTTCAACTACTATTTATTTGAAATTTTCTTAGTTATTATAAATACTATTCAATGAATATTGTTTCATCGCTGATTCGTTTCAAAGTACTTCAAATAGCAGAACTACAAAACATCGCAATTCATTTATTCGACGTATTATTACAATACTTTCTCATTTGTCGTACTACACGTTAATAGATGTTTCTATTCTAGGAAACTTCAAATTGTCGATTTTATCGTGGCACATCACATATTTACGTCCATAATTAAACTATGACCACACACAAAAACACTTAGGTTATAACTGTGACCACACACAAAAACGTCCGGCTTACAGAGTAGGTTTAGGTTAGGTTAGAACTGTGATCACACAGAAACAAACGGCTTACCGAGTAGGTTTAGGTTAGGTTAGAACTGTGACCTACACTACAACCAATGGCTTTTAAATTAGGTTTAGGTTAGGTTAGAACTGTGACCACACACAAAAACGACCAGCTTACAGAGTAGGTTTAGGTTAGGTTAGAACTGCGACCTACACTACAACCAATGGCTTTTAAATTAGGTTAGGTTAGAACTGTGACCACACACAAAAACGACCAGCTTACCGAGTAGGTTTGGGTTAGGTTAGAACTGTGACCAAACAAACAGTTTACAAATTGTACAATTTTAGAAAGAAACATAATTGAAATAATATTATGCGTAATGAAATGAATTGTATTTAATGTAAAACAAAATGAAATGAAAAAACACGAAATGAAATACCACGATATAAAGTATACTCGGAATAAGTTATCTACGAAATAAAAGTCTACGGTTTGATTTTACTTGTGTCGATTGTTCTATGATATGAACTGTCGATGAAATGAAATTATTTGAAACGTTGTCTTTGAAATAATATTCGAACAAGTGTCTGTCGGCGATTCAAGGGTAAACCTTCATCAATAGTAATTGGCAAATATGTTATTCCGCATATGTATCATTTTACAAAAACTTACGGGCCATTCCATATGAAATCGTCAGATTCTGATTAAATTCCGCGCTGACTGATTTTTAAATAGTTCGAAAAAAATCAAGGGTGATAGTTTAAGTAAGTTGTACGTAAAACCGTCAATAGTTTTTTTTTTTACTTGCTGCACATCCGGATGGGGGCCGCTTTAACTTTCAATTTACCTGTTTTTGAGGTTCCACGAGAAGCGATGTTAATTTGTTTCGGTAACTAATATATATTTTTTATATTTTTTTTCTGATTCTCTAGTAAAGGTACTTTAAAACGTACTTATCAATATGCATCAAGCCATTTTACTTGTTCCATTATAAATGTTAAAAGTTTTGTAAATATTTTGAATTTTCGCCCATTTTGTATTGGTTTTTGTGGCATATTTACTGGGCTTAGGGAAACAATTTTTTTTTACTGTATTAGTACAAGTATTGATCTCATAAAATAACTGAGGGTATGACCACAAACTTTTCATTTAGCTGAAAAAAAAGAATGGTAAAGTTGGCAATTTAATGAAATTGGTCAACTTTGACTTCAAATTTCATCATGTTTGGCAAAATAAAAATATCCAAAAAGTTATACAAAAGATAAAACCTACTCTATTCTATATAAATCAGTTTGATTTTCCTTGTGTTTTTCATTTCTGTGAGAATTATGATTTTTTTAAATGTTAATTTTTCGGAACCATGTACGACTATTTTCCGGCGCTCTATGACTACATTACTTTAACTAAAACACATAAAATTATTCAAAACTATATTTTATTAGTCAATACCAACAACAAGAACCTTTATTTAACTTGCGATGTATGTAATTATGTCAGTATGTATGTTTGTTACCGTGGAATCTTGGAAACTAAATAAAGACGTCTTCCCGATACTTGTGTTAGCACATACAATAAAACACTTACTGAAGATTAAACAACATGTAATCAGAATCTTTACATATATGTTTTTATGATAATTAATCGCTAACGTCCGTTCACTCCACAGTTGTCGTTTCTTTTTTACCCACAGATTACAATAATTATGACGTTCCGTTTTACGTCTTGCCAGAATAAACAGTTTGTTTTACCAATCAAAGATACATTTAAAATATATATAATTATGTTTTTATACCACTATTATAATAATATTCATAATTTGATTTTTAAAATGCTAACAGACGGCCTTCCTGTAAGACGGAATGTCCCTATTCCGTTCCGGCCATTCACATGAAAGTATGTCTCTATACTCTATTCTTACTCGACAATCATAAAAGAAAAGTACAAAAAAAACAATTGTGATACAATGTAAAATAAAATAATTATCCAATCGCAATCAAGTCTTCGTCTCCTGGTTGTTCCTGATGATTTGTTGAAGTGGCGTCAGCTGCTCCTCTATTGGAATACCTGTAACATATAAAAACAAAATAAATTAATCTCATTTACTCAACTTTTCAGTATTTTTATTTGATTACTGATCACCGTATTACACAGTATATTTCAGTATAAACACTAATTTACATTTAATCTGATCACCGTATTACACGGCATATTTCAGCATTAACATTAATTTTCATTTAACCACTGATCACCGTATTACACGGCATATTTCAGCATTAACTCTTGTTTTCATTTAACCACTGATCACCGTATTACACGGCATATTTCAGCATTAACTCTTGTTTTCATTTAACCACTGATCACCGTATTACACGGCATATTTCAGCATTAACTCTTGTTTTCATTTAACCACTGATCACCGTATTACACGGCATATTTCAGCATTAACTCTTGTTTTCATTTAACCACTGATCACCGTATTACACGGCATATTTCAGCATAGACACTAATTTTATTTTAACCACTGATCACCGTATTACACAGCATATTTCAGCATTAACACTAGTTTTCATTTAGGCACTGATCACCGTATTACACGGCATATTTCAGCATAATTCTATATTTGTTACAGTTAAAGCAAGATATCATTGCAGAAGTGTCGTTGAATGCAGAACATTTCGTTTATCATTAGTCACACAAATAAAACGTTTAAATATTTACTTACACATTTCATTTCCATTAATGGCATGAGTCAGCAAGACACGCCACGTTGAAGAAGTAACTGTTGACTAGGGCTTTATATCCTGCAACATTCAGTAGGGATAGGACTTTGATGCTTGAAAATAATTTAATTTTTATTTTAAGGGAATATGAAAGGATAGTTATTGGTGGATTATATAATATATAATATGTACACAATTTGTGATATCTAATCATCTTTTTCGTGAGTCACTTCGGTATCATAATCGCTACTGTCGCTGGAGTTATTAGTAATATCATCTTTGTCATCTTGTAATGAAAAAGTTATCCACTTTTTCAAAGCATCAGCTGGGTATATACTTTTGTATTTTCGCTTAGCGTGTCCATCGATGCTGACAATTTCGTAGCGATCATTTGAGAGGACAGCGCTAATTTTAAACGGTCCTCTGAATTTAGGGCACAGTTTTTTGCTTTTCCCGTTCGCTGGAAAATGGTTGTTAGGAATCATGACCAAGTCACCTACATTGAAAAATTTGGTAGGTGCTTTATTATTATCATATCGAGCTTTCATACTTGCCTGATTTTTCTTTATATTTTCCACCGCCGTCTCACGGATCTCATTCCTATCATTTTCAGACACACTAGTATTCGCGTTCTGCTCACTTTGTGTCAACGGATCTGTATCATGGCTCCCTTGTATATTAGAGTCATCGTCTTGAACAGCATTTAAGACAGGGCCTTCTGGAGGGCTAGTCATCCTACGTCCGTAAACGATTTCTGACGGTGATGTCCCAGTTCCACGATTTACAGTATTATTCAGTGTTGTTTGGATATTATTAATATGTTGATCCCAGTCACGCTCGTCTTGGCCGTGGTTAGAAGCTGCCAACGACTCGAGTATGGTACGATTGTACCTTTCTATTTGACCATTTGCTCGAGGAGTCGCCACGGCATTAAGAATGTGTTTTGTACCGATCGACTTTGTGAATTTTGTGAACGCAGCGGAGGTAAAACTAGTACCGCGGTCCGTGATAATTACTTTCGGGCTGCCTATTATACTAAATATATCGGTTAAAACCTTAATTGTCGTCTTGCTTTTTAAATTTTTCAATGCTTTTATAAAAATAAATTTGCTGAAACCGTCAATAACTCCCAATATATAAGAATTACCCTGTTTACTCCTTACAAATGGTCCGAGGTGGTCCATATGCAATGTGTGGAAAGGAATGTTGCCTTTTGGTATCGGATGCAAATACCCACTGCTTTTAGTAGTCGGGGCTTTATTGTACGCACAGCTGAGACAAGCCGAAACATACTTACGCACAAACCTATTCATTTTAGGAAACCAATAATCTGCCTTCATTTTATCTATGGTTTTATCAAATGAAAAGTGTCCTGCCTCGTCGTGGCACATTTGACACACACGCCATCTTGCACCATTGGGTACAACCCACTTTAGCCCGTCACCTACTTTACGATACAGTTTGTCATTCTTCAAAACGTAATTCTGAGTGATATCCTTTATGTCCTTGCTATCAGTATTTAAAATTGATTTTATTAATTTCACCTTCTGATCAGTCATTTGGACAGTTTGCAACCACTCCGTTGACGTAATATGCATGATTTCAAACTGACGTATTTCCTCCATTTCATCCTGAGAATCTCCTTGAATGGGATTTCTGCTGAGAGCATCCACATGCTTCATATTTTGACCAGGTCTATACTCAACAGTAAAATTATACTCCTGAAGTAATAACCACCATCGAGCAATTCGGGGCACTAAGTCTCTTTTTGTTAATGTAGATCTTAAGGCATTACAGTCAGTGTATACTTTGAACGGAATCCCTATTAAATATGTTCTAAATTTTTTAAGGGACAACACAACAGCAAGGGTTTCTAACTCGTAGGAGTGTAGATGTTCCTCCTCTCTAGTTGTTTGTTTGCTAAAGTAAGCTACTGGTCTGAGCGCTGTTTTATCATCGGTCCTTTGTAACAAAATGCCGCCATACCCTAATTTACTCGCGTCACAATGTACTTCAGTTAAATAGGATGGATCATACAGTGCCAATATCGGTCTAGCAACTAATTTAGCTTTTATGTCTTGAAATGCAGTCTCTTCTTCAGTACCCCATTTCCATGGAATGTTAGACTTTGTGAGATTAGTCAAGGGTTTTGCAATACTAGCAAAACCAGATATAAATCTTCGGAAGAAGCTGGATAGGCCCACAAACTGTCTCACTTGGTGAACATTCGTTGGAGTAGGAAATGAGGCAACTGCTTCAGTCTTTATTGCACCAGGTCGTAACCCTTCATTCGATACTTCATACCCTAAGTAATCTAGCTTCCTCTCGAAAAAATGACATTTAGTTATATTCAAAGTTAACTTTGCGTTTCGCAGAGACATTAGTATCTTCCTCAACTTTACCAAACCATCGTCTATAGATGTAGCGGGAGATAATAGGTCATCCATATACGGGATAGCAAGGTCATATCTATCCTTCCCTAAAGCTTTATTGACCATGTGTTGAAACACAGCCGGAGCATTGACCAAACCAAAGGGCATGCGGGTATATTTATAGTGGCCGTCAGGCGTTACAAAGGACGTTAGATGCATGGAGTCTTCGGCCATAGGTATCTGATAATACCCCGACTTAAGGTCAAGGCTCGTAAAGTATACTTGGCCGCTCAAACGGTCTAGCTGGTCGTCGATAACTGGCATTGGATATGAGTCCTTCACCGTCTTCTTATTCAGTGCCCGGTAGTCAACACATAAGCGATACTCGTTGTTTTTCTTTTTTACCAAGACTATCGGGCTTGCATAAGATGAATCTGACTCTTGTATGATTTTAGCCTCTAGCAATTCATTTATCAAATCTCTGACAATCAATCGTTCACTATAAGGTAGTCGATATGGTTTATACGAGACTGGTGAACTGTCCTGCAACTTGATGTGCATCTCTGTTACGCTAGTCACCCCTAACTCATTTAAGTTTAATGCAAAACAGTCTCTGAATTCGTTAATTAGATCTAACAAACGCTGTTGCTGTTCTGGTGTCAAATCTTCTCCTATATTAAGCATATCCAATGTTATCATTTGGATCTGACTATTAGAGTCGCAAGAAGAGTCACAATTTAATGAATTTACCAAATATTCATCGGGAGTTTTATTTTGCGTAGTTTTGATATCAATTGGCACCATTTTTGCACGGGACAAGAGTCTATCTTTTTTTAGCAAAACATTTTGACTCATGAAAGACATTACCGGAATTTGTCCAACACCATCGTTAATATAATAGAAACCTGGCAAAATCATGAATTCTTCACCTTCTTTCTGTGAGACACTTCCAGGTACGTAAATGGTTCCAGTATAACTGATATCGCATCGTACTTTGATAACTTGTAAATTGGTAAATGTAACGTCTTCGACGTTACGTATGAGAATTTTATCAAATTCTGACTCATTAGAGAAAAGTACTAGATTTGAACTCGTCTTGTAAACTGTCACTTCAGGCATCTCTGTGAGGTTCTGTCCAACTAGCAGATCCGTGTTTAAATACTCATCAGGTACAACATATGCTTCCGTTTCTATTTTTATAAAATCTACTTTTATCTCGAAACAAACCCTACCAATAGCTTGAAATATACCTAACGCGAATCCTTTCAATATTGGCATGTTCTCTGTATTCATTACTAGACCCAATTCTTCTATTGTATTTTTCTTTATCACAGTGCATTCACTACCGAAATCAATGAACGCGGTCCTTTTATTATCATTAATGTAAACTATTTTATTATAAATCTTACTACGTATATTTTGAGCTGTAATACATACCTTTTTAATATTAATTTCCGTATTGGCCATGTTTGTGTTGGTACTTGTACTCCCGTTTTCTGCACCTCGACGACAATAAGCGGGCAAATGTCCTAATTTACTGCATTTGGTACATTTTTGGAGACTTTTACGACAATTAGGCGCAATATGACCAGATTCGGAACAGTTGTAACAAACACGCAATGTTCTCTGACTGGGTTTATTAATTTCGTTGCTTTTTGAAGAGGGGGTTGGTGTTTTTATCAAATTACTTGATTTCTTTATATCCCTACTATTCCGTTTGAGAGCAATGCTACGCAGGTATCTTAGCAGTTTACTAGGGCTCCTAAAATTAGCTCCTTGTGCGTTTAATTTTATATTAAAGTCGAAAATACCGTGTATTATGCAGTCGACTGCCTCTTTGCCCTTTATATTACAACGACTGACCAGTTTTGATTTATCGTAAAAATACTCTTCGAGAGATTCTTCCCGTCTACTTGTTCTAGCCAACATTTCAGAAAGCCTATCAGCGTAATTACGATCATCTGGAAAACTGCGAGACAATTTGCGTTGCCATTCCTTCCACGAATATCTAACCGTTGATAGTCCTTCATACCACTGCTTTGCTAAACCCGTTAGTTTTGGAAGTGCATGAAAGATGGTTTGTTTATCACTCCATTTATAAATAGCCGCAGTTTCGTTTACTTTTCTAAGCCAGTCCTTGGTTGACTGAGTCTTTTCACTTGGGTCAAATTTGGGTATGACGTCATGTGAACCTATGAAAGTATTTTTACCATGGTTACTAATTGCGTTTATAAATCTCTCCATTACGCTCCCACTTTTACTAGAAGACGACCTGTGATGTTTACGCCTTATATTATAGTCGCGCCTTCTTGACTGTGAACGGGGTGATTGAGAACACGACGAATCACTGTAGTCGCTACTTGACCCATACGTAGAGGTGTTTTCTGAAGATGTCCTAGTTGTACTACTACTAGCTCGACGAGTACGCCGTGCGCTTCTAATGTGCCGTGATCGACTTCGGCCCATACGGCGCGTATGAGAGTGTCTAGTAGGTGTGCGATGGCGTCTTTTACGTGTTCCTCTCCTGTCCCTAGTACGCGATGCAGATTTGTCAGTTTTATCACGACCATTATTTCCGCGAGCCTTCTTAGCAGTGCGTGTTGTTGAGAGACTCCGAGTTCTCTTACGCCGACTATTATCAGGTATCGGGGGAGTGTAACGATTACTATCCTCGTCAGACATATTTATTTTCCTATTTTAATATTCTACCTTTTTTTTATAGGTCGTTAAGGGACGGGATAAAAATGTGATTTCATTAGCACATATTAAATATACATTTGTGCGTATATAATACGCATGTGGATATGAATTTATGATAATACTCAACAGAACATAAACAAAAATACTATAGATATACATAACGAATTAATTCGAGCGTATCTAATTGACTCAATGCGACGCCATTTTTTTTATATATAATTTATTGAATATTGTATTATAAAACTACTGTTATTAATTAACTCTGTCTATCGAACGCCGTAGAATATGCAAACTCTTCAACTGGGTAAGAACAAGGTAGACAGAAATCTAAGTACTATATAGGTACTTTATTACAAAACACCCGAGCGCTAACTAGACAACTTAGTCAGCCGCGCTGGCTCTCAACAATCTGTATTTACAACAGTTCCGTTTGCATTTTTCTTTGTAGTTACAAACGAGCCGACGTTTTAGTTTTAATGGCAATAAACTTCAACATTTGCAGTTGTATGGTAGATATGGTAGCCTACCAACACAAGATACTCTTGTGGAGTAAGTATAAAACAAGTATCGTAGGTACGTACAATATACCTGATTGATAGTAGGTATAAAACGACATTAAATGTTTTTTTTTTAACAAAGTGTGTATTGAATGAAATTGGGTTAACGGTTTAAAACAAATAAATCCATTTGTGTTGCTTGGTTATTACATACCGCAAAACGAGTTCATAGGGGAGTTCAATTTTACAAAATTGTATATATGTACATTTTTTTAATATATATGTTTAATTCATTCAAAGCAAAGATTGCTTGTCAATAAACAGTTAGGTACGCACAATACCTAAATTATGATATTCTTCAGGAGAATACCACAACCGTTCTGCCATCCCTACCATACGCGTATAAAAGTACGTATGTATTTAGCTACTAAAACTTAACTATATGCATCAATGTATGCATCTCTGGAAACCCTATTCCTACATGTTGCTGCTTGCGCAAACTAAAAAAAAAAACCTTATTTACAAAACCGTAAAGTTCAATATCACACATATGAAAAGATGAAATTGTGAGAAAATACCTGATTAACTTGTTGCACAGCATTTATAGCAAAGTACCTAATAGTGACCAATAATTGCCGACAATATTTCGTTTATCTAAAGAATACCAATTATATTATTTAATTATGCAAAACATTTTTCGGCAAACATGACAGTTCCGTTACAAGTGTATTCAAATGTACATACCAGAGCGATGATGAGCGTTTCAGTTGTTCTTCACTTCTGATTGTTAGCACATACAATAAAACACTTACTGAAGATTAAACAACATGTAATCAGAATCTTTACATATATGTTTTTATGATAATTAATCGCTAACGTCCGTTCACTCCACAGTTGTCGTTTCTTTTTTACCCACAGATTACAATAATTATGACGTTCCGTTTTACGTCTTGCCAGAATAAACAGTTTGTTTTACCAATCAAAGATACATTTAAAATATATATAATTATGTTTTTATACCACTATTATAATAATATTCATAATTTGATTTTTAAAATGCTAACACTTGATTGAGTTGAAATTTGACATGTTTATGTATGTTTGGTGAAAATACAATATTATGATACCAAAGAGCTGATCTGATGATGAAGATGGAAGGTAATTATAGGAAATCTTAAATAAAATACAATACAAATCGCATGTTAGGTCTCGTTAGATTCGCTCAGTTTACGAATATCATGAAAAAAAAAAGTATAGTCAGCAAAAAAAGCTTGTCACAAACATGTCACAATAATGTATTATTATTGATGTATTATTATTTAACTTAAAATATTATTACCTGACTACCTTTACGACATTCGAATTTTTGGAGTAGGTATATCTTCGGGCTCGTAAGGTGTCGTTGGAAATAGGCACAAAATTATGATACGACCTGGTATTTTTTATTGTAATCGCATTATTGAATCTCGCTAAGAGATGCAAGTTAGAGGATTCCACATCTTCCTTGGTTACAAAAAAGAATTTTATTCCAGGAATGTTTTCCACGCAGAATTCGTACATATTTTGAGGCGTCAATATATGGCTGCATGATTGTAAACTCGCCTTTCTAACAATTCTCTTGATTGTACCTCCAGCACCATCGCATGGGCTTTTTTTAGGTATAAAGAGAGTAGGTATGTGTAATAAAACCTATAAGTAGCCTATTTTAGACATAAGTTGTGCCACAAGTATTTTCATAGGTACCATCAAGAAAGTGGTCTACCACTTTTTTGGCTGACTGTACATAGTAATCAAAAATCCTCATTTTGTTGTTTATTACGTTTATATATAATGTCCGTGATATTAAAAAAACATAAACTTAAATAACTACTTTGAAACTTCTTACTAACTTGAAGATTTCAAAAAATTATATCTCTTTCAAAAACCAAAACCACAACATAAATGAAGCTAATTTACAAAGAGCAAAGTGAGTTCTTCTTTTCTGTCTACTTTTCAGATTTTAAAACTTTGCCAAACACGGTTTTTTTAACGTCAAAAAAGGCAAATTCTGAAAAAATGGTTTTGTAATTTACTGTTTTTTTAAGTTAAAGGAACTATATCCAAAAATATTGCTTGAGTTTTCATTTAAAGACTATTTGAGCTTGTCAATGAAAAGAAAACAACCTGTCTAAACCAAGCGAGCAATCCAATAAAAGCTACTGAACATCACTGAACATTAGCCAAATAACATGAGGCTTTAGAAGTATGTCATACAATAAGTAAATAAAATATACCTACTGTAATACATACATATACAAGTACACATATTAAATAGTAAATTAATATATAAAAATGTTCAGTTTCAGATATAAAAAAACCGGCCAAGAGCGTGTCGGTGTCGGGCCACGCTCAGTGTAGGGTTCCGTAGTTTTTCGTATTTTTCTCAAAAACTACTGAACCTATCAAGTTCAAAATAATTTTCCCAGAAAGTCTTTATAAAGTTCTACTTTTGTGATTTTTTTCATATTTTTTAAACATATGGTTCAAAAGTTAGAGGGGGAGGGACGCACTTTTTTTCCTTTTGGAGCAATTATTTCCGAAAATATTTATATTATCAAAAAACTATTTTAGTGAACCCTTATTCATTTTTAAATACCTATCCAACAATATATCACACGTTGGGGTTGGAATGACAAAAAATATCAACCCCCACTTTACATGTAGGGGGCGTACCCTAATAAAACATTTTTTCCCATTTTTTATTTTTGCACTTTGTTTGCGCGATTGATATACATATTGGTACCAAATTTCAGCTTTCTAGTGCTTACGGTTACTGAGATTATCCGCGGACGGACGGAGGGACGGACGGACGGACGGACAGACAGACATGGCGAAACTATAAGGGTTCCTAGTTGACTACGGAACCCTAAAAAAAAGTTAAAGCAATTTTAATCCACCTCGAAAATCGCTCATTTTTAAACTACAGACCTATGTTACCTGGCTGTTACGCTGTTTAAAAATTAAACAGCTACGGTTTTATGTAAAACATACCTATATTATCATCCATGATTTTTTCCATAAAAATCGGAAAGCATGCAGCGCACCTCATTTGATGATTTCATATGGAATGGCCCTTACTTGACAAATAATCATTTAGTAAGTAATACATTTAGTACAATGTGTTACTTAATAAACTATCAATTGTATATTTTTAATGTTGCCTAATAGTATGTTTACTTGATAAATTGATGCATTAACCAAATGTCATGTAATAAATTGTTATAAAGGGGCTGCAGTTCCACAGCATTGTTCTAGCCTAGTCTAAACTAACCTGCTTTTTTAGATCAGTTTGGTTTGGGATGGTCACAGTTCTAACCTAACCTAACCAACTTTTCTAGTATCAGATTAAATATTTTTTTAAATACCTATGTACATGTGACGTGTAAAAGTGCCCCTGTGGCCTATTTGCTGAATAAATTATTTTGATTTTGATTTGATTTTCAGTTCGGTTTTGTGTGTATCACAGTTTGAATGTAATAAACTACCTACAAATGAAAACTGCTCTTCGCGTGAACCAACGTTATAGTAGATTTTTTCTTTAAGGCTAGGTAGTTTCCTTGCTAAATAGTTCCGCGGTAACTAACACCATATTTACTATTTGAATGTAGAAAATTCAGATTCATAAGTCTATCTATTCTATAAGTATCTAACACAGGAAATATGTATTAATAGCTCTGGCCCCGTAGCTGAATGGCATTTCTCCGACGCGAAACGAAAACGAAACGCCGCGAAAGCTAGTCTGGCTCTGTCGCGCCAATACGCAAGAGCGATAGAGATAGATATCTACGAGCGTTTCGTTTCGTGAGCGTTTGTGCCATTCGGCTACGCACCCTGGGAAGGCAAATTGCAGTAGCGGTCGATCGATACTGGCCGATTAGCAGGATTGCCTCAGATCTGGCCGCTCCGTCCGCGCAGCACCTGATGCACTACACAGACACTCCAGAATGAATGAATGAATAACCATTTACCAAAGTGTTATATTTCAAAGCAGTTATTCGGTTAGATGCCTTATATCATGACAAATTATTACATATCAAGAGAAGTACCAGCCGCGAGACCCGAGGTCACAGCCTGAAACTGATTTGCACTCCTACTACTACTAAAGCTGCATATCATTCCCTATCCAATCGTGTTGTAGCGATTTGGAACAGTCTACCGGATAGTATTGTTACTGCTCCCTCAGTGAATGTGTTTAAAAACAGACTAAAACAAAGTCACCCGCCGCGTCTTCTTGTGTGTCTACGAGTATGTGTGTGTGTGTGTGTACGTGCGTGTGTATGTGTCATTCAAAAATAACTGAATTGATTTTCATGCAGTTTTCACCTATGGTATATATTTGGTAATCATGTCGGCAAAAATGGCGCTGCTCAAGAATAGAATAGAATAGAAACACTTTATTGACAAACTGTGTACAAAAGATAGCAAGTATGTATAATGTATATAGTATAGTCCCAACAGTTACCCGACATGGGCGTGCAATGTATAACTATATCTACTTATTATCTATATTACTCGTAACTTTTATTAACTATCATGCAAATTATGCCTAAACTAATTAGGTAATACCTAAACTTATGGTTAGTTCAGTTGTAATCTTAAATATAAATAAATAACTAGGTAATACCGCGAATTGAAGTGAAGCTAGGTGGTTACATAATTTTATCACTATCATGTTCAAAATATTCCTTAATGATGTAAAATACTTTTTGTATTAACCATTGTTTTAATTTACATCTGAACTGATTGCCCTCCAGAGTTTTTAGTTCATCAGGGAGATTGTTATAAATATCTACTTATAGCACTTATGTATGTACTTATGTATGTACGTTTGTACGTACTCAAGGGTTTTAATTGAATACGCTGCCCATACGGATTGAGGTATAACAAAAATAAATAATGGTGGAATGGAATTATACCTCTTATATGTCTACAAAAAAGCCCGTGATGGCATGTGTCTATTTTTTACGGATAACTAAGGTACTTAAGCACTATATTTATGGTCCGATCGCCGCTCGTAGCCGGGGCGGGCCGCAAGTATACCATACACTAGTATTTAGACACAATAGTGCGTCTAAATACAGCTAGATACCGAATTCTATGCACAAGCACGACCGACAGTAGTTGTGGTTGCTGCCGCGCCGCGCGTCTCCGGCTCATATTTAGTATGCATCGCGGGAAAAGGCACATATAGTACCTACATTCTTCTGAACTTGCAACTTCACGTAGTGCCAACAATTGGCGGCGATCGAGCGGTGAATGTCAATTGAGTATTGTTATTCGCACCGTCTCCTCTGTAGTCGGGTGGCTAAATAATAAGTAGGTACATATACCTACATAACTACATCACTGTTATGGTAATTTTTAATAAAATTAATATTGGATAAAATAACTAGGTGCACGACTGGTGCCGGCCTCATTTTATTAGCTTTTCTATTTTAAACCTCGTGGAGTCAAAATTGTTTCAAAAGCTGACATTAGCATATATATTTGACATTTCATAACCCACATAAGATAAGATTACAGCTGTATTTGTATCAATCAGCGCTATTTCTCCACGTCTGGCCTACTGAGGCGCCGCCGAGGGTTATGTGGGACTTCCACGTCCCATGCCGTTCACTTACTGAGAATGGAGGGACCTGCCTACTAACTAAACCCACATCGGTTTAGCCCGCATTGTCGTATACAGATGTAGTGCGAAAAGGTTTTCCTTCGTATTTTTCCGGAAACGTTCGTATTTGTCATATTCGATTCCATATTACTCTTTAACGGCTCTCTGAATTTGTTTATACTTCATACATGTGGAAGCATATTGCGAGCACTACTACTACTTTCACCCTTGAGTAGGCAGCCATTAGCTATAACTGGAAGTGCACCCGCCAACCTGACGTCAGAATGGCGGGTGTCATTAATTTCTTAAATATATCTGGAGTTTAAAGAGCACATTGCTCGAATTTTGGCGCACATTTGACACATTGCTAGCTCTAACTCTTGGAGTATACCGCAGTTCGATGTATTGACCTACACCCGCCATCCTGACGATCACTCCGTAGCCTCTTTATATTAAAATCTCAAGCCATTGTCAATTATTGACTTTCAAGTTTTATCTACGGCTATTATTTTCCTATTTCCAGACATCGTAGATTTTTTAGGCGCATTATTGTCGTGTTAATGGCATATTCATATTATTGTTGTACCTATCTCCGATTCTATCTGGAATATTTAATTAATTACCAAGATTGTTTTAGTAGTAGTAGTAGTAGTAGTCTTTATTGCACAGAACAAATTACAAGTACAGTAAATAAATATAATGGTTATGTACAAAGGCGAGCTTATCCCTTTAAGTAATCTATTCCAGCTAACCTTAGAATACCTAACAGAGAGGAAAATAGGAAATGGTAGACAAACATAACTAAAGTGCATCGGCATATTATACAAAGTACCTAATATCAACATAAATCTTTACACATAATATACATCCCTACTCTTAAAATGAATACAATACGTATAAATACATAAATAATATTATATCTATATAATAATAACCGCACACGGACCAGTTTTCATTTTTAGGGTTCCGTACCAAAAAGGTACAACAGGTACCCTTATGGTGCGACTCTGTCCGTCTGTCACATTCCTAAATATCTCGAGAACTACTAATGCTATCAACTTGAAATTTGGAATAGTTGTGAAAGTAGTGTGTGGTTTTCATGTGAAAGCCATAACTTCTTTAATTTTGCCTTCAGCGATGCTACTGACTGACACTATCTCAGCGGAGCTGGCAACGCATTCCATAGCTTTACAAAGTATACTGTGCCTGATTTGTCGTACGATCGGTGTCTATGGGAAGGGATCGTAAGCGAAAGATCCACACTAGATCGCACTAGACCGCCGGGTCACTGCTTTCCGTCAAAAACCGGAACCGTTCCTTGAGGTAAGGTAAGGAAGGTTTAGAACAGCACCTTGAAAAGGAGGGATAGTGTGTGCACGTCTCTGCGACGGCGGATAGGACTCGAGCTGCTCACGGAATGACGAAATATGGTCAAATTTTCGCAAACCAAATATATATCTTTTGCAAACATTCTGCAGGCGCTTCATCTTAAAACTCCTATATCTCTACCATGCTGCACCGAAATTACCTACTATTACAAAGCCAGAAATGTGACCTTGCCATCCCATCAAAGGTGAAAATCTCAGGAAACATTTAAATCGTCTATTTGTGACGAAATGAGCGTAAAAAGAACGATAGATATAATTTAATTATTTAATGCTATTGTAGACTCTAATTCGAAGCTTCATTATTCCTGCCAATGCGTCACGTCAGTTGGTTATCAAAGTTATCATTATTGTAGGATTTAAACTATGAATATAAATTACCTAATACTTATTTCGTATATGCCGCATACTCAAACCTATTTCATTAGGCACATTATTGGTTGCACTGCGGATACCCTACATATTTGCATAACGTTATATTAGGAGCGTGGTTCGCCATTGAGATGCCATACAATGATGTCACTTTATATTGTTTAAGAAAAAAAACCGCCGCTTTTGGGGTTCTGGTGAAAGGTACTTCCGAATGTTGGATTATGTAGAAATGTGTAGGTAATTTTTAAAACTGCTTTTAATGTAAATCTTTGATTATCTGATGGAAACACAAATGAATATACGTATACCGTTAAGGTTTAAAGAGTTATCTCAATTCCTCATGAATCCGATATCCGTTTATAAGAAATCGAGCTTGACAAAATTTGAAAATTCAATATGTAAGCATAACAAAGAGAACAAATCTCCTAACAAATAAATGTGACTGTTCTGAACTTAAATGCATGCTGTTTCTATAAAAATACGAAAGTCACTATAAGTGTGCCGTTCATATTTGAGGAGTTCCGTTCTGATCTTCATCAGCAGTGCCACTGCACCAAATGTCACTGTTCTGGACGTAAGTGCATGCTGTCCTTATAAAAATACCAAAGTCACTATTAAGTGTGCCGTTCAGATTTGAGGAGTTCCGTTCACCATCATCAGCAGTTCCACTGCACCAAATGTCACTGTTTCGTACGTAAACGCATGCTGTTCCTATAAAAACACAAAAATCACCATATGTATGCCTTTCAGATTTGAGGAGTTCCCTCGATTTCTCCCGGATCCCATCATCAGAAGCAGAACCGGGTTCTGATAAAAATGGGACCAATCGGTATGCATATACATTCAATAAAAAAAAATTAAAATCGGTCCAGTAACGACGGAGATATCGTGGAACAAACATTTAATTAAAAAAAACATACAGACGAATTGAGAACCCCGGCTCCACCTTCAACCAAAGAAACCTTGAGATTTGGGGCGGCGGTTAAAAATAAGGGCACTCAGGAGGCGCGGGTTACGTGTCCGGGGCAAAAAACGGCAGAACGGACTGTTCTAAAAATCTGAATTAATTCAGGCATAATCTTTAGCCTCTGTTCTGTTTGGTACACTATCAAATTATTTATTTATTATTTGTATAATATAAGTAATAAAATATTAAATGCGAAAAATGACCTTCGGTGGACGTGTCCCGCACCCAGAATTTGCAAAACAAAAAATCATAACTCAAGATGGAGTTGTTGATCGCAGTTGTTATAGATATTCACGCATAAAGTATTAGTTATGAATACTTTATTACCACAGGAAAAAATACATTGATTATTATGAACTAAGTATCTTAAAATAAACTAACTACTCATAATTAAACTAATTTAAAAAAACTAAATGTATCTTAACTTAAATAAACAGTATAATAACATATGTACCTAGAGAGAAATAATTTAAGAACAATTGAACGTATTAGTTTACCTATCATATTTTCTATATAAAAATAATATGTTAGCTAAACTCATCGAGTAAAGACAAATTTACGATGTGTCTCGGGCTAGTGACTGATTTCGGTGTCATTTGCTAAACAAGACAGTACTCTTACAAATTAGTAGATCAGGGACATAGTGGCACAAATATAGTAAGTTTTAACTATGTTTTAACCATTCAGTGTAGAGGAGTTGCAGTACCGTTTTATAAAGGGGACTTTTTAAAGGTTTCTCAGTCATTCGGTGGGTTTGGTCTCATGTTTTTTAAGATTCGGTGGTTCAATTTACTCCCACAGTTTTAGTGCATTTGTCGTTATGTAAGGTACTAATAAATCCTTGAACGTATGTTATTACGTCATTATGACATCTCCTCTGTATCATGCATGCTATTGCAGTTATCTCCAAAAAAGCGATAAAATTTGATATCAGTGGAGTTGATTTCCGTGGTTTCGGTGGATTTTTTGACCACCGATATCAAAAAAAGTGACCACCGACTTCTATTGCCACGTTGTAAACTAGTTTATTGTGCATTATTTTCTAACATTTAATACTTTTAAATAGTAGGATATACTTTGTAAAAACATAAAACTATGTTTGTAAGCAAATTAAGCCATACTATGGGTACAAAATTCACTACTCGATAATGACTAGTCTATTAACATGTCAAAATTAGTAAAATTGCGCGATTATGAGCCTTTGTACATCACCTGTCATCGAATTAAAATGAAAAATATCAATAAATTGAATAATAAGTTATACATAACGATGAAAATGTGGAATAATGTGTAAAAAATTGAATTCGGTGGTGCCGATTGATTACAGTGCCCATACATAATTTCGGTGATTTTAAAATGTCAGATTTCTTACAAACTATAAGGTTCTAATGGAGGCCTCCACCAATATTTTTTATATTTAGGCTAGATTTTAGTAAATAGACTGACTTATCAAAAAAGTAAAAAATAAAAATCAGCACCGAAATCAGGCACCGAACGTCATCTCTGAGAATCGCCCTTAACATGATTAGCAAAACAATCTTTTTTTAAAAACTTAATCATTTATTCCAAGAGCGTAAACGTTTTGTTCAGTGATAATTATTACTCAGAAGCAAATCAGCAAGTTCTTAGAAACAAGTATAATATTTCTTGGTTCTAAGTAATAAAATTGTTGTATTAAGAGTTATGACGGTTTTCGGTTAAGCGTTATGCATAATTAAAGTAAAAGTTAATGTTTCTTGGGGTAAAACAATTAGTTACTTACACCAAATATATACATTTTTCATTTTAAAAGTTCTGACGGTATTAGATGAAGATTTACATGTTTGAAGTTAGATTTAATGTTTCTTGGGGTGAAACAGTAAGTATCTTAAACCAAATATACTTACTTCTTGGATGTAATTTATCTTATTTCATTTAAAATATATAATTTCTTGAAATGAAATTTTATATTTCTTAGATTGAGTAAATAATGTTTGTAGCGGGGGTGCGCGCGGGGAGAGAAGGGAAAGCCGAAATGACGTGAGAGGTGTGTATTATGTTCAATAACCCGTACGTTACAAGCTTATAACTCAGAACGAAGACGAGTTCCCCAGCCAGTTAGAGAGAGAGAGAGAACTGGAGCGGAAGCACGTTTAGGATAGTCCTCAATAATAGCGCGTAGTTCCCAGAGGGAAGCAGGGGGCTATTATGTCGGAATTTGTATTCCTATGATTCGATACATATCAAGTTCCAACCGGCGAGCCTAACCAAATCGGGAAAAATCTTAACACCGCGATGTACGAATTCTATGGGCTGGGGTCAGCGCCATCTAGCGGGTTTTTTGGTAACTAAACCGGTGTCGCCGCTCGGCGCGCGAACTAAATCTTGAAGCAAAACTTTATTATTTTTCGATCTAAACGTGTTGATTCTCAAATGGAACTTGTAGGCATTAAATCAAGAATTTGTGATATGAAGCCAAGAATGTAATAAATCTTGACCTAAGTCCGTGTTGATTTTTTATTTAAAACCTGCTCGAATTATGAATGAAGTCTATAAGCATCAAACCAAGAATTATTATAATCAAGCCAAGATTGTTCTAAATCTTGAAGTAAAACCTTGATATTTTTTGATTTGAACTTGTTGATTCTCAAATGGAGCTTGTAGACATTAAATCAAGAATTTGTGACACAAAGCCAAGAACTTAATAAATCTTGACATAAATCTGTGTTTATTTTTGTTTTAAGTTATTCTGGAACTTTGAATGGAGTTGCAAAGCATCAAATCAAGAACTATTAAAATCAAGCCAAGATTGAACTAAATCTTGACGTAAAACCGTGTATTTTTTTTATTTAAACTTTTATGTCTTGACTGTAGAACGTAAAAGTTAAATTAAGAAATTATGATTTCCTATTAAAAACGCAGAATTCTTGTAGTTAAATTGTGGTGAATCTTCTTTTAACAGGTTTTTATTTTTGCTTTGATAAAGGTTACTTGAACCAAAGACGTTTTTTAAGAACTAGCATATTCATACTAAAACGGTGTAATATTTTGTTGCAAATAAATACTTCTTTGATTCAAATCTGTCCTATTTGTACCAAATGTATATAAAGTTACGACTGAACAATTTTGATTCTTCTTTGAAAAAGGAATATCCCTTTAGGTTAAGACCATGTTATTAGATGAAGAATTATATTATTCCTTTTAAATAACAGTGTTTGAGAGAGTTTTCCGTCTTAAATTAAAATATCTTTTCTATCTGTGTACCAATGAGTTTTTCGGAACTTATGTGCGAAATGTCATTTGATATTTGCCAGTCGCTTTTCGGTGAAGGAAAACATCGTGAGGAAACCGAACTAATTCCAATAAGACCTAGCTACCTTTCGGGTTGGAAGGTCAGATGGCAGTCGCTTTCGTAAAACTAGTGCCTACGCCAAATCTTGGGATTAGTTGTCAAAGCAGACCCTAGGCTCCCATGAGCCGTGGCAAATGCCGGGATAACGCAAGGAGGATAATGATGAACTGTGTGCGTAGCCGAATGCACAAACGCTCACGAAACGCTCACGATAATATCTCTTTCGTAGCTATCTATCTCTATTGCTCTTGTATATTGGCGCGACAAAGCCGGACTACATTTCGCGGCGTTTCGATTTCGTCTCGCGTCGCAGAAATGCCATTCGGCTACGGGGCCTGGTGTGTAGTGTACTGTGTAGGTGTGTAACGAACGATATATTTTGTAATACGTGGATGGTGTCAAGTATATAAACAGGCAATCTAGGACTTCTAACCATATTATTTTACCTCGACTCAACCCTTTCAAAGGTACGCTGAGAAAAAATGTTGATTGGAAAACCGTTATCAAGCAGCCAGAATCAGGTTTTACAGATGTCGGGTCCGGCTGGCGCTGCGAACTCGGCGACGGCGGGATCCCGCGCCGCACGCGGGATTCTTTGCCCATAACAGCAAGCCAACTGATGTTCCGTTCCGGGACGTGCCGAGCGGGCCTGCGTTGTGTCCACTTCTTTCTGAACACATTGTACGCTCGCGATTGCTTTTCTACGTATGTTCACGATCCAACCGCCTTGTTCTATTAAAAATAAACAAGTTTTTTTTTTACTTTTCGACTAACATATTAAAATTTAAATATGGTGCTCGGTTACATTGTTATGAAAAAATATGTTGAAGTTTTTTCTCCGTACGTTAAATTTACATTTTCTTCTACCGCTAATAAAGTTTTCTTTAAAAAAGTAAATATCTTTTTAAAATCAAATTCTTTTCTCGATGTTGACCACAGTGCGACGCACAAGAACTATATAGCAATAAGGAAAAACCTGCCATACCTATTTTGCGTTGAGTAAAAAAGTTCTAGTTAGAATTTGGTCACCGGATATCTACTTCGCTTTCTAAGTGTTTGTGTTTTAAATGTGGTAGGTACCAACGAAGAAAAAAAATACTTAATTCATTCACAGCTGGTCGACTGGCGCATCAGACATAGCGAAAAATGTAGACGTCAGGATCTAAATAACCTTTCGTCATCCTGTACACTCTCATGAAGCATACCATACACTGAAAGAAACAGATATAGGTACTCTGCTCGATCTTCAACAGTATTTAATATTTACAAAAATATGGGAATTTTGGTGACCAGCTGGACATCAGTCATACAACTACCGTAATGGAGAAGTGGTGTCATGACACTCGTTATCTAAGGGTTTTTACAATCTAAGGGTCTGCCAAAGTAATATACATAATAATATTTAGCAAGAATAGCGGCGGTGCAGTCTGCATTCAGTCCGTTGCGCCCTCGTTATATGGGTCAAAGACCGGTTCGGGTCATTCGGGGATCCAGCCACGCGGCACGCGGCGCACGGTGGACCACACCGAAAATCTGCTCACAGGATGACTTCATAGCTCTCCTTGTTGTTTTATTAACGAGATATATTATTACCAAGAATTTAAATAAGCATTTTAAACGCAACTTCTGCTTGTAGTCAAGCTTCACGTGTCTGTTGATTCGTTACATATAAATATAATAGGTACATTGGCACATACTTAACATTGTGCATTGTCCAACAAGGGATAGTTATTGGCTAGTAGATACCTACGGACAAAATAGTAAACGACGTCAATACGAGTGGATGTCAAAGGGTTTTTGTTTTTATGTCCCGCTCGTGTTTACATTAACGTACACACAATGTTTTCCACGATATTGGAACGAAATACATGCGGTATAAAATTTACAGATATTGCGCAATCATACTCAGTAGATTGACGTACCGTACCTAAAGATATCAAGCATGGAAGTTTGAAAGTGGGTAGAAAATTTATAAAAAGATATTTGAAGCGGACAATAATAATTAAAAATCACAAATTAAAAGGTATTGTGGTATAATAAGAAGTATTTTAGAGTAAAACTTGCACAAGATTTATATTTAGCTTGAGTTTAAATTAAATAAATACATAATTACTTAGGAATTAGGAATAACTTATACCTAACACTACGCCTTACTAAATCTCGTGGATCTCGCCTGTGCAGAGGTCATTTAAAACGTCAAACTTTAATGAAATTATGACGTGTACCCTTGCAGAGGTGGGGCTATTACAATCTTTGCAGACTTGTCTTGGCCGGACTCTAGGCAAAGCAGCGCCCACCGGACTTTTTTGACCTTCGTCTAATTGACAGTATTGACACCAAGAATGCAGTCAATAATTTGTAACGACCAGTAAAATTACTAAATACTTACCCCCTTATAAACGTTCATTAAAGTTAACAATCCAATAAAAATCGTTTGTCCCTGTCTATCACACCTATAAGTCGGAAAGGGACAAACTAACTTTATCGGCTTGATAACTTTAATGAACGATGAAGAATAAGGGGGTAAATATTTACACTGTACACAATATTGTTTAGGTTCAAGGACGGCGTACCGTACCCCTGGCCGGCCGGGTTGTCCAACCTCATCCTGTACCCCGAGGCAGGCAACCAGACGCTGTACGTGCGACGCGCCGCGCGCTCCGACTCCGGCGAGTACGTCTGCCGCGTGTCCAACCAAACCCACTCGCAAGACCACCTCATCAACCTGCAGATCTTCAGTGAGTGACACACATATCACCAACGACTATTAGGACGGTATACTGTACCCCTGGCCGGCAGGCTGCTCCAACCTCATCCTGTAGCTGTGCCCCGCGGCAGGCAACTAGACGTTGTATATGCGGAGCGACTCGACTCCGGCGAGTTTGCATTACTGCCGCGTGTCCACCCAGGTCCACTCACAAGACCACCTCATCAACCTGCAGATCTTCTGTGAGTAACCTAGACCACCTTAACGATTAGACAGGGCACATGAGGCAATGGCACATAATATGTACAAGTAGATGTACATAAGGGCTCTCATGTGTGCTGTTAAAAAAGCTAACTGGTTAGAACTATGAGAACTCATGTGTGTGATCTGCAGGCCTAGCACATGATGGCCGCGAGAGTATGTCGCCGCGAGATAGACTACCTGTCCTTATGTCATTAATACAATTAGACAAAGACGTGTCATCTATCTCGCGGCGACATACTCCCGCGGCCATCATGTGCTAGGCCTACTGAGTATATTATAAAAATTATCTCAAATATATTTATAAAGTATTTTATTTTATCTTTCATGCTATCCTTATTACCATAGCAACCCGTAAGTACCTTTTATTAATACTTATTATTCTTATTAAAATTCTGTAAACAAGAGAAGAGAAAATCGTTGAACAGTTTTCAGGATAAATGTGCAATAAATATGTCTTATTACTCTTATTAGGTATTTATTAACAAGAATCCAGTTGACTGACTTTGTAAGAGGAAAAAATCTTCCATTAGCAGAAGAGCGCTTATGACTCAGATTTATTCGGTCTAGATGTCATCACTCATCAGTAACTCGTTTCTTCAAATCGTAGTCATAATGCGGTTAGAACCAAAATGTTTGTAAATGACATCGTTTCTAATCTATTTAATATTTTCGAATTTTGAACGACAAATTCACAGTTCGAAAGTCTCTGGAAAACAACAAAATGCTATTTTCGAAAAAGGATAGCTAGGAATTTTGAAATTTAGTGGTAATGACCGCTCGTTTTCTTTTATTGAACGAAATTCACGAAATAGAATGGTCGACATTCAAGAATCGGCCCCCTATGCAGTTACAGGGGCCGATTCTTCTGATATGATTTTTTCCCTAACTGATATTTCATCATTTAATACACTTTACCGACATACCTTTCCTGTATTGGCGAGTATCTATTGGTGTCCATTAATTTTTATACAAGTTAATTCGTAATAAGGCTTACTCTGTTTCATATTTACCATAGGTATCTAATGTTATTTTTCATCCGCAGGTAGAGTTACGAATGCTCCGAGAACAATGTACGTGAGCAAAGATCAATCGGTGGAAGAGGGCGCTCCCCTTCGCCTGTTCTGTGAAGCTCTGATTGGTAAGGCACTGTGAAATAACTCAGCCCTAGGTTTTCTAAATACATATTTCTAATTGTCCTGAGTACGGTATACCTAGATCGAAATTATGCAAACACCATTTTAGTAAAAATATCGGTGCACATACGGTGTACAGCCTGAAAAAATAGAGTAGAAATTAATAGGGGCGCCACCATCTATGTATATGTAATTTGCATGAAATAGGCTAGTTTCCTAGTAATTAGTCCAATCAGCTTCTTTTTAAGAACTGTCAAAACGATTTGCTTATATGGAATTACTATAAAATACTGATGAGTGACGTCACGGTAAATTCATTTACTTTATATTTTTTTGAGTTGTTAAATAGAAATTATGTTTAAACATAACTACTGTTCATATATTTCCTTTTTTCGTATATTGCTTAAAATATATTATTTTAAGGCGATATATTTCCGTAGACGCTGCGCGCACTCGTTTTTTGAAGCCGTTAAAAACATAGGAAATCGCAATGGAAAAATCTGAAAACGATATATGTTAAATTTCAGGATCTGGTGAGTATGTTATGGAGTTGAACAACATGAATGTTACAACTTCGCTCGATAGAAAATGACTCCAAAGTTACCTCTTCTTTTAACAATAAATCGTTCCCATAGCTAGGATAAAAACTTTTTTGACTTGTTTTTTACTTCAATATATAGCTAATAAGATTATCTAGACGAATCTGATGAGTTTGTGCCGGTAGCGTCATTAAAATAATATAATATTTACCAAATACTACCAAATCCGCAACGGAAAGATGGAACAACTATGAACCCAATTTTAAGACCTGTTACTAATCCTGTTTTTGCAAAAAAAAAAAATTTTTTCAAAATTTTTTTGAAATTCAAAACATTTTCGATGGCACTTATGGCCTCTTCAGTCGCGCGGCGGCGCTTTCAGAGGACGGACCTGTGTCATTTTTCTCCGCGTGGTCACGTGTCATTGAAACAATGGGAAACAAAGCTTTGAGGAAGCAGAAAAAATAATTGCGTGCTAGAAAACAAATAAATAAAGAAAATTCTAATCAAAGACTGTGAAAAGGGAGGAAAATGATAATTTATATAAGGTAAAATACCCCATAATGGACGGTGATGCCATTATGGACAAAAAAACACAAATCCTTAAAAATAAGTATCTAAAAACTGACGGCTATGTACCATAAACTAGAGTTGTAGAGCTGTTTAATTTTGAAGTTTCAATTAATTCGGTTATTTCTGAAGGATTTGGAGACAAGATAAAATTCACCAGTTTACTGAAAAAAATATCAAGACGAATTCTTAGTAATGTTGCTAAGAGAGATGAGTTCATGTATAAAATAATAAAAAAATAACGCACGGTGTAATCTTGAATGCGTTTTACTTACTGCATTAAGCATGAGATAAGGTAATAAAACATACTAGTTTGTTGCTCCAAAGATATAAAGAAATGATGTTATTTTGCAAGTGTCCATTACTGGACCCGAAAAACTGCCTACCTCCTATGATGGACAAGGAACAATTTACAAAACCAAAATTTACAAGAAACAATCCTATGTTAAAATAACCCAAACTAATTGTATTTATGGTGTATAAAATTGACTCATTGCGTATCAGTTGGCTTTAAAAGTAAAATTTTAAACTTATTTCACTGTCCATAATGGGGGATCCATTACTGGAGAACTGCCGTCCATAATTGGAGAAAAAACACCTAGTTTTAATTTGTTAACTATGAAGAAACCAATAGGAGTATCTATTCTGCAATACGCTTGAAATGTAGAAGAAGGATAGGACATTCAAGATTTAACACGCTTGGCGGTAGAATTTTTACATTTATCAGTGAAATATCAAAAACTGGCGATTTTTTTTCTTAAACTGTCCATGATTGGGTTCGTCACCTTATACTCGTAAATATTTCATTTTCATATGATGTTATCAAGTGACATTTATGATATCTTTACATCATAGATTAATGAAACCCCCAGATGACGCGTCTGTGACGTCATTACAGCACAACTTTTCTACTTGGAAAATATATGACTGATGTCCAGCTAGTGAAGAAACTTAAGTATAATTTTCATAAAAATATTGAGTAGTTCGAAAGAAAAGGCGGCGGTAGGTACAGTACTGATTGAAGATCAGGTAGGGTAGGTATTTCTGTCTTTCAAATTTTGGTATAAGGTTAATTAGATCGTGCTACCCTCAGTCTATATTTTTCCTGTGTCTATGCCAAACATGTGGCCAGCTTGACAGAAATTTTGTTTGACAACTGTCGACATTTTTCCACAATAGTTAAGAGATTTCAGTATTTTAACTTCTCAATAAATTTTGATGAAAGTCCATAATCATACATTGATAAAGCTGGACAATTTTTTTTATTTTTATTTGGTGGGTTATGATTACGGTACTTTATATTTACAGATATTTGTCTAATTTGCAAGATTATATAAATCCTTCAACAAGCTGTCTGACTCCTTTGACAACAGTTGATACTTGATATGAATATACTTGAGAATTCAAGGTAGGCATAGAATGGTATTGATACTTTATCTTGTGCTGGGTTGTATTTTATTTGGAGGTACGAGAGTGGCGGTAGTGCCCTTGCCAACACGAGTCAATCGAAGAGAAAAGCTGTTTTCTTGAAGCATTTTGTCGGTCTTCTGAATCCTCGAATTTTGGGTCTGGTTTAAACCAGATAAATATAATTGTCAGGATATGATATCAATAGCAACTTTATTAAGTAGACAAAGTTTCACTTGCATAGTTTTCATACTTTAGATTTTATTCATATCTTAATATAAATAGCATAGATTTCGTCAGTGACTGGATGAGTGATTTCATCATGTTTGAATGATGGTCATCAAAATATACAAGTAAGTAACCTGCTATTAGTAGTTTCATAAATAACAAGAATAAAATTCGAAACTTTGGCATGTATACAGCTTAAGAGCTTTCAATATGAAAATGAAAAAGCGTTATTTATTCACGACTGACAAATTTAATGTGTATTTTTAAACAACACTGACATGCCATAATAATCTTTTTACATAAAGTCTATGGTCAAAGAAGCTGACGGTTACTGTGTTCTGTTAACAATATGTTAATAAGAAAAAACTTCTACATGAAGTAGAAAACTCGGCGAGATGTTAATCTTTCCCCTCCTCCCTTCAGTTTTTCATAATTATATTCATTTTCAGTTTTTTTATATATTCAGGAAAACCGTAAAAGCTACAGTTATGATATTTAGGGGAAGTAGGTATATTTCCATAAAATTCTCTACACACTACATCTTTGCAGGTAAATAGTTGTAACTCGTAATTTTCAAATTGTGCTCCTATTTACTATGGGACTAATGCTGAAAACGCAAAAATGATACTCATGATACAGCTCATTTCTATGGAACATCCAATTTTTTTCGTAGTTTCAGCATTGGACCCTTAATAAAAGTTGTTCATAATGACCTCATAAGTCACTATGCAAAGTTTGAATGGTCCTTTTTATTTCACCCTGTCGATCTGTAGCTAAGTGCGATTACTAAGAAGTTTTGACGATGGCAGTTGGTGAATCCGAAAAAATCGATAAAATTGATTGTAGTTTAGGTACGTCACGAAAATAAAGGCAGTAATCGGGCGGTGATCAGGCGATAGGTACAGCTACTCATTTGCCTCCTATTTCATGAAAAAACTAAGAAAGCCCAGTTAAAATACGGCGATCATTACCTCACTGCGATCCGTCTGTGCCATGTTGCCGCGCGAATTTGAGTTCCCGTGTGTGACAAACGAACAGAGCCGCGCGGGCGGGGCTGCCCGGTCACCGCGCACCTCACCCCCTTGGATTGGTTAGTTTGACAGATCATCTCGCCTTAAGTACTTATAAGAAGCTAGCCTATTACACTCTTCAATCAGTCATCGTGGAAAATCTCTCTTTATCATCCATGTTTAAAGTATGGTATGGTGAAAATATACTTATAGAGAATCAATTCGCAGAAAATACACACCTGGCCGATGCAATCAGCGATTTGAAATGGAAGAGAGTTTGGCCGAATGGAACCGAAGGGGCTTTGCTGCCTACTCAAAGAGAAATAAACACATCGCGGTAAGTATGATTAGTTGATTACCTACCTACATCTTGTATCGTAGCCAAATATTAAACTTACCTACATAAGCGTAAACAAACTTTATATATGTTTATACACTTTATACCGATGTATTGATACGGATTAACCTAGGTAGGTACCTATTGAAATAATAAATATACAATTAAATATACATATAAGACACGTCCAACGATATTATTATGTTTACGTTGTTATAAGGGCTATAGGGATGAAAAAGCCTAATTTCGAATCACAGAAATGCTCGGGTAGTTTTGAAAGGGGAATCTTGTTGTGATGGAAATAATGGTGATTTTTATGTCACTTTCGAAATTACCCCAATGCACCCTAATAGAAATATTCCTTTGAAATGATGTTAATACCTACAATGCTCGTTAATCTCATTATTGAAGCTTTCCTGTTACTGGTAAATAAAATAAAACATCTAATAATGTAATCATTTGTCGGACCCAGTGGCATTTCAATAGTGTTATTACTGTTATTGCTTATTATCAATTATGGGAATAAGCGCGATATGTAGGTTGAGTTTATTTTCATAGAATGCGTAGGCATTTTGATGAATACCGGTCTGTGATTCATTTCTTATTATTATTGTTGTCCAGGATAACAACAGCCAAATATCAAAAAATATGAAAGCCGTAAATACATATACAGAGTGGGGCCTGTAACAAAGGCGAAGAATTGAACTGTAGGCTATTCTCCTTATACTGATCAACATTTGTTCAGTGACTTTTAAAAATTATGAAGACTTTAAATTTTTAATTTTTCATACAAAATAAATATTAGCTTCAATGTACGCCATTATTGTTGTCATTGACGTTGTCTGTCACACTTTAGACTTAACAGAATTCGCAATACATTACCTCTTAGAAAAAACTTTCAAGGGTGATTAAAATCAAAATACAAGTTATTTTTATAAGTCACCGAACAAATGTTGATCAGTATAAGGAGAATAGCCTAGAGTTCAATTCTTCGCCTTTGTTACAGGCCCCACTCTGTATGTATGTACTTATTAATAGTTATTTGTTTTACAATGGGGTAAAGTTGTTGTTTAACCCCTTGTCCTAATATTGATACCCGAGCAAGCGAAAGATTCCAATATTGAACCGCGTAGCGAGTGGTTCGAGAAGTTGCATCTTGAGCGTTGTGGGAAACGCCTTGAAACGTGAGGGAAATGCTCAATAAAAACCTCAAACTATGTCAAATCCACACATTTCATAAACATTTATAATTCAAAATAATCAATCATCATTTTACTTTTTATATTTCTACCTCATTTATTAAATTGAAATTGGTTTAAAAAATAACTTCTGTCCATGTTTTTCTTATAATTATCTGATGCTTTATTTCGTGCCGTGAATGGTATAAAATAATTTTTCTACTCCCGAACTGTTATTCGTCATTTACAGGGTCGTGCATAGATCTTTAAAACCCTACATAAAAGTCTATTCCCCAAAGCCAGCGTCCGCCGGCTTTCCGCGCATGCGCGCAGTATCGAAAAAACTAAAAACGCATTGTTTGGCTTTGTAACCATGGCAACGCATTGTTATAACGACACTGCGCGCGTGCGCGCTGCGCGGGAAGGCTTAGGGCAGCTGAGCTGACAGTACAAACCTTTGCGTCAAAATACAGGAAATCGTGTGAATTTCACGAAATTTATTCAAACAAACTATTAAAAACTAAGTGCATGGTCGTAGAAAAAATATTGTATGCAACGGTGTTTAACTGAGTCAAAAAATACTCGTGGCGTCTTAATAACAATTTTCGGCTTCGCCTCAAATTGTTACCCACGTCACTCGTCTTTTTTGACCTCCTTTAAACGCCTGTTGCATAAAATACTATTATTTTAACTACAGTCAAGTTCCCTATAAACGATTTTTTTATGTTTTTATCTAGTAAAGTCTGTTTGTATCAGGGAGGACGTGCCGAACATCTACGGTTCATATCTACTGGTGGACCGCATGTCGCCGGAGGACTACGGCAAGTTCGTGTGCGTGACGCACAGCAACAACGTGCCGGTGCGCACGTTCGTCGTCGTCAGCCCGCCGCGTAAGCACGCCTGCACGCATTTTTACACTTTACAGGTCAGGTCGTATCTGCTGGACTGCTGGTGGACCGCGTGCTGCGGACAACTACGGCTGGTTCATGCGTGGCGCACGACAATGTTCGTCGTCGTCAGCCCGCCGCGTAAGCACGCCTGCACGCATTTTTACACTTTACAGGTCAGGTCGTATCTGCTGGACTGCTGGTGGACCGCGTGCTGCGGACAACTACGGCTGGTTCATGCGTGGCGCACGACAATGTTCGTCGTCGTCAGCCCGCCGCGTAAGCACGCCTGCACGCATTTTTACACTTTACAGGTCAGGTCGTATCTGCTGGACTGCTGGTGGACCGCGTGCTGCGGATAACTACGGCTGGTTCATGCGTGGCGCACGACAACGTTCGTCGTCGTCAGCCCGCCGCGTAAGCACGCCTGCACGCATTTTTACACTTTACAGGTCAGGTCGTATCTGCTGGACTGCTGGTGGACCGCGTGCTGCGGACAACTACGGCTGGTTCATGCGTGGCGCACGACAATGTTCGTCGTCGTCAGCCCGCCGCGTAAGCACGCCTGCACGCATTTTTACACTTTACAGGTCAGGTCGTATCTGCTGGACTGCTGGTGGACCGCGTGCTGCGGATAACTACGGCTGGTTCATGCGTGGCGCACGACAACGTTCGTCGTCGTCAGCCCGCCGCGTAAGCACGCCTGCACGCATTTTTACACTTTACAGGTCAGGTCGTATCTGCTGGACTGCTGGTGGACCGCGTGCTGCGGACAACTACGGCTGGTTCATGCGTGGCGCACGACAACGTTCGTCGTCGTCAGCCCGCCGCGTAAGCACGCCTGCACGCATTTTTACACTTTACAGGTCAGGTCGTATCTGCTGGACTGCTGGTGGACCGCGTGCTGCGGACAACTACGGCTGGTTCATGCGTGGCGCACGACAACGTTCGTCGTCGTCAGCCCGCCGCGTAAGCACGCCTGCACGCATTTTTACACTTTAACAGGTCAGGTCGTATCTGCTGGACTGCTGGTGGACCGCGTGCTGCGGACAACTACGGCTGGTTCATGCGTGGCGCACGACAACGTTCGTCGTCGTCAGCCCGCCGCGTAAGCACGCCTGCACGCATTTTTACACTTTACAGGTCAGGTCGTATCTGCTGGACTGCTGGTGCACCGCGTACTGCGGACAACTACGGCTAAGTAGTTCGTTCGTGGCGCACACACACGTCACACCTGTGTCACGCATTCTTAGCTGCTGGACTAACGAAACGAAACGCTCGTAGATATCTATCTTTATCGCTCTTGCGTATTGGCGCGACAGAGCCAGACTACATTTCGCGGCATTTCGTTTTCGTTTCGCGTCGCAAAAATGCCATTTTTGGCTACGGCACCTGTAGGCCTAGCACATACTTGCCGCGGGAGTATGTCGCCGCGAGATAGATGACACGTCTTCTTCTAACTGTATTAATGGCATAAGGACGGGTATAGTCTATCTCGCGGCGACATACTATCGAGGCAATCATGTGCTAACCCTGCTGGTGTGGTGGTCAGCGTGTCTCATCTTAACGCATTCCTTTTGTCTAAAACAGCTTACAAATTCCCTTTTTAAAACAACATGACAAAATATATTTTAAGAAAGCTCTACCTATGTATTTACGGTATTTATTCGTGTAGGATATATTGGAAGCGGAGTTGGAATACCTAAAAGTCACCACCTACCCATATAGATTCATTCAATTTTATTGGAAAGTGGGATAAATTCAGCAAATCGAATAATGCATTGCAAAGCATTGCGAATATATATAGGTACATACCTTATGAAGTTTTGCCGAGCGAATATTAATTCTATGTACTTATTTAATACATACCTAAGTATGTTGAAGCGTAACATCAAAAAAATACTGTTGTGTGTGTATTATGTAATTTACTTTCTGACATTATATTTAGTAAGTACTAGCTTTTGGCTTCGCTCGCTTTATATTCGAAAATTGCGGAATGCTCCATACACACTTCTTATACTTATAAAGAGACAAAAACTAGCCTATGTCACTCTCCATCCCTTCAATTATCTCCAGTTAAAAAATCAAAGACAGCCAAACAAACATACAGACACTTTCCCATTTATAATATTAAGTATGGATGTTAAGAGGGGGTCGTACGAAATCCTCGAAAAGTGCATTCGGCGTTTAACAAATGCTGCTCACATTTCTAAATTAAATGAAATAAAATAAATGGAGTTATTATCTTAAAGAGTGTGTCTACAACTTTTGACTATTCAGAATCTCTAATTATTAAAGGTATAATAAATAAACCCACGCAAAGTTGACCTAAAATGAGAAAAACGTATGTCGCCGTTTAGTAAACTTTGTTAAAAAAATTCAATACTTTAGTTATAACATTAAGTGATTCTAAAAGCCAGATAAATGGACTAGAAGTTTTGAGGTTTTTTATATTTTTCCTCTCAAAGGCAACAAAGAAATTTTACCTTAAATTTAAACTATCGTAAAATTTCCATACATTCGCCATTGCTGTCAGAATTCTCCTTTCGATTAGATGCCGTGAGCGGCTCATCGGAGGCAGACGTGTCGCCGGTCGCTCCGCGTTGACAATTAAATTTGACAAATATTTTGACAGAAAATAGTGTACGTACACGAAAAACCATACCAGTGTAAAACTGTGCTCAAAATAAATAGGGTAAATCAAATATGTCAGGTGGAGATCCAATCTCATTTAAAATTTTAAGGTGCATGGCTTGTGCATAAAAAATAAATAAAAATATATCACATTATTAAAGAAAATAACGAACACAACCGAATGAGTATAAAAGATTTCATTATAGTTCGGTTAAATTGAAAAAAGTTTCATGTTTTGTTTTACTCATTGGAATACATTTTCATTACGCTGGTATTAACAGTACGTCATTTTAAAAATATATATGACAGTACCTATGTCAAATTTTGTCAACCAAACTTCACAGGTTGTATGTAAACAATTACAATTTAATTTATTTATACATATTCAGATACGTATTAATCGATTCTTACTTAGAATAGAAAAAAGGGGAATGCGAGCGGGTATAGGTATAGTGCTTCTGGTTCAAATTTAATTGTGTATATTATAAAAAAATGACTCAATTTCATTAAAGATTTACTCTGTGCATACCGCGAACACGTAACCGTAAGTTGAAAACAATAATAATTATAAATCACCTAAATACATCGTTGTTTACAAAGCGCTTGTTTTGAATGGCACTTCTCCACTCAACTAGACCAAATATTCATGGAACACCAGCTGGTGACTATGAACAGCCGTGCAAAAATATCTGATTTTCTATAGTGGGCCATAAGTATATGACGACATGTTCCCGGCAAAAATTTGTGATGCTCCGTGACCGGCAAAAACATCGTCTCTCTTTCTAGCGTCTCGCGAGCGTATAGCGTCGGGCCAACTGTATGGAAAAAGACGCCGCGTCAGCGCGGCTTAGCCATACAGTTGGCCCGACGCTACGATCGCAAGACGGTAGATGTGGGAGGGTCCTTATCCGCATACATATCTGATCGGGTCGCTTAAAAATATTTGATTCTTTATAAAAACCTAAATTACACTTTCACCCGCATAAATATCTATCCATTGTTAAAGCAAATATATATCTTACGGGCTAGAAATCATTAATATGTAATTAAAGTGCAATAATAAACCCTACCTGGTTGCCTTACAGCCGTAAATTGTATGAGGTGATTTGACAGTTTCACGAAAACGGTATAGACTTGTGTCATTGGATATGTCTGTCTCATCTGTTCTTAAATTATGACAAGTAAACTTATTGCAAATCTAGTATCAGAAGCCTTTATAGGTACAAGCTTTTATTCAACTTGCCTTGTTAGTAGGTATGTTAGTTTGAGTCAAAACGTAGAAGCTAAATTTGACCCACTTTCCGGTTTCCAATTGAGCTGAAATTTTGCACACATATGTAAATCAAGTGACAATGCAATATTATGGTATCATGGAGCTAATCTGATGATGGAGCAGAAAGGTGATCATAGGAACTCTGTTATGAAACGTCGTATCCCCATTGAGTCAGGGGTTTTAAGAAATATCTCGGAGAGCAATAAATATTTTTTTTGCAAAAAAAACTTATTATAAATTGGGAGGTGTAATTTTTTATTATCTCTTACATAGCATTAAGAAGAAAAATCGACCAAGAGCGCGTCAGTGTAGGGTTCCGTAGTTTCCGACATTTTACATAATGACAATTTAATAAATACCGTAATTTGGGGTGAAAAGGGTTCCGGGGGTATATAATGTTATTATATTTCTTGGCATATTCCTTCTATTTTCCGCAATCAAAGTAGGAAAATAATATATTATGTTTTTTTTTATTATTATTATTATTGGTATTTAGGACAACAGCCGTAAATATTCAACTTACATAGGTATTTTTACATAGTATTAGGCCAATAACAGTTATCTGTTGAGTGAAAAGTATTATACACAATATGTTACTAAAAAAAATGTGTTACATATTTAAAATTACAGTGAAAATGTGCAAGCCACACATTTTTATTTACAGTTTCATGTCTGTCAAAGTTGACGTTCAAATTTATTGGATTTTGACTCATTTTAATCGTTCATTATTCTTTTGAATGTGTATACACTTCTAAAGTTTATGTATAACAGAAAATCATAAGACATATTTTCATTTTTATAATGATTTTCATGAAGAAAGCGATGCAACTGTGTTGGGGAATTTTTACGGGATGAATAAATATCCGCGGCCTGAGGGGTGAATGGGATCAGGAATGGGGGAATCGGGTCGCAAAGGGGTGAATAGGTTTACGAAGGGGCTGATTAGGGTCGGAAGAGGGGTGAATTGGGATGTGTGGTCAATGCTTGTCACATTGTATAAAATATATATAACTTACCTAAAGTGGTATTTTTATGAATGACCTCTCTGTATATGGACGCAATTTATACGTCAATGTATTGCTTCGTAGTTAGACTAGATACAAGAAATTAACACTTAGAAATGTTAATCACACTTCTGTCTACCTCTACGTTTCTACTTAAGTCCGCAAAAATCACCCATGGTTGCTATAATATAGACGGATTACTTTAAAATAAAAATCATAAGTATGAAACTATACAACTAGGGAAGAAATAAAATTATTTTTAACCGACTTCAAAAAAGGAGGAGGTTCTCAATTCGACTGAATGTTTTTTTTTTTTTTTTTTTGTATGTATGTTATTCGATATCTCCGAGAATCGTGGACCGATTTTCAAAATTTTTTTTTTGATCGAACCGGTATAACCCCGAGATGGTCTCATTGGCACCAAGTCAGGGTCTGATGATGGGATCCTGGAGAAATCGAGGGAACTCTTCAAATGTTATAGGCACATGTAATGTTTTTAGTCTATTTTTCAAAGGTACACCAGTATTTACGTCTGATGGTAATAATTTTATGTGGCTGAGCTGATGATGGAAGGTCAACTCCTCAATGGTTAGGAGTTTAAGGATAATTCTTTCACTACTGTACATGTATTCGGACTGATACATATAATATCACTAGGAACCACTAAAAATCAACAAATAAATAAACTTTTTAACAAAAAATAAAACCGCCTTCAAAAATAAGCGCGTTACAAAACACGGAGAAACTAAAAAGCCAAAAATAATAAACCTTTCAATTCAGATTTCTTATCGTATTGCAATAAGCTAAACATCCAAATTATAAACAAATCAATTATTTTTGGAGTCGGTACCAGCCTGTGTATGGTTGGGTGGGGCAAACAGGCAATAGCAAGGCGACGAACAGGTCTAAACAGGTCTAGTAAACAGATGTTTAAAAAAATATTAAAGTCAACACTATTAGATAATATAACTGCCTAAGTAGTGGATTTTCAGTTAACATATCATGTCATGTAAATATTAGTGGGTAGGAATGCGTAGATATTTCGTTTCACGAGAGCGACATGTTGCAGATCGTAAGAACATATAAATAAGGTTCATAGACACTGCTGTCGTGAGACGAAGTAGGTACGCAAACGCATGTTAGTTGTAAGTTGCATTGTGGTTTGTGGTAAACAACTTAATTAAGGTAAAATATGTTTGAGAGCGCACTATTCGCCAACAAACTGGTTCCAGTTTGGCGAAAAGAAAAAAATGTAATATAGTCATAAGTTTTTTGAAATAAATAAATAAAAATAAAAAATAAAAATAAAAATTGGGCTACATAGTACATCGTTTTCTGAAGATTTTGGGTTCATGGGGTCGGAACGGGTATAACTAACGTAATTTATGGTGAATAGGGCCAAAACCGACTTTTGAACGTCGATAGCAGTTTTTTTATATGTGCCATGCTAATTTTTTACACAAAAAATCTTCCGGCAGTGTGAACTTCGGTTTGTCTTTGAAAATATGTCGTTTTATTTAGTAATTTTCGCTCACCCTAACGTTGGAGTGAATAGGGTCGGGAAGGGGGTGAATAGGGAAAAGGGTTGACTCTTTCGGATTGCGAACAAAATATGACCTGTCACGAGCGTATTATATTAATTTTACCAAAAAATAAGGATTTAATATGTTATGAGTGGTCGGTAATGAAATCTACACATATTATGATAACCCTTAACCAACCTTTATAGTTAGATGGTGCTCTGACGAGGTGAATAAGTAAGTATGGTCGTGGGCAGTGCGGATAACGTGTCAAAATATAAGCGTAGTTTGTTGCTATTTTTCATGTTTAAATAAACTTCTAAACGAACGTAGTGGGTATTAAAGTAAAAGGTTCACAGTGAATATTAGGTTGCCAGAAATGTGTTTAGCTATACCATTGTATTGAATTTTGTATCATAAAGTCAACCTAGGTATTTACTACTAATGATTTACTCTGTGGGGTGTCTTTGATCACTTGCATGGGGTAACATTGACCATAATGACACATAGTTAATTATTGTCTGATTTTGTCACGGTACTTGTTGAGGCTGATAATTTGATCGCTTCTTGTGATAAATATTGAAATAATTGTAAATAAAGTTGGTTTTTCGAAGATGTTAATTTTTATTCTTGATCAAAGTAACCCCAAAATAGCGTTAAAGAGTTGTAATATTTGACTGCGAACCATTTTTTTTATCTTTTCTTGACATAAAATACTTTTGTAAGGGATTGCATTCGATTATCATTAAAAAAAATATATAGTGTATCAAATTAACCCCAATGTCAGTTTATGTTTGATCACATCGTTTTTTTTCTGCGTACATTATTTTATTTATTTATTCCTTATTGCACATAAAAAAAAAAGTACAAATGGTGGACATAATGCCTTAAGGCATTCTCTACCAGTCAACCACTGGGTTAAAAAGAAACATTTCATACGTGCAGGCATCGTGACAGAAAACAATAATCCTGATATCACTTATTTTGTTACCTTTTTAGATTTTTAGCAGGAAATGACCGAAAAAGTCCCATTTTTTTTCTTCCTTAGTTACGTTACGTTGACCAATTTTGAATTTATACTTCTCTAACTCCTACATTTAATGGGTAAAAATACCCATTAAATGTAGAAGCTAGAGAAGTTTAAATTCCCAAATTGGTCAATGTAACCCCAGTTTACGGTAGACACCGTCAACCTATTCTAATAATTCTCTTTTTATTTGAAAGAAAATTCGTTACGATAATATGCATATAAAATATGCAATCTAAGATAAAAATGCTTTTCATATGAACTATATAGTTACAAACTTAGTTCAGATTTTTTTGTACAACTTTTAAAAATTGTTCTACCTATCAAGTTCAAAATAATTTTCCTAGAAAGTCTTTTTTCTACTCCCGAACTATTATTCGTCATTTACAGGGTCGTGCATAGATCTTTAAAACCCTACATAAAAGTCTATTCCCCAAAGCCAGTGTCCGCCGGCTTTCCGCGCGTGCGCACTATCGAAAAAACTGAAAACGCATTGTTTGGCTCTGTAACCATGGCAACGCCTTATAACGATACGGCGCGCGTGCGCGGGAAGGCTTTGGGCAGCTGAGCTGACAGTGCAAACCTTTGCGTCAAAATACAGGAAACAGTGTGAATTTCACGAAAGTTATTCAAGAAACCTATTAAAAACTAAGTGCATGGTCGTAGAAAAAGTATTGTATGCAACGGTGTTTAACTGAGTCAAAAAATACTCGTGCCGTCTTAATAACAATTTTCGGCTTCGCCTCAGATTGTTACCCACGCCACTCGTCTTTTTTGATCTCCTTTAAACGCCTGTTGCATAAAATACTATTTAAAGTTCTGCTTTTGAGATTTTTTCATATTTGAGAAAACAGCCCTTATGGCCTGAAATACGGCATACGGCAGTGATATTGACATTGACATATGCTTTTTCGTATTTTGATGGTATTTTGACTGCACTGTATTTTTTCCATGCTAATTTGAACCTTATCTCTGAGCGATGTTTTTTAATTTTCAGTTAGGTACATCACAGATGTGTATGACATGACATCTAGGTATTTAGCCATTTAAAAGAAACTACAAGGGGCTTTACAGACGTGGCGACTGCAACTGGTACAGGGCCTAAACCATAATTTAAAATTATATTGTGATTTTTATATGTATTTGTGGTTTATTTAATACTAAGTATGAGTTTCAACATTTTCAACTCAAGGAACTGAAATTAAGAGAAGGGACTCGGAAATTGGGTAAGATCAAGAGTCTGATGCAGATGCCGATGGCAGTATTGGATAAGATAAGATATGCGTCGATATTCCCTGTCTTTCTTTGTGTCTCTGACATGACTGCTGTTAGGTGTACTCTATTCATTAGGTTTTTATTTTATACACATACTTTATTTTTGTATCAAAATAAATGATAAATTGATAAAAAACCTAACGACCAAAAAGAATAAAGTACCTATCTGTTAGTCTTTAATACACCCCGCATATACGTAATGCACAGCACTAATGTTTGCGGGGATATGCGGGGATAGGCAGGCTGACGATTTTTAATCTAAGTATAGAAAAGTAACGCAAAATGAAGTGCAAAGTAATTTGAAATACACCTAGATAAACAATCAATTGAATAAGGAACGTTATCTACATATTTAGGTAAATTTAAGTCACATGAGACATGAACAGAGAAGGAAAGCTAGATGATGCGTATTTTTTCTCTGTCTTCTTGTATGCTACCTTTTTTACAGTTTTAATTTCTCAAAGGAGGTCAGTAGTTGACTACAAACTCAAAATAACACTCTTGAAAAAAATTAAGGGTCACTGACCTTTCACAGTAAATTGAGGTAGTGTGAGTGAAGGGTGTTTGTGTGTGTAATGGGGTAATTTGACAGATTCTGAAAATTCTCCCTGCTCTACCCCCTCTTAACAGTGCCGCCGGAAGCGCCGTGGCAGGTAGATTCGGTGCCGTGGCGCGCGCTGGCGGTCGGCGGCGGGGTGCTGACATGCCTGCTGCTGGCGGCTGCCGTGCTGCACCGGCGCTGCACGCCGCGCCTGCGGCTGCTGGCGCGCCGCGCACGCGCACTGGCCACCACGCCTGCTCAGAGAGCTCGAGGTAATTCTCATACCTATCCTCAGGCCGTTTTCACATTATCCGATCCGATATCGGATGTCGGAAGGATTTCAATAGAAAAAATCCAAGATGGCGCCTGTAATGTATGGGATATCGGTCCGACATCCGATATCGGATCGGATAATGTGAAAACGCACTCAGGGTTACACTCCATTTCACCTGTACCATCTCGAGCTAGTAAGCTATGATGAGCTAGCGGCTATAAAAACGAACAAAAAATAAGCACTCCCGTGCAAATAAAAGAGACACGGCGATATTGATAGTTCACCGCTGGACGAGTAACTATAAACATTGGCGTGTCTCTTTTATTTACACAGGATTATCTTTTGTTCGTTTTTATAGCTTATAGTTTACTAGCTCGCGGTGAGACCAGTGCCATAACAGTCATAACATACATGGTATGAAACAAAAGAATACAACCTTTGCTTAGAATTTATTAAGGACTAGTTTTTGCCCGCGGCTTCGCTCGCGTTAGAAAGAGACAACAAGTGGCCTATATCACTCTCCATCCCTTCAAATATCTCCCCTTAAAAAATCACGTCGATTCGTCATTCCGTTTTGCCGTGAAGGACGGACAAACAAACAGACACACACACTTTCCCATTTATAATATTAGTATGGATTATAGACACTTTGTCCTAACTCAAGTACGTTTCTCAAAAATTAATAAAAAACCGTGAACCGGGACTTATTCCGTGCTAAAAGGGGGGGTTGCGTCAGGGGCCGAGGAGGGGACGCTAGTGTGCGCAAAGCACAATACCCCAAGGATCAGAAGTGCATTAAATTTTGTTTTTTCGAAAAAACGCACTATTACTGAATCACTATGACTTGTAGGTATTTACTTACCTAAACTAAATCCATTATTTTTACATGACTGTCGCTTGCCCTTGATGTCTTGGACTCAGTAACGGGTGAGGCTACGGAAGTACACCTAAAGCCGAAACAAAAGGACTTAAGCGATGTTGTATTAGGTACTTTTGTGCCAATCTATATTTACTGACATGATTTCGGTCTTTAGCACAAGGGAGCAAAATGACAAATTTACGGCAGTTGAAGATGGAAATTATTTTGCCACCATGTGACACATTTTGCTTTTCACATCACCTATGAGGAAACTTCAAAATATTAATGATTAGCTTTTGCCCGCGGCATCGCTCGCGTTAAATTCGAAAATTGCGGATAGCTCCAAACAAACGTTTACTCCCCCCCCCCATCTTAGGGAAGTGGGGGGTTAGAAAGAGACAAAAAGTAGCATATGTCACTCTCCATCCCTTTAATTATCTCCACTTAAAAAATCATGTCAATTCGTCGCTCCGTTTTGCTGTGAAAGACGGACAAACAAACAGACACACTTTCCCATTTATAATATTAGTATGGATAGCTACCTAATGCACTTCATGTACAAATAGTACACACTTCGACGTATAACCAATTGACAAAAAAATATCGTGTGCAAACTATTGTTATTATGTTAATATTTAATAATTACTGGCAACAAAATCCCTACAGTAAGTATTACTTTGCCCCCTTGTAACAGAGAAGAAAGTCCCTTTTCCGAATGGGTGATGTGAAAGGTACCTACTTTTTTTTGGGCTCGTCGGTATAAATAGATTCTGCCACAGAACTATATTTAGATAGAAGAAACAAGTTCATCTATTTGTATAGGGGCCGAGCGTGTCAAATTTTGTACTGAAGTTGTTTCTTGCCTGTAATTTTAAATATGTCTCAGGCTCTTGATTGTTCATAATTTTTGTGTTGTTTCAATTGAATATCACGTAACGAGGCATTTTTTATGTTTTGATTGACTTCAACTTACAAAAATTGACGCCCGAAAGCTGCAAGCTGCGATTAAAGACGGACAACTCAGTGGATTTCACTGAGTTCATTTGACACGCTAAGTAGATACGTTTGCTTGATCTATGGTATATATGACATCTGTGGATTCTGCTGTTGCTTGTTGTTGTAATTAATTAGTTATATGAAATGAAATAATGATGAAATAAATAATAATAATAGGGGCCGTCTTACATCGATCGACTTTGCCCGAAACTACTTAAACAAAACTCGTGCTATGGGTACATTGGGTACCATGCAATGCGATAGTGTACCATACATATGTACCTATACATACAGATGTAGTGCGAACAGATTTGCCTTCGTATTGTTACGGAAACTTACGAACGTGTCATGCTATTTCAGTCAGTCTCAGTACAAGATGTACTGACATTGACTGAACTAAACTAGCATGACAAATACGAACGTTTCCGAAGGAAAGCCTTTTCGCAATACATCTGTACATATGTAGGTACGTACTTACTTTCATAGAAAACACTCGTGACTCAAATCCCTCAAATCTGTGTCCATTACACAAGTATTTATTTTATTTAAACTTTTCACAGTAAAAAATGTACAAAAGGCGAACTTAATGCCAGAATGCATTCTCTACCGGCTAACCTTTGGGCCAAACAGAGATCTATAAAAGCTGCAGGAAATATCGCAATGACGAGAAATGGAATACCTACTAAATAACCATAAATGATTATGTATATTATACAGCATACTATTATATATATAGATAGATAGATAGATACATTTATTGGTACTAATCATACACCGTCAAACACTGTTACAATTATGTAAAAAATAAATAAAAAAATACAATCTTTCAAACAAAATTCCAATAAAATGATGTCTAATTTGATCTAAGGAACTTGATGCCATTTTGTACATTAAAAAATAAATAATAATAGTAATGATCAGAAAAGTGATATCAATACAATAATTACAACACAATTCGAAAATCAATGAAATTACAATTAAAAATAATAATAATAAATAAGAATTCGTAAATACAATTTTATTATAGCATTTTAGGTCATGTTTAATTTTTAGCTAAATTTTCATTCATCAAGGAATTCATTTATTGTGTAATAGGCCTTCATTAGGCAATACATTTTCAACTTATGTATAAATTGGCGTTCATTGTCAACATTTTTGATAGCTTCAGGAATCTTATTGTACACTTTAGCGCCCATTACCTTGAGAGACTTGCCCGTTTTCTGCAGTCTATGTGCGGGGACTGCCAGCCCCAGTTTCCTCCTTGCGAAGTTACTTCGTGCTAAGGGGAATTCATTCGGGTTCCTTCTCACATACTTAGCCACCTCGACGATATAGAGAGAAGGCACTGTCAACACTCTGAGGTGAATGAAGAGTGGCCTGGCCGTCTCATCTGGAGGAACTCCGCATATAAGGCGAATAACTTTTTTTTTAATCAAAAACGGCCTGTCTCTGTCAGCCGCTAAGCCCCATAAATCTATTCCACTGGTCAGGTGTGTATGGAAGTAGGCATAGTACGCAGTCATTAAATTTTGCCGTGTTAACGTCCGCTTTAGGCGAGATATAGCATAATAGGCAGAGTTGAGTTTCAAACATACGGCGTCGATGTGCTCCCCCCATTGCAAACCTTTATCGAACGTGAAACCTACATAACGAGCATGGTGCACAGGTTCAATTCGATCGCCATCGACATTGATATCGAGTGTCGACTACGCTACACAGCTGAGTGAAAAGTGTATTAGGTTTGTTTTACTTATATTCAGTTTCATGCCGTTGACGTCAAACCAAAATTGTAATTTAAGTGTAATGTCTCTAATGTTACTCTGTAGCTCCTCGTGGTCGCATCCGTGAACTATTGCACATATGTCATCTGCATACATAATAAACTTTACGATTGGACTTTGGAATGGGAGGTCATTCATAAGTAATGTGAATACGGTGTTCCCTACATTGGAGCCCTGGGGAACCGACCTGTCACCGATAGATCCTGGATCAGACCTGACACCATCCACTTCCGTTATTTGGTTCCGGTTTGCTAAAAAGGACCGCACAATATCTAGGGCCGTTCCACGTATGCCGTAATGTTCCAATTTTGCAGCTATAAGTGTATGATCGACCAGATCAAATGCGCGAGAGGGGTCAAAGAAAATAGCGGCAACGTACCTTCTTGACTCCAAATGATCTAGAATAGTTGCAAGCAATTCGCGCGCTGCACCCACTGTAGATCGGCCTTCTCGGTAGGCATACTGCTCCTTGCTGAGGGCCCCATTCATGCTAAAGAATCTAACTATTCTGTCGCAGAGACCTGTTTCAAAGACCTTGGAGGGTACAAGGGATATTGGGCGGTAGCTTTTCATTACATCTTTGGCACCTTTTCCCTTGTAAACCGGAGTCACCTTTATATTCTTAAGCGAGTCTGGGTAGTGACCATTTAGAATGGAGTAGTTAAAGTGCTCACACAATCCATCAATGAAGTTTAAAGGTAGGTTGTGTAGAATAGACGTCGGGATACCATATATGTCTTTGGTTGTTTTAGCTTTAGTTCTCTTTATTATATTGAATACCTCCTGAATTGTGAATGGTGCCACAAACATGGTAGACGCCTGAAAGGGGCATGTAGCACGCAGCAGGCGCACCGCGTCCGGCAGGCTAGGCCCGAAGGTCGTGCATTTATTGTGGAAACGGAAGAAAATAATTTCTGATGTTACAGTTCATGTTTTTGTTTTTAGTTTATTGGAGAAACAAAAACAGATCGTGTGACGTGTAGTTAATTAAGAAAGAACATTTTAATTGGAGCTTAGTATTTTAACGTTGAGTCGTTAAAGGACAAAATGAGAGCCTTAGTGCGTTTTCACATTATCCGATCCGATATCGGATCTCGGACCGATATCCCATACATTACGGCCCAATTTTGGATTTTTTCCATTGAAATCCTTCCGACATCCGATATCGGATCGGATAATGTGAAAACGCTTATAAATTTATTTATGATGCAAAAGTATGAATTCAGATTTCAAAGAATGATGATCAAATCAAAAGCTCTTGAACGACAGCGGCGGTGTGGGATATTCTCGGAAGCGCGCCGGCCTCCATTGCCGGTAGAGATGGGTAGGGGTGAGTAAATACTGAGTATTTACTCGTAATTTACTCAAAGCACCGAGTAAATACTCGTATTTACTCATTTGGGTGAGTGGAAATTGTTACCTAAAAATAATTTAAAAAATGAGATTTAAGTACTTAGTCGTCTTTATTTTAACTGTGTGGACATGTTTAAATGATATTTACATTATTAGAAGCTTATGGGAGTCTTAGTTTGTCGAAAAAGAGGTAATCATTGTGAGAAAAACATAGTGATAATGTTTAGTTAGCAGTTTTGTTTTAAAAAAGCAGGTATTTACAGTAAAAGTATGAGACTTAAATTAAATTGATGTTCTAGATAACGGCATGACGTTCGGAAGTAATTGTTAATGTGGCACTTACGACCTTTTATTAAGGGTTTTCTAAAGAAAACTCAAAAATGGCTCAGCTGATGACGTTTAAAGTACTAGTTTTGTATTTTGTATTATATGGGCAATAATTTGACGGTTTCTGGATATTTTTCCAACAACGAATTCGAAAGTTATAAAGGTATAAACATTATTTCGGCCTTAATTATCGTTTTATTCCAAAACTGTTCATATTATTAACAAACTTTTTTAGAAACATTCAATTAATTTTTAAAGACCTATCAGATGATGTATAACACACTGGTAATTTCTGAATTTTATTTTTGTGAAAAATAGTTACATGTATGGAGAGCACGTCTTTAAAATAAAATTAATATAAATTTGATTACTTAACTTAGTAGCCGATAAAAAAATACACCAATATTTCTAATTTGTATTTCCATTTCAGCACGCTAAATAGTTTATACCCACCAATTTGAGTAAAAACGAGTAAATACGGGTATTTTGAGTAAATACTGAGTATTTACTCGATATTTACTCTTGAGTATTTACTCACTACCCATCTCTAATTGCCGGGCATACAAACACTTGGACAACAATTGAGCCATAAAATTAACTGCCACGTTCCCGTAACAAAAGGATGCTCTCTACCTGAACAAAAAAATAATCCCCTTTTACCTATGAGGAAATAATTATCGATTGTAAGGTTGTAAGGTATCTAGGAGGATCCTTTGGTAGGTACTGACATAATAACCTATTCAGTAATGTTAAGTAATTATTTAGACATGCGCCGTCTGATATTTTACGCTAACTTTTATGTTGTTCTTAAGGATATTTCACTCTTATCGATTATATCGATTAATTAAGTATTGGGGACTTCCGGTTCGGCTGCCATCTTAGTGGCACGTGTCGCGAATAATTTCTCCTTCTTTTGCTCATTAATGTTGTTTAAAGTGTAATATCGATAGCTTATTATGCAGTAAACTAATGTTATAGTGAGAAGCTGATGAAGAATTAATCTCGAAACGCGTTTAGCCCTTTTTTGTCATCGACGGCCGATAGTCCACGTGCCCTTGTAAAATCTAGCTATCAATTTACAAGTGCCAACTACCGAACAACGTCGCACTTACCCTGACACTGGCAAAATAGTCCCACCAAATGGGACTGAGGCCATTTTTATAAAAAAAAAAAATTAAGTATTGTACATGAAATCGAAATTTGTTTTAGGTACTCGAATTTAACAAAAAGCGAATAAAGCTGATCAATACCAGGTGGTTCCTGTTAGTGAACCTAACGACGTGTTGAATTTAACGAAAAACAAAACAAAACGACGGTTTTAGTAGGTGCAAAGGCCCCTTATAAAAATAACTAACGTTCTGGGTGCTTATGCTTAACCTAGACGCGAATACATACATATACTTAGTTAGGGTTATAGCTAACTATTTAAACGCTAATTAGGTACTGTCTCTGTGTTATTAGTGACAGTGAGACTCAAAAATCGGCCCCCTGACTCTATATTATACTCGTATTAATGAAGGTTATTTTTATTCAATGTAGGTACATATACTTGATATAAGGTGTACTCGGGTAATTCCGAACGTCGAAAACCGTCGGCAAATTCCGAAAAGGGACCCTTATTACTATGGAATCACGGGTGATTATCATTTGAATTTCGGAATTTTCCGACGGCTTTCGACGTTCGGAATTACCCGAGTACACCTTAATTATGTTTAGTACCTGTAGTTAAATGCTCAAATGAAGGAAGATGGCTATACAAATGAGTTTCTTAGAACTCGGACGTTTACAAAAAACGTGTCAGATCTTTATTTGTTTAAGACGATACAGCTAGGAGGCGTCAATTCTCCATACAAATGCTCTCGACTATTTCCTCCCTGGTTTTTGAAGATAGAGCAAAGATTTTTTCAGCGCAGATTATTATTATTTTTATCTGTGTCGGTCCGTTTTGATTTTTTTAATATTCTTATTTTTAAAGTCGCTAGAGCCCGTCAAAAATTAAGAGTTTTAAATGATTCACGGTTATTTTCATTAGACTTATATCATGATCACGGAAAACATTCCCTGATCATGATGCATGCAACTGCGTCGAAATATCGGGAGCTCAACAAAAATCAAAAAGGTAATCACGGTCTATGTCCCGGTCAATATATTTAAGTCCATCAAACATTACCAAACACGGTCTTATTGATTATGGCGCAAAAAAAGGTTTGGTATTCAAAATTGGTCACAATCATAATTAGCCAAAAAAAACTAAACGGTCCGACACAGATTATTTAATTGTTATTCAGATTCTCAAATTTCGTTACGATTGATTAAGTTTTGAAGGAGGAAACAGTCGAGATCGGAACCTCGATTTTAAAGATTTTTTCGCAATATCTTTGAACTGAGTTGTTCTGGATGGACTATTTTTTTTTCGATAATTCTAGTTAATAACACTAGTATATTGAACTAAAATTCCCAAATTGAAAGGGGGACTCCTTTCCGTTTTAGCATTACCTATCGCTCCTGTAGCGTCTTAAGCTGCTTAATGGTTGAAGGAAACCGTTTATTTACCGTGCCGGGTTCGAATCCCTGTGAGGGCATCTATTTATGTGATGAGCACAGATATTTTTTCGTAAGTCATGGATGTTTTCTACGTATATAAGTATGTATTTATCTATACATATATGTAAGTATATCGTTGCCTAGCACCCATAAATAGTACAAGCTTTGCTTAGTTTGGGGCTAGGTTGATCTGTGTAAGTAAGGTGTCCCCCAATATTTATTTATTTAATTGTTTATTTATGTATCATGTCAAATTAAATACATACTAAGAAAAAGTTATACCTAAACTACTTACATATGTAAATTAAACTAACACTAAATATAACTTCAATGAACTAAAGTATGATCTAATAAATAAAAACCCCAAATTGAACTATTTAAAATCAAAATTCCCTCTTCGGCAGTGTTCCGTACATGCTGGCAGCATTACCTCGCTGAATCGCAATGGTTATGCGCTGCGCACTTTAATAATTATTGTATTTGTTCATACATTTTGTATGGCGGTAACGGAATGGAAGGTTTGAAAAATGTATGAAAATCTTGGGACATTTTTTTCTCCTATTAGGATCGAAAGACCTCGACCTCGGTATGAATCGTGTAAAAAATACCCATGCTACAAAAAAAGAGTGGGGTGGACAACTTCAAATGGCCCAGTTTCATGTGCTCTCACGCTTCTGTCTACCCAGTTTGGGAATACAAGCGTGAGTATAATCAGACATCGTACATTTTGTACCAATTTCATTGCAACATATGGCATAACTAAACATTTTCTTGGTAGATGATAAATTAAGGTCCATAATACATACTCCTAATTAACTATTCCTGCTAGATTCGGACACACCTCTATAACGCGACAATGCCGCTCCGAAATTGCTAGAAAAGTCTGGTTATTATAATGCATGAAAGCGTATGCTCTGCACTCATATAATGTACGTATATGTTTGAATATACAGTGTGGAAAAATCGAATGCCACATGGATGGCAACTACAATACTTTAAATATTGTAAATAGCCATAGCTGGGCATTAACTCGTTAATCCGTTAATCGTTAATTAACGAAGTTAACATTTTGGTTAACGGATTAACTTTTAAGTTAACTTTAAAAAATGTTAACGGATTCGTTAACTTCCGTTAAATTTCTTCGAGTCCGTTAATCGTTAATCCAGTTCCGCACGCGCCGAGTAAAATTTGCTCTGACCGCTACTGTAAAAGCCCGGAGTACGGCAAAACCTAAGATTTTCACGTAAATTCACAGTCTACAGACAAATTGGTGCCTTTGGATCACTTGTTCGAGACCTGCCAAAGTTTATTAGTCCTACTGCACCCATCACTAACTGCGAAATAGAATGTAAATCATCATGCATGTCTCAAAAATCACGGAACCGACGTATCAAGCCAGAGTGCAGAGTTCGGCGGGCCGCGCTATCTACCAAGTTACCGTGGATCACAACTTCGATTAGAGGTGTCTCAATCCGAGAAACCTACGCACCATGACTAAGGGGCCGTCCATAAATTACGTCATTCTAAATTAGGGGGGGGGGGGTTTGGTCTGCGGATGACGGTAAATGATAGATGGGGGGGGGGGGGGGGGTGTTTCGAAATTGACGTCATTCTTATTTATTTATTTATAGTTTATTTTTCACGTACAAAAAGATTATTTCTAAAAAGAAATTTCTTCCAGCACACCTAGTAAGTGAGACTGCAAATGTGAGAGGCGGCTAAGGCGCATACAATACTAAAATAACTCATAATAAACATACATAAGTAATGCAACATAAATGTACACAAATACAGTAATAACTACAGATAAAATACTCTAACAATAATATTACATATAATACTAGCTGCCCGCCCCGGCTTCGCCCGTGGTACTTAAATGTATTATACATATAAACCTTTTTTAAGAATCAGTCTATCTATTTAAAAAAACCGCATCAAAATCCGTTGCGTAGTTTTAAAGATCTAAGCATACATAGGGACAGACAGCGAAAGCGACTTTGTTTTATACTATGTATTTATATTATATTATAAGTAGTTATATTATATCAATGATTATTGCCAAAGTAAAAATAATAAAAGATGATTCTATAACCAAGTGTTTTAATCATATAATACCCTATTTTTCTCAAATCTGCAATGTTTTATTTTGTCAAACTGGTAATGACGTCAATTTTGGGAGAAGGGGGGGGGGGGGGGTCATTAAGATATGACGATAGGATGATTATAGGGGGGGGGGGGTCTAAAATCTGAAAAAATCGATGACGTAATTTATGGACAGCCCCTAAGACCGCATGATTGACCCAATAAAACATATAAAACCTAGAATTTACCAAACCAACGTCGATATAAGTCCAAATAGAATATTTATTAACATTTCGCTGTTACCAATTGGCAGCTGGGATTTTTTAAGAGATTTTGGCGAACTTCGGGCTTTTACAGTAACATATAAACTTACGCAAATACTAAATAGTTCATAAATGATGCAACTAGCAACAGTAATATTATATTTTTATAGCGATTAACGGATTATCGATTAACTTTAACTTCCGTTAAATTTGTTGAAATGTATCGCTTTAACGATTAACGAAGTAAACTTTTATAGCAACGGATTAGCGATTATCGAAGTTAACTATTTGATTAACGGTGCCCAGCTATGTAAATAGCACATTTTGCGTAAGGGAGATTTTCCTTTGTTTTTAAAAACAATACATTCTGCATTTAAGGATTTATGAAAAATCGCTTGCCTCAGTCGGGACTCGAACCGGTCAAACGTGCCGTATTTTATGATGCAGATTGAAAGGGTTACTAGTAAGGTTAATTTTTCTCTAAATAACAAATACAATCAGAATAACGGAAGGCTATGAAAACTAACAATTACCTTGCATTTCACGTGACGGGTGAGATCAAATTTAAAAGGTAATTGTAGTAGGTAAAGTAAATAGAGAAAAATGAACCTTACCAGTAACCCTTTCAATCTGCATCATAAAATACGGCACGTTATTTTTTGTCACATTTGACCGGTTCGACGAGTCCCGACTGAGGCAAGCGATTTTTCATAAATCCTTAAATGCAGAATTTATTGTTTTTAAAAACAAAGGAAAGTCTCCCTTACACAAAATGTGCTATTTAAAATGAAACATGTAAATTGAATTGTAAACTACCTTAAATATTGTACAATATTTAAGGTAGTTGCCATCCATGTGGCATTCGATTTTTCCACACTGTATAACAACATACAATTCAATTTACATGTTTCATTTTGGTAATAAGCAGAATCATTTCATAAATTATGGTTGTTGTTACTTTTTAAAGTCATTGTAGTTGTTGTAATGTTAAATATCGATGTATGTATGTATTTGTCTATACATATACAATATACATGTATTAATATGCCGATGTAGTCTGATTATAATTGATATGAATTAGAGTGGCATGGCAATGACAAACTACCCACACGTATTGTATCGAGCTGTTGAAATAATACCACATAGGATTGGTTTAATTAAGTTATCTTATGCAGAACGTGCACTAAAAAGTAGCTGGATATTAAAAGTTTTTTTTTTAAATCAGCATGGCAAACATATGATGCGTGATGACTACCTACAGGTACCTACTACCTACCTATCCCACTCTAATTACATATAAGTATTACTCGTATAGTTGCAAGAAGACGGGTAGAATATCTCCGGGCGGGCGCAATACTGTCACGCCTATCATGTGCTTACCATGTTGCTGTGAGACAAGTTTCTAAGAAAGACCGGGTATTAGAATACTGTGTGGGTAGTTTGACGAGGCAAGATCAAGTTAGAGTAATAATGTAAATTGTGTACAGTGCTGGACAAGGAGTTCGATGTCCTGGTGTGCTGGACGCCCGTGGACCGCGAGCTGGTGCGCGGCGCGCTGCTGCCCACGCTGCAGCACAAATATAAGTACCGTCTGCACGGCGTGCAGGTGCCCACCGAGCCCGACAACTGTGAGCTTCCTACTACGTTTCATTTTCATACTAATAAGAAAAGTCATGGCATGATTTGTGGCTATTTAGCTGGATTATTCTCGTACCCTGTATGTTTTTCCAACTGGAAATCAATAATTTAAAAAGGACACTTCACACAGGGATCTGGTAGACTAGGAGCTAAAATTGATGAATTGCAGGGTACTATGAGCTGGAAGGCGAGTGCGCGCGGTGCCGGGCGCTGGTCGCCGTGCTGTCGCCCGCGCAGTACTCGCCCGCGCAGCTGCTCACGTGCCTGCGCCAGCTGCGCGCGCTGCCTGTGCCCCCTGTCGTCGTCCTGCTGCAGGTACGTAATCAGCCACTAATCGACGTCTACCTAAGGGCCACCTCCCTGACGTCGTAGTTTTAAAGAGAAAGTCATATTCCATTTACCAAAATAATATAATCGCTAAAACGTATTTAATCATTCTTTTTCGTTCACTTTTTATTAACAGGATCTGCCGAACCTCAAACGCGAAGCCAAAGATTCAGGAGAAACTTTGGTGAATATTTTGCGTCGCACGCGCCTGATCCCCTGGCGCAGTTTGCAGGACCGCGAGTTCTGGACGCAGCTGCGGCTCGCTCTGCCGCTGCCGCCGCCGTCGACGCCGACCACCCCGCAACACGTCAGTATTCATACGACTCACTATCAGTAGGTAACAACCCCTACGATGGTGAAGTTATCATTGCGACTTTCATTGCCATTGCCGCACGGAATAGTTATTTGTTATACAAGGGAGCAAAGTTGTATTTTAACCGAGTGTGGAATTGCAACACGAACTTGCGAATGGGTAGGGTTGAACTACGAGCGAGCGAATGGATTCTATGGTTGAACCACGAGCGAAGCGAGTGGTTCAAAAATAGAATCATGAGCGAAGCGAGTAGTTCAAAAATAGAATCCTGAGCGTAGAGAGTGCTGAAATACACACGAGTTAAAATAACTTTGCATCCCGTGTGTGTGTTTCACCTCACTAAAGCGAGGAAACGCGCAATAAAAACAACTGGAACATAATTGCACAGAAATAAGTCAATTTGCGTTTATTACATTTTCCACGAAGCACCGACCGACACCACAAAAGTTTCAAATTAAGAATCAAGAAGAAAAATCTATTTGGGTGCGTTCCGTTTCACGCGTTTTGAGATTGCAATGTTACTTAAGGTGCGTTCTGAATAAGTACAATAGAAGAGTCAAACATACAATTTTTTGTACGATTTCAAGTGTCTTATGGTAAAATCATGTTATAAAATTATTTGTATTTTATGTTTTTAGTCGGATACAATTCGATATGAAATTATTTTTACGTTCGCATCACATGATTTGTTAAGACAATTTAAGCACAGGGACAAAATTGTCCTGTCTGGGAGATGCCTTTACAAGAAATTATATTTAAAAAAGTAACTAATGACACGTTCGGATTTCAAATATTCTTTGCACTCTTGTGGATAAAATGCGATTTTGCTATCTGTTTTAAAAAAATAAAAAAGTCCTTTCCAAGCTAGTGAGGTGAAAAGTAATAAACTTAGCCAATGCGAATTAAAACAATTAACCAGTGCGGATTGATTAACATTCATTAACATTCTACAGACTTTCCAGATCCTGATCCAAGCTGAAAGTGACTACAATACGAAATCCCGATCTGGTAGTCTTACAGCTCTCGTAGTGTAAACTATCGACGAGGCCCAAAAGAATTCCAAGCAAGCTGCGAATCGGGTGGACTTCGACCAACGGAACTAGCACTACAATGAACCAAATTTACCTAGTGTCTGTTACTTCTTACTTGTTCTCGAATAAAAATATTCATATCGGGAGGCTAGGATAATATACATCCATGAGCAAAGGAATCTGCATAAGTAGTTATAAGTTTACAGAATTACTAATCGAATTGACTCATAGCAATGCTTGTGAATGAATCTACTTAGGTATGTAACATTTTAAGCCTATCATGTCACTGTCTATTAGTTTTACGTATACGATGATAACGCCCTTCTACCTACTTACTTTTTGAAAGTTATTTGTGGTGAGGGTGAAGTGAATATTTAAGTAATTAATTTATTGTCTAATTAATCAAGCCGTCTCAATATTATCTAAACGGTCCAAAAATGTGGCTGCTGATATGCCATGCGTGATTCGTGATGTGTCGCGATTGTGGTGTCATTCCATTTAATCAGGTTAATATTTCTGTAAGTAGTGTTTAGAAACTCTATAGAGTACAGTAAATACAGTTGAACTGAGCTTCACTTTGTCGGTATTATAGACAGTTTTCAAAGATCTCTATGTAGGTAATCCTAATATCAATTAAAGCACTTGCGTATATTCATTAGTAGGTACCTAGGTGTACCAATAAAATTAGATACATGCGTAAATGTATTATAGAAATAAAAACGTTACTATGTGCCAAAAATTTCGACATTTTACATTATTATAATATCTTTACAGTACCTATATAACGCATGAGTACGAAAATTTTCGATTTTTTTTTATATTTCTTAGAATCGTTGTGCTACAAGTTTTTGAACTTACCAAAAGACTGAATTTAAGATATCACAGGGTAAAATTCAATAGCTATCCGTCGTCCGGTGGCTCGTTCACATCGTACACAATTTTATTGTACCTAAAGCAACCATAAAAGGACATTTTATTTTTATTTACTAAATCAAGTATTTGCTCAAAAGTATTCAGTTGTGTTTATTTCGTGTGCACGACAAAATTGATCCCTTTTATTATCTCTCTCGAAATTGAAATATGTTGAATTGTACCTATACTGTAAGACGTTGTTTTTGTTTTAGTTATTTTATTTAGAATAATTATGTGTAAGTATTTCACTATTGTAATGTAGGTAAATACCTAGAAGGTAGGCATACCACAATGTCCAATAACTCAATGACACATGTTTAATCATTAGATATTCGCTGTACCTATTAAAGTGTATACATGTATGTAAAATTCCCTTTTTACCTAAATATTAAATATATTTATTGTAATTTCGGTCATAGATACATTGACCCTTTCCGGATTTTGTAGCAAGACTGTTTAAGTTCACAGCCTACCAACACGTAATTTGTACACTCCGATTATGTAAGCAGCAATTTACAATACAATAAGTACCTATACCTACAGCTCTTTAGATCATTGCATGGACCTTTACAAATCACAATAATAGTCTATCAATATGTATTTGGTGTACCGTGTACCGGTGTTTTACATGCACGAGTGCATGTTTTGCCATAGGTACGATATTATTATATTTTCGGAAACTTTCCTATTTGTCGTGCTACTTCAATCAAGTTCAATCCTTTTGTACAGTCGAGTTCAGAAATATGGGTACATTTTTTACTTTCTTGCAACGAGTTAAGGTTAAGTAACCTGTTAAAGAAATGCACACATATCTATGAACTCTACTGTACCTACTTATACAACGTGTGTATTCCATACGGGCGAATATATGTTTTTTTTTAATAGGTAAGATATTTTTTTTTTCATACATAATAATTCAGCACGCAGTGTATTATGTCCACATCAATTAGTGTACCTACCTAAACGTCATTACAACATGACGTTATGTCATGTCAAATTAGGTTGGACAGCGTAGATTGCTGCTTGGCCAGATTTAAAAAAATAATTAGGTACTCTTAAACATTTTTTAACAAAATGTTATCTTATTACGATTCGTATGATCGGATACTATAACTGGATACATTATTCGCCCGTATGGAATTCACACGCTGTATGTTTTGTATGAATGTCTGCAATACGATGGTAAAACATCATTCGTCTACATCTGTATTTTTTTTCAGTTCTGAAGAGTTCTGTAGATTAAAACGAAAATTGCATAATCAATACTTATATTTTGTAATTAATTGAAATGGATTTACAAACATTTATGCTTCGCCAAAGGAGGGTTCTTGTTTACTGGAAGTGTGTGTCCATGCACGGATTATAATATGTTTACGAATAGGTGTGTATACAAAACTCTAAGGTAGACTTGAATTCGTTAACCCCTCGAATGCCTTATCCCGTATCCGTCATAGACAATTTGGTCTTTAATGAACAAATGAAAAGTTATTAATTGAGTAGCAAATTTCCGACGTCGGCATTCCAGGGGTCGTTTTTGTATCAATTATATGAAGCGAGTCGTTGAGAAAAAGCAAATAAAAACACATCAACCATTTTTAGGGTTCCGTAGTCAACTAGGAACCCTTATAGTTTCGCCATGTCTGTCTGTCCGTCCGTCCGTCCGTCCGTCCGTCCGTCCGTCCGTCCGCGGATAATCTCAGTAACCGTTAGCACTAGAAAGCTGAAATTTGGTACCAATATGTATATCAATCACGCCAACAAAGTGCAAAAATAAAAAATGGGAAAATTTTTTTTATTAGGGTACCCCCCCTACATGCAAAGTGGGGGCTGATATTTTTTTTCATTCCAACCCCAACGTGTGATATATTGTTGGATAGGTATTTAAAAATGAATAAGGGTTTACTAAAATCATTTTTTGATAATGTTAATACTTTCGGAAATAATCGCTCTTAAAGGAAAAAAAGTGCGTCCCCCCCCCCTCTAACTTTTGAACCATATGTTTAAAAAATATGAAAAAAATCACCAAAGTAGGGTTCAGTAGTTTTTGAGAAAAATACGAAAAACTACGGAACCCTACACTGAGCGTGGCCCGACACGCTCTTGGCCGGTTTTTTAAAGTAATTGTCAAGGAAATAGGCAAGGTAAGGTGCAAGAAGATTGAAGGGTTTTTCTTGAGGGATAAGATCAAATACGTTCCGTAATTCGTATAGCGAATCACTACGGGTGGCTTGCTATCGAATAACCCTTAAATCTTCCGGATCTTCCCCATCATACCTTACGGATTTATCCCCAACTGGTAGGCACGAGTGGCCGTACTTGGCAATAATGGGTTAAAAATGAAATCCTTGAAATCCATTTATGTATTAGTACGAGTGTGTGTATGTTCATATCTTTCTATTCGGCTATTATCTAAACTTAATGTTTAAATATCCGCCTCATGCTCTTAAGGACTGTAAGCACTACATAGCTATACCGAATCAATGTATTAATGGCAGTTTAAACGAATAAAGACGACAAAATATTAAACCCGTATTTATTTTTATTGTTTCACCAAATACCTAAATACCAATCACCCGACTCAAGTTAGAATGGGCTGGGTCCATGGCTACTACCTACGTAGCCAAATGCACAACACAAACACCTACGGTAATAACGACAACGACAGTAGCTATACTCTGTAACAAGTCTGTCAGTAAATAAGAACAAAGAAAACTATACGTATCCTTTTCTCTAGCACCCTAAAGAAAAGGATGCATATAGTTTTCTTTGTTCTTATTTACTGACAGACTTGTTTGACAGTTTATCTCTATCGCTTTTCTGTATTGGCGCGACCGAATCAATTTGAAAGCAAATTTAAGTGCTCTACTGCGATTTGAACCAACTAATATGTAACAGGCCTATTTGACAATTAAATGAACTAATAGATTGCACTACGGAGATTATTGTACTGAAGGTGTATTAATCTGATAAGAGTTTAGATCATTTAGACTGAAATTAAAGAACATATATCGGTACATAAGAACTGCATTTAATTCACATTAAATAACTATTACAGAATACAATAATTATAACAGGCACAGCATTTCACATAAATTCATCATCCTTTATGAATCAGGACAATATTTCCCCCTTTATCACTGACTTTGTGTGTAAAAATATAAAGATCAAAAATGGGCACCATTTATGGCATTTACACGAAATATTTCCAATAACATACTTTGTATGTTACATGTATTTATAAATTATTATCAAGTACACTTGTGAGCAATTCGGCATGAAACTGCAACCGTGTAAACCGTCGCGTCGCCATTCCTACCAACAACATCACCATACAAATTTACTTATACATTAAGTACATCGATAGTATAATAGCACCTCAACTATAAACACTACAAAAGTTCCGTAAGTTAGCTCATAATTCTAAATGTCATACACACCCTTATAAGTAAATTAGCTCCTGCTCTCCGTTCAGACAGATCTTTCAATATTCGATTTCGTATAATATAGTAAATTCATTAACTTGTACAGTTTTACCATGAAAATAAGTTAAATACATTCGAGATACGTCGCTTGCACTGATTTACAAATAAACATTGTAAAATGAGCATTTCTTTTTTTTTGCCACTTTTATGAAGTGTGATATTTTTGAAAAAAATATGCTATTTCTACTCAGAATTACTAGCCTTTTCAATCATAGTAGTTAAAAAAATTGTCCCATACGATTTTTTCTTATTTTGTTACCATTTTCCGTACATGTTGTATGGGGTAACAAAAGAGGAAAGTAAAAAAAATGCTATGGAAATTCTGGGACACTTTTTGTCTCCCAGTGAGATTGAAAGTACTCGTGATTCTGAGTACAATTGACCTAAAAGTCCCTAAAACAATAAAAAAAAATATTGGCAAAACAAAAAGAAATGCTCAAATGATGTGAATGAGGTAGTAAAATAAATCGGTAAATAAAATTCGCTATGTACAAAATAAATATGCTTCGTGTTCGCAATGTCATCGGGCTTTCGCAGGCGGGCCTACCGCACTTATTTATATGGTAAACCTGTTTAAACAATAGGCATATAACACAGAATGGACACCTACTTAATTATTTGGTATAAAATATAGGATGAATCATGTCGATTATAAAATTAACAAATACACACTAATCAATTAAACTATTCTTACACATAGTTCTTGAAATATATAAAAATAACTGGTTTCATAAATATAATTGGACATAGTTGAGTGGATCTGTTATAATTTAAGTATCTTGGCTACTTATACAAGGTTGCGTGCTTTGTCGCAATATACTTGATACAGGATCAGATCCTTGTTAAGTACCTATATTAACTTTATGGGCACTAATTCAAACATAGGAACGTTTGTGTACATTGATTTCAATAATCTAATATAAATAAAATTTGTCTAGATCACTCGGCGCCGCTCGTGGTTGATGGCCGTTTCCTTTTACTATAAGACTGTAACAAAGAAATAAATAATTTATAATATCAATAATATAATATCAGCAATATGACGCTCTATGCAAATTAATTGTAAGCCACGAAATGCTAAATTCCTACCCTCGGAGCTATAGCAAGCTAAGATGATAGCGATAATAATAGCCTCGCCGTCGTAAATGTTATTTTAAACGTCAAACTTCGACGACATAAAAAACTTAACCCTTGCAAAAAATCGTAACTGTTGCCAACGTAGTTTAGTGTTACTCAAATAATTTTAGGGGCTTCAATTTGTCAGAATATTTTTACCTGTAATTGCAATACATATCGTCACTACTTTTAAAAAATCTCGTATCTCACGCTGTTCCTCAAAGTTAAAACGCAGTAAGTCTATATGCATTCCATACATACTTACTACAATTTTCTTTTCATTGACAGACGAAGATACAAGTTTTTTTAAAAGTAGTGACGATATGTCAAAATAACAGAAAGATATCTATTTATATCTAATGAGGCAGACAACCGATGAACATTTTCAGTTTATCAGAAACCGAGAGGAAGGAAAAGTTAACAAGCCAGATTGTATTACAAACAGACAAAGAAACAGGTGAAACTAAATAAGCTGAATGTCTCGCGTACGAGTTACTGTCGTCGCTATATCACCGATGTATGGAGTCTGCTAATTGTTATACCCGCGAAAAGGTAACCTGCAGAAGCAGCTGCAGTGTTTAACACCGTGTGACAGCGCGCCATCGCGCACCAGTGTGGGAGCACCATTAATATCTCGTTCACAAAACTACTTGTATTTTTTTAACTACATCAATGATTGCGAGACGAGTAGGCCTCGGGAGACATACTGTCGCGACCATCATGTGCTTGGCCGGCTGCAGCCGTAGTGCATGTAGCCTACCTGTTCCGCGATCCTGGCCAGCGTGTCGGCCATGGCGCGGCCCGTCTGGTCGACCATGCCGCGCAGCACGCCGCCCGGCCGGCCCAGCAGCACGTGCGGGTGGTCGAACTCCACCATCTGCCCCGCGTCCATCACCAGCACCTGCATTACGACACACCTTCAGAACTGTGGCGCTACTCAAAACAGCCTCGCGCAGCCTACTTGAAAATTACTATTATACACCGTGTTTCACTTAACACTAAAAACCTGAAAACTGTTTGTTCAGAATCGAGAGTAGAATCGATTGAGCTATATCTTGATGGGGGTAATATTTTTTGTTTTAATTTGTATTATTAGTTATTGTTTACGTGCCCATTCTACAAATTCGTAATACAACATTGTGCATATCATATTGTTAGAGGTTGTATACCTTTTTCAGTATTTAAGGGTATTAATACTGGCTGGTTACTTGGACGATTATTTTTTCCGCTACGAGATAGACGTTGTGCGTCACTTTAATTTTAAAGTTTATCATAAGTCATAACAAATTGAACTCGTACCTAATTACAACCTTGTCATTTTGAATGTTAGGTTTAAATTTGCTTACTGCGTCACCTGTCCAATTTGAAGTTTACTGTGACACAGGTTAAAGTGCTTTACAGTGACATAGCTGTCTATTGGTAAACCTTATGTCGTTGCAGTAACATACACAATTAAACAGTTTGAAGGTTTATGATGGTAGCTAGCAATTATTTTATTGAGTGTAGAGTTAAAAGCAGAGTAGAGCTGCACAGAAAATTAAAAATTCAATTTAAAAAAATAATAATCATCAGATTAAAAAATGAACATTGTAGATACGTTTAAAAAAATAAAAATCAGTTGGGGTGTCTGAGGTTTTGAGTGATACCGGAAACACCGTGTATATGAGACGTTATCTGGATAATGGGACCTTAGTGTCGATGGCGCTTACGTCCCGCGGCGTCGTATTTGTATACGAACATCGCTCATAACGCCGTAAGCGTATGAAAATATTTTATTTTTATAATCGATAGATTTTAGTGTCTGGAGCAACACAAATTATCAATGAGAACATAAAATCTGTCAAACCTATTTTAAGTAAGAATTAGGTAAATACGCCTGAATTGTCACCGTTATTATTAAATTCCAATTTATGGTCAAATAAACAGGAAATTTGCTTTACTGCTGCTGTTACAAGCCTACCTTGTCTGAGTCCATAACGGTGTGCAGTCGATGGGCAATAGTGAGTACAGTGCAATCGGCAAATTTGTTTCTTATTGTAGTTTGGATCAGCGCATCCGTCCTGAAAAAGATGTATTATATCAATTATTTTATATCCACAAGCAAAAACGATTACTGCCGAGTTGGGTACTCGCGCGCACATATAACAATTCTGGCGTGATTTGGAGTTTTTGCGTGAGAGAATGCAACACACATTAATTAGCAAACAGATGATGTCATAATTTTCAAATTTTGACTACATCATACAATGCAGGGTAGCGTCAGATTGAATAAAGTACGTGTTGTTTTATGCGACAAACACAGCGTTGAAATCACTCACATCTAAATAGAAAAATTAGTCTCTCGCTATGTTTATTGTGTGATAAAATACTCTTATACACATATTAACGGAGGAAGAATGGTGTGCGACAGGCGTGTTTATCGATTTAAACAACCGCGCGCCCAACACATTCGGTGCCAGCGCGAGCTGCTCGCTAAGAGTATACCCGATAACACGAGGAAATGCGTATGTAGAGTAATAGGACACCCGAATATCGGGTCACTAGCACTGAATGTGTAATGAAAACAGCGCTTTTAACTATAAAACTCCCGTGAAACGAACATATTTAAAAATATTTTAAGTGGGTTACTCACGTATTAACGCTCGACATGTTTTGATCCATTTTCGGGGATCTTTTTCAAGAGTAGAGACACCGCCTCTACGCGTCGAGAGCGCGACGCATACTCGCTATCGACTTAATACGTGAGTAACCCGCTTAAATATAAAAACAGCTATATTTATAATGATATAATAATAATATAGTACATTACATCAGAGGCCGGGAAAATGAGGATTTCCGGCCAAGTGGGTATATACGGCCGAGCGAGCGTGCGAGCGAGGCCGGATAGGGATACGAGGCCGGGAATCCGTTTTCACGTCGAGGCATGTATAGTGCTTTTCTCAAACATACAATGAAATTTAAAAAAATGCTCTAAAGGACAATATTTTATAAAAAAAAGTTACTTTGCAGGCCTAGGTCTAAAAAATAATATGAAATCCCTTTACAGTCCTCTCGAGTTGTTGCGCCCAAAAAGCGATACTTCCCAGCCCATTTTAAGGAACGTAAAGACAATATTTCATTGCATGTTTGAGAAAAAACATTTTACAGTTACAGTTAATATTTGTGGTGATATCGTAGTCGTGTGACTTACTGCGGGTCGACGTTGGCGGTGGCCTCGTCGAGCACGAGCAGGCGGTTGCGGCGCACGACGGCGCGCGCCAGGCACACGAGCTGCCGCTGCCCCACGGAGAAGTTGCCGCCGCCCTCCGACATGTGCGAGCTGAGACCCGCCGCCAGCTCCATCACCGCCTCTTTCAGCTCCACCTGGACATATAATGATATTTTAACCCTTAAATTCATGGTGATGTATATATGCATCATATATTTGATGGCCCGTGGCTCGATATGTAGCTATCCAAAATCACATTTATTGTTTAATTATTATTCATTATTTATTATTATTTAATAGACTATTAAATAAATTAAATAATATAATGATTTATTATTTAAGGATTAAGATGAAATGGCGGAAAAGTGTGAAAAAACAGAGTTAGTAATTATTTTATGTTTAAACATTTTATCATAAAGGTTTCACAAATAGTGAACCTTTTTAATAGTAGTATTTTTTTAGGGTTCCGTAGTCAACTAGGAACCCTTATAGTTTCGCCATGTCTGTCCGTCCGTCCGTCCGTCCGTCCGTCCGTCCGTCCGTCCGTCCGTCCGTCCGTCCGTCCACGGATAATCTCAGTAACCGTTAGCACTAGAAAGCTGAAATTTGGTACCAATATGTATATCAATCACGCCAACAAAGTGCAAAAATAAAAAATGGAAAAAAATATTTTATTAGGGTACCCCCCCTACATATAAAGTGGGGCTGATTTTTTTTTCATTCCAACCCCAACGTGTGATATATTGTTGGATAGGTATTTAAAAATGAATAAGGGTTTACTAAGATGGTTTTTTGATAATATTCATATTTTCGAAAATAATCGCTCCTAAAGGAAAAAAAAGTGCGCCCCCCCCTCTAACTTTTGAACAATATGTTTAAAAAATATGAAAAAAATCACAAAAGTAGAACTTTATAAAGACTTTCTAGGAAAATTGTTTTGAACTTGATAGGTTCAGTAGTTTTTGAGAAAAATACTGAAAACTACGGAACCCTACACTGAGCGTGGCCCGACACGCTCTTGGCCGGTTTTTTTAAATAAAACTTACCAATTACGATATATTTATATAAATAAGATTTGGCCTATTTAACTTCTAACACTGATTTAAAATAAAAGTCGATCTTAAATATTTTTTTTATTATTTTTCCCAGAGTCAGAAAGCCATTGTCTATCACATGCATATATTAATATCTCGTTAAAAGAAAAAATCATGCATTTAAGGGTTAAGACGATACATCCATACAAACGCTCTCGACTATTTCCTTCCTGGTTTTTGAAGATAGAGCAATGATTTTTTCATCACAGATTAGTATTATTTTTATCTGTGTCGGACCGTTTTGATTTTTTTGGTATTTTTATTTTTAAAGACGCTAGGGCCAATCAAAAATTTCCAAAAACGGCCTTTTTCATTATGGCGCAAAAAAAAAGGTGTGATACTCAAGATTGAAAACAATTAGCCAAAAAAACTAAACGGTGCGACACAGATTATTTCAATGTTGTTCAGATTCTCAAATTTTGTTACGATTGATTAAGTTTTGAAGGAGGAAACAGTCGAGAGCGGAACCTCGATTTTAAAGATTTTTTTCGTAATATCTTTTAACTGAGTTGTTCTTAATGGACAATTTTGGTTTAACTAAAATTCCCAAATTGAAAGGGGCTCCTTTCCATTTTAGCATTTTCGCTTCTGTAGCGTCTTAAGGACTGGTATTATGAACCCGTCTGCGTCCCTATCGCACTTACACGTAGTGAGAAAAGGACGGCCTGACGTGATAGACTTTATCACGCGACCGTGGTTGCCCGCCTGATCTCAACCACACCTCGGACACCGGCGATCAATTGTATAAAGAGGCGCCTTCCTAGCACACAGTCTAAGCTCGTGTAGGTCAACGCGTACCATGCTTTTATGAGTGAGACATAGATATGACAGGTAGACTGTTTTTATTAGGCGGTAACTGTGAGGTAGGCACTTTCAGCGGGGAGCGGGAGTAGCCATACTGTACGATAGTACTCTTTATTATACTGTGCTGTAGCGGTGACAAGGTGACGTACCTCCTCTAGGGCGCGCCACAGCACGTGGTCTGGGTACTCGTCGAAGGGGTCGAGGTTGTGGCGCATGGTGCCGGAGAACAGCACCGGCTCCTGCGGGATGATGGAGATGCGGCTCCGCAGCTCGTGCAGCCCGAGAGCGGACGTCTCGCGACCGTCGATTATGATCTCGCCTTCTATCGTCGCCAGTCTGTAGTGACGTGACAAACTTAATACAGTTAACAGATACTTTTATTGTAAACCTAGTCGGAATGCAAGCAGTTTGCCGATAGGATCTATCTAAGCGGGTTGATTGACTCTGTTTTTGCTCCCGTTTTATAAAATTCCTACTTTTGACAAATGAAATACAATGCAGCTTGATACTAGAGTTTGAGACTATTTTAGTCAGCTTGTTTATGTGTTATTTTTTATTCGGTACGTGTAATAGCAGGCCTATGTCACTAGCTCGCGGTCGCGCGTTAAGTACCTAGCCTACACGCTAGCCGTTCATTCGAATGAACAAGTGGCAGAGGGGCGCCACGCTCCCGCCTGTGTAGTCGCGTGGCACGTACCTACTATTGTTCCAAGTTTTACGTAATAACTTATTAGTATTACTTATATAAAGCGTAGGTGTTTGTCGTTTTGCGGGCAAGTGAAGGATCTGTTACGTTAGCAACTTATTAATAATCTGTAGGACCATTTTATCAGAATATCTGTTGTGATTTCAAATGAAAAATACCTTAATTGCAGTTAAAATATGTATAAGCAAAGAGGATGGAGTATTATAGAGAGTTACTGTCGAAGTAAAATGTGTAATCACAGTGCATAGACTGCCATTTCTTGACACAGGCTTAAAACTTTTGAACCTAAGTTTTGACAATTTGGCCCATATTCTTAGCTTGATATGTTTTAAAATGTCAAATATTAATATTAGCACCATCTAGCTGAGCGTACCCCAAACTGTCTATACGGAGTTATATATGTCTTTGGTATAAGTAAATCTACAAATATATAACCTGAAAAGCGCGTTGATGAGGGAGGATTTGCCAGCGCCGGTGCGGCCGACGATGCCGACCTTCTCCCTGGGGTGGATGGTGAAGGTGAGGTCGCGCAGCACGGGCGGCTCGCCCGGCGCGTAGTACAGGAACATGTGCCGGAACTCCACGCGGCCCGCCTCGGGCCACGACGGCGGCGGCTTGCGGCTGCCCTCCGACACTAGCGGCGGCTCCGACTCTATCTTTGAGTACTCGTCCACTCTGCACACGAACAATGTTTTGTTTAACTTTTCGTCTGTGGAGAGACCGAAATGTCATTGACTCGTGACCCTAAAGGTTCACTAATGAATATAATGCTTATTTTCTTATTGCCAGGATAGTAGAGGAGTGGAATGAGAATTTGTATGGGGGGGGTCATAATAATTCCCACAGAACCGAAGTTTGGTTTTTTTAGTTCTTTGTGTGTGTCTTTTTGACATACTAAAAATATAGTAAAATATATTTATGCAAAATGCGTTTTTTCGACCGCCAAAAGTTGTATGAAAAATTACTATGGAAAAAAAATCCTAAAATTTAAAAATCGTCTCTGGTATCAACTTATGGGGAATTAGGCGGCAAATTTTTTTACAGCGTTGATGTTTAGCAAAAATATAAATATTTTTCACTATTTTGGTAAAATAAAAAATGATAAAAATCATAAATTTGATGAAAGGAAGTAATTAAAACATAAATTTCAGCAATGTATTTTTTTTCATATGTCCCACACCATGGTAAATACGGGTACGATCCGCCTGGTGATTAACAGTTACGGTAGCCTATGACGCCTGCCAATCTAGAGCCTCCACATGCGCGTTGCTGGCCCTTTAGGGTACCTTTCCACTAGAGATGCGCAACGTGATAGTGTTTGATATCCACCAATCATGTTCACTGTTCACAAAGCGTAGCGCTAGTAGGAACGGGTTCGACTAAGCTGATTGTGGATATCAGAAGCATCCATAACACATCTCTGGTGGAAAGGCACCCTTAACAGTCCTCAGCTAGCTCGCAGGATAACGCGCGTCCGCGGGATAAAAATCCTCCTAAGCCTACATCGAAAACAGATGCCTTAATCTCGCTGTCCAAGGCTCTAAGTCACGCGGCCCCGGTAGCCCAAAGAAGCGCTGGCTGGACGTCGTGGGAGCGGACATACAAGAGAACAATTTCACGTCTAAGTATGCTGAAGACCGGGCAAAGTGGAGAAGACTGAGTAGGAAAGCGGACCCTGGCGCTAGGCCGGGAAAACACTAGGTTGAAGAAGAAGAAGCCGCAGTGTGCGACCATATACGGGTCCAGGGTGTGTGGATGCGCAGATTTATGACTAGAAAAACCGATGATTATTAGGTTTTGGTTTTCTCTCGTGTTCGATATAATGCTTTATCGACAGTTTTTTTGTGGGATGCGACAATTTATATACTTATATTGAACCCCACCAAAATACAAGTTCATGGTAAATACGGTTACCCAATAGGAGGATTTTTCTCCCGCGGACGCGCGTTATCCTGCGAGCTAGCTAAGGACTGTTAAGGGTGCCTTTCCACCAGAGATGTGTTATGGATGCTTCTGATATCCACAATCAGCTTAGTCGAACCCGTTCCTACTAGCGCTACGCTTTGTGAACAATGAACATGATTGGTGGATATCAAAGACTATCACGTTGCGCATCTCTAGTGGAAAGGTACCCTAAAGGGCCAGCAACGCGCATGTGGAGGCTCTAGATTGGCAGGCGTCATAGGCTACCGTAACTGTTAATCACCAGGCGGATCGTACCCGTATTTACCATGGTGTGGGACATATGAAAAAAATTACATTGCTGAAATTTATGTTTTAATTACTTCCTTTCATCAAATTTATGATTTTTATCATTTTTTATTTTACCAAAATAGTGAAAAATATTTATATTTTTGCTAAACATCAACGCTATAAAAAAATTTGCCGCCTAATTCCCCATAAGTTGATACCAGAGACGATTTTTAAATTTTAGGATTTTTTTTCCATAGTAATTTTTCATACAACTTTTGGCGGTCGAAAAAACGCATTTTGCATAAATATATTTTACTATATTTTTAGTATGTCAAAAAGACACACACAATAGTATATTATATAACGGTAACGTTATGAAGGCTATAAAAGTTGAGTACCGCGGTTAGGCCACGAAGGCTTGCCGAGTGGCCTAAGTAAGGTACTCGTGACTTTTATAGCCTTCATAATGTTACGATTGTATACTATGCTTTTTCTACGACAGCCACATAAATACCTATTCAAGAATAATAAAATGGGTTAGTTACTTACTTCATATAATGAATGGGAATATTTGTGTGGATCGTCGTAGCATTGAGTATTCTGTCCACAAAATGTTGATGGTGAGATATTGTTGCACAATTCTTCAAAATATGCCAACAATGCGATTTCAGAGAAAGTTGAAACATTTTTTTGCAATTTCCATGTCATAAAACAATCATAACATTTTTGCTACGCTGTATCCGACTTTTCAGGTAACAAATTGTCAGTCACTTTGAGCGCCATAGCCTTGATTTCTTGGGGAGTATATTGTTCACCAGAATCACTCATAATTACTTAAGTTTTTGCACAACGTCGACTTAAAATAAAGTATAAAACACTAAAATAGTTCAAATATTTTTTTAAAAAGTTTACAAATGCGGGAACCAATAATGCACAGCCAGAGAATGCTCAACCCAAGAATTTACGACCCAGGAATTGGCGTCCATGATGTACGAGAGTTCTTGGGCCGTAAATTGATGGGTTGGGCATTCTCGGGCTGTACACGTTTGGTCCGGGCGATAATTCTAAGCCACTTTTTTTACAGGGCGGCAGTGTTGTACGACCCCGTAATTCGCGTCCAAAAAAGTGGACGCCGATTTTGGGCTGTAAGTACATTTCTGGGTCGTACATTAACCGAACTCTTCATGCCATAGACAAGAGAAATAGAAAATAAGCCGGTTTTCAATTACGAAAAATGTGGTCGCGTTCAAGAATATTTAAATGTCAAATGTAAAATTATTTGATAAACTTATGACTTTTACCTTTGTTTTGCAATATCTAATATGTAAAACGCATTTCAGTTTATTTTTTCATCTTGATTTAAATTATGAACCTAAATATTATATTATTTATTAAGAGTTATTTATTAATGCAAATGAAAACATACCTGATAAATGGAAGTTGTACTTTTAAAAATAAACTTACAGAACTCCTATATTCATATGAATACTGCTCAGCAGTTATCATATGAACCTATAGACAGATAGACTTTTCTATCGTTACTCAAATGAACTTAATTTGTATACCGCTGACAATAATCTAATTGACAGATTTAAGTGCTGGAGTAGAAAAAGAACTAAAAAAACCAAACTTCGGTTCTGTGGTAATTATTATGACCCCCAAGGCTATAATCTCCTCTACTAGGACGATGTCCCGGTCAATGAAAGGTTAAAAAACAAAAGCCGGCGATCGATACCACTGTGCGAATGGTACAGCAGTGTAAATGGCATCATTAACGACTATGGTACATACGTATCCTGTTTATACTATTTGAGTCTAATTCTCGAGGACTTTGTTCAACTGCTTTTTAGTTCATTATTCACATACTTAATACTTATTAACTTGCGCTCTACACTGACGCTCTTTTAGACACTATACATTATAAACTGAAATAGATACCGTACACTAAAGATAAAGCGATGAAGCTCACTGGTGGCGAAGCCAGGAATCGAATCCCGCTTTTTCTTTACTGTATGGTATCTCGTAAACTAGAACTTTCCTTTGCTAATCCGCGAATAGATAACGTGCAAGTCAATCAGTGCTAACCTGTTATAATTACTTGCGTATTTTTTACATGCAATTAATTTTCCCACCCTCCCACCGCAAAAATAAAAATAAATACGCAAATAAATATAACAACCCACCACCAAAAATACAAAACTCGACACGTGTTTCGCCTCTCTACGAGGCATCCTCAGGAGCTGATGTTGACGGTCCGAAGTCCCGCAACTGACTCACTCACTGACTCAGTCAGTTGCGGGACTTCGGACCGTCAACATCAGCTCCTGAGGATGCCTCGTAGAGAGGCGAAACACGTGTCGAGTTTTGTATTTTTGGTGGTGGGTTGTTATATTTATTTGCGTATTTATTTTTATTTTTGCGGTGGGAGGGTGGGAAAATTAATTGCATGTAAAAAATACGCAAGTAATTATAACAGGTTAGCACTGATTGACTTGCACGTTATCTATTCGCGGATTAGCAAAGGAAAGTTCTAGTTTACGATTAACATGGATTTCCGCAAAGTAACGCCTGATTCCATCGATTGTATGGTATCTATTTTAGTTTATAATTAAAAAAAAACCGACCAGGAGCGTGTCGGGCCACGCTCAGTGTAGGGTTCCGTAGTTTTCCGTATTTTTCTCAAAAACTACTGAACCTATCAAGTTCAAAACAATTTTCCTAGAAAGTTTTTATAAAGCTATATTTCATATTTTTTTCATATTTTTTAAACATTATGGTTCAAAAGTTAGAGGGGGGCACACTTTTTTTTCCTTTAGGAGCGATTATTTCCGAAAATATTAATATTATCAAAAAACGAATTTAGTAAACCCTTATTCATTTTTAAATACCTATCCAACAATATATCACACGTTAGCATTGCAAAGAAAAAAAATAACACTCCCCACTTTACGTGTAGGGGGGGGTTGTAACCTAATAAAACATTTTTTCCACTTTTTATTTTTGCTCTTTGTCGGCGTGATTGATGTACATATTGGTACCAAATTTCAGCTTTCTAGTGCTAACGGTTACTGAGATTATCCGCGGACGGACGGACGGACGGACAGACAGACATGGCGAAACTATAAGGGTTCCTAGTTGACTATGGAACCCTAAAAAAGAAATCATAAAATATTTAATAATTTGATTTGTTGCCTACTTTGATCCTTTATACATGTTTATCATACGTTAGATGTACGTATATTTACCTCTCCACACTGGTCATTTGATTTTCCAACTCAGTAGATTGTCTCATGCCCCACTGGAACATGCCAGTCAAGCTGATAGCTTGCGTTATAGCGAGACCTACGTCCCCGCCGCTAAACTGCCCAACTGTGTACAAAACAAAATAAAAATAAATACATATTGGGGGACACCTTACACAGATCAACCCAGCCCCAAACTAAGCAAAGCTTGTACTATGAGTGCTAGGCGACGATATACATACTTCTATGAAGTATAACTTGTTGATAATATTTATACACATTTGCTAGGTACTATAATACGGCCGCGCCTTCAGAGGATAGGCTGTGGTGTGCTCATATCTTCATACAAACGTTGTCCGCTCAAGACACCTATAAGTATACATATTAACATCATGAAAAACATTTTTACATAATTTGATTTTCAATGACATTATTATGAGGATCTGAGAGCGAAACGATTACTATACAATTTTGCTCCTAGCGTTCGTAGCTTTGATTGATTCAACACAGGTTTTTTAACACACGAGAAGTTTAATACATTTGCACCCGAGTGTAACACAAAACTTTTCCCCTCACTATAGCGAGGAAACTGCAACGCAAAAAATGCGTTTATCACTGCTTCCAGTAGTTCCACAGGTGGTACATCATCTTTATTACTAGATTCACCTACTTTTATTAATTTTAAAGCAGTTAATTTGACTTTATTAAAGGTCAAATTACTTTAGACTTATATTGACCGGGATATAGACCGTGATTACCTTGCATCATGATCACGGAAAACATCCGTGATCATGATGCATGCAACTGCGTCGAAATATCGGGAGCTCGACAAAAGTCAAAAAGGTAATCAGGTCTATATCCCGGTCAATATAAGTCTAATGAAAATAACCGTGAATCATTCAAAACTCAAATTACTTTACCCACTAGGGGATAAAATGCGTTTTTACCCGCTGGTATTAAAGGACAAAACACGTGTTTCCGAGCTAGTGAGGGGAAAAGTTCGTTTGTCCCTTTCTGACGTATTGTTGTGATAGAAAAGGACAAAGGAAGTTTTTTGGCTTGATAACTTTAGAGTACGTTTAGGCACTGGTCCCACCGCCAGCTAGTAAACTATGAGCTATCGGTTATAAAAACGAACAAAAGATAATCACTCCCGCGTAATTTTTTATGAAAAGGCGATTGTCCACTTTTGTTTTGTCTGGGGCGATTTAATACAAACTAACATGACCAGAACTGTTAATACATTAGAATAGCATAATATGATTTACAAAACATTATACAAGACACTGAGCAAAGTTCATCTAATAAATGTCGCTGTAGACATTGAATGCAATAGTATATTGTGCAACAAGGGAGGTAAGGAGGATTTGTCGTTAATTTAGTTAAAAATATAGTTAATACATTAGTTACATTACCTGAATTAAGCACGAGGAAGCTGAGAGTAACGATGGCGATGTATATGACACACACAAGGTCCAGCCAGAATCCGAACGCACGGGAAGTTGCAATGAAAAGGTACCTGTGAAATAAGTACATAGATTTAATCGTCTTCACTAACTATTAAGTATAACCTTTAAGAAAGTGTGCAATATCTAATGTCTAGACTGGATTCGGCAAAGTCAGGTCGCTCGGCCAAGGAAAACGCGCTAGCTGTCTCGGTCGAGGCACATCTACAATGGCAGCGCATGGACATTGCCTCGCGATGCCGCTGGCACGCTCGAAGCTGTTTGGAACCGTATATCATATCAACATGATCTGATATTCTACCCTAACAAATCTTTGACAAACGTGTCCCTATGCGTTATTATTACATTTATGTTTGTTAGAAAATGACAAAACACAACTAAGGTTGAGACTTGAGATGTGAGATCTGGTTGTACTCACCAAGCGGAGCTGTGCAGGTCCTGGTGGTTATCGAACTCGCGGATGAGCGTCTCTTGCGCGCCGAACGCGCGTATAGTGGTGATGCCTTGCAGTGACGCATTGAGGTGGGAGAACACCGGGCTTCGAGCTGGGGGAAAAGTCTCACTGTAGAATGACCATGCGTCTAAAAACTGAGTACGATAGCCATTTTCGTACTTATTGCTGCGGATTGTAACGTAAGAAATACATATAAGTTGTATATGTGCTATTGGGTGATCATATAAGATAACATTATTATAAAACACGCAATACACGTCACTTAATGTATAATGGCTATACAACAACTTGGGCCGTATTTCATTGTGCTAATCTAATATATTTCAAGCTTCAATATTGCAATATTGAAGTACGGTTATTACTTATCAGCCTAAAAATGTGCAGGAATTCGTCACTGATGATAATTTTTAAAGCGCAGTGTTTTTCACCACGCCGACCTAGCCAAATTTACAATCGCTATCGCTTCGGCAACCAATTTGCAATTTTAATGCAAAAAGCTTGTCTCTCTATCACTCTTCCACATGGTATCGTTTTGATGGCCAAAGAGCGTGATTGATTGTCCTTCTATCTACTGCTCTGAACTTGTAAGTAAAGTAATGACAGTACCCAGTGTTATCGTCAGGTGAGAATTGTCAGTTGTGAATAGATATACAGTGTGATATAGATGTGTAGTTGAATGTTAAACATCCACACAGTATAGTAATGAGCGGCGTCTCAGAGATGACTCACTCACACCCTCGAGGCGCTTGATGCTGCGCGAGGAGGCGATGTAGACGATGCGCAGGCCGTAGAACACCAGCCCGATGATCAGCGTCGGCAGCAGCAGCCAGTAGTTCACCACGGCCACCACCACCACGATACCGATCAGCGATAGACCAATCTACATACAAAAAAAAACAATTGAGAATCTACATTTCGAACGCCAAATGCCGCCCGAGACTACAGTCCAATATAAAGCTTTTCGTTGATTGATTTGAGTCAGAACATTAGCTGTAAGTGCATTTTTGACATGGAATTAATAACAATGATAACACATTAATATTAAATTGAAGTGCCAGCAAAAAGATTATAACAAATGTAATCATGTAATTTTTAAATTTTAGCACAGAATATATAATAGTACAAGTACAGAAGGCTGCCGCCATTCTAAATTCTTACCCACATGAAAGACATAATGTAACTCCGTATAGCCATAGAGAAAAAGGTACAGTCAACCAATTTGAATCCTAGGCCACCTTTGCACAGTAAACGTCAATGTGACTTCTTATGGCAAATAGAACATGGTTTAAATAAGACAGGGTTCTAGAGTGGCCTAGGATTCAAATTGGTTGACCGTACGTAAGTAGGTAAGTAGGTAAGGTAGGTAGGTGGGTAGGTAAGGTAGGTAGGGGAACGCTCGGCTAGATGGCGCTAGTATTAATATTTGACATTTTAATACATATCAAGAATATGGGCCAAATTGTCAAATCTGAGGTTCAAAAGTTCTAAGCTTGTGTCGAGAGATGTCAGTCTAAGTATGCACTGTGATTACACATTTTACTTCGACAGTAACTCTCTATAATACTCGATCCTCTTTGCTCACATTAAGAAACGGACCGCACGCGAGCAGCCGACATTGAATTCTATGGCTCCGCGCAAAGGTCGTCACCACTTTCAAATTTCCTAACCTCGGCTTTCCTGGGGCCCGTTTCTCGAAAGGTACAAGCCTTGTATTACAAGTGCGTGAACTGTCAAATCGTATGGGTTGCCATGGAAACGCACTTGTAATACAAGGCTTGTACCTTTTGAGAAACGGGCCCCTGGTATTGTTGTGTAAATTATGTTGGTAAACTCACCTGAAGAACATCGAGTAATGCAGCAGGCAGCACTTCATCGACAGCTCCCATGTCCTTGGAAAATCGATTGAGGATACGCCCCGAAGGGTTGACGTGGAAGAAGCGCATGGGCGCCCGCGTTATTGCCGAGAACATCTTGTTGTGCAAGCGCGTCGAGGCTCGCATGGCCATTGAGAAGAACATGAACGAGCGCAGCAGCGATATCACTACCAAAGCGACTACCATTCCTGTAAATAAATAATCAATAAGTATATAGGACGATATAACACAAATTTACATTTAGAATAAAATTTAAATTTAATGCATCCTTAAGCAGACGCGGTTGCACAGTTAAAATAGTTTGAGCCACGATAACTGCTACGCCTAAGTGCGTTTTCACATTATCCGATCCGATATCGGATGTCGGACCGATATCCCATACATTACAGGCGCCATCTTGAATTTTTTCTATTGAAATCCTTCCGACATCCGATATCGGATCGGATAATGTGAAAACGCACTAACAAGGCCGTCAGACAGGACGCCTCTGAAAGTTACGGACCAAATTACAAAAATGTAAATACACAGAAAATACCGATGGTAACAAAATATTCATGCTCCACACACAAACCATTTCAACCTAGGACCATCTAGTGTGGGGCGTTAACGGATAATTAGTATGAATGTATAGTCCCGTCTGGCAGAAAGCATGAAACTTGGCATGTATAATTGTATATAGCTTATAGGGTTATAAGAAAAAATAGAAGTAGAAACACGCCGAGGTGTCAATGTTTCCCCTCTTTCCCCCCACTTTTGTATCCCTGTTTTCAGTTTTTTTATATTTCCATGAAAACCGTAAAAGCTACAATAATAACGTCTAAGAGAAGTATCTCTATAAAATTCTCTACAATATTGTCTTTGGAAGTATATAGCTAGAACTTATAATTTTCAAACTATGCTCATTTTCCCTTTGCCATATTTGTGTTTGGTGACCAGTAGGATAAGTAAGGCCAGCGACTTTGCACTTTTGCCTGTGGCGGTGCTGCTTGGCAAAATTGTTCCTTGGGTCAAACTGATCCGATTTAGTCCAATAGTCATGAAATCGCACGTGACTACTCCCCACAAAGAGAAGGGGAAGGGGCCGGTTCCCTCGATGAAATCTATGCAATACTTCTTCTTGCTCTTAGCAACTAGGGCAAATTGTATATCATTTCCGTGTAATGTAGGGACGTGTTAATCGTTTCTGAAAAAATCGTTGCACCTTTTCATACAAAAATAACGATTTTATAAAAAAATAATGATTTTTTATTTATTTAATTGTAACAGTTATGGCATTTACAATTAAATCCTGGCAACAACGAAGTAAGATAAACATGGAAGCCGCTTTTAAGAACATTACCGTTCAAATTCTTGGCACCGTTTAGCACACATACACAATTACGCCTACATTTACACAAGACAATACGTTTACAGGCCCTGTAATCAAAACTGGTAAACAAAACAATACTCATCTCTTTTATACTAATGCACACAGATAAGTGTAGCTGAAATGCATATAATGTCACTAACTACCAATCAGCGATTTTATTCGGCTAAAAACCTTCTTGCTATACGTACTGGCAGCTAAGAATTCGCGGTTCATATTTGACTAAAATTTGACACGAAAAGGGATGGGTTTATGTCATACATTAAAGAACCAAGCAGAAATAATTTTAATTTTATGCATATTAAAAAATAACAACATAATTAATTTGTTGTTATGAAGTAACAACCTAAATATGAAAATAATAATTATGTCGTACACGTATTCCCCTATAATAAGTATTTTTATGTCTAGATAAATTCAATTTATATCTGTATATCAATGTATAGTCACGTTCAGGTTGTTGTCAGTCACCATCTATTGTTAACAGGTGTTAAACGTAGGCTTTCATTTTATAAATTTTACCTTTTCAGGGCTGGTTTTTCAATCGCCAGATAAATAATATCTGTCAGATAAATGTCAGCTGTCACTGTCATTTATACGTGTGATGAAAAGGATAGTGATAAGGATAGTGAACTTAAATGCATGATGTTCTTATAAAAATACCAAAGTCATTATAAGTCTGCCGTTCAGATTTGAGGAGTTACGTTCTGGTGATCATCAGCAGTTCCACTGCACCAAATGTCACTGTTCTGAACGTAAATGCATGTTGTTCTTATAAAAACACCAAAGTCACTATAAGTGTGCCGTTCAGATTTCAGGAGTTTCATTTTGATCGTCATCAGGAGTTCCACTGCACCAAATGTCGTTGTTCTGCACGTAAATGCATGATGTTCTTATAAAAATACCAAAGTCATTACAAGTCTGCCCTTCAGATTTAATGAGTTACGTTCTGATGATCATCAGCAGTTCCACGGCAACAAATGTCACTGTTCTGAACGTAAATGCATGCTGTTCTTATAAAAACACAAAAATCACTACATCTATGCCTTTAAGATTTGAGGAGATCCCTTGACTTCTCCAGAATCCCATCATCAGAACTGGGTTTTGGGCTAACCTGTCCTATTTTTTTAATTTATTGATGAGATAATTGCCACGATTTAATTGTAAATGCCATAACTGTTACAATTAAATACATAAAAAAACATTATTTTGTTATAAAATCGATATTTTTGTATGAAAAGGAGCAACGATTTTTTCAGAAACGATTAACACGTCCCTACATTACACGGAAATGATATACGATTTGCCCTAGTCGCTAAGAGCAAGAAGAAGTATTGCATAGATTTCATCGAGGGAACCGGCCCCTTCCCCTTCTCTTTGTGGGGAGTAGTCACGTACGATTTCATGACTATTGGGCTAAATCGGATCAGTTCGACCCAAGGAACAATTTTGCCAAGCAGCATCGCCACAGGCAAAAGTGAAAAGTCGCTGGCCTTACTTATTCTACTGGTCACCAAACACAAATATGGCAAAGGGAAAATGAGCATAGTTTGAAAATTATAAGTTCTAGCTATATACTTCCAAAGACAATATTGTAGGGAATTTTATAGAGAATATACTTCTCTTAGACGTTATTATTGTAGCTTTTACGGTTTTCATGTAAATATAAAAAAACTGAAAACAGGGATACAAAAGTGGGGGGAAAGAGGGGAAACATTGACACCTCGGCGTGTTTCTACTTCTATTTTTAGGGTTCCGTACCAAAAAGGTACAACAGGAACCCTTATGGTGCGACTCTGTCCGTCTGTCTGTCCGTCTGTCACATTCCTAAATATCTCGAGAACTACTAATGCTATCAACTTGAAATTTGGAATAGTTGTGAACATTGTACACCTCTACAAATAGAAAGTATAATTTTTTTAAATATATTAATTTTAATTGTAGAAAATGGCCAAAATGAAAGGGGGGCAAGCTGTAAATTTCAAGTTACTAGGTCAAGTGGGGTATCGTTGGAAAGAGCTCAAATTGAACGTAAATGAACTATTTTTTATAATTTTTTTGTTGTGGAAAAAAAAAGAATTTTGAAAAGGAAAATGTAAAAAAAAATACCGTTCCCCCCCCCCCCCTTATCTCCGAAGTTTACTAACGAAAAATTATGAAAATTTTAGTAAACATTGGTTTTATGCTATATATTACAGGAAAAATATAATCGTGTTTGTATTTTGAATACTTTTTTTTTAATTCACAAAAAACTTTTCAGATTTTTACTTTTAATTTACCCACCCTTGCGGATGTATATCGTACTTAAAATTAATACGAGATGTTACGTAAACCATCTTCTGTCCAATAAAGTAAAAACTGTTTAAATCGGTTAACATTATAAAGAATTATCCCTGAAAAACCAGGTCGCGCAAATTAGTTAGCAAATTGACCGGGAGATGGCGCTATACACTATAATACTCATTAGTGCCTATACTTTTGTCTTCTAGTCAAGTCATTAAAGTTATATGAAAATATGAGATTATTTTTACTAGGTAGTTTGAAAGAAAGTTTGTACGGAACCCTCGGTGGGCGAGTCCGACTCGCACTTGGCCGGTTTTTTTCTTATAACCCTATAAGCTACATACATGCCAAATTTCATGCTTTCTGCCAGACGGGACTATAGATCTGGTTAAGAGCTCGTACTAATCGTCTTTACTATGTCATACAGGTCATGTAGAAACAAGTGGGAACAAAACTAGTGCAACTATGTGTGATGTTTGCGAACGAATAGTGGTACGAGTAAACGGCCATAAGAATGCACATCGGTTTTTCGTCTTCTTAGAGCGTTGTCTCTTTCTTGCTTATGTGACGTAAATTGTCTCTTTCAAAAGACCGATGGGCATTCTTTATGGCCGTTTACTGTACGTATCTAACATACCCGTGTAGATATAGATGCAGTTGTACCGGCTGAGCGGCCCCTCCCCAAACTGGACGTCTTCGATCATCCGCTCGAGAGTGGTGTTGGTGGCCGCTAGTTGTAGGCCCGGGATCCCTCCTTCCATTTCTTCCATTTTAACCCTGAACACACACAAAGTCATTAAAATAGATAGACTATAGCGATAAACGTCCGTAAGAAAACTAGTTAGCAAAAATAGTTTGAACGAATCAAAGTTTGAGTGACGCCTACATCAGCATTACCGTTTAACCTGCCACGGGACGCCTTATTGGACGCTGATCTTATTGGCTAATGTGACACGCATAGATATTTTTATTCATTCATTTGTTTCATTCATACTAGCTCTTATGAATTTGCCTATAGGATGTCTTTAGACTAGATTTTGTATTTATTTAATTTAACAGTTTCGCATTTAAGAACCCGCCTGGTGGGCACTCGTGAACTTTGCTCAGATGCCGGAGATGATGCCGCTGGGCGGGTTCTCCTCATACAAGCGGGTGGTTATAAATTACGGCCGGTTACTGAGGTAGTGTGTACTGAGGTGAGGCCGGTCTGCTAGTGAAGGTGTTAAAAGTTGGCCCCCAGTCGGCCAGTAGTTACCAGTAGCTGGTCCACCAGTCGGAGCCGGAGCCGAAGAGCTGCGCGAGCACGGCCACGGCCACCATGAGCGTGACGACGAGCGCGTTCCCGCTCGCGCCCAAGTACGCCGCGTACACCTTAGCCGACACCGCGCCCGCCGACCGCATCTCCGCCTCCTCGCGCCCGCCCTCTGGCGGCGCCGTCGCGGTCAAGTTATCCACAGAGCTCACCTGAAACAATAACAAATGTTCACAGCGACTGAGACTGAGAAATTTCGTCACGCTATACATACAATATTCACCCCCGGGCATCTGAAGCTAATGAACCTATCCAGCCTATTTATTGCTTACTAGCTTTTGCCCGCATACTAAAGTCAATATCTGGGCGACCGAGCTTCACTCGGTTCTATTTTAATATATCACGTCTTTAGATAAAAAAAACTCTTATAAATACAAAAACAAAAAAAAAAGACAAAAAACTAAAATGTAATTTCTGGCCGGGATTCGAAACCCTGACACCTACGATCTATCTGCGTACATTAGACCGACCTCGTACGACTGAGCTAAGCGGAATCGATGCGCGCGCGGCGAAATTCACGACCATATTTTATGTTTACTACCGCGAAAGAAAAACTCATGAAAACTCGAAAATTCGCGTTTTCCGGGATCTAAGGCTACGCTAGATCGATTTTTCACCCCCGAAAACCCCCACATAACAAATTTCAGCGAAATCGTTAGAGCGGTTTCCGAGATCGTCGGTATATATAAATAAATAAATAAATAAACAAATAAATAAATAATACACAAGAATTGCTATATACAAGAATTGCTCGTTTAAAAGTATAAGATATATGTTTAGGAATACCCTGCGATGTTTCGAATAAAATAGTCAAACCAATCGTTCTTCTTTTATATATTTAGAAGATAAATGTAACTAACTGTCAAAAATTGCAGAACTTTACAATCTTCCGCGGACACATACACGAAGTGACCACTATAAAATGATTTATATTTCTAATAGATACATATAAACTTATATACAAGACATATAAACTTACAGAGTGTATGCTCATCTGCCGCTTGCGGAAGCTGCCGTGCGGCGATTCCTCCATGTCGATGGCGGACTGGGAATCGGCCACGGGCCGCTCCTCTTCCTCGCCGCGCGCGAGCAACGTCGCGAAGTCGAGCCCCGAAGCGCTCAGCGTTTCAAAGCTACCCGCCGCGGCGATGGCGCCATTCTTTAGGATTATAATCTGAAAATAATTGTGTAAGTTTCATAGCTGGTAAAGAAGAAGACGTGTTATGAAGAGTACACAACTTGGATGAACGTGTATTTTTGGGGCACATTGAGTAATTTAACCCTTTTACCACCGACAACCCAATAATCAAGGCACACGGTGGCATGCCGCGCACAAAGTGGCGCGTCAAAACGTAATGTGCGTCTAGATATGGCTTTTAGCGAATAAGTCGGAATCCTCAATTTCGTGAACGCAATAGACGAAATTCACAACGACAAAACCAAGTGGAGCCGGCTTTGTTCCTCAATATACCTCGCTGGCAAATATAAATCATCGAAATGTGATCAGAGGTAATAAGGTTATTCGATAGTAAATAATTCCGTGATTACCTGATCGACGTCTCTGAGGAACATCAGTTGGTGCGTGACGAGCACTCGCGTGGAGTGTCGCAGATAGCCGACGAGGCAGGACTCGAACAGGTGGCGGCCCACGTGCGCGTCCACGGCCGACAGCGGGTCGTCCATCAGGTAGATGTCGGCGCGCTTGTATACGGCGCGCGCCAGGGAGATACGCGCGCGCTGACCTGTAACAAACCGTAGATATAAATTCATCTGTTGCATATTTAATTTTGAATTAGGAATTATTTAGATTGTAGAGAATTAAGACCGACATACGTTGTGCCTTAACGGCGTAATCGCCACGTGTGGAAGCAGCAGTTGAGCGCGCAACCATCGCATCACGGTATTGTGATTAGTACGATGTTCTTGTCGCCTCGTGACGGCAGCGGTTAAGCCACATTTCTGTATTATACCGCGGCCGGTCCATCGGCCGCCTGAGCAGAATTTTATCACGCTGTATGCACCAGTATTATGTAATGTAAAGACCGACCTCCACTGAGACTGACGCCTCGTTCGCCCACGACGGTCTTGTCTCCGTGCGGTAGCAGTGAGAAGTCGCGATCGAGCGCGCAGCGCCGTACCACTGTGTTATACCGCGGCCGGTCCATTGGCTGCCCGAACAGGATATTCTGTCTTACGCTGCCTAACAAGAAAAAATTAATTAAGTACATTAATTCTGAACCTTCTCTGCATATTTTACCTCCATTTTTACAATGTTTGTCTACATCCAGTTCCTCTAAATCGACAATCGCACACAAAGTTCTACTCTTATTCGTATGTGAACGACTCAAACTTTAATGTTAATACATTTTTATTGATGATTATTCTTTTGTTATTATGCCAAACATTTTATATTTTAATAAAAATTCCCTTACTATATCAGCCTTACATGAACTGTAGTGATGACTAAAGTAGTTCTTGCTTGTATTTTTTCGTTAGCATTCCATGAGTTACTACTGCAGCCATCATGTTGTTTAGCTCGCATTAACGGGCATTTTCAGAATTTGGGTCCCCCCAATTAGCGTAAGTTCTTAACAAAAATGAACTCGCTGTCAGTTTTGTGACGACAATTAAGCATAAAATCTGTTTTTCATTCATTCTGAATGTAGATTATCGCTCAAAGCTTATGTAATCAACACAAAAACAATATTTCTATTCAAATTTCATTCTTAATTTTATTATCGTCACAAAACTGACAGTGAGTTAATTTTTGTTAACAACTTACGCTAATTGGGGGTCCCAAATTCTGAAAATGCCCTAATATCAGAAGAATGTAAAACAGTAGTTACCTGCAAAGAGCCAGGGTTCCTGGCCCGCGTAGGAGACTGAGCCGCCGACGTGCACGGAGCCCGACACGAGCGGCAGCTCGCGCAGCAGCACCTGCAGCAGCGACGACTTGCCCGCGCCCACCGGCCCGATCACCGCCACCAGTCTGCAACAAGCGCACACTTAACAATAGGCTACTTGCCTCCTAGTCAAATCAGCTTCTTTTTAAGAACTGTCAAAACGAATTAGAACGACTTGCTAAATATGGAATTAATATGAAATCGAATTGATAATGATTTGTGTTGTATGGTGTTCACGGTCAATTCAGTTACTTTATATATTTCTACCTGACTTATTAAATAGACAATGGATTTAAAAATAACTTCTGTCCATGTTTATCTTACAATAGGCTAGTTTCCTATACTTAAAATAAAATATTTTATGCAGTGCACGAAATAAAGTACCACATAATTAGAAGAAATATATGGACAGTAATTATGTTAAAGCATAATTTCTATTTAATAAGTCAAAGAGAAAGGTATAAAGTAAACGAATTGACCGTGACGTCACTCCTCAGTATTTCATAGTAATTCCATATTAGCAAATCGTTTTGACAGTTCTAAAAAAGAAGCTGATTTGACTAGTAGGAAACTAGCCTATTATCTGATGCTTTATTTCGTGCATGGTATAAAATATTTTATTTTAAGAACAGTCAAGTTCCCTATACAGGGTACAGTCAACCAATTCGAACCCTAGGCCACTCTACAACCATGTCAAAATGACAAGCAGTAAGAGATTTCTTACAATCTGATCTATAACGTCACTATGACCAAAGACATGTAACTCCGTATAGGCGGATGAAGTCTAAAAAAAAACGTACCTCAAAGCCCTAGAAAAAAAGGTACGGTGACCTAGATGGCGTTACACCTTTGGGAAACGCTCGGCTAGATGGCGCTAATATTAATATTTGACATTTTAACACATATCAAGCTAACAATATGGGCCAAATTGTCAAAAATGAGGTTCAAAAGTTTTAAGCTTGTGTCGAGAGATGGCAGTCCATGCACTGTGATTACACATTTTACTTTGACAGTAACTCGATCGATCGTCGATACAACTCGATTCCCAACGGGTTCCCTGAAATTCTCTAGTATCTGTAATTGTCTATACAAAACAGATTCCAAAAACCCCTCCGGCTTTACCAACGAAAATGTTCACGCCCCGCCACTGATAGGTACTGTAAATATTCTCACGCTTTGTGGATTAGTAGTTCATATTCTGAGGTGACTGTTTGTGTTTACCAACAGTCATGAGTCGGACCATAGGATTGATTGTAACAGTGATATTTTAGTCACAAAATTGTGAGCGAATTTACCTCAACCTTTTTAGTATTTTATGTAAGGTAAGGCAGGGGTCTTTACCTTTTTGTCTTTCAGGAGTCCATTTTGCCATTCGGACCCCGAAGCGACATGCGAATCCACATTCAATTTGACCACAGACTTTCTCCGAAATAAACAAAAATGCAAGTGGTAGAGACCATCGCGGTTTCTCACCGTTCAACTCCACGCCACTTACTTGCCGGGCTTGATAGTTAAACTGAGGTCAGTGAGCGTGTTCTCGTGGTGCGCGGCGACCCACTTGGCCGTGGCGTGCTGCAGGCGCACGCCGGCGCCCTGGGACTGTTCCAGCTCTGTGTCCTCTTCCTCGCCAGACTCCAACGGAGCCGCCGACCGCCCTGTCCAAACAGACAAACATAATCCAGACTAAGAATCCTAACTAGTATTCAATACTTAGGTATAGATATAGTTAGGTAATATACTGAACTACCCATCGGCACACAAACCTCTTCAAGGTTTTGCCAACGATGGGTCTTGTGTAAAAAAGTGTTTTTTTTTTTTTATTATTCAATAAATAAATAAAAAATCAGCATCATTTGGTTGCATTATTTCACTTAGGACCACTTGCACCAGCCACTTAACTCAGGGTTAGTGGGCTGTAATCTGTCAAATTCCATATAAAATGGTGGGTTAAACCTCCATATTCGTTGGTGCAAGTGGCCCTTAAGAATCTTAGCCTAATGGACATTTTCGCGACAACAATCACCAAAAATATTTTTTTCTAAGGTAGGTAAATTTCATGTTTTTCCTACTCAGAATAATAATTTCGATCCAGGATAAAAAACAAGAGACAAAAAAATGGTCCCAAAATTTTCTACTATTTTGCATACTTTCCACTTTGTAACCGCTTTACAAAGTGTTTGAAAATTAAAATTTTAACCGCATAGTGGACCGATTTTCATGAAACATGGCTAAGAAAGTCAGTTTGACAAAAAAAACTAAATTTAAATCGGTTCATCCGTTCGGGAGCTACGATGCCACAGACAGACACACACACAGACAGACAAACAGACAGACAGACAGACAGACAGACAGACAGACAGACAGACAGACAGACAGACGGACAGACAGACAGACTGACAGACACGTCAAACTTATAACACCCCTTCTTTTTTGCGTCGGGGGTTAAAAAATAGTAACGAAGTGGAAAAATTAAATTTGGGACGTTTTTTTTACCTAATAGGATCGAAAGGGCTCGTGATTTTGAGTGAGAAAAACATTAAATTTACCTATTTTTGAAAAAAAAAAAGTTTTAAATCTTTTTTCGCGAAAATGCCGTAATACAGCCTGTAACAAAGTCAATAGCCGGGTCCGCACGTCCCTAGGCAATGTGCTCACGCGACGAACGTGCTATGTAGATGTGACTCAGCAGAGTTAGTGCGTGCGTTTTGTTCGGCTAAGCATTCTGCCCCGACCGAGGCACGTCTGCATTGGACGTTCGTCGCGTGAGCACATTGCCTCGGGACGTGCCTCGCTCTGTGTAGACCCTAGCTGGGTAATATCAATAAATTGAGAATAATGAGAATTTATTTATTAGAAGCCTTGTCTATCAAAGTCGTCACGTTTAACATTTCAATATTATTCCCAGCGCATCATCTGACACATCGCAAAACGAAGGATCCGTTATCTTATCTAGGCGTATTTAAATTGTTAGAGCAACGTTTATTTAACTAAACCCACGCAGTGACACGTACTATTAATAAATATTGATAGAACTTATTTGCTCACCATTGCCTTTGGCTTCATCTATCTTCTTCGTTTCTTTGACAGTGCTCGACTCTTGAGAAGGCGTGTCTCGTGGCTTATCTAATGAAGATTTGGTTGGGGTAGTGGCTGTTTCCTTTGGCTCATCTAGTAGTTTGATTTTTGATTTCGTTGAAGTTTGTATTTCGCTCAAAGTAGGGACTGGTTTGCTCGTATCCTCATAGAGCATAAAGTTTTGGAGTCTTTTAATTGACACTGATGCTTCTGCTACTTGAGCGATCCCTGTAACATATAAAATTAGCAGTCAATTTATATTAAGACACCCATTCGTATCTTTTTCATGACAATTTTGTATGTTTGTAAAAGAGTTAAAGATATTTAGAAATGTCATGGTAGCACCAGGGGCCCATTTCTCAAAACTGAAAGTTACAAGTTACAAGCGGAAATCTCTTTCCAACCTGTCATATTAGACATTGACTACCACTAGTAAATTGTAACTTGTAGCTTCGAGAAATGGGCACCTGCTGTCATGCTGTGGGATGAGGTGAAACAGATAAACAGTTCTCGTAACGAATATTGTTAGTAAACCAACCTTGTGGAAAGAAGACGGTCATGGTCTGGCGCAGGATGTTGTAGAAGCTGCTGACGACGAACACCTGCTTGGCGGAGATGACGTTGTTCTCCAGCACGAACGCCAGGATCGAGCAGAACAGGCAGATGCGCGTCGTGAACATCGTGAACGAGGTCAGCACGCCGCGGATGTATGAGGTGGCGCGGATCTGTTTTATCTCCTGCCTGCGTCGAACGACAAATATTTAAATGACAAACAGTTTGCTCAGTTAACATTTGTTAATGTGGCTATGATATCTTACTCAATACAAGAAAACAAATAAGTGCGCGGCTTACTTCAGAATACTTAGCTCACAAGCGTCTAATGTTTTCCTAAGTACCTATTATTTTAGTGTCGGTAGAGTGTATACATATTTGTACACTGAAACTACAACATCAAATCTTGGGTTACATTTTTTAAATAAGCTACTTGCCTCCTAGTCAAAGCAGCTTCTTTTTAAGAACTGTCAAAACGATTTTGAACGACTTGCTAATATGACGTCGAATTGAGTGACGTCACGGTCAACTGAGTTACCTACTTTATATATTTCTATCTGATTCATAAAATATTAATTGGAGTTAAAAGTAACTTCTGTCCCTGTTTTTCTTATAATTATCTTATGCTTTATTTCGTGCATGGTATAAAATATTTAATTTTAAGTACAGTCAAGTTGCCTATTGTATAATGTGTCTCGATTATTATGAGAAATTTCAAACAATACAAAACTGAAGGTTTTGTGATCTCCCCGCTTACAAGACCGCGCGCGTTAATAAACAAACCTTTCATACGTTTACAGAGATTACGAAATTAATTCCCGATTTGGAATTTTAGTTTGTTTCCGTATTAATCTCTGTGTCTGAAACAGAAGTAGGGTTTTCACAGCATCTGCTATGTGACGGAATAAATATTGCTTTTGTTAACTTATGCTGTATAAAATGGCCAAAACCAGGAAATCCGATGAAATGTTCAATACAAATGAATACCGTTCAATACTGATAGGTAAATACCCTCAGGAACAAATTCAATAACATTCTTGGAAGCATTTCATAAATTACCACGATATTCCTCCCATTGTCCGAAAACAAGTAGATAGTACGTATATAACAAAAGCCTTTGCTGCAGAAAGGCTTTTGTTAATAATAACACAAAGAAATGTACCTGTCTAAGAGCTTTTCATTTTACCTAGGTAACAAAATGCTACCTATTTGTTGCGAAAATTAAAACCTTGTAAATAAAAAAGAATTATGTAGCAATATCAAGTTGCATGGCTCGAAGATTGAAGGTGTAATATATATTGTACCAGCCAAAATACACGCTTATTTTTGTTTACATTAAAATTACATATGTACATATCGTTACAACCTCATGGGTACCTATAAAAATGGTGTCATGGCGTACTTTCTTTCGACATTGTGATCCATGATTACACCTAATCATTACGTACACAATAGGATAATTTCATAACCACGCAAATCGGTAGGAAAATGCAACCTATGATGTGACGGTGTGGTGAAATTCATGTTACGTTTAGAAATAAAAACGTAATAGAAAAGCCAACATTTTAATATATGTAAATGTTAAGGAGATTTCAATGAATATAATTCAGCCTAAATACGTCATACTGCAGGGCAGACCTCCACTGAAGCGCGAGAGGACTGACTATCTATCCCAATGCACCCGCAGGCCGCATTGGGCTAGCTAGAGTATGTGTTAGTATCAATACTCCACATCTTTGAAATTATTTTCTTCTATATTGTTTATCAAATATTCCGTACATAAGTTCCGATAAACTTAAATGATTTGAACCCACGCCCTTTTGAATGAAAGTGGCAGCGCTACGTCACTTAACAAACATCGAGGGAATTTATGGGGATTAAAACCGTAGACTTTCTATAAGAAAAAATAATATACATTATATATATAGGTATTGTCTTTCGTTAATATTCTCTACAATTTAGTGTGCTGTAATGTACGTACTTCCTGGCCTTAGCGACGAGGTCCGCGAACGGCTTCTCCCAGGTGTACATCTTGATGACCTGTATCCCGGACAGGATCTCGTTCATGAGCCGCACCCGCTCGTCCGTGCGCAGCGCAGTTTTCAGCCGCAGCACCGACGTCCTTTTGCCCAGCCATGCTACAATAAACGCCACTTGTTATATTATAACAAACACATTAAAATTATGAGACAAATCCATACCAGATATATACAACGAATAAGCATTGCAACGCACCGTCGTAAACCTTATCTAAATACATGAAAGTTAATACATATAAAACTATTCGTGCGCGTCAGACCTGAGCAGAGCTTGTCAGGTCAGTTAAGAGGATACGGTAGCGAAAATGCTAAAATGGAAAGGAGCCCCCTTTCAACTTGGGAATTTTAGTTAAATATACAAGTGTTATTAACTAGATTTATCGAAAAAAAATTGTCCATTAAGAACAACTCAGTCAAAAGATATTTGAAAAAAATCTTTAAAATCGAGGTTCCGCTCTCGACTCTTTCCTCCTTCAAAACTTAATCAATCTAAACAAAATTTGAGAATCTGAATAACAATGAAATAATCTATGTCGGACCGATTTGGGTTAATTGTTACCAATCTTGACTATCAGACCTTTTTTTGCGCCACAATGAAAAAGGCCGTTTTCGGAAATTTTTGATTGGCTCCAGAATCTTTAAAAAGCAGAATATCAAAAAATCAAAACGGTCCGACACAGATAAAAATAATAACAATCTGTGTTGAAAAAATCATTACTCTATCTAAACCACTTTCGCTACCAAGAACCCGACTGTCGGGCACACCGCTCGTAGAAGCGTAGCCGATTACATGGGTTTCCCCGTATGTAGCGAAAATGTCGTAGCGCAGCGTAGAGCCCGGTTTCGAAAGTGTTAAAAAACCAGGGAGGAAATAGTCGAGAGCGTTTGTATGGAAAATTGACCCCGACCGTATCGTCTTAAAGGGTTGAGACTTGCACTTGTCGTTTTGAAAAGTAGAAAAAAATGTAATCAAAAGATGAAATATGAGACAGTTCCTATAATTGCATTCAAACAAATAATACAAGTTCAAACTTATCTTGTTTATAAAAACAAAATATTACTATTGCGCCGAGTACATTTAAATTTAATGCGAATAAAAACAAACCTCAAAGACAGCTGATAGCGTGTTAAGGTTGGTAATATTTAATGTTATACTTGTTTTATTTTCTACAGTTCAATTGAGTCATCGAACTGTAGTACATATAGGATGTAAATATTGCTAAATAAGTGTTTGTATATACAATACAATCGAAAATGAATTAATAATGCTGTATAGGTATTTAAGTAAAGCCAGCCAGCCCGGCGGACACATACAAACACATGTGGAATAGTATATCCAGACATAATGTCGTTGCCGGGCCATAATGCCACCGAACTCTTATTATGCTAACATAATACCACTACGTTTACGAATGCAAGGCTGAAATGTCACACCATTCACCTATATAAACATGTTCAATTTAGGTTGATGCTTTGTCTACGTCGTAGGCTGTATGTATCGAATTTACAATTACTGTAGGTACGTATAGATTATGCTTTTCAATGTTGAATGTTCTAGCTTATGTATCTGCCAATCATATTAAGTACTTTTTTTTTATATTAAAGCTAAGTATATGATTTAAGTAAGTATTATCAAATGCGCTCTCGCGGAGTACTGAACAGTGATATTATTTTTTATTTTGAGACTGTGCTTTAGCATTACATAATTATTAGCATTATGTATTGCTACGTACTCCAATAAAAGAAAACGATAACAAAAGACCTGGAGTAGTAATGTTCACTGCCCTAGATATACAAGTATCTAAAACATCAGACAATGATGACCAAATTATGTTAAGATGTTGTCGATATTTGATCAGGCTTTAAAATAATTACATTACATGCAAATAATGCCTGTAGCGTCTCATTTATGCGAAAATAATATTTCCATAGATATGTAATTCGTTCTAAATAACAGAGACGGTTTGTTTTTGAAATTTATAAGAGTCGAAGACGTGCCGTCATTATATAATATTTCAACCATTTTCTATTTGAATAGATGTGACCTGTTGGAATTGTAAATTACAATTTCCAAATAAAATTAAGGACATCTATTATCGTCAGAATTAAATCTGATAGCAATTCTGAGCTCAGAGACTTTGAGGGCCTGATCTTAAAAAAGACAGTATTCTGGTATAGCCTCGTAACGCCCACCATACAACATTTTGGCTAGGAAATTTTGAGTCTAGTTGTACTTGAAATTGAGTTGAGTTTCACATGTTCGAAAAAATTTAGAAACAAAAGAAATGCTACTTTATTTGTTTATTTGAAAGTTGAAATTCCATTGTAACCAAATTAATGTGCCTCTGAATGCACATTGGGCGGCAAGAGAATAGAGGAAACTACGCAACACCCATTAAAAAAAAAACAAAGTAGTTTCTCCTTTATCATTAAGAAACAAGACAAACCAAAACCTGAAAATAAATAGCAGAACGTGCCCACCGCCATATGAAGGTGATCTAAATGTCACGTATTTCGCTATAAGATGCACACATTTTACGATAGACTGAGTAAAATATATTTGTTTTACTAATTATTACTAATTCGCATCTATATCTATAAGAACCATAATATAAAAAATGCATTAAAATTCATTTTACGGTCGCCATGTGCCGCATTACCTGATTCAAGCCGCAGCAGAAGTAGCAAAGAGGGTCAAATAATGAAATGAATCTGCACACGCTTTTGTTCTTTGGGATACAACATTTTGTGAATAAATTAGAAATATTTTTGCTGCTGACTATCATGCATCCATTGCCGCTGGTCATAATTTGGCCGTTTCTTAATCTGTTAAAGTTAATTCAACAAAGACATGTATGTACAATTTCGCAGAGTTCTACTGGCAAAAGTATCAAAAATTAAATAAGTGGGTTACCTTGCAGAGGTATGAAAGCCAACATGAATCCGACGCCGACGACCGCCGCCCAGCTGATCTCCTGCCACATGAGGTAGGTGATGATGACCGTGGCCAGCGGTCCTATCCACAGATAGTGCAAGAATATCACGGCCACGTCGAATCGGTTCACGTCGTTCGAGAGCAGATTCACCACTTGGCCGACCGTCGTTTCGCCAAGAGCCGTCTTTGACAGTCTGAGCGACTGAAAGAAAACACATGCATATACCCACAGTTGTCCGTAATCGTCAATTGCCATTAACCATTAATCAATTGCATTGGCCATTGATTTCGCAATTAATCAATTGCATTAATGGTAATTGCAATTAAATGTAATGGCCATTGAATTTTTGCGAAGCTTAATGCCATTGATTGTCAATGCAATTGTCTGATTAATGCCATTAAAGTTAATAAAAATTAATGATCATTGATTTCAATTGCAATTATGTTTAATGCAATTAATTTATTTTTTTCATGAACTAATAATTGATACTACCACTTTATTAAAAGTATTTAAAAATTATAAATCATATGAAAACAAACTTCAGTGAGTCAATAAGGCCCAGCAGAATGACCCGGCCTAAACCCTGGCAGTGCCTAGAGGAACTCAGGTTTGGTGCGACATAGACACACGTGTGTTGTACCGAACCCGTTCCCTTAGGTGCTGCCAGGGTTCAGCATCAGCTCTATCTTGGGCTCTATCTTGTTATCAGCTCACCCAAATACTCATCAAGGCGAGTTGGATGACGAAAACGGCTTGTTTTTATGTTGCACTAAACCTGAGTTCCACTAGGTACAACCACAACCAGGGTTCACGAAGAGCAGAATAGAAATCTCAAAATAAGTACCTACCTACTTAAAACTTTTATATGTTTCGTCTTTTTTAAATTACACAATTTATTTTTGTTAATTGTTAATTGTCAATGACACTTTCAATTTACATTAGCAATTAATTAATTTTTAATGGTTTGTGTAGCAATTAGCCATTAATCCTTTTAAATTGTTAATTTTTCGAAATGCATTAACGTTAATGGCAATTGGTGTTAATTGCAATTAACAATTAATTTTCCGTCAATTGTCAATGGTTAATGGCAATTAACGTTTTCAATGGTTAATTGCATTGACGTTCGGCCAACACTGCATATACCTAATTAAAATTGTAACAAACTTCAGATTCAGATATTGTCAAATAGATTGCAGCAAAACCGAGTAAAGATATTGTTAATTTTAGTGAGAACTTATGATGAGTAATATATACATATGTATATTATTCGGACGGATACTTTATTTTGTGATTTATTTTTGTTATTGTTTTTGGTAATGATTAAAGCGAAAGAAAGAAGACTAGCCTTGTTTAGACAGATTGATAGTTATGTATATCGTCACTACTTTGAAAAAAAACTTGTATCTTCTTCTGTCAATGAAAAGAGAAATGTAATAAGTATGTATGGAATGCATATAGACTTACTGCGTTTTAACTTTGAGGAGCAGTGTGAGATACGAGATTTTTTCAAAGTAGTGACGATATGTATATACATTTTGTTATGCTTCTGATAGCATATTTTCGGTAAACAGTATAAAATATCAAAATAAACATATTAAGACAACCTAAGTGATATTACAAAACTGCCGATCTCATCTTTCTAATGTATGACACATAGACAACAATGTCTTTGGTAAATAGGTAAGACACACGGCTGCTGACACCGTGACGTTGAGGAAAACTCGCACTAAATAACTTAAGTAAATTTACAAACAGACCACTTAACTGGTCATTGGTCGATTTTATTTCGGTTCAAAAAGTGTTAGAAATGTCCATTATGGCGGCATGGCCGACGTATCCATCGGATTTAACGAGATGTGAGAAATAAAATCTTGAATTGTGATTGTCACGTTCGGATACTTCTGTGTCATTTTCACCTTCGTGATTATTCTCTATCATTATATGAATAGAAGACTTCACTAGCGAAGGTCATGACAAACTATCGCGTTAGAATTTATTTACATTAGGTAACAAACAAAACACGAGAAAACCATCATCATCCTTTGACCATGAAAGCGGTGACTCACCACGTTAGCAAAAAGAACACCTATACAGTAAAGAGCAGCATTATTTAAGACTATTAAAATTGCGTTTAAACAAGACCTTACGTCATATATATTCAAGAAGTGAATTCTCTATTTGTGTACAGTGAACCGGGGAGGCTTTATGAAAATTTGGGCTTCTTTGATGATATTTGAACAGCCTTAAAATTAACATTCATTATTTACTCCGTCAATCTACTATAGATAATCTCGAGTTAACTTACAGTATGAATTTAAACTAAAGTTTCAACGTCGCCCCTGCGTTTCAAAGCCACCTCGTTTTACGGTATTGACAATTTAGCTGAAAGAATATGAAAGTGTGATTGATTTAGCATTGCTCCGTTCGGAGTCCCTGTGAGTCTGGATGCATAGCTTAGGGATCTGCCCTGTCAGCAATACCGTCATGCGTGTGAACGTAGGCTCCTTATGTGGCATTGTTTCAGCCCGTATGTGATCTACAGTAGGGGCGTATGCATTAAAATGCATGTTACCTTGCGATATATGAGAGAGCAGCAGGCGACGCGGAACTTCATGCCCATGTGCAGTATGGCCATCATGTAGGAGTGCACGACGAGCACGTTGAGCGCGGAGCACAGCACCACGGCCGCGGCGTACCAGTAGGCGTCGTTGAGCGACACGGGCTGGTCCGCCCGCATCGCGTAGAAGTCCACCAGCTTGCCGAGGAACACCGGCTGCGCGAGCCTGCCAACAGTTAGTGCGTTTTCACATTATCCGATATCCGTTATCGGATGTCGGACCGATATCCCGTTTATTACAGGCGCCATCTTGGATTTTTTCCATTGAAATGCTTCCGATATCGGATCGGATAATGTGAAAACGGACTTAAGCCTTCAAGACTATATTGTCCGTGATTTTAGGTCTATCGTGCAATTTTGCACTTGCGGTTTATTGCGGGGGAGCATTCGTTGTCGATTCTTCTATAAAGTGGGAAAATGGTAGAATTAACAAAAACAACGATATTATCTTGCCGCAAGCATCAATAATGCAAAAAGTTTCTGAAGAGGTTTGAAAATCAGAATTACGTTGGTAAACATTAGAATGATGTATACTCGCACTACACAGTGACAAGAATGAAACGGTGATAAATATCAATCAATTAAAGCTACAATAGTACTTGTATTTATGATAAACATTCTGATCTAACTCGCATGCATTTACGTGCATACTAGTAAGATAAATAGGTAGTTTCTAAGAGAAAAATGATCATACATATGAAGTACTAAAACCTAATCATTAAATTTTATCGCTACAACTAACAAAATAAAATGAGTAAAACTTTCATTGTGTGACATTTAAATGCTATTTGATGGAATATTACAATAACAATCAACTGGAATACTTTTTTTCCAAATCAAACTATGCTAATTGAAATATAGAATAAATACTAAACGCAGTATAAATCTAAATCTGATACATTAATCTACCGAAGTACCTAATGTGTGCTCACTTCTCGGAACCGTCAGACAAAGTATGAAGTCGCGCATGGTCAAAGAAGTTGATAAGTCCTTTCAGCATCAACGGCTGGTGTATCCTAGCAAAATAAACGCAATATATGATCCTGCATGGTCGAGCTCATGTTCTTCATAGATAGGCAGATTAATGATAGCATTTAGTGTAACGGCCCAGCCATAACATTGGTTTAAGCGCGACAGCGGTGAGCGGCAGCCATACGGTCAACCAATTTGAATCCTAGGCCACTCTAGAACCCTGTCTCATTTAAACCATATTCTATTTGCCATAAGAAGTCACATTGACGTTTACTGTGCAAAGGTTCTACAGTGGCCTAGGATTCAAATTGGCTGACCGTACGTGCGAATGAAAAGTCCCATCGATGTGTCTCGCTCCAATGTATGGCCGCCGCTCACCGCTGTCGCGCTTAGACCAATGTTGTGGCTGAGCCGTAAGGCCTGAGTGGACGCTCAGAGCGGAGCGTTCGGCGGGGCGAGCGAGTGCCCTGCTACACTCAGGACTTACACTTAGAGATTCAAATGTTTTTATTCAGATATATAGAGGTTAAATCTGAAAATATTTAAAAACATTTCAATTTATAGGATCGGTGAGTAACGTGTAAAATTAGCATCATCAATTCAATGCATTATAGGGTACATCATCTATTAAAAGTTACCTTGCCCTAACGTCTGAACTCTGATTTTATTTATTATTCCTTCACGCGCCCCTATTTCAGAACCAATGTAAATAATATTTGCACTTTGTGTCACACTTAGGGCCCGCCACATCTATCGTCTCGCGAGCGTAGCGTCGGGCCAACTGTATGGAAAATAATTTTTAAGAAAAAAAAAACCGCCTTCCTTTGGGGTTCTGGTGATAAATACTTTCAAATGTTGGATTATGTTATCAATTCGTCTGTATATTTTTTAATGTTTGTTATTCGATATCTCCGTCATTTCTGAACCAATTTTGAAATCTGGATGATTCTGAAGTACTTACAGATGAGAATGATTATCAGAACGGAACTCTAACCAGGGGCGGCTCACTCTTCATCAGCAGTTCCACTGCACCAAATGTCACTGTTCTGGACGTAAGTGCATGCTGTTCTTATAAAAATACCAAAGTCACTATAAGTGTGCCGTTCAGATTTGAGGAGTTCCGTTCTGACCATCATCAGCAATTCCACTGCACCAAATATCACTGTTCTGGACGTAAGTGCATGCTGTTCTTATAAAAATACCAAAGTCACTATAAGTGTGCCGTTCAGATTTGAGGAGTTCCATTCTGACCATCATCAGGAGTTCCACTGCACCAAATGTCACTGTTCCGTACGTAAATGCATGCTGTTCCTTTAAAAACACAAAAATCACCATATGTATGCCTTTCAGATTTGAGGAGTTCCCTCGATTTCTCCAGGATCCCATCATCAGAACTGGGTTCTGAGAAAAATGGGACCAATCTGTATGCATATACATTCAATCAAAAACAATTTTTTCAAAATCGGTCTAGTAACGACGGAGATATCGAGGAACAAACATTAAAAAAAATAAAAAAAAACATACAGACGACTTGATAACTTCCTTTGAGATTTGGAAGGCGGTTAAAAAGACGCCGCGTCAGGTTTCGCCATACAGTTGTCCCGACGCTAGGCTCGCGAGACGCTAGATGTGGGGGGCCTAAGTGCATGTGACACAAAATGTACGATGGATACTGCATTAAGTATAACAATAAAACACTAAAAATGCGTACACTCTATAAAAGATGTTTCTATTTTGAACACCGACATTAGCGTAGACGTACCTGTAGCTACTTACTGCTCTTAACCTTTTAATTAATTCTGGTAAATTAAAGATAATTAAAATAATACGTTGCCAAGCATGACGCGTATTCAATCAAGTCTGTAGTTAAGTATTACACAAACTGAAGGTCGCTGCTTCTGGACTGATAAGTCACCTGAGTTTGTCATGTCATAATAATAGATCACCCCTAACCGGTGATAGCCAGTTACATACTTTAAGTACCTACGTTTAAATGCTTGTTATATTAGCGAATTAGATCGCCTTATCAAACACTGTAATGTAGACGTTGATTGATCTGTTTATAATACTCGAAGCATTTTATCCATTTTTTTATTGGATTTCACTAACACGAGTTTCTAATGTACAGTCAACCAATTGTAACCCTAGGCCACTGTATTAGAACTATGTCATAGTGACGTTATAGATCAGATTGTAAGAAATCTCTTACTGCTTGTCATTTTGACATGGTTGTAGAGTGGCCTAGGGTTCCAATTGGTTGACTGTACGTAATTCATTAGAATTAGAGCTCTACCATTCTACATCTAGGAAAAACCGCAATGTTTTGATGTATTTTACAGAAATAAATAATACGCACATTTTCCCCTACAAAGAACGTTGGTGTTTCGATATTTTAGGGACATGCTTGAAGACCTACAACTGACCCAGAATTACCTAGTTAAGATATATGTGTATTGTGTACCCTTACGTTTGCTCATACGTAGTTGACAATGACCTAGATTACAATCTGAGCTTAGCAACGCCTTGAGCTAGTGAGACCTCCAACTTGAACCATAACATCTGAATCGAGATTAATTTAGTTTTTCACAGAAAATAATAAATTTATTACGAGTATAAATATTACAGATCCGCATAAGTTATTAAGGTATTATGTTATAACAAAGGGGACGGAAGGAAAAAACATTTATTTACACAAGAGCAAAGTCTGAACTGATGCTGACACAGATAACATAAATTATTCTTGATTCATCTATTGAGCTGCACGTGTGATCCAATATTAATCATGCTGCTTTGTAACAATGATACCAGGAGTACTTGTATCACATAATACTTACAGCTAATTAAATTTAAAGTTACTGTGGGTACAATATAGTAAGTCGGCTTCTATATAAGGTGTTAACAAATTAGTCACGGATATTTTTACGGCAGATTACAGTACTCCGCTCCAGCAGGGTTAGCACATGATTGCCGCGAGAGTATGTCGCCGCGAGATAGACTACCCGTCCTTATGTCATTAATATACTTAGAAGAAGACGTGTCATCTAGGGTGGAGCGAAAAAACACTTTTCTGGAATTAGCAAACCTAATAGTTATCAATCAATGTCATTGAAATTTTGAAAATCTCATACAAACCTAAAAATTCAAATACAGTATTATGTTTAGTATATGTTAGATACATATCAGTTAGAAGAAACGTGTCATCAATCTCGCGGCGACATACTCTCGCGGCCATCATGTGCTAGGCCTACAGGAGTATATTTATGTATGAAACATCGTAGGTTTTGTTAAAACACCCTGTTACTAAAATAATTAAATGAGAGCTCTCTAAACACTATTAACGTGACATGAGAGACAGTGTTAAACATCCTGATAGGCAATTACATTATAGAGGATGGTAATTTAGAAAATAAATGAAAATATTTTCTTTGTTAAGGAAATGAAAACAAAAAAATCATATGAAAATTTTGTATGAATTTCTAGTGAAAGTTAATTGTTTTGATGTTAATTAACGTCCCTTAAAATATCCGTGACTGATTTGATAACACCCTAGAGGTATATAGTCCCAAAATCGTCTAGAAATCGTTCAGCGCATAACCCATTTCGGATATGAGGATTTGATAGCAGTGGATTTAGTATAATTTCCTGGGTCTCTCTACCATGGGTTTTAACGATTTCGAGTTAGGCACTGGTCCCATCGCGAGCTAGTAAGCTTGTTAATTAGGTAATAGTTTGAGGTCGTATTTTTGTATATCAAAAATAAGTAAGTAAATTCATGAATTATAAATTAACTTATTATTGTTACAGGAAACAACTAAAACAATGTTTTTTTTTTTTCTACAACTATAACCACGTGGGGTATCTGGTGAGTAAATTATTAAAACAGTGAGCCCTATCACATGACATCATCTTTGCTTGAATATTTATTAATGGTAGCCACTAATTAACACTGTATCCGATGGGAACCTTTGTCCTGCTCGCTTCGTGTTCAGTTCAGTTAGGCATGATATAATAGTGGTACCCGTAACAATTAGTGGTATTTATTCTTAAAACATTGATACCGAACACGCTAGTGAGCACAGATTATTTAAAAAATGAAGACAAAAATGAAGACAAAAACTTTAGTTCTATGCATATTTAGTTTTAACTTGAACTGTCTTTTTCAGTACTTATGGTGCTTTTAACCCACACTAGTGCGCAAAGTGGTACATTTCTTATCATGTCGAAACTTCAAAATTAAGGTCATATGTACTGAAAAACCGACCAAGTGCGAGTTGTACTCGCGTTGCAAGGGTTCCGTACACTACAAGAAGGGCTTAAGCGCCTCCTTTTTAGTAGGAACTTAAGTCATTTTTGCGAATAATCGATATTTTGAACAAAACGTAACAGAAATGAGTTTATATGTAATATTCAAACGCGCATTATATATAATATCACACAATTTCGAGAGATTTGGTAACTCCTTGCAGCGGCAGTGAGTGAAATTCGTAATTTGAGTTTTTTTTCTTTTAAGTCCAACTTACGCTTTACTTTAGATTTCTGATAGGTTTTCCTGTAATCTATAGATTGAAAACTATCTCGTGTATTTTTTTGAAAATTTTACTCTTAGTAGTTTCGGAGATAAGGGGGGGGGGTCATTTTTTGCCTATTTTCTTAAATTACTTAAAAATTACTTAACTAAAAATTATTAAAAAAATATTTTTGAAATACATAAAAAGCTCTTTCGTTTGATATGTAACACAATATAGTTCTAGAAACTTTGATTTTTAATTTTCACTTTTACCCCCCCAAAAGTGGCCCCTATAATTGAATTTTCTTAATTTAAATTACATGTCCGTCTTTGGGTCACAGGTTTACATATGTGTGCCAAATTTCAAGTTAATCGGTTCGGTAGTTTCGGAGAAAATTGGCTGTGACAGACGGACAGACAGACACACGAGTGATCCTATAAGGGTTCCGTTTTTCCTTTTTGAGGTACGGAACCCTAAAAACATCTTACAATACACGAACGAAGAGGAAATTCTTAACTCGATTTAAAACCCTTCCATCGTGTTTTAGTTCATCATCAGCATCAATCGTTTCATACTTCCACTTTTCCGCACTTGTCATCAGACATCTGATCCTATTATTAACCTTTAAACCGCTTAGAATTGCTCATTGAGCGTGCTCTTATCGACGCGGGTAGTACGAAGTTGAACTAATATTTGTCTTGTATATTGATGACCGTTCTTACCTACAGGGTAGGTACCTCCATGCTAAGCCGAAGCCACAACAAAAGCTTTCTTGAGAAACTTTAGGACTGAGTCAATCTGTGATTTATAATATTTATTCTCATTTATCATACTTCTGCTATAACGGTGCGACCGACGGTTAAAAGGTTAATTAATTACGAGTACCTATTACGAGTTTACGACCGTTCGATGCAGAGCAAAGAGGATCGAGTATTATCTATAGAGAGTTACTGTCAAAGTAAAATGTGTAATCACAGTGCATAGACTGCCATCTCTCGACACAAACAAAACTTTTGAACCTCAGTTTTGACAATTTGGCCCATATGCTTAGCTTGATATGTCTTAAAATGTCAAATATTAATATTAGCGCCATCTAGCCGAGCGTTCCCCAAAGGTGTAACGCCATCTTGGCCACCGTACCTTTTTCTCTATGGCTTTGAGGTACGTTTTTTTCTTAGACCTTATCCGTCTACATAATTATACGGAGTTACATATGTCTTTGATGCAGAGTGGGCAAGTATATTAGTGATACTTGACCGACCTCGGTACAGGTTGCAATTGTTATTAGTTAGATAACACTTTAATACAACAAATGCAGCTAACACAGTGCACCACAATGTCATCGCGGAGAAAAAGTACCAAATTAATTTTATCCTTTTTACTAGTTAGGCGCACTCGTAGTCCGTCCGTCTGTCACAGTACAGCCCGTTTATTCCGTACGCCCTCGCAACAAAATATACCTAATTTAAAAAAAACAATAAAGATACGAAAATTATCACGAAGTTACAAGTGCCTTAATATTAAGGCTGTTAAATAATAGATTATGATGTCATTTTTGCTCTAGAATAAAAAGAAATGCTGTGTGGCATTTCAATTATTTCAGCCACATACAAACATATTCCGTAAATAAATTCGACCACATTCTTTTTTTTTATACTACGTCGGTGGCAAACAAGCATACGGTCCGCCAATTATGCTTCATGTAATATATACTCGTAAGAACACTGAAAACCTTAACGACTAACAAGGAAGGAGGTTCTCAAGTTGCAAACGTCAATCATCGCATTTTTTACCTAAGCGAATTTTCGATTATTAAATGTTGCCGTTATCAAATAGGCACGTAATACTCTGTATTATAGGTACCTAAGATAAGTAGAAACTGTGGAGTGTGTAATTGCAAGTTTCATGTCATGACCGTGACACATTTGTGAATTTGGTTGGTATACGCTCAGTCGCTCAAATAGTTAGTGATTACGTAAAACTGAAACTGTTGACTACCATCGTCAGCAATATCTGTGGGCAACCTAATTAGTAAAGAGAGGGAAGTATTCACACACAAGGATTTAATCACACAAAATTACCATTTTATTGCTTTTATACACATATGTGTGTTAGCGGAGAGAGAACAGAGAATTGCTTGTTAAAGCCAGTGATCTTATTTCAAATCAAATACAAGGTTCTAGATTTTGAAAAAAAAATCTTATGAGACGTTGCGCTATTTAAATTCATAGTCTTCCGGTAAAAAGAAATTAACGAAAACAAACAACGACATGACATTGACAGTAGCATTACTTAAACTGCCTAATAATACGAGAGGCTATCTGATATTATTATATTATTATACTGTGCCCGTGTGGTGACGGGTTAAGAATTTCACCACCCCCTTTCTTCCCGTGGGTGTCGTAGAAGGCGACTGTGGGATATGGGTTAAATTGTGGCGTAGGCGAGAGGCTGGCAACCTGTCACTGCAATGTCACAGTTTCGTTTTCTTTCAACCCCTTATTTGCCAAGAGTGGCACTGAAACCTGAGTAGTTTCATGTGCTCTGCCTACCCCTTCATGGGACGCAGGCGTGATTGTATGTATGTATGTATGTATTATACTGGCTTTTTCCCGCGGCTTCGCTCGCGCTAGAAAGAGACAAAAAGTAGCCTGTATCACTCTCCATCCCTTCAACTATCTCCACTTCAAAAATCACGACAATTCGTCGCTCCGTTTTGCCGTGAAGGACGGTCAAACGGACACACACACTTTCCCATTTATAATATTAGTATGGATTAAGTAAACCACGTCGTATTAACGTTATGCAAGAGTTTCGTTTCACCTTCACTATCTGTCCGTTAAGGGGACAATAACACTGCTGGTGCAAAATATCAATAACGTTGTTTTTCGCTACTTTAGGTTATATGAGCCGTTCGTCGAATAATTATCATCCAATCAATGAACTTGGTATTTTCGTACACACAAAAACAGCTTGTCTAGTCTAGACGTCGCCGATATCAAAAAGATGCCTCGTAAACGGGTATTCACAATTAACTATTAAATTACGATAAGATTACTAAGTACTAGTATAGTCTCACTAATGGTAGTCTTGCAAAAAGTAGATATATTTTTGAACATAACAGTTATAATAGCCAAAAAACTGTCATGCTGCTACATACCTACATATTACAGTGCAAAAATTTAGCGAACGCTTTAAGGGTGACCGATGGTTTGTTGACCCTAATACTTACGCCCCGGCGCCTCACGGCACTCCACACGGCACGAAGGCACCACGTTAGGTTAGCCCAATGCGGATTGGGAATGCTGTTCGTATACTATCAATGTATTTTATAAATTAACTAGCTTTTTCCCGCGGCTTCGCTCGCGTTAGAAAGAGACAAAAAGTAGTCTATGTCACTTTGCATCCCTTCAACTATCTCCACTTGAAAAATCACGTCAAACGTCGCTCCGTTTTGCCGTGAAAGACGGACAAACAAACAGACACACACACTTTCCCATTTATAATATTAGTATGGATATTAAACTTTTATATGATATTGATAACATAGCACACAAAAGCATATCTCACCAAATAAATAATCTAGATGAATAGATTGAAAATTGTACCTATGGCATCTTTACAATTTCGAGTATTTATCCACCGAGGTATACCGAGAAAACTAAAGCAATGAAATTATTAGAAACATCTCGGGCATATATTTTATTTAAAAATTGAACCTTGGTTTGATCAAATAGTCCATTATTTACGCGCTGTATCTATCTGAAAAAATGTGCCCGATATTATTTGCTACTGTATGTATTGATTCAAGACTGTATTTTGCGAAATTATTAAAACAAAAATGTGTTACATATACATGTTTACCTACTACACATTTGTCTACTATAATCATAAAAACTGTAAGATGATTTTAGAATTTACTAGTAGGTTACCGTAGAAATATTTCATTAGCAATTTATGTATGAGTCATCGGGTAATTCCAAGGTTTATTTATTAGTTTTATTACCGAGCTCTTACCGATGGCAACTAATGCAGTAGTGGTACAACACCGTAGTAATTAAACTAATTAATTATGTATACTTAAAAAAAAACTTTGCGGTAACTTGTGGAAATAACTGTCACCAAGCGTAATGAATAAGGGTCACCAGTATCACAGTATAATAAAGAGTATTATTGTACAGTATGGTCACTTCCGCTCCCCGCTGAAAGCGCCGCCGACCCCCTGTCGGTTACCTCACAGTTACCGCCTGTCAAAAACACGAACAGTCAACCTGTCATATGTTACTCATACAAGCATGGTACGCGTTCACCTACACGAGCTTAGAATGTGTGCTAGGAACGCACCTCTTTCATATATTTGATCGCCAGTGTCCGAGATGTGCCAGTATGTAATCACGAGATGGTTATTTGAGGGTAACCGGAGACCTCCGCCGACATTTAGTCTCTGAAGTGACAGATGAGATACTTAAGTTGATGACTCGTTTAGACTACAATAAAGCCAAGCCAAGAGTATATAAGCGTAATGCGCGGAGCTTAATTTACGCTACAAAATTTATACAAAAGGCTTGACTTTATTGAATCCTAATGAGCAATAGATCAGTGGCTGTGTTGTGTTCATATTCGTAATTGATAAAGCTTATTGGCAATCTATGATGTAACTAGTCAATCAATTGGGAATCACCATGTCTTTAATCGTTCAAGGGGTGCTCGGTTGTCTATACAAACATACAATACGTGCCAAACAATACCGTCACATATCACATAATAGGTACAGAAGTGCCAAAAAATATGTATACTGAACTTTATTGCCTGTAAAATTGTAAATTAAGGTGTGTATACATATTTTCCCCCCATTACATTTATGTTTATTTTTATAAAATAAACACGTTAACGTAATGTGTTCTTGTTATAGAATATGCCTGAGGGAGAAAGGCTAAACGGGTCTTAGCTTAGACAAAGCCATTAGGTACCTTCTCGAGTTTCAGATCGATACATCAAACTTTATTACTAGGTAGCTAAGTACATGTACAGTCGCCATCAGATATATAAGAGCGCCCGAGGTACTCAAAAATATCTGAACACGCCTCTATTGCCTAGGCGTTAGAGGCGTGTTCAGATATTTTTGAGTACCTCGGGCGCTCTTATATATCTGATGGCGACTGTACATGATCCCTCAATTAATAAATCGGAGGCGAAAAGTGTAAAACAAAAATAATAATGATGAAAATGAAGACAAAAGATATAGTGCGAAACCTTAAAATTATTCAACAATTTGACTGGATCGTCGTATGATCAATTGATAACAGATGCATTTTGCTCTGAGAACTGTAGATTATTAATTAAATGAAGAGGCTCACACATGCCGTAGCGTAGTTTGTATTACGCTACGGCGCGCGCTATGTGTATAATTTATGCGCATGGTATGGTCTAACGTTATTTTAAGCACAAAATTCAGTAACTTAATAAAATATCAGGAAAATGAATTCTACGCCAATCCGGTACGAAGCCTGTGACTAATTAATCATTTAAAAACCAACCTTTTGTTTCGTGTAATTACACTGACCTCATATAGTTATCTTGCCCGTGGCTTCGCTCACGTTAAATTCGAAAATTGCGGAATTCTCCGTACAAACTTCCACCCCCCTTATAGGAAAGTAGGCGGAATCAAGCCGCGTTGTATCAAGCCCTCCAATCCCTCCATACTCTCCATACATTTACTATGAACGGTGAATACGATTCGACGCTTCGCTAATGGACGCAGTTTCATAAGAAATGCAGAAGGCGAATTAATGAGATTCGACGGCGAACCAAGTGGACGCTGGACGCCAAGCTTAAGCGTCACTTTGAAAACTGCTAGAAAATCTCCAGCAAAAGATGTTTTTTGTTGTTTAAGTACGTTAGAAATTTAACATAATTTTACTATATTATAAAATTCTAGTTAGAAAGTTATAACAAATAAACCAAGTGAGATACAAGGAAAAATAACATTACATACGGAAATAACTTACCGTATGCCACACTCCATAAAAAGCAGCACTATTCCATACAGCATGCACCTCACGGCGTACGCTCGCAATATTACTCGGAGGAGACTCGGCGTACGCTTGGTACCAGCGCGAGCCACCTCCTCTTCCCAAAGACGAGCAAATTTGTCACCGAGAGGACCTAAAAAAAAAAAAAGTTGAATAAAATTGAAATAATGGGCATTATCCAAAGAAGTCTCATTTACTCTTTCTTTTAATAATTGATGTACTAAGAAACATACTCCTAAAATAGCTAAGCAAGAGGCATACAAATAAAGGCAAAAAAAGCTGATTAATCGACACTTCATAAGTACAAAAGATAGATACACAGTACAAAAAAATTGACAACTGATGTGATTGTATTATTTACCTATTTGGTATGCCTTTGTTAGTCAAAAGAACAATATGTGATCATCACAGAAATATATGTCCTAACGGTTTTATAGGCAGGAACACTACCCACTAAGCCAAATGTAATTATTCTCATAGACCTTTGTACCTGAACCCCAAACACCAAATTCATAGTTGGTAAGGTCAATATGGATAAGTGTGTCACAGGGAATAGTGTGTCTGGCCTTCACATTTGACCTGTTTAAACCAACGATCAGTGTTTATTGAGAGTTCATATGTTTACCACTAACTGTAAATAGCAAGTAGCAAAAGTATGAAATCGCAAAACACACGAGACAATAAGTAAAGAGGTCAAATGTGAAGGCCAGGCACAATTCCCCTTATGACACACTTACCCATATTTACCTTACATCCCTACTGAATAACTGTAGGCATGAGCAAATATTGGTTGGGTCCTGAATATAAACAACATTCTAACTCAACTATCTGAGAATTGCCTTCAATATTTTTATGGACAGCTGAGAGGTGAGTCCCAGATATGAAGATTTTCTAATAGGAGGTAAAAGTAAAATGTTCATGATAAATAAAGAATATTATGATATACCTGATGCATGTTCTTTCAAAGGTTCATATAGGTTTTCCTCTTCCATTTCCTGCTTCAAGCCCTTCCAAAAAATTGGCAAAGTCCATCTAAAACATGAATTCTATAGTAAAATTATGCTACAAAACTACCTATATCCTTCCAGTCACACTTTATAGTTTTAAAAAGGAGTTTAACCGAAACTAAACTATTCACCAATGAGTAAATTGTATTATTATAATATGAGCATTAAATCACCACATATTTAAAATAATTTCCCTAATGTAAAATCATAACAACTGAGCAGCTTTGTAACTTTATTAAGTTAATGAACAAGTAGAAAATTAAGTTTACCAAAAACAATACATAATAGACATGTGTGAGAAAGTTAATAATTGTATGCATAAGTATAATTGAATGAAATAACCACACTTACCCAAATGTGAGAGCCGATAAAGGATTTGCGTGCGCTCTCGGGTGTGCAGGACGGCCTTTTTTCTTCGCTGATTCCATGTTTGCTTGCCTAATTGTAATTTAATAAATATCATTGGTTTATGAATTATTAATTCACCATAAACAATTACATAATGCTATCAATATACTATATTAATTTACAGTATCGTATCGTAAGTTCTTAATATTACTAGTTAAGTTTGCGTGGTTTGAAAGTTATAAATACTTACTGAACGTCGTTCGTCAGCTGATACAAGAAACATGAGCTGTATAGCTTCAGGAATGTAGAACAGACATAACTGCCGTAAAATGCTACTATATAACTAGCAACAAGTCACAAATCAACAGTATATAATTATTATAGGAGTTAGAACTACCTACAAGACACCCCAAAATAAACTGCTAAATATTGTGGTAATGAAATATACCCGTACTCTTGGTTAGTTATAAAGAAGGTTTTTAACGTCGGAACAGAAATTGAATCACAAGAATAAATGAAATAAAAGAAATATAGTAATAAAGTAAATAATACTAAACACAAGAGATCATCACCAACAATTTTTTGACGTGACGGCTAAACAGGGAAAATAACCACTACACACGACACAACGCGAATGAAGGAAAGACAGGAGAGAACAAATCGAACAGACACAACACGTCGTTGTAGTGTAGACTAGACTAGACGTAGTAGACGACCGGCGACCGACGACCATCGATCTACAATAGGGACTGAGCTCACACTTTTTTTGCCATACTAAATTGAACCTTATCACCTGCGCATAAAGGCGTTCTTGACAGACTAGCAAAAGTGTGTCCACATGAGAGGGTCAAAGTTGGGGCTGGTGTCCCCATCGACTTACAATAGGGACTGAGCTCACACTTTTTTTGCCATACTAAATTGAACCTTATCACCTGCGCATAAAGGCGTTCTTGACAGACTAGCAAAAGTGTGTCCACATGAGAGGGTCAAAGTTGGGGCTGGTGTCCCTCTCGCACGTGTGACCAGTGTTAAAAAATTACTATAGTAGTAGTATTTTTACCTGTATGATAACTAAGTTTATAAACTTCTTAAATTATTTTCGTATTATATCAAGGCAAGGGTATTAATACCTTGTAACGAATTGGTAAGTCATTATTATGAAGCCATAAAACCAAAAAATTGCGCAATTATTAAAAACCTTTAATTGGGTATTAGTAGATTTGGTAGTAACTTTGAATATTGACTGGTATCCCCAAATGATGACAGTGATGACGTCATTCAAATGATTTTGATAGTGGTAATAAGTGCGAGAGGGACACCAGCCCCAACTTTAACCTCTCATGTGGACACACTTTTTGGCCTAACAACTCATTCTGGTTTAATTATAATTCTGTGGGTGTCCCTCTCGCACGTGTGACCAGTGTTAAAAAATTACTATAGTAGTAGTATTTTTACCTGTATGATAACTAAGTTTATAAACTTCTTAAATTATTTTCGTATTATATCGAGGCAAGGGTATTAATACCTTGTAACGAATTGGTAAGTCATTATTATGAAGCCATAAAACCAAAAAATTGCGCAATTATTAAAAACCTTTAATTGGGTATTAGTAGATTTGGTAGTAACTTTGAATATTGACTGGTATCCCCAAATGATGACAGTGATGACGTCATTCAAATGATTTTGATAGTGGTAATAAGTGCGAGAGGGACACCAGCCCCAACTTTAACCTCTCATGTGGACACACTTTTTGGCCTAACAACTCATTCTGGTTTAATTATAATTCTGTGGATACGTTCGACTCTTTCATTCATTCATTCACTAGTGACAGTGACATTAGTGACAGTGACATAATGACATTGAAGTATGAAGTATCAACAGAACAGAACTCGAGAATACGACACGATGGATATGGAATGAGATGCTGAGTTAAAATTGGGATATTTTCCTTTGAATTGGCCCTAGTCTTGGCAAAGATAATATATTTTTAGTTGAGCATCACCGATATTCAACGAGTATTATAATGGTGGCAATATTTATCAAAAGGCATAAGAGTATGATACGCGTTAGTATATTTTTCTTTTGTATTGGTTGTGGAATAGCATTGTGTTTTTTGAAAATTGATTGTGCTAATGCCGTAAATACTGAAAACCCAGTGACTGCCAGGTACGGTGTAACTAATGGTGTTGAGTACGCAGTGCTTGTTTTAACCAGTCCATTGAACGAGGAACGGCGCAATGTTATACGTAGCACCTGGGCAAAGTTTATATCCAATATATTTGTCGAGAATGGAGAAAGACTCTACAAGTGGAACCACAGTTGGACTGAAAAGCAAATCAATCATGATTTTATCAAAGTGTACTTTGTAGTAGGTACTAAAGGATTGAACACTGAAAAGATAAACATGTTAAAAACAGAAAATACCAGAAGTAATGATATGGTTTTGTTGGACAACCTGACTGATAAATATGAAAATTTGGCTATGAAAATGAAACTGTCTTTTGTATGGATCCATGAAAATTTAAAGAATGTAAAGTATGTTATTAAATGTGATGATGACTCCTTTGTTAGAGTAGACCTAATAGTTAAGGATTTAGAAGCTTTTGCACCTCAGATGAATTCATATACTCTCAATACATATACATCTACCCAAGTCAAGGTAAGAAGAACAATAGACTGTTTTCAGTTCCTTGAAAAATGCATTTAACTTATTTGAGCCCCAAATTTATGTCCAAGTTTTTTGAAAACTACTTTTCTGCTTAACAACTCATAAGTATTAAACAAACAAGGTATTACAGGTTACCAAACAAACACCTATTATCTCTCATCAATCAACAGTAAGAGAGTCAACAATTGAAGTACTCTGCCTGTCAAAATACTATCACCGATTGTGTTCATTAACTTGTATGGAAATAATACCAGTCTTGTATCTATAGGTAGAATTATTTTAGCTTGTAAAATTTTCTTGATATGCTTTATTTAGGCTCTGAAAATAAGGATGTTTAAGGATGGATTTTCAGTTTAACTAAATAAAAGTTTTGTGATCTGAGGTATCCATTTTAGGGACATTATGTTAACAAACTAAGTTGATCTTGAACAGTCCTATCTACTGTTCAGAAATATTAGTATTCAAGCACTTTAAAGGAAGGGTTTTTACCCTAGCCTCCACTTTGTGTTTATCTGGTGTTGAAAGACCCTAAATGACACTTATGAAATCTTCTTTTGTCAGACAGGTACGGCTCAACATCAAGGCTTATATTGGGGATATTTCAATGGCCATGCTCGCGTCCAACGGAAAGGGAAATGGCAAGAACAAGATTGGTTCTTATGTGACAACTATCTGCCATATGCACTTGGTGGTGGTTATGTCGTTTCTCGCAATATCATTGATTTTATTGCCAAAAATGCAGATTATTTAAGGTAAATATAGTTAATATTAAATATTTGTAAATTCATTCAATAATATCTCTATTACTAGCGATTTAAATTCTACTAACAGAATCGAAAACGAGTGGTCATTACCACTAGTTTTAAAATTACTAGCCGTCCTTTTTCAAAAATAGCATTAGGTCGTTTTCCACAGACTTTCAAAAATCGATCCCCTGTAAATGTCTTACAGTACTAATAAATCAATAATTATGTTAAAACCAAAGAAAGTAATGTTGTGTACACAACCATTTTATATTTTTTATAATATCTTTACCTGTTTCAGTTCGTATCGATCAGAGGATATATCTATGGGTGTTTGGACAGCTCCATTAGATGGAATCAACAGAGTCCATGATGTCAGATTTGACACCGAATGGATTTCAAGAGGATGCCTAAATGAACTGTTAGTACGCCATAAACAGACTACTCAAGATATGTTTCAAATGTATAAATCTTTGGTAGACTCAAAAGGGGGAAACTTGTGTAAAAGTGAGGCCATTGAAAGAGGAGCCTATGAGTATAAGTGGAATTCACGTCCAAGTCAGTGTTGTAATACACTTCATCATTTGTCTAGTAGGAATAAAGATAGTATTCCAGGCAACATGAAAACATGAAAGAACTAGTAAAATGTGATTTCTTAGTAGGTATGAATTTACTGCAGAAGATTTCAGAGTCTGAACAAAAAGGTATATTTTTGTACCAATCCAGGTGATGCTAGTAAATATTTATTTAATAAGCAAAAATCAATCTTAAAATTATTGACTAACTGCCAGAACAATTATTTAAAGAAATCATGTAGTTATTAATCCACCATAGCCATCCTAAGGGCATATTTAGACGGCACGAGAACTCGTATACGAGTTTTATTACATTGCGGTATTTGATGGCTGTGCAAAATTGTATGTAACCTCAAAAGCCCGCAATGTAACTAAAATCGCATGCGAGTTCGCACGTCGTCTAAATCAGGACTTAATCTGTTAGAAGATACATCAGCCTGACTTAATGACTACATTTTAAGCAGTGAAGCAGCTATGAAACTATCCCTTCAACCTCATGACAACATTAGATGACAAAGGTTTTTATTTAGGCGTCCAGAATTATAGTTGTTAGTAGTTCGCTTAGTTATGCTGATACTGTTGGTGGACATTTCATTTCATAAACCCTCGTTATGCACGGAAAACCTTGGTTTAAGGAAAGTAAAGGTGAAAAAAGAACTCACTTGATATAAGTTTTACCGTTAATTTATGTTGCTGTCATAGGTACTACCCTTAAAATGAACGGCACCTACGATAAGTACCAAATGTACCAATGTTGCTGTGGCAATTCGATTCATTGGCACATAAGCTTATCCTTATCACGTAGCACTCTTACTACCGTTCCGAGCAATGGCGCAATCAACAATGTGCTGCTGTGTAACTATGTTTAAAAACAAAAGATTTTAGACGCACAACCAGTGTTGCCAGTTCGGAGATTTTCCTCCGATTTTCGGAGAATTTTAGCCTCTAGCGGAGAATTGGCGGAGATCAGGTACGATCGGAGAATTTCGGAGATTATGAAAAGGTCCCTAATTTTTTAAAGTTAAACCGCTCGGAAAACCTGAATGCATGAATTAAATATTTCAAATATTCTCAATGTTCTGTGCATTTCTGATATAAAAGCGTTAAGTAATAAAAAGTATGTATTCACTATAAACATTTTTTTTGTTTATAGACGGTCAACCAAATCTTGGCAGTAAAAAAGCCGGCCAATTAGTAAAATGTATCCTAAACATTGAAGTTGGAGGAATGGAATCATCGAGGAACTGCTGGCGTCCACTAGGCTCGCCGAGTCGAGCCTCGTTAATTCGTTTTCTGCATTTCTTATAAGACCGCGTCCATTAAAGCGGAGGCGGAAACAGCCGCGTCGAGTCGCATTCAAAATGTATGAGGACTCGATGTGATGCGGCTTGATTCCGCCTTAGGCCGGCAACAGACAGTCTTAGGCACGCCACAGACAGTCTGAAAATTCATAATCTGAATTTGGATTTGTATGCAACCTGTCAGTTCAATTTGACAGATTTGTCAGTTTGAACTGACAAGTTTTATACAAATCCAAATTCAGATTATGAATTTTTCAGACTGTCTGTGCTGTGGCCTGCTTTATGAAATCAGATCTAGTGCACGGATTTCCATACAATTCACAACTGTCCGTCTTAGTTTTTAAGATTATGTTTTTTTTCTGATCGATCTGACAAATTGCGAATAATCTTAATTTTCAATGCACTCGATCTGATTTCATAATATTTTGATTTTTTAAGATTATGAAATGAAGACTGTATGCAAACTGTCAGTTCAAACGGACACTGACAGATCTGTCAGTGTCAGTTAGCATACAAATCTTTTTTCAGATTATGATTTTTTCAGACTGTCTGACTGCTTCCGGCCTTAGTGGATGCCAGGCTTAAGACGGAATCGAACTGTGTCGAATCGAGTTCTCATACAATCGAATGCGATTCGACGCGTCGCTGATGGACGCTATTTCATAAGAAATGCAGAAAGAAGCTTGGAGGGTGCGCTCACGGGCGACTTTTCGAAGTGACTTTTTTGTCGCGACCATGGGCTAGTATGAAAGTGCGCTCATGAAGCAACGCAACTTTTCATACAAATACGTAGGTCGCCGAGCAACTTTGTCGGCCGTGGGCGCGCACCCTGAATAGATAATATGTTGTAAATAAATAAAAAAAATATTTTTTTTAGCTCTGTCGGTGACACTGACAGCTACAAACTGCGCAGCCATTAAATTAAAATGCGAGTACAAAGCTTTTGCGTGTAAAATGTAGTCGGTGAACCAAAATTTGGCACTAAAAATTGGCGGAATATTTGAAATGTTAAAAAAGGGGCTCACCGGCCAATTGTCTTAATAAAACGCGTGCCGGTTAGCCAAATGTTGGTACAAAAAAAGACGCGTAATTCAATATGCCCCTATATTCTGGGTCGTTGATTCCATCAACGTTAAGGTTTCGAAAGGCACGCGCTTTTTTCAGACCCCCCCCCTTGCCGAAAAAAAACTGGTTCTTGTATACGTTACGGAACATATGGATTGCAAAGGTCTGGCGGAGAATTGGTTGACATTTCGGAGATTTTTGCGACCGACTTCGGATAAAATCTTCTACTTCGGATAAAAGTAGTTCTATTAGAGATTTAGGTATTACTATGGATACACAGCTTAATTTTAATATTCATATTGACAACATTTGTAACCGAGCCTACAAAAATTTAGGTATGATACTAGAATGAGTAAACCCTTCAGGCGCCCCTGCACCCTTAAAATACTATTTAATTCATATGTTAGGAGTATTCTGGAATTTGGGTCTGTGATCTGGTCTCCTCAATACCATATCCATATTAATCGCCTAGAAAGAATACAAAATGTTTTCTTACGAGCACTCTGTTACAGAACCGGCACTTTGAGTCATCAGCCAGGTCGGCTAAGCATTTCAACATAATTTCTCTTTGTAATAGAAGACTTTTTATAGACACAATGTTTTTATTTAAAATCTTAAAAAATGAAATTAATAGCCCAAATCTACTACAAAATATTATGTTTAATGTACCGCATCGTTCCTTACGTCCTCGAAATTTGTTTTATGTGAGTTTCGCACGTACTAATTATTCTAGGCATACTTTTTTCAAACGTGTATCTAAAACTTACAATGAGTATTTCTATGACATCGATCCATTTATGCATTCACTTCCAGCTTTAAAAGGACTTATTAGATCTAAACTTTTGTTGTTAAAGTAAATTTATCATATGTTTTTCTCCTCGCAAAGACGCATTTGCATGTTTTTGATGTATACCCTGGCAACACTGGTTGAACTTGAATCGAGTGGACTTTTTGGCGGGAAGTCGAATTGAGCGGGTGATTTAATTTTCTCCAATTTTCAAAATTAATTTTCTCTGTATATATTTGTTTAGTTTAGGTGTAAATATAGATAATTTTTTACATATAGCATAGTGTAAATAAAAATGGGTGACGAGAGCTCCGGGGGCGAGGCCCCCGGTGAGAAAAAACCTGATAGGGAGCGGAAGAAAAAGAGAAAGTTTGCGGATACCACGGCTACTACGCCTGAAACGAAATATAAGTTATATGTGAAACCAAATTACAAGCGTCAATTCCCGGACAATCAAACTACCGAGTGTGTTGTGTATGTAGAATCACAAGACAACGACAAAATAGGCAATAGGAATCCCATTGCTCTAACCAAATTGTTTACGGACAATGTAAAAGGCATAATTGGAGTACACAGAGTAAATGCCCACAAAGTGGGCATCACTTTTAAAAAGCCCACACCAGCAAATACCTTCCTGAAAATGGACAGTTTTTTAGGAAAGCACAAATTAAAAGCTTTTGTCCCGGCGATGCTCACGGAGGCAATTGGCGTGATCCGATATGTACCTAAAGAGATGAGCAACGAGGAAATCTACAAAAACATCTCCTGTGACACGGAGGTCATCTCAGTCAAGAGATTCATGAGAAAAGTTGACGGCAAATTAGTACCCCTGGGAACGATTGCCGTTACTTTCGCTGCTACAACTTTACCGCAGTACGCATACATGCAGATGTATAGATACCCAATATCCATGTATATACCACCGCTGCTGCAATGTTACAAATGTCTGAAATTCAACCATTCAGCAAGAGTCTGCAGAGGGGAACAAATGTGTTCATCTTGTTCCGGCCAACACTCGTATAAAGAATGTGAAGTCGATGAGATCACGTGTATAAATTGTAAAGGAAATCACCTGGCGATCTCCAGAGATTGCCCGATTAAACAAAAGAAAATGGAAGAAAAGAAAGCAAAATATGAAAACCTCAACCGGAGTTTTGCCACTGTGGTGAGTACCGCACCATCAGCCCCAGTAGTAAATAATACAAAAGTATTTCCTAATATGACCAAACCCAATAAGACAGTAGGCGCAAGCCAAATTTCACCAAATTACGAACAAATACTGAATGACGACATTATCATGAATGCTTTTATTAAGTCCTTGGTCATGCTGGGAAATGACGGATCTGATACTCCAATTAATAATAAAAGAATACGAGAAGTGTTAAAATCTAACTTATTACATTAAATCATGGACACCTTTTTACATCTAGCACAGTTTAATATTCAAAGCTTATTACATAAGAGAGCCCTATTAAATACATTTCTTACAGAACAACAGATTGATATTTGTTTATTAAACGAAACATGGCTTAAAAATACATCCACAATTCCTAACTTTGCTCCATACAACTTTGTTCATAAAAATTCCAAAAATACTAAGAATGGAGTTGGTATACTTATTAAGCAAAACTTACAATACAGTATCATAAACACAACTTTTTATGAATGCATTCAAAACATCTGTGTAGCTATAGAAACATCTATCGGTAAGCTTTACATTCTTTGTATATATTGTCCACCAAATGGTAGTAGGTTTGATGTCAATAAGATGAAAAAGATATTACTTGAAACTCCAAAGCCATGTCTCATTATGGGCGACTTTAATGCTCATCACATATTATTTGGCTGTCAATCAAATAACAGTAGAGGCAATAGTTTATACAAAATAATAGATGAATTTGATTTTTGTATTTTGAACGATGGCAGTCCAACAACAGTGCAATATCCAAATAGGAATTCATCTGCAATTGATATAACTCTTGTCAGTCCCAACATAGCTCCACTCTGTGAATGGCGAGTTCATGATGACCCGATGGGCAGTTACCACTATCCAACTCTGGTAGATATAAATGTGAAGCCTGCCATATATGAAGCGCAACCTGTAAATGAAAAATATATTTATAACAGAGCAGACTGGTCCAAATATTATAATTTATCAGAGACATGTTTTTCTCATTTAGACATTGATAATACAGAACCTCTTAATTTGTATAATAATTTTGTAAACATTCTGTATGATATTCGTTCAGAAACAGTTCCAAAAGTAGAGTCTAAACAATCCATGAAAGTCATGAGGAAACCTGTTCCCTGGTGGAACCAAACATGTCTAGAGGCTGTTAATAAGTCTAAAGAAGCCTTAAATCAGTATAGAACATCACCTAGCATTACTAACTTTATAAATTACAAAAAAGTTGATGCACAGAAAAAAAGAATATTAAAGGAGGAACGTGTAAAATCTTGGCATGAACTTTGCAGTACTTTTAATAGGATGACACCGGTTTCTAGGATATGGGGATACATGAAAAAGTTTAAAAGAATTGGCTCTTCCCATAATAGATATTTAAATGATGAATGGGTGCCAGGTTTTTTAGATAAATTATCAGATTCATCTCCATTAAACAAAAGTCATATACATAATATCATTAATCAGTCTCATGAAACTCCCAGTAACACCTATCTATGCAGACCTTTCACACTTAATGAGTTGTTTATATCACTTAAGAGTCGAAAAGACACATCACCAGGTTTGGACAATATACCATATATATTAGTTAAAAAGTTGCATCCTAAAGCTATAGAAATATTATTGCATATTTATAATAAATTATGGGATAGTTTAGTCATTCCAGATTCATGGAAAACACAATGTGTAATTCCCATCTTAAAGCCAAATAAACCAGTAGATAATCCTTCATCGTACAGACCAATTTCATTGTCATCTTGCTTAGGAAAACTTTTTGAAAATATGCTAAAATTACGTTTAGATTACTATGCAGAAACCCAAGGAAAGCTACCAGATGTTCAGTTTGGATTCCGAAAAGGCAAGAGTTGCTCTGAAAGCTTTGTTTCATTTATTAGTGATCTTAAAAAAGCTAAACTTAGTCACACAAATGTTATATGTGTTTTTCTGGATGTAAAAGGTGCCTTTGATAATGTTAATATTGAAAGTTTAATTTATGTACTACATCAATTAGATCTACCTGCTAAAATTTTAAATTGGATATATGGTTTTTTACATGATAGGACTATATATGTAAAATTCAACAATAAACTGTCTGGTCCCAGAACGGCTAACAAAGGAACAATGCAAGGTGCTACCTTGTCACCGTTACTGTACAACCTATACACATCTCAGATCCTTAATTTTGTTAATACATCTCAAGTTAAAATATTGCAATTTGCTGATGATTTGCTTTTATACAGTGAAAACCAAAATCTAAACATGGCTGTTGATAATATGAACACTGCTTTAACTCAGTTACAAAGATATTATAGTGACATTTTGAAATTAGAAGTTAGTCCAGAAAAAAGTAAAGTATTAGTAATTAGTAGAGACCCATTTGCACAGTCCAATGTAAATATTAGTTATAACAATAATTCAATTCCTGTTACTGGTCATCACAAATTTTTGGGTGTAATTGTAGATAATAAATTAAAATTTGATAAACATAGATTACATTAGTCAAAATGCTATGAAAAGCATAAATGTTATTAGAAGTTTAGCTGGAACATTCTGGGGTTCTGACCCTAAAACGCTTAACATGTTGTACAAAAGCATAGTCAGAAGTCATTTTGACTATAGTTCCCTAGCATATATGAATGCAAGTAGCACATTATTAAGAAAATTGGATGTAATACAAAATATTGGTTTAAGAGTTATAAGTGGAGCCATGCGCACCACTCCCATTAATTCAATGGAAATTGAAAATTGTATACCTCCCTTGTCCTTGCGACGATTACAGCTGGCTGAGAGATTTTGTCTGAAGGAGTTGTCTTGCGAGAACCATGTTGTCTTGGATAAAATATTATACCCAGTAGAATTTGCTCAGCCAACTAATATCTCGGCGAATACTCTCATAACAGGATCATTACCTGAAATATGCACAATAATGATGAACACAAAAAATTTGGCAAAAAATATGTATACCAATAGCCAGTGGCCAATTTATCACTACCCATATAATACTATGCTAACTTATTTAAATATTAAGACTCATTTAGACTCTGTAAAAAACAAATTTGATTTCTTAGAATTTTTAAATGAAAAACACGACTTCTATACCATATATACTGATGGTTCGAAAACAGAAAATGTTAAAGCTGCATATTATGACCCATTTATGAAAATAACGAAGTGCATTAGATTAAACAGTAACTGTAGTATTTTCACTGCTGAAGCTTGGGCAATACTAGAAGCTTTAACATATGTACATACTAATGTAAATAATGTAAATATTCTTATTGTAAGTGATTCTCAGAGTGTTTTAACTGCCTTATGTAGTAGTTCCTTAGGTTATAAGCAAAATTATATTATATACCTCATTAAGGATTTGTTAAGAAAAATAGAGAAAAATGTAGAATTTGTATGGGTGCCCTCCCACAGTGGCATAACTGGAAACGAGGTTGTGGATCAGGCGACTCGTCAGGACCACGACCTGGACCTCACAGAATCATTTGAAGTGCCTTTTACAGACTATTATAACTACTTTAGATGTATTTCCAAAAGACTATGGACGGAATATTGGCACTTTAATACCGAAGTACAAGAAAAAGGTAGATGGTATGCAGAAATACAAAAAAACTTACCAACAAGACCGTGGTACTATGGTTTTAAATACAGCAACAGAAAGTTCATAACCTGCATAAATAGGCTACGTTTTGGTCATTGTTTGGTCCCAGCGCATCTCAAGAGGAAGAACATTATCACTGATGATAAGTGCACTTATTGTTACAAAGAAAATGCAGATATAAAACATGTGATTTTTGAGTGCGAGTCGTTTTCGTTACAGAGGTTATTGCTTGTCAGTGTGATTAGTGACATTGCCGAAGAAAATTCGTTAAGTGTTCCCCGCCGCGTTCAGGATTTATTATCTAATCCAGTTTATTTTAACCCTGTGTTCAAATTCATTTTAAATACTTTAGAAACTGTTTAATTTTCATGTATTTTATAGTCATAGTTATATTTGTTTTGTAATTGTTAAGTTTGTTAACTCTAAGAATGCGACTGAAGGACTGGTATCCATGGTCATGAAATAAATAAAAAAAATAAAAAATTGAATCGAGTAACGGCACGAGCATACCAGTGAGATTTTAAGCAATTACACAACAATTTTACTGTCCCATTTCTATCAAAAGTTAAATTTGACCCAATTCACCATGTCTGAGTTATTCAACATCTTTGGAGACAGCCTGACGCACCAGCCAACAAGAAATGTGGCACGCCAACCGTTATTCAACATCGGTATGTTATTATCAGATATTTATATGTTTCACATTTACAAATATATGTATCTCAAGTTTAAATACAATTTGAATTTAATGTGCTTCTACAGAGAATATGGGCAAAACTGTCTCAAATGGCCCAATCAAACCCAACGAGCCATTGAAAAAGGGCGCCGAACCGAAGAAAACTTTCCTTTGTAACAAAGGGAAAGCCTTACAAAGCACGCCTATGCGACAGGCTTTCACGCCGCGCGCGGTCTACGTCGGAGCCCTAATCTACAACGACGCTGACGCTAAGTCTGACGATGCTGTAAACTTTGAAGAGTTGGAGTTCACTAGACCTGTTTACAAATATGGTAAGGAAGCTCCTTTTCTATTGTTGACAACTTTAAAGGCCTTAAAAGTGGGCTTAGATGAGGCCTTGAGACCCACGGTGGCTGAGGCAATAAAATTCTATAATGGTCATACACATTTATTATTACTTTTGTTTCAAAGTATTTTTATAATATCAAGCTGCATTTCTTCTTTTGACTTAACATTCTTGTCCTCTTGTTGAAGTAAAAATGTAGGAGTATTTATCATATTTCAGACAATTACACTAAAGACTGGCTTGACTACCTGCCCCTGCCAGAACCGGAGCTGAAGCGGCTGTCCCTGTCTCCGCAGCGCACGCCGCCGCCCAACACGCGCCGCCCCACCCTGGACTTTGACTGCTCCTACCAGGATGAATTCTTCACAGGTACTTTTTATTATCATCAAGTAGATGTAGGCTTTCCGACCAGAAGCAGGCGGGCTGTCAATCACTTGTCATGTACATTCAATTCAGCCCAGTTCTCTGGAGTTGAAACATCAGGTTACTGTTCTGGCAGCACTCCCACACTTCTCTCTGCAAATTTATTATCATCATCATCACCTTTACCATCAATAAATACAAAATTCATGTTTTTGAGAAGCATAAACATCTGCAATTGATGGCACTAAAGTCGCCGTCAATAGAATTTGTGAACAATGTAAACAAACCTTGTAGTCAAAATGTCTTTAATTTCCATTCTAACCCATCAGATACTGGCTAAATCCATGTGTTATTTAATCAATTCATATCACATTATGACCCTCCACCTTTAAAATAATAAAATTGTGCTAGAATATTGATATTTTATAGAATGGTTTGTTTACATTGTTGACAATTTCTATTGACGGCGATTTTAGGCTTGAGAGACTCACCAAGTCAGATATTTTTCACTTAACATTCAAATTTGAGTCTAGAGTGTATGAACAACTATCAAGCATTTATTTTATTTGGTCACTTCTAATATAATAGTTTCTTCATATTGAATTTTCACATTAGGAAATGTTACGAACTCTTATTTGAAACTTGTTTTTGTTACAGATGATTTCTCAAATGAAAGTATCCCAGATCCAAATGACAGTGACCTGGGCTTGCCGGACATTTATTAAGTTGATTTATTATTTGAATTATAGTATTAATGTATATTTTAATAATGATTTTTACATTTTTGACACAGTATTAAATTCATACAACAAAATAAGAACTTGTGAACTTTCTATACTTATTAATTTCAAGGTTTTAATTAGGTATTATCTTGCCTGTCTAAATAATTGTATATATACATATATAACAAGGTTGGTTTATAATGTCACAAAATGCACAATATAAATGTTTAACCAAAACATTACATAGTTTCATCAAGTATAGTTTTTCAATGTGCGCTTGTAAATCATTCTTATTGTATTGTCACATCATTATTATGAAATTCTTAACTTTCCATGTTCCTATTTTCTTTAAATACAATCATAATCTTGTAAGTAGTTGGTTTATAGAAATGATAAATCACCAGTAATTATGGATTTAAATATCCACGATTTTTACACATACTTAAAACTAAAAATGGGCTCTTAATTGCCTAAAATTATGTTTTTAAACAAACTATTAAACATTTAAACTTAAATATTAAGTCCCATTTTTAATTTTAAAGTTTAAATGTTTTTATTAGTACTCCTGAGCAAATATGTCACTCAATGTTACTGCTTTTAAATTGAATAAGGAAATGAATATAGATTAGTAATTCTAGCTTAGCTTAGATTAACATAATTGTATAATTAAGTGTTTTATAATGACTTGTGATATTTATTACTAATTCTTTTTAGGAATGAAAATGATTTGAGATTGAAAAACATTTCTATTAATCAGACATTTATTATTTACACAACCTTAACAATAGTATAAATTTATAGGTAATAAATATTCTTATATCCTAGGCTAGGCAATATTTTGCTTGTTTTAAGAGACAAACATTTCATCAGCATTTTATGATAAATGATATTGAAAATCCATTTTATTGATAAGCTTAATCATAACTATTTATTCTATGAATATATATTCTCTATTGAATTGCACTTGCACAGCTGCAATACTTGCAACGGCCTAGAAGGCTGGCATTTTGCCATGGAATGATGGTAAACTGTATAAAAACAAGTCCTGAGAATAATCTGGCATAGACTGAAAATCTCAATACATTAGCATTTGCCTCAGAGTAGCCTTTCAACAATAAATTGACTAGTAATCTATACACGACTATGTTAAATACTTCTTCCCTAAGAATTGCACCTTCTTATCAAAAGCAGGGAGAGTTATCGGTGTGTCTTCTTTATAGAATGGGTTCAGCATGAGCTTTATGTATGCTTCATACACATCTGTGAAGAAGTTCTTGATACCATCTTCATTTCTCGCGTCATGGACCATTATAAAGCGCATCTGTGGAATACAACACATTCTTGTATTATATTTGAAATTAACACATACACTACCAGACTAAAAATTGTGCACATCAGAAACCGGTCGTAATTTGTAACTGCCCGCTTTTATGACTGGCAAATGAGCAATGTTCACGGGTGCCCACCAGGCGGGTTATTCGTTATTCGTGTATCAGATGATTATATACAAATAAATGGCTTACCTGACTAGCAGTGACAAAAGCGGACACAAACCACTGGTTGAATTTGTCCACCGACTTCAGATAAGTGTTAGTGACCTTCCACATGTGCTCATCTACGAGATCTAGCGCTGCGTGAGCGATGAACTGGTTCAAGTGTCTGTTGTCCTCTTTCTGGGAAGTAATTGACATATTTAAATTAAAATACTTAACTAAATTGGTATTATGTAATAATCATTGAGTTGAGAGTAAGAAGAAACGAAAAAAGCTTTAAAGCAGTTTCGTTAGCAGCAAAATTAAAAAGTGTATACCTTAACCTCCTTCGGAACAGGGATAAAATCTTTCTCGAAAATAGGATTATCCGAATGACCTACAATTACAAAATAATACGTCCCCGCCATTTTGGGTGGAAGATTTGTTTTATTAAGTTTGTTAGAGTTTTTTGCATCAATGAACAAGAAATATAAATATTTACGCCTACAAAATTAAATTACAAATCGAGGCTGACCTGACTGACAAGACAGATGTCAAAATGTGTCAATGACGTTCGGTAACCATTATCCTGAAAACTATAAACCTTAATCAAAAAATAACATGCGTTTGCAGTGCACATACATCTTATCGCTAGAAAAAAAAGAAAAATTAAATTATGAAATAAACTTCGCATGCTATAGAAAACATTTTAATGCAATGAACATTTGATAAATATTCAAATATAACAAATATGTAGTTTAATATTAGAACAGACTTGTCACTAGAGTACTGTCAAGTCACAACACATGCCATCGTTCGCAAAACAAATTCAGTAATATACCTACATTATTTCGGTGATGTTCCTTTCTAAAACCAGACCAGACTGTTGTGATCGTTTCACTCACCATTATGTAGATGGAGACCAAAATCGGGATGGGACTGACATTATTATATGTAATATGAAATACTCTTAAAGGTTGTCTGGAAAAGATAGCTCTTTACTGATAAGATTCCATCAATAATGATTTTCTAAGCTGTATATTTTACTAAGGACTGCCAATTAAGATCTACTTAATTTGCGTTTTTGCAATATCCTTACAGTTCGTTTTATCTGATTTTTTCTGGCATTATCTCATTGAAATTTTGGAACAGAATAACATGAGAATATCCATTGTGCTATGCCCCCAAAACTTAACTTATAAACGGAACATAACTTCTAGTCAGTATTAAACTAACAATTATTACTTATAAGAATAAATGAAAACAATAAAACGACCATGAACCATATGATATTGTATTTTATTGAATAATAAAAAACACAACATGTGAAACATTGTACAGTCAATACTTAAATATCACATTTACAAAAATCCATAACTAAATCCATTCCATATACATACTTAACGTATGTTACTTTATGTCTTAATGAGAACCTTTAATTTTAGTGTCCATATATGTTTGATTGTTATAAAAAGTTGTTCTCGACAATTCTTCTCTAAAATAGTCAATTGTTCTCTGCAATCCTTCCTCCAAGGAAACCTATAAAATTGAAAACAATGTTATTACGAACGTGTCACCCAAAATCTGTTCCCGTCTCAATACTTCAAGTAACTTAATAGGAAAACGACAAAAAACAACGGAAGGGAAGAAGCGTAAGTTCCGAAATTGAGCATTAAACATAGCGAGTATTAACACTAACTTATAACCAATAATTTTGATTACTTTGACCTCATTAACGCAAGGACAACCTGCAATCTGAGAGTGAAAATAAATGCTTTTAAAGATGGAAAAAACTTCGCGCTCGCTACGCTTTTCATTTCATAAGACAAATAATACTTATAATATTTTATAACCCAACCCCTCCCCTTAGACTTTCTATGTATATGTGCATACTAATAACGCAATTAAAACAAACCTTAGGAGACCAGTTAAGCTGCATCTCAGCCACGGTGATGTCAGGTCGCCGCCGCTGCGGGTCGTCCTCCACAGCCGCGCCCGTCGCCACCGTGCTACGGCACCCGGGGACTATGTTCTTTATGATCATCGCGAATTCTAGAACATAAATTATTATCATTTGCCGAGGCTCGATACGTTGATCGGTACCTCACCAGTCAGATGCTAAGTGATACGATAATTCATGCAAATATTTCGATATTAGAACGATTTATTAATCTTGGCTAGACTCCCTGGTAATTTTTTTGTTTAGCTTTCATAGTTGGGACCACTTTATGTTAAATTACCTTCTATTGTGTGCTCCACAGGATTTCCTATATTAACAGGCAGAGTATAACTCGATGCCATTAGTGACAGTAGACCATTTACAAGATCTGAGACATAACAGAATGATCTTGTTTGCTTTCCATTACCATATACCTGAAAAAAAAAATGTAAATCAGAAAATACAAATTAACATAAATATTAAAAGACTTTCATACACAAATTTACACAGTCCTATTCAAATTAAAGAGTTGTCATAAACACCAAAACAACCAAAGCTATGTGGCGCAAACAAGCTAATGTAAACCTTTCCTTATACCTATACATGTCCTAGGTGCAGTGGGCAATGGGCATGACTAGTAATGTCCTATTGTCGTCATTTTTGACATTCAAAAGGTTTAGGTTTGTGTTGTGCGTACTCAAATATCTAACACAGCGGTTCTCAAACTTATTTTCCCATGGAACCCTTTTGGAAAGCAAATTGTCTGACGGAACCCTTAAATTAAATAAATAAAAAAAATAGTTTATAGCAACCTTTATTAACCCCCGACGCAAAAACGGCGGGGTGTTATAAGTTTGACGTGTGTCTGTCTGTCTGCGGCATCGTAGCTTCCGAACCGATGAACCGATTTGGATTTAGTTTTTTTTGTCTGAAAGCTGAGTAAGTCGGGAGTGTTCTTAGCCATGTTTCATGAAAATCGGTCGAGTTTGTCGCGGTCAGGGTTTTTTTCAAAATTTTAATTTTGTGGTTAGGTTATTTTAATAAGTCTTAATCATAATAGTAAAATGTAATCACTAGATTAGATTCTAATGTGAGGTATTACATGGAACTGTTTTTATTTTTACAATTGGGGAATCTTTGGTTGTATGGAAGAGAGTTGAAATCGCATATCAGTCAACCAAAATTCACACGGAGCCCCCAGAGAGGTTTTGCGGAGCCCTAGGGCTCCGCGGAGCACACTTTGAGAATGGCTGATCTAACAATACACAAAATATACAGTTAAATTCATAGAAACACTCATGATTGACAAATATCTGCACTCAACTTCATCGGCCAGGATAGGCATGCCCCTGGGACCATTGTCTTCACAGGCAGTGACTAACTATTACGCCAGTCCAGTTGTTGAGACTATTAGACTGGACTGATATTTTTTTCCACTGATTTTAGTAATCAAAATATAAAGTGACGTCATCACAAACAGTGTATGTTTGGTTAGGCTATAGGCTGCATTTTCCTCATTTGTTCAAAACACTCGAGTCTATTATTGTGTAGCTAAACTAGCTAACACATGTGTGCGTATGTGATAAGATAAACTTACTGTGATGGTTAAGTTTTGTAATGCTTGCATAACAAAATTAGACACTACGCGCCCATCCGACACGTGCATTCTTGGTCCATAGGTATTAAATATTCTGGCAACTCTGACAGATACATTTTCTTGTTTTGCATATGAGTAAGCTAATGTTTCTGCAACTCTTTTGCCTTCATCATAGCACGCTCTTGGCCCTGAAACAGAAATTATCATAGTGTAAGGCTCATTGTTCTATTTTAAATAAAATATACATTTTAGGTATTCATTGTAATTTACCTATTGGATTGACATGGCCCCAATATGACTCTGGTTGAGGATGAACCATTGGGTCACCATACACTTCAGAAGTACTGGCTATTAAAATCTTTGCTCCTACTCTGCGTGCTAGCCCTGAAAATACAAATTAAGAATATATTACAATACACTCTGAAGATAAAAAAATCTTTAAATAAATAATTTCTACACACTAACCTAACATATTAATAGTCCCTAATGTATTAGTTTTAATTGTCTTGACAGGATTTTGCATATAGTGAGGTGGACTCGCAGGACTAGCTAAGTGGTATATTTCATCAGCCTGAAACAAAATGATTCTTTTAAAAAGAATGGTTATAATAGATGGAATACAAAATAATTACAAAAGTAAGCAAACGGCTACTATTCGAAAGAATACTTACCTCAACATATAATGGGTTGATAATGTCATGGTGAATCATTTCAAAGTTACGATGGCCAAACCAATGCTCAACATTGCGTTTGCGGCCAGTGAAAAAATTGTCAACAACTATTACTTCATGTCCTCGCATCATAAGGACATCTACTAGGTGGGAGCCTACAAAACCAGCTCCACCTGTAACCTGAAATGAAAATGGATTGAGTTGTCAAGTAGTAATATATTAAATAACACATAACATATTTAAAATATATATATATATATATATATATATATATATATATATATATATATATATTTTTTAATATTTATTACATAGCTACCAAGCCATTACAGCCTGGCAAAAAAGAGTAGAAAGTAAAAAGTGGCAAGTTTCGCCCTTTCAAATTAATATCTGTATGTAAATGGGAGCCTGGTAAAAAAGTGAAGAAATTTTTGTTGCTGTAGTTACATGATTTGCCTGATGGGACCAACCGGATACAGGAATTTTGCTCCCTAAAGTTGTCTACAAGGAGTATGTCTAAGTGCTGTCCACCTGTTTAACTTACCAAAATGCGCCTTCTTTCTTTGTAACCCAAGTATTTCACTTCAGGATATTTCTGTGGTACCCTTCCCTCTAATATAGCAATTTTCTTCTCTAATTGTTCTATTCTAGCCTGTGCTTCCTGTAGTTGACGCTTCGTACTATCTTCTGCCTCATTAGATTGTATTGGTTTAGGATTATCCATGTTTGTATTCTCAAACCTAACTGGTATTTTTTTTATCTGATTATAGGTTATTTCTGGTGAATTGACAATTAGTCTTTGGTTATCTTTATGAGTCCCTTCTTCATATTTATCTTTCGTAAGAATTAGAAATAGTAAAAACACTAGAAAAGAGATAATTATATGACTTATAATGTACAGAAATAATAATTTATAAAATACAAAACCAATGTTTGACAACGGTAGAATTTAATCTTCTAGTATCACAGCTAGTAAAACATAACACCTTATCATAGAAACAATTCGAAAACATGTGTACTTACGTAAAGACAAAATACATATTACGGTTATTGTCTTTCTAAATTTTAAAGATTGCCTTAACATATCTGAAAGGAATATTCTATAGATCTTATTGCTCACATTTCGGCAAAATGTTAAAAACCAAAAACTGAATGCTAATATCCCATCAGCAAATAGCGGACCGAAATAGAAACGTCATACATACAATTACAATACGATTATGATATCACGAATATCACAATAATGATGTTGACCGAGTCTGATTCTGCCTGACTGATGATTGACCGGAATCAGCTGAATGACTGAATGAAACAAAGAAATGATTTTCTTTATTCGTTCATTCAATGTTGCCATTACCAAATCCGACTGGCTATAGCGGCGACATCTTTATTTCATGTCTGGAACTTTTGTACAAAGTAAAAGCAAACCTTTCACTATTTGAAGAAGACACTATTCGAAAGGTGGCGCTAGTGTTATTGTTATCGAATATCATCTAATTTGAATAAGCCCTTTTTACACGGTTTTTTTAACCAATTTTCGCATGAATTTTCATATATCGACATTGACAGTATTGACACAAATATCAATCAAAATATCAGTGGCCAGAAAGCTAGAAATAGGTTGCACAAGGAGGTTATTAGCCGGGAGGCCGGACTTAAGTAACAGTTAAGAGAAATAAAAAATATTTTTATTCCTGGTATACACGGCCGAACGACCGATTACTACATGCGTATAAGCCCCCCCACAGACGGGAGACAAAACTGTTTTGTCTCCGTCGTATTTGTATGAAAAGTTGCGTCGCCTCGTGTGCGCACCTTCATACTGGCCCATAGACCGAGCGACGGAGACAAAACAGTTTTGTCTCCCGTCTGTGGGGGATACAAGGAAGAGAGTTAATAGGCCTTGATCACAACAAATTTCGCTCAATAGAAAAAAGTCAACAGGTGTAAACACCCCCAATGTGTGTTGCACAAGAGCTAAAACCTAATGGCCGTTGTACACATATGGCCAACTGTTCCACCAACCCCCTTGGCCAAGCGTGTAGAGGGCTACTTGGCCGTAAGTTGGCAGTTGGCGCTTGCGCTTGCCGGCCAACCGATTGGTGTCGGTTTTTTGTCCACACATCAAAGGATCTTGGCGCCAATGGCCAACTGCGTTTACACGTTGTCGCTGTCGTAGTGAAATATTTACGAAAATAATATTAATATTAACAATTTTTTTAATATTCTGATACGAACATTTATCTTTTTTAGGAAATACATTAAACATTTGCAAGGTTATTTTATTTGCTAAAATCTACACTATTATTGGCATAGATAAACTTTCAAATAATTTAATTTTACTACGGGGTTTAATTTTTTTTAATCAAATTTTTCTGACAACGTCTATGACCTAGAATTTCCTAGACTTTTCCATTCCACGTCCATCTTTCATGAAGAGCCAATGCCAAGTGATTGGTTCGCCAATGTGTAAACAGCGGCTCTTATCTTGGCCAAGGGGTTTCACAAAGGGTTGGTGGAACCGTTGGCCATATGTGTAATGATTTTTTTTTATCTTAATTGGCGCGTCATGCTCAGTTACTGTGACAGAAGAACGGTGCCATATTAGCACATTAAAAATTCATCTCTTAGGTACGATGGCGTTATTCATTCATAAACGTTTTATAAACTAGGGTGCATTGGGGTAACTACGAAGCACAAAAATGCTAGGGTAATTTCGAAAGGGGAATCTTGATAAGATGGAAACACATGGAAATAATGGTGATTTTTATGTGACTTTCAAAATTAGACGACTTTCGAAATTACTCCAATGCACCTTACTAGCTTTTCCCCGCGGCTTCGCTCGCGTTAAATTCGAAAATTGCGGAATGCTCCATATATACTTCCTCCCCCCAATTTAAGAAAGTGGGGGTTAGAAAGAGACAAAAAGTAGCCTATGTCACTCTACATCCCTTCAACTATCTCCACTTAAAAAAATCACGTCAATTCGTCGCTCCGTTTTGCCGTGAAAGACGGACAAACAAACAGACACACACACACTTTCCCATTTATAATATTAGTATATTATGGATAGTACATTACGATACAAGTGCGGAGGAAATTCGAAACGAGTGGTGATAAATTAAAACACAAGCGAAGATAGTAGAAGATAGTAGTGTAGGTTTTCGGATACTGTTCTTTTTGACAGCAGCGTTATCTATGGTAAATAAAAGTGAATCTAATACCAGCCGTTGTACGATGTCGTAAAACCTTTGTCGTGTCTTAGACCACATTTTGCTCGTTCTCCGCCATAGGTATACAGGGTGTAAACCTAATACGGGCGAACCTCTTAACGGTGGTGAGTATAGGACATAAAAAATGGAATTAGATAACTTTTACTTAAAATTGAAATATTTTATTTATCCATACAAATTAATTTGGCCCGCAACGTAATGCAAACACACTCGCGTTAAACGCTCGTTGACAGTTGTCATTGATTGTCATCGCAACCACGTTTACAGTACATTGCTGCTGGGAAATTTTTCAAAAATTAATTATGGGTTGAAAATTAAGAATAACTCAAAAACACCTCTTAATTGATGATAAAAATATTGAATTATATGCCTGATTTCATTTATCGCCCTTATTATACGTTTACGCGCTGTAGACGTATAGACTGTGACACTAAAAATGGCGCGAAATTCCAGTTTTATTCAATTTTATGGGAATTAAACCTTCGCACCTACATTTTCAATAATTTTTTTTATTGTTACGGCCCGTCGATGATTCCGCCAACATTATATAAGGTTTAGGAAGGCATTGGTTTTACAAAAACAATTGGCCGGTGATCCCTACATTTTTCAAATTCGCCTTTTTAGGGTTCCGTACCAAAAAGGTACAAAAGGAACCCTTATGGCGCCGCTCTGTCCGTCTGTCTGTCTGTCTGTCTGTCTGTCTGTCTGTCTGTCACATTATTAAATATCTCGAGAATTACTTATGCTATCGCTTTGAAATTTAGAATACTTATGAACATCGTTAACCTCTACAAATTTAAAATATTTTTCTTTTAATTTATTAATATTCATTACAGAAAATGGCTAAAATGAATTTTCACCAAACATGACTATTATAATGAATATTACAGGAAACATAAAATCGTACACTTTTTGAAAACAGTGAAAACTTTTTTTTTAATTTTTAAAAAACCTTTCATATTTACATTTTAAATTTCAACACCCTTGCACCCGCAAGTATATTGTACAAAATTGTATTTTTTAACAAAATAACAATGAAATTACCTGCTTTCAAATAGAGGCAAAATGGTTAATTTCGGTTCACGCAATAAACAATTATCCCATAAAAATCATCTTCCATATTAGCTCGCGCGCAATAGTTTACTCAATTTGCCGATAGATGTCGCTGTACGTTGAACGCTTATTTACTATATCGCGTTTTTCCTGATATAATGAGGTCGGTTCAGGAGCGTCCTTGCGACATGTCGTAAGTCGTAAACTATTGAAGTCGAATAGTCTTGATTTTATTTGGACGTTGTCTAACAATAAAATTGTAATATTAAAATATTACTTGTTATGTGGGAAATTGAGTCTTGAGAGATTTAGTCAAATCTGTAAATTCTATGAATAACATTTTGATGATCCAACTATTGAAAGTTTGTACGGAACCCTCGGTGAGCGAGTCCGACTCGCACTTGACCGGTTTTTTTAATGCCAAGATTTGCTTGACCGTCTATATTAACTAACAATCTCTGTTTTTTCTGAAACCATAATCATTGGACACAGAAATATGGTAATACACAATACCTACATTGGTAGATTTGGTAGTACATTCACAATAAATACATTTTGGCTTAGCTTATTCTAGATTAGGTACTAACATTAAACTTAATTTAGTAAGTATATATCAGCATTTCTTGTATAACTACCGTTTACATTAGGTACCTCATATTGCTCATCTCATAATATATGTTTTAGGGCGCTTCTTTTGACAAATCTCGCTCTAAAATAAGCTTGCGCCTGGCGGTGAAGTCGCTGCGTTGCAGCGTCGGTTTTTTCCATCATTCGCTTCGATTTTCAATTCCCTCGCAACCAGTAGGCCTAGCACATGATTGCCGCGAGAGTACCTATGTCGGCGCGAGATAGATGACATGTCATCTTTCTATCTCACGGCGACATACTCTCGCGACAATCATGTGCTAGGCCTACTCATGTGATGGCACAATCATATGTAGGTATAAGCTGCGAGACCGGTGTCCAGGCAGGCAAGTATGGTCGCGCGATTAATGATAAAACATCTGGCCGTCCCTATCGAACTTACTAATAGTGCGATAGCGACGGTCTGATATTTTATCGTCTATCGCGCGACCATGCTTCCCGTGCAGTCCCCTAGATATTGTGCACGTAAAATAAAATAGCAATTTAAGTATAACTTGAGCATGACTTGCTAGAACAGAACGAAACGGGCTGATGTGTCAATTAAGTGTCACTAGATGCCGGGTTGGTTCGTGTTATAAAACATCTAGGCCCGTAAGGCTTCTAGCGTGTCATCCTTCAGTTTGCATAATTGCATATTTTTATTTATTATGATCCTAATACTTTTATTTCGAAAAATATATTTCAAAGACATGGTCCTCGCATACGTACGGGTATATCAGGGTGGTCAGCAAAAAGACCGTCTATACCTGCAGCCAGAAAAACGCTTATCTCTCCCTTAAGGTTGCCAATTGCTGCTTCAGATTCTTGACTGCTATTAAACTCAGCTGGTAGAAATGTATTTTCAGTACGAAACGTGTAAGGATGCACCTTTAAACCTGCCGCATGGGCGTCAGCCACAAACATAGTTGGGTTACCGAGATGGTTATTTTCGTCGCGTGGAATAACGTAGCTTTTGTCGGGACCGACTGCATATGCATAGGACGCTACATCTTGCAGCCCTTCCGATGTAGCCATGGCGCCGTAAGTAAGATTGGTGCCTTGTACAGCTTGATCAAAAGGCTGAGATGATTGGTCACTGCTGTAAAGCTGAAGAAGCTTTAAATCAGTGATTTTTTTGAGTTCCTTCAAGTTATTAACTTCAAAAGACTGAATATATATAGGAGCATCACGTCCTTCATACCCGTTGTTATGCAGAAGTGTGACGAGAGGCCCTTCGATTGGTAGTCCTAGTCGCTGAAAGTGTGTGCTATGCTTGATTTCAGGATAAATTCCAATGATTCGGCGTTGACTTATTTCCAAGCTTTTCACTAAGTCAATAATTTCTTGGATAGTAGGAATGTCAAACGCACCATCCATTCGTGCATTACCCGGTCGGTTCTGAGGTATACGCTCAATAGCTCGCAATGTCTTAAGTTCATCGAGAGTAAAGTCTTCGGTAAACCAGCCTGTCATTTCAGTGCCATCTATATTTTGGGTTCGACGACGATCAGCAAATTCAGAGCGTTGACTGACATCTGTAGTGAGACCCAGTTCATTGTCATGCCTAGCCACTAAGTGGCCGTCTTTGGTAATGACGACGTCGGGTTCCACGTAGTCAGCACCCATCGTGATGGCCAGGCTGTAGGCACCGAGTGTGTGTTCGGGCACGTATCCGCTGGCTCCTCGGTGGGCGATCACCAGAGGATGGCATAAGTCTGGGCTACGCTTCGTGTTCGTGACTGATTTCATTAATCCTGCAGCCGTGACGCAGAGCGTGGCGATGAGGAGGATGGTTATCACAACCAGTATCCTGCCGCCATTTGCTTTCATCTTGGCCGAACTGTTAGAAAAAAAATTGTAATAATTAGTTGGTAGATATAAATTATTGCTTGTTTTAAGTTATAATTGACCAGATACTCGTATGAGACAAAGGAGTGTAAAAACAGGTTTTAGGTTTACCACCTACTTTCCGTTCATGTAGGTAATTAGGTAAATACGGTATCAAATCAATGGATGCTCAGTGTGATGTCCTAAACCTGAATACAAATGTGTAAATATTATACTCGTATAACAAGCGCAAACAGTTTGTGATTATGAATATTATGATGTTGCCAAGTGCATGGAGTATGTAATTCAGAAATAATACAGGACATACCTAATTGGTATCTAAATAAAAATATAAAGATTTTCTTCACAAACCCCTTGACCGCGCGATATATAATATTATATTATTTTGCCGCGAGTACCTACATCTTATCTAAGATACAATTAATAGTTATTTGTTTTACAAGGGGGCAAAGTAGTTGTTTAACCGCACGTGCCAATATTGATATCCGAGCAAGCGAAAGATTCCAATATTGAACCGCGAGCGTAGCGAGTGGATCAAAAAGTGGAATCTTGAGCGTTGCGAGGGTTTCAAGGCACGAAGGTTAAACAAACTTTGCCGCCGAGTGAAACACAAAACTTTTCACCACACCAACACGAACAAAATACTGACTATAAAACATCAAAATAAATGAAATCTATCAATTTATTCAATATTTATGATTCAAAATCATCATTTATAGGTAAAATCTAGCAGCCAGATTAAGACATCGAGTTAAAATTTGTATGAAATTACTTTGCCCCCTTGTAGATAAAATGCAATTTTGCTATCTTTTTTCGAATAGCAAAGAAAGCCTTTACCAGTTGGTGTGGTGAAAAATACTTTGAAACCTGAATACGAGTACCTATAAGTATATGTATAAAGTATGTATTTATCTACTACCCGTGTAGCTATGAGTAGTAGTAGTGTGTTTTCACATTATCCTATCCGATATCGGATGTAGGACCGATATCCCTTACATTCAAGACGTCATCTTTCATTTTTTCCTTTGAAATCCTTCCTACACTCGATATCCCATACATTCAAGGCCTCATCTTTGATTTTTGCCTTTGAAATCCTTCCTACATCCGATATTGGATCGGATAATGTGAAAACGCACTTATCACGGAACCGTGAAACATGCTCAATAAGTTCATGTTTATTTTCTTGAGCAGGGTTAACTAACATACTGTAACCTTATGCAATTTTACAGTCACTATACTTCTTCGTCATACTTTAGTCAAATCAGTTAGTTAGTACCTTCATTCATTGCAAATCTTCATATTCACTTTTTAGAGTTTGGGTAGTGTTTATAAATGATCTAGGTACTATGTGCAGATGGCGTAAGTACAAACTTAATTGTATTCTTTAAGATAAAGATAGATAAGATAAAAAGTATTCATTTCATGTAACAGAATATGTTAAGACTTCGCCTGTAGCTGTAGCGCCTTTGTTTCATATTTTATTATTCTGTTGTTATATTATTTACCTTCTTTACATACTACTTACGTATGAACAATAACACTCGTCGTTACATCTGTATTTTTTAATAGATTTACATTTGTCGGTGACAATTTAGTCAGCCTTATTTCAATGTAATAAAGATCTTGTTACTATACTAGTCACCACAGTTCGACAGTCTGATATAAGTAGGTAGGTACTTATGTCGTAGATAGATTATAGGAAACCAAACTAGAAAAATTTCAAGTCTATTTTAGTAATTAAATGCACTTTTAAAACTGTAAGTTTTATTTCAATGTACTTAGTCTACTTAATTTATCTAAAACTATAAAATCAAATAAGTACGAGTAGCTACGACTGTCTAAAATTTTATCACGCATAAATACTAGTAAAATAAAACCCTTTTACTGTTTTTAATAATCCGCAAATTTTAATTAGAAGGAAAGTACTTATTTACTGGGTAGTTGTCTAATTATGGATGAGATCCCTATCAGGCCCTGTAGCCGAATGGCATTTCTGCGACGCGAAACGCCACCGAAACGCCGCAGAAATGTAGTCTGCCTCAGTCGCGCCAATACGCAAGAGCGATAGAGATAGATATCTACGAAAGAGATATTATCGTGAGCGTTTCGTGAGCGTTTGTACATTCGGCTACGCACACTGTAAATTTAATAGCGAATCTAATGACTTTAGCTATATTATTCATGAAGTAGAACAGTATGTATTTTGGATTGGCAATGCTTAAAAGTGCCTACGTATATCATATAATTCATATAGCAGGGCATACTTGTCTGTATATGTATTAATAGGTGTATTTTCAAATGATGAGCATAGCGAACAAAATAATGAGACATATTTTTCCTTTTGTGCCTTAATCAAGGTAAATGGCAAGGGCAAAATAATTTTACAGTTACTACCTGTAACTAACTTACTACACACAATATTTACCATCGACAGAAAAGTATTGTTACTTGAATATTTATTATCCATTACTGACAAGTACTGTGTTAATTATTAATAAGTATGCTGAAGAGTATAACACTGATATGGCAAACTGGATTCGGAATTGATGGAACATGACAGCATTAGCGTAATAACTTACTGTACGTATGTTGTGGAAGTGTCTCGCCAGCCGGACTGTTTCGGGCGCGAGCAGATAGCGATTGTCACTTTGTGCTTGGCTGAGCGGCTATATGAAGCGTACATTCAATGTCACAATTGTTATAGGAAATGAGGTTTTATTATGTTTCCATTTAAACATATTATCATGAATTAATTTTTGTCTGCATAATACATAGCTAATCATCCTCCTTGCGTTATCTAGGCATTTATCACGGCTCATGGGAGCCTGGGGTCCGCTTTGACAAATCCCAAGGTTTGGCGTAGGCACTAGTTATTACGAAAGCGACTGCCATCTGACCTTCCAGTCCGAAGGGTAACTAGGCCTTATTGGAATTAGTCCGGTTTCCTCACGATGTTTTCCTTTACCGAAAAGCTACTGGCAAATTATATCAAATGACATTTCGTACATAAGTTCAGAAAAAACTCATTGGTACGAGCCGGGGTTCAATACATAGCTAATATTATAAATGTAAATTACAAGATATGGTCTGTAGGCCTAGTACATGATGGCCGCGAGAGTATGTCGCCGCGACATAGACGACACGTCTTCTTCTAACTATATTAATGACATAAGGACGGGTAGTCTATCTCGCGGCGACATATTACTCTCGCGGCAATCATGTGCTAACCCTGCTGAATTAAAGTTTCTGCATTTTACACTTATTTCAGTTTTGGCAGTAGCGTACCTATGCAGATTTTCCTTGATCCGATTAGGCAACGAATTCTTACGCTCATTTTACGCGGTTTAACGGACATTTCTTTCGTCCAGTTTTTAGGGTTCCGTAGTCAACTAACCCTTATAGTTTCGCCATGTCTGTCTGTCCGTCCGTCCGTCCGTCCGTCCGTCCGCGGATAATCTCAGTAACCGTTAGCACTAGAAAGCTGAAATTTGGTACCAATATGTATATCAATCACGCCAACAAAGTGCAAAAATAAAAAATGGAAAAAAATGTTTTATTAGGGTACCCCTCCCTACATGTAAAGTGGGGGCTGATATTTTTTTTCATTCCAACCCCAACGTGTGATATATTGTTGGATAGGTATTTAAAAATAAATAAGGGTTTACTAAGATCGTTTTTTGATAATATTAATATTTTCGGAAATAATCGCTCCTAAAGGAAAAAAAAGTGCGCCCCCCCCTCTAACTTTTGAACCATATGTTTAAAAATGATGAAAAAAAATCACAAAAGTAGAACTTTATAAAGACTTTCCAGGAAAATTGTTTTGAACTTGATAGGTTCAGTAGTTTTTGAGAAAAATACGGAAAACTACGGAACCCTACACTGAGCGTGGCCCGACACGCTCTTGGCCGGTTTTTTTTTAATTTGATTTGACGCCTGTACCTAACCGGCTTTGAAAGCCCTATAATTATTGCTATTGATATATACTCGTGAATTATTAACAACTTTAGATTCTTAACCCGTTGAAAGCTACTACTGCCAAGCTATACTTATGATATGTTTATAAATATTTACCTACCTATAAACATGTTATTTTTTTTTTTTCAGATCTTTCGCGTTGGTTTTGCAGAGTAATGTCGGTATGTATGAATATTTTTTCTATACTTATTGTATTTTATTTAGCAAATAATAATCTGAACCTTCTAGTAATTGTATTTCCGTAACTATAGTCTTAATTTTCTAATAACTCATGTTTTTGACAGTTAATGAGTTAACCTTTATGAAACTAGCCTTGAACCTTAACATCTTCCCGTGAAAAAAAACCGCTGCTTCATTTGTAATAATTGTAATATAATATTTAAAACTATTGCGTTATAACAATGTAATCACTGGCCCTAGTGAAAAGAGGTACCAACAAGTCATGCACAGCTCAGGTGTAAAAGGTTGAGTGCCACTAAACATTTATGTGTAGCTTAACTTCAAACTTAATTCGGTAAATCCATTCTGCTTTAAGGTTGATTATATAAAAAATATATTATGATCTGAAAGATAATCAACCTTATAACCAGAGATCGGAAAAATTTGCGTCATTGCTCGCAATAATGTGGACATGTCTCCAAAATTAATCAAATAATTAATCATTTAATTAATTTCTTACTTGACATATAATTTGATTCCTAGTCAACAAATACAAAAGTTTGTTAAAGTATAGATTTATTAAATAAAATAATCAGTATTTTTTCCAAATTTTCAGCAGTCAGTTTATTTCTGTTTACATCAAAAACATACTTAAGTGCTGAAAAACTATGCTCGCAATCCACTGATGTTAATGGGGCAAACTTAAGTAGTTTTATAGGAATATTATTATTCCAGTATAATTCACAGTTATTTTCTGTTCTAAGTTGTGGGCGATAACCTCAAAATCGGGATTTAGTATCTGCATAGTTGTTTGAATTTACATCAATATAAATAGTATAGGTAAATACGCATACGTACCATTTTCACGTCGTATTATATTAAATTCAATTTGCGCCATTAATTCGTTTTTAAACTGGCGATATTGGGTACTCATCAGTAAAGAAAATGCCATTATTTAATTTTGTTGCCGTTTAGGTAAGGTACGTACGTAATTTAGGTATACGGCAAATACGACTGTAATTTGAATACTAGCTATCAATGTCAAAATATATATATTAAGAAAAAGTGAATCCACGGTGGTCTTATATCTAGAGAAATAGACGAACTAGTTTAATAAATCTACACTTTAACAAACTTTTGTATTTATTGACTAGGAATCAAATTATATGTCAAGTAAGAAATTAATTAAATGATTAATTATTTGATTAATTTTGGAGACATGTCCACATTATTGCGAGCAATGACGCAAATTTTTCCGATCTCTGCTTAGAACAGAATGGATTTACCCAAGTTTGAAGTAAAACGACACTTTATGTCCTTTTAAGTCTGAGTCTAAGTGAGTCTTGGTCTTGGTACCCTTTTCACTAGGCCACAGATAAGCGAGTATATCGCGAATTAGTTTTGTTTACTTTTATTTACTGGTTCCTTTGTTTTTGATTGTACATTATTATTTCCATCGTGTCTTGTTCAGTGCCCGTAACACTAAGAAATAAATCAATTGGTGAAGGATTCGTACTACAACCTATCCATTTCTGATCTTTAACACTTTACTAAATTTCGACCGTGAAGTGGCAAATCTTATTCCTGAATTATGAATATATTTACGTACCTACCGATGTACCGGTAGAAACACGGTAGATACGACAACGTCTATAAATTCTGACTGAAAAAAATTTAAACACATATGTAACCGAAAAGCTACTTTCGCATGTCAGTCATTAACATAGTTATTAAATATTAAGACAATAAAATTAAGGGTGCTTTCGAGAAAAACGTCAAAATAATGTAAAATTGATAGTTTTAGTCGGTGAAATACTACACTTTCCGTTATCTAATAGATATATTTAATTCGAGTTTCAATTAGAGCATCTTATTATCTTGATACTTATCAGACTGGATTTTATAAAACTAACTCATTAAATTAATTATGAATTTTTCTCTGATGCACGTTTAGGAAAACCCGCTTATAGTGCTGGATTAGTCGATCTTATTTGTAAAATTTGGACAATTTGGAATACTGAAACTGGTAAATTTATAATACGTATATCCTGTACTACAAACTTCTCACTTCTCAGACTACATTTTTATTATAAGGTTTTCAAAAAGAGTAAACAAGGCTAAGACGAATTCAATTTTTTTCAGAAATTACCTAAAATGATGTGACAATTTCTTTGAAAATCTACATCACATCGGAGTTATTTTCGTACAAAATTAATCTGCAACGTTTACTAAAATTGCTCTTATGCCTTAGTGATTATAAATTTCTATTATATATTTTTGGCAATTTTTTGAAAACGGGCCTTCCCATTCACAATTATTGCCACTTTCGGACATTTTTTTATATTTTGTTAGACCAAGTAGAAAAAGTCCTATGTTATATATTTGTAAACTACTCGGAACACACGGTATGATTAAGGGCTCGGTTGAGATTTCACTATTTTTCACATGAAAGTCCTCTTAAAGAATACGGTAGATCTGAGGGCTATTATTTTGTGTTTATTATTCTCGTAACTTAATAGTACCTATAGCATTAAAGCATGTATGTGATACATAATATCTAGGTAGGTATATGCATAATTATTTTTTTTGCGAAAAATCCGTAGATTACCGGTAACGTTAGATTGATCTTGTTTCATTTTATTGAAATAGGTGTTATGTATACCTATACCTAGTTAAAAATTACACTTTAATTTGAAACAAGCTGAAAATAATCAATAATGTGGCGTTTTTACAGAAATACGTGCGAAAATGAAAGCATGAAACCGACAAAAAATACTAAAAACTGAAATGAAGTTATTCTCCGTACGTTATCGCGGTATTTTCCACGCCATGGGGGTCCACTTTGACAACTAACACACTGAAATCATGTAATAATGAATTTAATGCCTCATTTTCTATACTAAATACATATTAAACCATTATTTATTTATCGTATAGCGTTTTTTTACGTCTTACTGGATTTAAATTACATATTATTTTCTGTCCTATTTAATATTTATGTACCTACTCATGTTGCTGAAAGATTAATATTAAGAGTTTTGAACAAAACTGTATTATTTGATAAGAGTTTATGATTTATATGTCCCTGGTTGTAAGAGTTTATGACTTAAGTACTAAGTAATCTAACTATTGACATATATGATGTATCAATACGTATCAATTTTGACATTTTCAAGTAGCGTGTCACTGTGTTGATAGTACACGGAAAAAAAATATTTTAACAATACTACCAGAACGTTTAGTAAAATAGATTTATCGTAACTGATACTACAATCTCGTAATAAAAACAACTGTATTGTTACGTTTACTATATCTTGAATTCAATAGAACTAAGCAAACATTAATATGCACTAAACAGTTCTGTTTGAATTACATATACGAGAACTCTAGTTTTATTTACAACTAATAGAATAAAGGTTACGATAATTCTATTAACAAGAAGCTTCTTGTAATGCCAAAAAAATAAAAATTATCTATACAATCTTAATCTTAGCGGTTACTATCACAGTATACTTCCTGTAACTTTTTTATACGTTGCCATTACTTTGTAGTTTTCGTAAAGAAATAAAAAGAATATTCTTGTAATGTAAACTCAACGAAGAGTTATATTTAAAAATATTAAGTTTGTATAAATATGTACGCATCGCTGTCAACTCTATTATTTGTATCGCAGCGTAGCGAATGCCATCGCAGTATAGTTGATATGACTGTTTTATAAGTTGGTATTACTTTGCAGCTCTTGTAAATAATGACAATAATATTCTCGTAATGTATACTGGTGAACAAATAGTTCTGTTGAAAAATTATTTAGTTAGTATTAATATTGTGTTTCGTTTTTGTAACGAAACGCCATGTTTAAGTACCATTGTATATCTTAGTGAATGCTATAGCAGTATAGTTGATTTTACTTTGCGCCTCTTGTAAAAAAATAACAATGATATTCTCGTAATATACTTCTTCCAACAACTTCTTACTCCAAATTTTACGTGAACTCTTTCACCTTTCGTGCTGTTCGGTTGTGGAATGCTTTGCCATTAAACATCAGACTTGCTAAATCCCTCCCCGTTTTTAAATCTCTCTTAAAATCTCATTACTTGTCGCTGCCTTAATCTGCCTTTATTTACTTATTAAATGTAATATATTTATGTATATGTACGTATTTAAGTAGGTATATAGTATTTATATATTATACAGGTATTTATTATTATATATCTTTATGTATGTATTTATGTACTATATTATATATAATACTTTATTCATTGTAATTTATATATATCGGCACTACCCGTTTAATGATCTATTTTCATTGTTTCCTGCTACCTAAAGGTTGTCTGGTAGAGATCGCTTCTTAGCGATAAGACCGCCTGTTGTTACCTAGTTATTAAGCGTGATCCATCTTGTGTATTTTTTTCTGTATGGTGCACAATAAAGAATATTATTATTATTATTTCCTTTATTCAATTTAATTCTTAGGCTAGGATTTTTATAATATGATTATAAAAGTAAAATACAAAACCACATACAAAACAATACAAAATATATAAACACATTATAAAAACCTAACCTAGGGTGCCGCCAGCAGCGGGGCAGGGCCCAAGCTGCCGGTGGTTAGGGCTGCAGAGAGAGGAACCGTCGAACTATCCGCGCTGTGTCCAAGATCACCGCCTTCTGCATCTGGCCCTCGATCCAGCCACCTAGCGAGAGTCTCTTAAGATGTTGGTCGAGACTCTTCGCTATGAGACCGTTCGCTGAAACGACTATCGGAACAATGATCGTTGATTCAACATCCCACATGGCGGTTATCTCGTGAGCCAAGTCTAGGTACTTACTGGACTTGTCCTTCTCGGCTTTCACGAGATTCTCATCATGGGGGATGGTGATGTCAACGAGCACTGCCCGGCGTTGCAGTCGATCTATTATCACAATGTCAGGTTTATTGGCTACAATAGTCCTGTCAGTGATAATAGATCGATCCCAATAGAGCGTGGCACGACCATTTTCGAGAACTGGCGCAGGTAAGTACTTGTAGTACGGTACTTCGCGGTCCACAAGGCCGTATTGAAGAGCAAGTTGCTGGTGAATAATCCTGGCTACGAGATTATGTCTGTGCAAGTACTCGCCGTTAGCAAGATGAGAACAACCGGAAATAATATGCCTGAGTGACTCTCCGGGACGGCGGCATGCCCGACAAATGTCGACCGTACCGTCCTTCAGGATATATTTCCGGTAGTTGTTCGTCATCATAACTTCGTCCGCAATTGCACAGGCAAAACCCTCGGTTTCTCCGAAGAGGTCCCCGAATCGTAACCAGTTCACCGATGCGAGCAGATCTACATCGGGTCCCGTGAGGGCCTTGTAGAACCGCCCGTGTAGCTGCTTGCTCTCCCATACCGCCTTGCGGTCCGCAGTACTTAGTACCACAGGTTTGCGCCAGTTCTGTTTCGCCAAGGAGAGCGGCGTGAGGTTTCCGTCCACTGCCACCACATCACGATGCATCCCGCACTCGTTGTTAAGGAAGTAATTCCTGAGATTGTACACCTCACGGTTGTGGAGATCTTTGGCGTTTAGGAAGCCTCGACCTCCGCACTTCCGTGGGATGTACAATCTCATAACAGACGAGCGCGGGTGTAACATACGGTGTGTGGTAAGCAGTGAGCGGACCCTCCGATCCAGGGCGTCCAGCTCAGTCTGGGTCCACCGTAGTATGCCAAAGGAGTATATGAGTAGAGGCATTACCCAGGCGTTAAAGGCGCGCACTTTGTTGCCTCCTGACAAAAGACTGTTAAGGACTTTTGTCAGCCGACTGAAAAAGCGCTCCTTCACCGACCGTCTAATGCCAACATCCTCAATACCCAACGACTGTGACATACCAAGGTACTTATAGGTTTCTGATTCAGAGATAGATCTGAACGACATCGTCTCAGAAAGTTGTAAATTTTCTGAATTTACAACCTCCCCCGCTGCACATGCATGACCGCACACTTATCGACACCAAACTCCATTCTGATGGCGGTACTGAAAACTTCTGTGGGTTTCAATAGCACCATCAGGTCTTGGGTGTTCGGTGCAAATAGTTTGAGATCGTCCATGTACAGAAGGTGAGAGATGACTTCACCCTCTCTCCGAAGCCGGCAACCTAGCCCAGAATCCTTCAGCAGCGTGCTGAGGGGATTCAGAGCTAGGCAGAACCATAATGGACTCAAACTGTCACCCTGGAATATTCCTCGCTCAATCCTTATGAAGTCTTGCGGGCCAGGGGGGCCATCCCTGCCTCCTGGTTGACGAAGGACTGTGGTCCACTGCCTCATACATGCAGCCAGGAAGGATATTAAAGCTGCATCAAGTTTATACAGCTCCAATACCCTTCTCAGCCATGAATGAGGCACCGAATCATAGGCCTTCTATAAATTATATTATTATTCCCAGTATTTATTTTCTATCTTAGGCTAGGCTGTTTATAATATGGATATAAAAGTAAAATACAAAAACACATACAAAACAATATAAAAAAAACATATAAACACATTATAAAAAACCTAACCTAGGGTGCCGCCAGCAGCGGGGCAGGGCCCAAGCTGCCGGTGGTTAGGGCTGCAGAGAGAGGAACCGTCGGACTATCCGCGCCGTGTCCAAGATCACCGCCTTCTGCATCTGGCCCTTGATCCAGCCACCTAGCGAGAGTCTCTTAAGATGTTGGTCGAGACTCTTCGCTATGAGACCGTTCGCTGAAACGACTATCGGAACAATGATCGTTGAATCAACATCCCACATGGCGGTTATCTCGTGAGCCAGGTCTAGGTACTTACTGGACTTGTCCTTCTCGGCTTTCACGAGATTCTCATCATGGGGGATGGTGATGTCAACGAGCACTGCCCGGCGTTGCAGTCGATCTATTATCACAATGTCAGGCTTATTGGCTACAATAGTCCTGTCAGTGATAATAGATCGATCCCAATAGAGCGTGGCACGACCATTTTCAAGAACTGGCGCAGGTAAGTACTTGTAGTACGGTACTTCGCGGTCCACAAGGCCGTATTGAAGAGCAAGTTGCTGGTGAATAATCCTGGCTACGAGATTATGTCTGTGCAAGTACTCGCCGTTAGCAAGATGAGAACAACCGGAAATGATATGCCTGAGTGACTCTCCGGGACGGCGGCATGCCCGACAAATGTCGACCGTACCGTCCTTCAGGATATATTTCCGGTAGTTGTTCGTCATCATAACTTCGTCCGCAATTGCACAGGCAAAACCCTCGGTTTCTCCGAAGAGGTCCCCGAATCGTAACCAGTTCACCGATGCGAGTAGGTCTACATCGGGTCCCGTGAGGGCCTTGTAGAACCGCCCGTGTAGCTGCTTGCTCTCCCATACCGCCCTGCGGTCCGCAGTACTTAGTACCACAGGTTTGCGCCAGTTCTCTTTCGCCAAGGAGAGCGGCGTGAGGTTTCCGTCAACTGCCACCACATCACGATGCATCCCACACTCGTTGTTAAGGAAGTAATTCCTGAGATTGTACACCTCACGGTTGTGGAGATCTTTGGCGTTTAGGAAGCCTCGACCTCCGCACTTCCGTGGGATGTACAATCTCATAACAGACGAGCGCGGGTGTAACATACGATGTGTGGTAAGCAGTGAACGGACCCTCCGATCCAGGGCGTCCAGCTCAGTCTGGGTCCACCGTAGTATGCCAAAGGAGTATGTGAGTAGAGGCATTACCCAGGCGTTAAAGGCGCGCACTTTGTTGCCTCCTGACAAAAGACTGTTAAGGACTTTTGTGAGCCGACTGAAAAAGCGCTCCTTCACCGACCGTCTAATGCCAACATCCTCAATACCCAACGACTGTGACATACCAAGGTACTTATAGGTTTCTGATTCAGAGATAGATCTGAACGACATCGTCTCAGAAAGTTGAAAATGTTCTGAATTTACAACCTCCCCCCGCTGTACATGCATGACTGCACACTTATCGACACCAAACTCCATTCTGATGGCGGTACTGAAAACTTCTGTGGTTTTCAATAGCACCATCAGGTCTTGGGTGTTCGGTGCAAATAGTTTGAGATCGTCCATGTACAGAAGGTGAGAGATGACTTCACCCTCTCTCCGAAGCCGGCAACCTAGCCCAGAATCCTTCAGCAGCGTGCTGAGGGGATTCAGAGCTAGGCAGAACCATAATGGACTCAAACTGTCACCCTGGAATATTCCTCGCTCAATCCTTATGAAGTCCTGCGGGCCAGGGGGCCATCCCTGCCTCCTGGTTGACGAAGGACTGTGGTCCACTGCCTCATACATGCAGCCAGGAAGGATATTAAAGCTGCATCAAGTTTATACAGCTCCAATACCCTTCTCAGCCATGAATGAGGCACCGAATCATAGGCCTTCTTATAGTCAATCCAAGCGGCCGAGATGGCTCCCCTGTTCCGCCGAACTTGTTGGCAGATGGTCATGTCTATGAGGAGGAGCTCTTTAGTACCACGGGACCCAACCCTACATCCATTTTGAGCGGGAGCCAGAATGTTGTTAGCGACAATATGCGCGTTAATTTTTGCTCTCAAAATGGATGTAAGGAGCTTGTAAAGTGTAGGCAAGCACGTAATGGGTCTGTAGTTTTTTGCTTCCGTGGTACTACCGGACTTATAGAGCAGGAAAGTAACACCAGTTGTTAGGGAAGGTGGGAGAGAACCAAGATCGAGGGCTTGTTGAAATTGCGTTGCCAAACGCGAGTGCGAGCATCGAAACCATTTTAGCCAGAAGTTGTGCAATCCGTCCGGTCCAGGACTTTTCCAGTTCTGGGCCGTACGGGTAGCACAACTTACGTCGTCGGGGCTGATGGTGATAGCCCCCATAGGTTCGATGTTCTCGCACTCGCGTTCGACAACGGTCATCCACTCACTCTCCGTGTGTTCGACGGGCACCGACCAGATGCTACGCCAGAAATCAGACATGGCAGTAGCATCCGGCAGCCGCACGTCAGACACACGAGGGTCGGTTTCCTCCCACCTTCGGTATACTTTCCTTTGGTCGCTTTGAAAAAGACGATTCTGCTGGAATCGGTCCACACGCTTTCTGTAGCGGCGAATACGGCTTGCCCATGCATAGACTTTCTGCTTCAGGAAGTCGATGCGCTCTGTGACATTGGCCAAATAGTCGCGGGGCCTGATGTCCGTCCCCGCGAATGCCTGGTTCACAAAACGCATTACTCGAGGGCGATTATTACCCCCTCTGAAGCAGATCAGCTTTGCAATGAGAGTCCTAAACGAGTTGATACGACGCTCGATCCGTACTTGCCATGCAGGGACACCTCCGGCGGTCCTAGTTGCACGGTCAGCGTCCGGAAACTTGACTCGAGCAACACGGCACGCCGCGATGGCTCCGCAGTACATGATCGAGTGTGTATCATCTAGATCTTTACTAGTCCGTATAAATGGCTCTAGTAAAGCGTTTAAGGCTCCCATTAACGCTAGATTGCGTCTATTCATAGGCAGACGTGGTAATCGTGGCCTAGGATTGTTTGTGGAGCGATACTGCGTAATCGCCTCTTCCAAAGACCTCCTCAGTTGCTCATTAGCAGGCTCACTCACGCTCTGACTCGCGAAGTCCCCGCCGTCGTTACCGGAATCAACCCGCGGCGCATCCGGTGTCAGGTCGGGTTCGGGCACCGGGTCCGGCGACATGGCGGGCAAATTCCGCCCCGAGGCGGGGTCCGCGCGAGCAGCGAGAGCCTCCTGGCGAAGCCGATCAAGTGTGGCGTCATCCAACCGCCTTGACCGCTGAATGACGCGCACCTGATCCGATAGTCGCTGCTCCGATACGGTGGTGGTGGGTTCAAGCGTCTGAAACAGAAGCAGCATTCTTGGACGATACGCTGACAGCCTAGTTCCCCCCTCTGTAGCCCCATAGTACGCTCGCATGACGTTCTCGTTCATCAACTGAGACCATCTCATGCGGCGCACTACACCACCGGCAGCGGGAGCCGTGGGCGGGGCAGGATGTCCCGCAGGCCCCAAGCGTGCCGGCAGCGGTGGCCGCCCTCGTCGCGCAGGTGGTCGTGGCGGCGGCGGCGGCGGCCCGCTCTCGTCGCTCGACTCGCTGGTGTCAGCCGCGGCGGTGGCGAACTCGTCGCTCGACGGCGGTTGCGAGGAGACGGACGAGGCGGGCGAGGGTGGTGGGCGTGCGCTTTGTAGAACCGCTGATTGTCCGCGTGCTTTGCTTCTTGTTATCATTTTTGTTGTCGACACATGTTGTACTTATTTGTCATGTTAGCTTCTTGCCCATGTGTTCATGATAGAATTCTCGTATCGTGGGCAATATTTTCCACAAAAACAATTATAAAATCAACATGTAAACGCAAAAATTTGAAAAAAATACAAGAGAATTTACAAAAACACGTCTGACGTTGACAGCGTCTTTTTTTTTTTTTTTTTTTTTTTTTATATTATTATTATTATTAATATACACCGAAAAATAATTGTTATAACAAAAATATTGTCCGCATAAATAAATGTTTTGCTTGTGTAACGAAACGCAATGTCAAAGCACTCGCGGCGTGGTCGGCGGCCATTTACGTGTCATGAGAGATCACGCGTGGACGCGGATCGCAATAGGTTATATTATTTATCGTTAAACGTACTCACTACGTATTATCCATTCGTTTGGTAGTTTCCATTTTAGGAAATGGATGAAGAGGTGCAAAAACTCTTGCAAGGATGGGAGATGGCAGAGTTGGCAAAAGCAGGTGAGTCATGTACCGTACATGTAGAACTTAGTAGATAATTAGAACTTAGTAAAAAGGCATTTAATGTTGTATTCATTTTACATTGCATACAAATTCATACGACATTACGTGGGCAAAATCTAAATACTGAACTAATAAGGACTATCCACGATAAAAAGTGGTCATACATAACATGATAAATCTTTCTTCCTGAATGCACATTTTGAAGCAATATTATATTTTGATAAATCTGTATACATAAAACTATATAATAATTAAAGCTATTCCTTATAATGCTTTAGTGTGTCTGAGGTTTCGCCGAATGTATACCATCAAGCATTTCATTTCTTGTACAGTGTTGTTTAACAAACTTCTCACGCTTCCTGGCACAATTTTATAAATACTTATATTTTTATAAGCTGTTTTACACACATTAGAATGACATCTTAGCAGACAAAAAAATACTTTTTGAAACTCATTTCGACTTTTGGGAGTCAGGAAGACTTTCTACTCCAAGCACTGACAGTTGTTTTTGTATGGAGAGCCAAAAAGTGTCAAAAAGTCGAATTCAGCAAAGTTAGAAAATCTCAGTACTTTCTTAATCTGATTACAATCAGAAAAATGATTACTATCGTAAAATCAGTATGTAATAGGGTATATTTTGGCTATTATAATTAAACATTAAAAAAATATTTTTGTCATTAAAACTGTTGTACTTAAAGACTGCAAGAAGACACTGTACAAAAAAATATTGTTATCATGAGATACATACTGCTAAAATTCATAGGCCACCTAAAGTTTATAATTTGTTTGTATTTTTATAATGTAGTTTGATATCTACAAATTATTTGACAAACATGCTGCTTATAAATTCTCATTGTATCAAAAGATTTACCATGTTATATATGACCACTTTTTATCGTGGACAGTCTTTATATATATCTGAAGTGGACGTAGAATATTACTTATTGTAAAATTTATTCATAGAAATTTTAATGTCTTTTTCAGATGATTTACAATGGTTGCAAGTTTCCTGTGACCCATGCCATACTGTGGAACAAAAGTGGAAAAATTCTGCAAAATATAAATTTTGGACGAAATGAAGGACGGTTCTATTAACACTGACGAATATATGAATAAAGTCTTGCACTAAGGATCGTTGAAATATATTTTTTAACAAATTATATAATTATTTTATTTACTTTCAGATTCACCAATTTTCACCGCTCATAGCATCCATTCCATATCGTCCCCTTACTGCAAATACCGACTATGTGCAAAAAAGTGATTTTGAGATAATGCGATTTTAATGTTTGAAGGTACGATTTCATATGAAAACATGAAAAAAATTACTATTTGTATACAGCATTCTACAGCCCGTATTGTGTTGTTTAATACTTAATCGTAAACAATATCCAGGCTTGATTTGATTGCCGATAAAACTACGATTTAAAAAAAATAGTAGCAAACTTAGTTGGTTTTTCCTGTAGAAATAAAAATTTGTATATTTCTCTTATTAATACATATAAAGCAGTGTTTCCCTTTGATTAAGCTTTGCTTTTAATACACTTTACTTATGATTTGCAAAAAAAGAAAAAATATACAAAAGTTTTGAACTTATTTCAAAATATATTAAATATTCTCAATGACATAGGCGGTTTTAGTTGCAGGAAATATAGCTGCTCTAATTTTATGTTACAAAACTTCACTTATCATTGTCAATTTAACTGGTACATTTGTAATAAAAAGTTTTTTAACATTACTAACCATTAATAATACTTTATTTATGGTTTTGAAGAGTTATTCTCAAAAAAAATTTTGAAAAAATCCTCTTCAACCGGTTTTAGGAGATTTTTCACAAAATACTTTAACCGATTTCAGTAAAATTTAACAAGAAGTAACGCAATAGCATTCCCTTGAAATCACAAAAAGAATTTTACAAATCTGTTAATGCGTTTTTGGGTAATAGCATAATATGCATAGGTACTTACTACATACTAGTTCACTGTCTCAGCAATCCGAAGTCCGCCATAATTTATGTTCGAAATTTCACTATCTACACTGTTACATTTAGTATAGGTAAATAGTTTTTGTACGCTCAATAACCTGAAGTAATAGTTTATTTAAAGTTTTGTAGTATTTACGCCAAAGTCACTAAAATGTAGGCGTAGATGAGGTAATAAGTAAGAAAAAGTAATGTGTAACGGTAATTACATAGCTTTCTGGGGCGATTTAAAGCAATCATGTTTGCAATATTCTTACGCCCCCAGTTACATGCAGTGTTTTTCATCACACTTGCAATAAAAAGATAAAAAAGTATTTATGGTAGTCCAAAATACAAATTTAAACACTCTTTTGGGAAAAAGTTTTTTCTTTTACTCCTGATACGCCTTCGTGCGATTGCACACTTACTGCGCAAGAGTGATAAAAAGTTATTAAACAACATCTTCATCGCTGGTGGAATTCGATACAAACACGTCCGTAACACGGCTGACAATGCTAGACTAACTAGGTATTAAGTGATTGGAAGCAATCATGGTACTATTTAGTTACGATACCTTTGTCAAAAAGTCTGCGTAAGTCCATCTTCTTGAACGCAGAGATAGCTAGTTGTTTATCGAGCTTTAGACCGAGATAGAAATATGATATGATACATTAAGAGGTTTGAGGTGGTTCTACTGAACTGGAGTTTAATTTGTGGCGTTGATTTTCTTGCCTTGTGCTACGTCCAGATCTCGATATGAACTTAAGCCTAGTGACCACTAAGCTCGCCGAGTCGAATCTCATTAATTCGCCTTCTGCATTTCTTATGAAACTACGTCCATTAGCGACGCGTCGAATCGGATTCATCGTTCATTGTAAATGTATGCAGGGCTCGATTCGACGTGCCTCGACTCCACCTAAGTGTCCTCAAGACTTTATTCAGCCTTTGTGACAGAGATTTAATACCTAAAGGGTACCATGAGTGGTTTCAACCACTTAATACTGCAGTTGGTGAAGTGGTACACAGTTGTGACATCTGAAGTCTACTCGTACCGTAGGTATGCTAGTAAGTAAAGTAAAGTTTATTCATTGTTAACTGTGTACATAAGATGGTATGATATACAGGAAATACAGTATCAACAGTGCCCATTTCGAGCGTACAATATTCTTAAAAACTACTGACTATATTAGCTTACTGGCTAACTTATAATTATTACCCGGTATATTTCAGAAAAAACTCATTTAGGTTGTAGAACATCGTATGAAAAACGAAGCTTTATTTAAGACAAACAATGGGTTATAATTATGTATAAAGAAGAGAAATATGCAAACATTTATTTCTACAGGAAAAACCAACTAAGTAGGTATTCGACTGTTTCATTAAATCGTATTTGATCGTCAACTAAATACATTCTGAATATATATACGACAAAGTAGTAAACAAAAAAATATAGGGTTTAAAATGCCATACACATAACGTAAATTTTTTCATGTTTTCATATAAAACGTGCCTTCAAACTTTCAAACCGCATTATCTCAAAATCGCCTATTTACACATAGTCGGTATTTGCAGTAATAGACCGTTATCCTTTCCTTCGTCACATCACATGCAAAACCAATTATAGTCCCTATACAACTTTTTGGTAGAATGAAATTGCTGATGTTTGTAAACAAACATCTTCTGGAAAAACATCTTAAAGACATTTGGTGTATTTAGCCTGGCTTAAAATAAAGAATTTTGTTGATAGTTTTATTTGCAAAAATCAAATATGTACACATTAAACTTTTTTGTAGAACATAAGATGGCTACTTTAACAAAATGTTTAAATGCAAAAAAACACTATACACCATTAAAAGGTTCTACTTGGCGGATAAAGCATAAAAGTTTATATTAAATATTCATATTACATTCTGGCAGTTTATAATGCAACAAATTGACCATTAAGTAACTTTATGCGGAAGCTATCTTTTGAATGCAGCGTCGTATCAATACATGGGTTTTAACATATTGTAGCCCTTGAAAATCTTATTCTATAGGTGCTAAAAACTCGATTTCGTCAAAAAGTCACTTAGTCGGTATTTGCATTAATGGGACGATATGCTGGGTGACCCAGGTTTCCGGATCCCAGTTTCAACTCTAGGCTTCTGTCTCTTGGAACTGGTCCTAGCAACCTGCATTTTTATCGGTAGGTACCTATGAATTTGTCTGTGCACTGTATAGACAACTAACATTTCTTGTAAATGTAAGAAAAGGTTTGTTGTCTATACAAGGTGGTACAGTAGGATTAAAGGCTGAGCCACGCCAGATACGTGTACGTAGACGTGCACGTAGCGTACGCGGTGTAAATGACGAATCCTCATTAGAGATTACACCGCTTGTGTGACGTGTTTCCCGTGTGTGTCTAACGGTGTATCATCTCTTTTGAAGATTCGTACTTTACAGCGCGCACGCCACGCACACGTCTACGTACACGTATCTGGCGTGGCTCGGCCTTTAATCCTACTGAACCACCTTGTATAGACAACAAACCTTTTTTTACATTTACAAGAAATGTTAGTTGTCTATACAGTGCACAGAAAAATTCATAGGTACCGATAAAAATATAACACGTTAACGCAATTGTATATTTATTAGAGAGTACCATAAATGCAGTTGCTGTAACTAACTTTCTTGTTCTATCAACCATTTAATGAAGTTTACATAAATGAAGAGAATGTAATATATATCAGATGACTTGTATTCTTAACGATACCTATTATTGGCCTAACTAAAGTTTTATAACCTTTACAAGAATTTCTTGTGGAGTTTACATTATTTTGTTTATTTAGACACTCCATTTGTTATAAATACTGAATAATCTAGTAATACACACAATTTGACTGTGTGACCCTTACAATATTTTTATTTTATGATACGTAATGTATATATTACCTTTACAAGAATATATTGTCAAGGTCACATTTCATTTATTAAGCTCTGCAAGAAAATATTATTTATTTGTACGGTCCACGTGTTATGATTACTAAATATTCTAGTAATACACGCTATTTTAATGTGTAGCAATTACAAGATAACTAGTTCACTAAGCTCAACGCATTTAAACAGACTAGTTTAGTTATTTATACTATGTGAACAATTGTCCCAGAATTTACTAGATTTTCTCGTTCAGATTACACTATTCAGGTATCATGGACGAGACTTTTTTCTCCGTGTAACGCAGCGCAGCGTGATAGTAGCCAGACCTGATTCTCTTATTTACTTTTTTGAGATGTTACAGTTCTTTATGATTCCTCCTCCTACTCGTAGGTACTAAAAACAAGAATAATTTAGTGAAATTGTTTATGTAATTTGGCACGAACAAAAGCGAGTCTAATTTAAATGTCTACTATCAACTTTTTATATCTTTAGTCAGGGACCAAACGACCTCTTTTACAAAAAGTCGTCGACATCTCTTCTAAATACCTAAAACAGGTATGGATGTGTTCCTCGTTATCTCCAGATTACGAATTGACCTGTTTTAGTTTAAGGAGGGGGGGACGGGTTGAGAAAAAGGGGGGAGAAAGATGGCGGCCGACCATCATAGATATTTATTCACATCTCGAGTCCTATGGCACCAATCTGTTCGTGCAAGGTGTCGTTTGAAAGCTTATTAAACCTACTTTAATTGTTTATAAATAACTATACCCATAAAAGTAACCGTTTACGAAATATTTGAAAATATGTGTTTTTTATCGCGCATGAATTGCACAAGTACTAGAAAAAATGCGTCTAACTCAATAAACAATAACTTTACCGCAATTGATGTTATTATAAAATTTTCGCGTCTATTTATGCTCTTTCTAAAAATATATGTTTCATTGGTATATGATAATATATAACCATGTAATTACGAATTTGGTTTAGCAGAAGTCACTCTGCCCGGTCGCATAAATAGGCGCTGACCGTAGAAAAGTATTCAATATTTTTGAGGTCCTATTTTACGAATCCATGTGCAAGAGGTATCGTTTGAAAGCTAATTAAACCTACTATATTTTTTTACACATAACTATAGTCATAAAGGTAGCTGTTTAGAAAATATTTGAAAATATGTGTTTTATAGACCGTGAATCGCACAAGTACCTACTGGTAAAAAATGCTTCTAAATCAATAAACAACAACTTTTCCGGAATTGATGTTAGTATAAGATTGACGCGGAATTTCACGCGCTTTCTAATAAAATAAGTTTTATTGGTGTATGATGTTATATAACCAAGTAATTACAAATTTGATTAAGTAGGGGCCACAGCGCCCGGCCACGTATGGATGCTGACCGTCGCCAAATTTTCTATATTTTTCAGATCCTATTTTATTTTACAGGAATCTTTTGAAAGCATATTATGCGTACTATCATTAGTTCTCAATAATTTTAGTTGTAACTGTAGTAGCTAACAAAATATTTGAAAATATGCATTGGAACCGATGTGAGTAAAACATGCTTCTAGCTCAATGAATTATATTTTTTCCGCAATTGATATAATAACAAAATAAACGGCGAAATGTATGACCTTTTCAAATAATAAGTTTTGTCAGTATTGCATGAACAATTAATGTTAATTTATCCATCATACTCACTGCGCACCGTCATATACATGGATGACCATTTTCGTTGCCGTTTTCATAATTTTTAAGATTGTATCTTGGTGCATGACCAATAAACAATAACTTTACCGCAAATAATGTTATGATAAGATTTACAGGACATTTCATATGCTTTCTAAAAAATATAAGTTTTATTGATGTATGATATTATACAACCAAGTAATTACGAATTTGGTTTAGCAGGTGTCACTGCACCCCCGTGACGTAAATAGGTGCTAACCGTCGCCTAATTTTATGTATTTCTCAGATCCTATTTTAGCGATCAATTTGTGAGAGGTATCATTTGAAAGCATATTATGCGTACTATCGTTACTTTTTAATAATTTTAGTCGTAATTGTAGAAGTTTACAAAATGTTTGACAATATGTGTATTTTTACTGTATATGAATAGCATTCGCACTGATACGAGTGAAACATGCTTCTATCTCAATAAATTATATTTTTCCGCAATTGATATAATAACGAAATGAACCGCAAAATGTATGGCCTTTACAAAAAATGAGTTTTGTTAGTTTTGCTTAAACAATTAATGTTAATTTGTCCACCATACCCACTGCGCACGGTCAATCGTCATATAAACGGATGTCCACCGCCGTTGCCTTAATTTTTTCATCATTTTACAGATTTTATTTTACTGATCAATTAAGTATATAAGTAAATTCGATACGTGATAGATTATATTTATTATGAATATACGATTAGTGAAATAAAATCTGAAAAATCATGAAAAAAGGCAACGACGGTGGACATCCATTTATATGATGATGCGCAGTAGGTGAGCTGAACAAATTCAAATTAATTGTTTATGCAATACAAACCAAACTTATTTTTTGTGTAAGTCATACATTTTCCGTTTATTTTATTATTATTTCAATTGCGGAAAACTATAATTTATTGAGCTAGAAGCGTGTCTTATCAATGCCAATGCTATTCATGCACAGTAAAATACACATATTACTAATCAAATATTTTGTAAACTTCTACAGTTTCGACTTGAAATATTAGAAATAAAGATAGTACGCATAATATGCTTTCAAATGATACCTCTCACAAATTTATCAGTAAAATAGGATCTGAGTAACGTAGAAAATTTGGCGACGTCAGTCAGCACCCAATATCGTGACAGGGCGCAGTGACCCCTGCTAAACCAAATTCGTAATTACTTGGTCATATATTATCATACACCAATAAAACTTATATTTTTAGAAAGCGCGTGAAATTTCGCGTAAATTTTATAATAACATTAATTGCGGTAAAGTTATGGTTTATTAAGTTAGAAGCATTTTTTATCTGTATATGTGCAACTCGTGCTCGAAAAAACAACTCATGTTTTCAAATATTTTGTAAACAGCTACCTTTATAACTATAGTTATTCAAAAATAATTATAGTAGGTTTAATTTGCTTTCAAATGATACCTCTTACATATGGATCTGTAAAATAAGAACTTAAAAATATTGAATACTTTACTACGGTCAGCGCTCATTTTTATGCGACCGGCGGAGTGACCACTACGAAACAAAATTCGTAATTTATTGGTTATATTATCACTTACCAATAAAACTTATATTTTTAGAAAGCTCATGAATAGTCGCGTAAATTTTATAATAACATCGATTGCGGTAACGTTATTGTTTATTGACTTAGAAGCATTTTTTACCAGTACTTGTGCGATTCATGCTCGATAAAAAACACATATATTCAAATATTATGTAAACAGCTACCTTTAATACTATAGTTATGTGTAAACAATTATAGTAGGTTTAATTATCTTTCAAACGATACCTCTCACATATGGATCCGTAAAATAAGACCTCAAAAATATTGAATACTTTACTACGGTCAGCGCCCGTTTATGCGACCTGGAGGATAACCCCTGCCAAACAAAATTCTTAATTACATGGTTATATATTATCATATACCAATGAAACTTATATTTTTAGAAAGAGCATGAATAGACGCAAAAATTTTATAATAACATCAATTGCGGTAAAGTTATTGTTTATTGAGTTAGACGCATTTTTTACTAGTACTTGTGCAATTCATGCGCGATAAAAAAACACATATTTTCAAATATTTCCTAAACGGTTACTTTTATGAGCATAGTTATTTGAAAACAATTAAAGTAGGTTTAATAAGCTTTCAAATGACACCTCGCACGAACAGACTGGTGCCATAGGACTCGAGATGTGAATAAATATCTATGATGGTCGGTCGCCATCTTTCCCCCTTTTTCTCGACCCGTCCCCCCCTCCTTAAACTAAAACAGGTCAATTCGTAATCTGGAGAGAACGAGGAACATATCCATACCTGTTTTAGGTATTTAGAAGAGATGTCGACGAAAATCGTGAAGGAGAAGACTTGTGGCCAAATTGGCTCTAGACTACTTTGGGGGCAGAGCCAAATCGCTTGCATCGGGATGCAGACAAAATGGTTGTATGCACATCGTTAAGCACATAATAAAGGTTAAAAGTGGCTGTACTCGTACCCGTAGCGCGAATTATTTTACACCTACATAACATATCTTAATAAATATTATTTTAAATTTGTGTAATTTAACGATTATAATATTATACTACTTCTACCACTCATTAATAATGTACTGATTTTAGTAATATTTAGTTACGTATTATACATACCTATTGTATGTAGAAAATACTCGGCTTAAACTTGTACCAAGTCGATTTGATAAGCTACTCCAATGATATTTATAGTTTGGTTAAGACTGATTATTTTATAGACCACGTAATGAATACGGGCACGGCGCGCGGCGATGACGTCGCGTGTGTGCGTGGTCGCAGAGTGACGACCAGTGATCACATTATTGTTAAATAAAAGCGTTTATTAAAAATAAACGCATCCCTCGAGGCAGTCTGCCATACCCCTGTTTGTTGACACAAGACTTTTACCCGCAGGGTTGTTAACGCGAACCTTAATATTATTTTTTGCATAATTATTTTTACTGGTGTTAGACTGCTAATCACCTACATATGATGACAGGTAATTGATTTCTATATTAATTTTATTTAAGATTAAGACCATCGTGACGTGTGATTAAGATAATAACTCGTTTGAACGAACTAAGAGGTTTTCACTTTTGCGTTTTCTAAACATATCGCGAAGTGCTATAGTTCGCAGAGGCAATAGTTTTACTTACTTTTTTAACCATGATTAATTATTAACTAACCAAAATAGTATTATGATGGATTACCATAGATAAAGCGGATACCGAAGTGCAATAATTAAGTAATAAATAGTTGTTTTATCGTGTTGTTATCATATTTGCTGCAAATAAGCAGTAGTTCATTTCATTTTGTTATGAGTTAGGTATACTTATGGTAATTAGCACTTATCTCATATCTAAATATCTTGTGGGTACTTATACCTTCTTGTATTATACCACTTCATCGGGTATCTCATGTTATATTGTAATTTTATTTGATTATTACTGGATGAAAAGAAAATGTCTTTTTAAATATAAAGAATGTTCATTTCCGTACCTTATACCCCAATATAAGTATGATAATAAATACTAAATACACAATATGCATCAGCAAATGTTGATACTCTTAACTTACGAGTAGGTAAGGTTAAATAAAAGGCTTCTACTTATTGGCAATATTAATAGTTAAGAAGTGGCGCTGATTGTCACAAATTAATGTTAGCAGCAGCCGTTGGAACAAAGTGTCCATGAGATTCAATCTAGAAAAACTTACAAACTGATGGCAGCACCAGCCGTGCACCTATACTATTGTCTATTATTTTAGAAACCAGAGCCGGAATAGAGGGCTCTTTAGCCTTTTGTTCGTTTGAAAAAAAAAAAAAACTTTGAATGCAGGTTTACTAAGTTTCGAAAATAAAATAGTCTTATTTCAGCAAAATAAAAATCTAGGTTCAGCAAATACATATATGATATTTTAGGTATTTTGCCTCCATGTGGCATAGCTGTGGGACATCCAGTGAAATGCTAACTTTTTTACAACAAATAAGCTTTGAATAAATATTTATTCATGTACTTTGTAGTTATATTACATTTTTTATCCAAACAGTTTAATAAATTGCGTCACACGTATTATTTTGAAAATAGTTATTTGTTTTACAAGGGGGCAAAGTACCAATATTGATACCCGAGCAAGCGAAAGATTCCAATATTGAACCGCGAGCGTAGCGAGTGGTTCAAAAAGTGGAATCTTGAGCGTTGTGAGGGTATCAAGGCACGAAGGTTAAACAAACTTTGCCACCGAGTGAAACACAAAATTTTTCACCACACCAACACAAACAAAAAACTGACTATAAAACATATTTAAAAATATTTTAAGCAGGTTACTCACGCATTAAGTCGATATAGCGTTCGACATGTTTAGGTTCAGTTTCGAGAACCTTTCTCAAGAGTAGCGAGCGAATTGAACCGAAACATGTCGAACGCTATATCGACTTAATACGTGAGTAACCCGCTTAAAATATTTTTAAATATGTATGAGTCTCACGGGAGTTTTATAGTTAAAATTGACTATAAAACATCCAAATAAATCAAATCCATCAATTTATTCAATATTTATGATTCAAAATCATCATTTATAGGTAAAAATCTAGCAGCCAGATTAAGACATCGAGTTAAAATTTGTATGAAATTACTTTGCCCCCTTGTGGATAAAATGCAATTTTGCTATCTGTTTTCGAATAGCAAAGAAACCCTTTACCAGTTGGTGTGGTGAAAAATAATATTTACTGTTACATAAAAAATCCATTTAATGGCAATATAGGATTTTTAAATTTCGAATTTACTTTCTAGTAAAGCGAAATAGGCAACCCTAGCTGAGAGTGAGCTAGCAAGCGCCCCGGCGGTATCCCTTGCAAAATGCGTTTGTTTTTTCCGCCTACCCTTCACCACTGTGTGAGCCTCTAATCCTAGTAGATCGAATTAATAAAGCTTGTCGTTAATCATTATCGTAAGCTGCGAATACTGAATTAGACATTGATTACTGCAAGGGTGAACAGATAAGCCGACTTTATTGGGAGTAAAGATTTACTGTCACATAAATTGTATATTTTTTAATCAAGACGACTTTATTTAAAATTACAGTAACAAAAGAGAAGTCAATTGTTTTTTTTTTGTAATGTTTATATACTTAGGTAGGTTTATTTTTATTCGGTGTGAGCCAAGTAAATTTTAAGGTTATTTAAATTTAGACTTCTAACAGAATAATTAAAGTATGTATATCGATTGTGAGATTCTGTAAAAAATGTTCATAGATTTTTTGAGTCAGATTTATTCGAACCTCGAAAGATAGGTACGTATCAATTTAGGGGAATATGGTTGTTTGCCTATGAAGGTGCTAGGTTAGGTAATATTGTTTTTTACATTTACGTGATCTACATACATCTGGGTCGACCATAAGGTGGTTAAAAGATGATGCATATTTATAAGGGGAATATTAGGTAACACTTTTATATCTATGTCCAATAAAAAATGTAAATAGAATATTATAAAATCTATGTAGTTGATTAAATTAATATCCAGACAAACTACTTAATTACAAAACTTGATATCCTGAAACCGTACCTATTCAATGTCATTATATTATTAGTAGCTTTACATAAAAAGTTAAAAACATATCACGGGCAGTTTGACCGTGACTCATATTTTTTCCCTGTTTCTAATCGATTAATTCATAGATATTTGTTCCTGAGTCATGGATGTTTTCTATGTATATAAGTATTTATATATTATTTTCGGCACTGTATGTCTTTTATGTATTCCATCTATTGTATCTTTTGATGTAATGACTGTTTGTTGCCATAATAAAATAAAATAAAAAATAAAATAAAAATATATTATATATATCGTTGTCTGAGTACCCGCAAGTCCCACAACACAAGCCTTCTTGAGCTTACCGTGAGCTTCAGTCAATCTCTGTAAAAATGTCTTATAATATTTATTTATTTATTTAATTAGCTATAATTGTCCCAAGTACCTACTACAATCATCGTGGTTTCACTTACTTATTGAACAAATGTCTCCCGAGAGACATCACACTCGCAGAGCGGGGGCTGTAACTTGATTAGGGTGGTTACATTTTGTGTTCCCACACGAAACAAGGAAAACAATCCTGCAAACAATCTTGTTTCCCACCCCTTTTAAAAACTTTATTTAATTACTTCAAATAACAATATTTTATTTGTCTCTAGACAGCTTTTCAGAGTTGGGCTCGACTGGCTCGAGCTTCCAGGGATGGACCCGACGTTGGGCGTCGGTCATTGTCGCTGTCGCCATTTCTGTACAGTTTTAAAATCGATAAGATCGTGATTCAAACTCCAGTTTTTTTAAATTTGTAACGGTGTCAATAAATATTAGGAGTTGTATACAGAAGTGATAGGACTAAGTGGATAATGAGTGGGTCGGAGAGCCGGGGCGGGGCAGCGCCGCCTACTCACATGGAATTCCTTTTTATTTTCTACGAAAACTGAAAAGGGACAGGGACTGACCACTTCATTTCAATCAAACAAGGTATTTGTTTTTTTAAATAATTGTTTATTAGTGCAATTAAACCCTTCTCAACATAGTGAGAGTAAAAACACTTACTGTACCTAATGTTTACGTCAAGCCATTTCTTTAATCACAGTAAGGATAATACTCATATACTCATATATTACAAACAAAACGTATTTTTTACATCCGTGTAGCATGTATTCCTATACCCTGTAGAATTGATATTGGACAAACGGACAATGGTCAAATTGATTCACAATTGATCCGATCGACACGCCACACCAACAACAAATGGCTATTGACGAAATACTATAAACAGAAAAAGACAACGCGTTCTCAAGCGAGAGCGTATCGATTCAAATTAAAATCACGCCTAATGGCATTAGAGCCGTGAATTATTAATTTGTGCAGCATTGTCCCGTGCGTCGATCGTGGCGGCAAACGAGCGATTGTATCGCGGTCTCTAGCTCCACCTTTTGCTGCAACAAACCCAATTGCTTTCAAATACAATCATTTTTGCTTATAACCTATCGTTCAATTACCGCATAGTCATCCATTCATTTGTGTATTGAGTTCCTTAGATCCTAATTAGATAGGTACCTATTTAATTGATGACTAAGGTTGATTTTAGTTCAAAACTGTACAATTGACATCATTACTTTTCGTCTAAAAAGCATTTTATTCACTTAATACAGGAACTCGTAAAAGTAAATCTGATATAAAGTCATCTCTAATGCAAACCAAAATATCTACCTGAATAACCGAATTGTTACCAAACACAGTAAAATATTCATTAAAAAACTCTTTACCTAACTAACGACAATCATTTTAAAAGCCAAAACGCAAGGCTCCGGCTCCTAAAACACTTCATTATCCGTGACATTCGACTATCAATCATCCCGAAGTTCGCAAAACAATAATCACATTATCATTCTCCCATAATAACAAATGTAGCCCCGAAATGCATAAAGAACCCGCTTTGTGTTTTTTTACATAATAAGAAATTTTGAAAAATATCGTCTCAAAGCCGCGTCTGGCTCGAAATCGAACAATGTAAACTTATGAGTGAAAACAAGAAAAAAGTGGGTAAGAAACGGCTTGACATATTGTTAAAGGTCCTTATAAAATTATTTGCTATCACGCCATCCGAGGCTTGTAACGAAGAAGCAACAGAACTTAAAAATGAAATAAGCGTATTGCATGGGCAACATTTATGAAGAGTCTTGTTTGAGCAATAAAACAAGGAGGCGGGTAACCAAAACATTACAATCGAGTGAGCTAACCTTCAGCAGTTTGTAGAGCCGTGGTAGGCAGGGCTCGTGGACGTGCGAAGGCTTCTCGGGTGCTGTAATTAAAAATGCTTTGTCTATCTCTCAAACATCGAATCGCTGTCTTCTCATTTTAATAATCACACGGAACCTACTTCAAGCACGCTATTAATAATGGTTTAAATGAATTTTTCGAATTCCCAAATGTCATCCAGCTTATTAACCGGCTTCATTTTTTGTTTAAGTTTTATTTGTTTTGGACACAGCGTTTTGGTTTTGGCGCGGTCAATCCGACCTTTCGTTTTTTGTCTCGCGTCATGCAATCCCGGCAGATGAAATATTACCAAAAGTTAATTAGTTACTAATAAAGGCTTTTTTTCTATTCAACTTTATTTAAAATTTAGACATCGTCTGCATATTAATAAACAGCAATAAACAGATGACAACCGTAGCCTACATTGATATTATTCTTACCTTACATTGGTGATTCTCTCATAATCACTTAATATGATAATAATATTCTTATAAATAAATGTTCCCAATTATTCATCACCAGTCCACGTCAAACATTATCCGCAAAAAGGTACAACTTCGATAATTTCCGATTACAATGCACATGATCGATAGGCTCGTAGATCAGATCTATAGATCATATCGGTCTCGAAAATGGAATGCATGAGTAAGACAAAATATAATTAATATTCATTCTTCGAATTCGAGCCGTTTTTAGTGCAGACATGTTGGCGTCGTCGCAATAAACAAAAGGCAAAAACTTGAGTTCAGTTTTTGTTGTTTTTTTATTCGTATATGTAAAATTTAATAGTTGTGTACAATTAATCATTCGTGGGTGCATTGTTGCATCTGTCGCTTCGGCGCTTAGAAGTGGAGTGAGGCTATTGTTGGCCATAGACCTTTATGCCTGAGCTTTTGTGAAATGCAAAACACCCGTTGCGCCACCTGTGCCGTGCCTACAGATAACGGTTTGATTATAACATCATTTCAGGTTAGGCGCTCTTTAATGGATTCAGGAACCCATGAAAGCCTTAGGTTTTATACCACCCATGATTTTATACCACGAATAGATACCACTAGAAGACAAATGAACCCCTTTAAAATGATTCCAGAGTAGCATAGTATATGGATGTAGCTACTTAACCATGCTAAATACATTTCTTAATAGATTTAAGCGTAATGAGGTAACAGACCGACAAATAAAGTTACTTTCACATAATATTAGTAGTGACAACCGGTAAAGTCTTCATCATATTTATTATATTTTGGGATAAAATCGCTTCACGTCCTAAAACGACGAAAATAGAGAATGGTGTCAGATATTGACGGATAAGGTGGTGGTCATACGGCGATCCGTCACGCCGCTGTGCCGAGGCGCCTCTCGTGGGTCGTGGGAATCATATTTATACATTCTGTAACACATATTTTGCTTTTGTAACTACTTCATATTTACATACTAACTTGGCCAAAGTTGATCGAGTATATAAAGATATTTACTGTTAAATTATAATTTGTAGTAACGTACATAGACTGCCGTATAATCGACACATGATTAAAACTTTTGAACTTGTTTTGACAATTTTGCCCATTTCCTTAACTGCCTATGGACTAAGAGCCCAGAGCCGCCAGACCTTCCTCATTTTCTCAAATATGAAACTTTGGGATAATGTAGAGTTCGTATAGATAGACGTCTAATGTCTGCATATTAACTAGTTCGGCCCGTCGGCCATTTTTTTGCTATAAGGTTTTTTTAAACACATCTGATGTCCGGTGTCCATTAGTTATTTTAAAGTATTGTGCGGCTGAACTTAATTTGTTAAAACATCTGATATTAAAACATTAAAAAATACTTACCTATATATGTAATTAAACTTAAACTAACGAACAACATATTTCCACGAAATATACAAATAAAAGACAGGACCAGATTCTAAAGAGTGCCCAGAAGGTTGGTAGCAATTCTAAACTTCATATGTTTGTCAAATATTAATATTAAGGTACAGCGTGGCAACTCTCGACTGGGGGACAATTGTAACTGATCCATTTTTTCCATTATTACACTATGATGTTGAGTTCTACATGTATCCACTGAAGACGCCTACCATATATAACCGGTGGACACTCTATTTAATAATGTAAACATGGAAAAAAATTACTAGTTACATTTGACCCCCAGTCGAGATTTACCCCGCGGTACCTTAGACTTTATCTGTCTATACAGAGTTATATGTAAAATTTCTTTTCTCAAACATGCAATGAAATATTGTCTTTACGTTCCTTAAAATGGGCTGGGAAGTATCGCTTTTTGGGCGCAACAATTCGAGAGGACTGTAAAGGGATTTCATATTATTTTTTAGGCCTAGGCCTGCAAAGTAACTTTTTTTTATAAAATATTGTCCTTTAGAGCATTTTTTTTTTATTTCATTGTATGTTTGAGAAAAGCACTATACATGCCTCGGCGTGAAAACGGATTCCCGGCCTCGTATCCCTATCCGGCCTCGCTCGCACGCTCGCTCGGCCGTATATACCCACTTGGCCGGAAATCCTCATTTTCCCGGCCTCTGATGTAATGTACTATTCCTATGGTTAACATTAAAATATATTTTACTATACCTACTTAACATATTTTCTTTGAACTTTGACGGTATGACGAGCATTCAATTCAATTTAGCACAAATCATTTTCGCCAAATTTTACTTGGCATATTGCAGTCGTTCAATTTATTGGGTCAAATTTTCCTTTAGCTTAATTTTACTTTTAGATTTTTTTTGAAAACTGTGTTACTCGTACGATACGAACGTTAAAAGGAATTTCTCTTATAGAAACTCATGGTAGACCAATTCATTAATATGCAACCATCATTATTACTGTTCTGTTCTTGCTGTCGACGTCCGAACTATAGGTAAATCTATTTATCATAATTACTTCCACGACCGATCTCTAGTGAATTATGATAGTTCTTCTTAGAATAAACCTCATCTTTTTAATATAATCCGGACCACTAGCTCGGGTTAACTCGGGAAAAAAAAGAAAGAAATGAAATGTGCGACCGGTTTTTTTCACCTGACAACACCCGCCTTAAGTTTTTGTTTGCGTACGCCATTTCGAAAATTAAATTATAGGGTATAATTCTAATATGATAGGTGTGTAATATATGTCTATCTAAGGAATGTGTTTTAGAGATTTTTATCTTTAGTAGTATTTATATTTATAGGCATGCATAATGTGTACTAATTAAGGTATTAGGTATTTCGTTTCACTACACGTAAAGTAGGTAAATGGGGCCATTTATATTATATTTAGTACTAGATAAATAATTACCTATCAGACAATAAATTAGTGTTAGTATTAGGATAGAGTGAACGTCGATTTTATGCGTACCTACAAGTACCTATAGGTAATTATACTAATTATTATTTATTTGATAAATCTACCGTATTGGAAATGTACATTTTAAAGTGACAATATTTTTGGACGTTAAGTTTGCAGTAAATGAAAACGGAATAAATATACGAATATGTAGTTGTCGGTTATATTCGAACAATGATTATAAGATAGCGATAGGATACCGATTTGAGTACAAATCGGTACCGAGTCGCTGTGCCATCCACAACATTGTTTGAATACGATGAGGTCCAAATTTCAGTATAAAAATTATTCTATAAATAGTAGGAAAACGAATAACTTAGCAGAAAAACTAATAACAACTTCCAATACGAAGTGATTACCATAACTCACCAGCGACCAATAAATGAAAATTATTAACTATTTAATAGTGCTTGCAGATCAAAGAGTAGACGAGCTATAAAGATGGGATCTACAAAGAAATCCGCGCGTTACGATCTACCAGGGCAGTGCAATCAACGGCTTCCTTTAACCACCAACATTGTTTTTTGGGGCGCTAAAAAACAGCGGCTCCTGCGACAAAAGACGATCGTCACAGAGATCGTTCTAAAGATATAAAACGAACATAAATAACTGCGTGTGGGTTTCCGAAGCAAAAAACAAATGAAGTGTAGAATATTTTATTTGCAACAAAATAACTGTAATCGATATTGAATCAGTAAACTATGAAATTAATGTACTCTTCATTCCTCACATTCCTATAACTATATTCGTAGGTGTAGGTATGTACTTTTTGTACAATTTGAGGAAAAAAGTACTTAAGACGCTACGGGAGCGAAAATGCTAAAATGGAAAGGAGGCCCCTTTTCAATTTGGGAATTTCAGTTAAATATACTAGTGTTATTAACTAGATTTATCGAAAAAAAAATGTCCATTAAGAAAAACTCAGTTAAAAGATGTTGCGAAAAAATCTTTTAAATCGAGGTTCCGCTCTCGACTATTTCCTCCTTTAAAACTTATTTAAACAAAACGAAATTTGAGAATCTGAATAACAATGAAATAATCTGTGTCGGACCGTTTAGATTTTTTGGCTAATTGTTACCGATCTTGAGTATCACACCTTTTTTGAGCCATATTGAAAAAGGCCGTTTTTAGAAATTTTTGATTGGCTCTAGCGTCTTTTAAAATAAAAATACCAAAAAAATCAAAACGGTCCGACACAGATAAAAATAATAATAATCTGTGTTGAAAAAATCATTGCTCTATCTTCAAAAACCAGGGAGGAAATAGTCGAGAGCGTATCGTCTTAAGTATGTTGACATGTAAGTGACTTGTGGTACGGGTACATACGAGAATGTTAGACGTAAAACGGAGATAGCAAGTCCGCGTCAGTGTGCGCCCAGCCAGAGCGCCCTTTATTAACTCCAGCTTACAATTCATTACAAGCTGCCTTCCTTAAATTAAGTTCCGCCCCTTGCCATTTCGTCCCCCGCTCCGTAACTACAAGTATAACACAAATTTTAAAAAGTGTTGATGTGTCACTTGCAGTACTGGGAGAATGTTTTCTGAACTTTGATAAGCTGTTTTTGTGTTGTTTTTAGGAAAGTAATTTTAATTAAACTACTTTGGGGCATTTTAGCCCATGAATTTGTAAGCTAGCGTATTCTAATTTAAAAATTAGATACTCGTAAGCTTGACGAAACATAAATTAAGTCGATCTTGTTCTAATTTTGAGTTTTTGACGCTTTAGAATACCTGCGGTGAACGTAAACTGAAAATGTATGTCAACGCTCATGGTAGATACTTTGTTCAATAAATAGACTTTGTTCATATGTAGTAACAATTGTTTTTTAATTTTATAATTGTATGGTACTTATTATAAGTAATTAACTATTTATACATTTTGTAAGAATCCCTAAATAAAACATACTCGTATACATAAATAAATGTAAAATACACTGACATAATTATAAAACATAGATAGACTCACTTTAAAATATTTCCTCAAACTGTTGAGTACCTAAATATTGATTTAGGTATTCTCTATCAAGTCTTTCAAGGTGATCTCCATTTAATATTGATCAATGTAGGTACTTAAAGTGGCGTTTATGCCTTATGATGATGAATAATAATTGTAAAACATAGATATACTCACTTTAAAATATTTCCTCAAACTGTTGAGTACCTAAATATTGATTTAGGTACTCTCTATCAAGTCTTTCAAGGTGATCTGCATTTAATATTGATCAATGTAGGTACTTAAAGTGGCGTTTAAGCCTTATGATGATGAATAATAATTGTAAAACATAGATATACTCACATTAAAATATTTCCTCAAACTGTTGAGTACCTAAATATTGATTTAGGTACTCTCTATCAAGTCTTTCAAGGTGATCTGCATTTAATATTGATCAATGTAGGTACTTAAAGTGGCGTTTAAGCCTTATGATGATGAATAATAATTGTAAAACATAGATATACTCACATTAAAATATTTCCTCAAACTGTTGAGTACCTAAATATTGATTTAGGTACTCTCTATCAAGTCTTTCAAGGTGATCTGCATTTAATATTGATCAATGTAGGTACTTAAAGTGGCGTTTATGCCTTATGATGATAAATAATAATTGTAAAACATAGATATACTCACTTTAAAATATTTCCTCAAACTGTTGAGTACCTAAATATTGATTTAGGTACTCTCTATCAAGTCTTTCAAGGTGATCTCCATTTAATATTGATCAATGTAGGTACTTAAAATGGCGTTTATGCCTTATGATAATGAAAGAGAAGATCAAAAGGAAGGGAGAAAATAAAAACATTTCCTAAAGACGTTAGCCGCGTAAGCTGAAGACCCGGGTTCGATTCCCGGCTCGGCCACCAGTGGGCCTTGCCGTTTTTTCTTTCGTGTATGATATCTATTTCAGTTTATACATTTCCTATGAGTTCAAAAATATTGCTGTTAGGTGTCAGCGAACGATGTCAAGTTCAAAGTGACCAAGATATTTAAGTAGGTAGGTCCCGAACCCGAAGTTCCTTTCAGTATTGCAGAAACGGTTTCTCGGTACTTTTTGTCAAGAATTCATATTGTGGTCCTGCCGGGGGTCCCACGAATATAAGCCAGAGACCTAAATTGCTAACAACAGTTGTTCATGCTTCCACTTCTAAAACAAGCCTATGTGATTCCAAGGGGCATTTGTTTTCTAGGACGTTAATAGAGTGGTCGACTGTAAACTCTTCAACCTATTACAAGTGGAAACAAAATTAAAAGGTCTCATTTTCTGCATGTTCCTTCTTAAACGGGACGTAAAATATATTCAAGTGACTTCATTTTCCAAGGTGATTGATTGTCCCATTACGAATTGAACGGAATAAACGTAAACAAACTGCTGTCACTGTCAAAGTAACACGTGCAGCTCAAGTCAGGGGTTCTCAAAGTAAGGGCCGAGAGAAAATCAAATTACTTTTAACCAGTTATTAACGATCACTCTATTACATACTTAAAAATCGTGAAGCGGTCGAACACAATGACTGTTATATTATGTTATGATCCCATGCAAGTCAATATAGAAATTGGTCCAAAATAGACGATGTCCTGTCATATCAGATACTCACAAAACCAATAATTTAATTTATAACCACCTTTTTACCACCATCGCATTTGAAGATGACGGTTTTAATTAGTAATTAAAAATCACTGCCACCTAGTCTCAAAAGTTGCTAAAAAATAATATTTAGCGGCCCGCTACTTGGTCGCCCAGGTACATTTCCACAGCAATATACAAACTACCCGACGAAAACGGCTTTTTAATTTCAATAAATATACCAAAACGTTTAGTGTTTCAATTTATTTTCGTTTAAAAAGAGCCATTATTTGTGTAATGGAATATGTAAAGATTTTTATTAAACCTGTAAAATATCGGCAATTTTAATACCTCGAATGGTGCAAATTTTTTATAGCTCCGGCTACACTTTTGTTTACAATAATTCTGGCTAATTAAAAATAGGAGTATAGAGAGAAGTGATTCATTATGTGCCTATGTCCAAAATTCAAAGGGCCATATGTACTGAAAAACGTCGTACGATACACATGCTAAGAGGAATATCGTAATTCGTAAACTCCCTTCGGTTGTGTTTTAATTTATCGCCACTATTTCCAAACCGTGGCACTCGAAAAACGTTACAAAAGTTTTCCGCGCTTGTATCGTAATGTACTTATACTACATATTTAAGGAGTGGAGATGGAGAAAAGCTCTTTTTAAAATTGAAGGATCCAGATGTCATCTAAGTCATCTGTGCAATAGTAAGCTCGGCAGATGCTACGTATACAGAAATATAGCCTGTCAACCAAATTTTGGCAGTAGCAATGTACATCAAACTAAAGTATGATATCCCTATGAAACGTACAAAAACCAGCAATGTACGTCGAACAGCCACAGATATTTTTTTTTCAAGGGGCTCGCTCCTTCCTTACGAATTAGATAATGTATTAAAAAGGGACGGATATGTGCTAGTTATTTCTCTTTTTGGTAGGACGGAGATTTCCATAGATAAGATACAAATGACACGCGAACTTCCACCGATTTTCAAAACTAGTGTTGCTAGCCCGCGATTTTTCAAATTTGCCGCCTTTTTCTAGTGACAAGATTTGGTTGACGGTCTATATAATTCCTTGAATTGGTTTTCTTACTTAGGCCGCAAGCTTTTTAATCTACTCTCGTGTATAAAATACCAATGAATTTAGGGAGAAGTCTTCTAGCATTCATATTCGTTTATTATTTTACTGATTGATTAAGACTCACCTTTGCACGCAGGTCTTATATACTTAATATAAATATAATGTAAATAACTGTGCAAAGATCAGTAAAAATAATATATACATTTATTACTTGGCTACTGGATAGTAGCCAGGGTTGTCAAACACTGATACGCTGTGAGCGGCAGTATCACTGAAAATCGGTCTGGGCGCAAGACGTTTGTCGGAAGGGCGGGCGGAGGTAGCGTGCCGGTTGCTAGGCAACCGCCCAGCGGGTGGGCGTGGCAATCGATACCACCCTCTCCCACTTTTCTCACGTGACAGCCCTTTTGCTTTCATCCCAGCAACTTAGTTACTAGATCACGTAAACAAGGTGCCATTCGGATATTGGGACCGATCGTCCCTAACACCTTTAGAACTTGGAACGGCAGCCAGCAGGTTCAATTTATTGACCAGTTGCGAGACAACAGAGTCTTGTGCAATTTTAAGATTGCAGCTGACAGTCGATTTTAGTGCCATTGTCTACACGCTGTAAAGTTAGTGAGTATTTTTAGGCGGCGTGATACTGATGATTCTTATTTATTTTATGACGTGGGCGATAAAAATAGAGCAAATAAAGGCTTCACTATTTTAATTAATTACTAATAAATTATTCATTATTCAGGGGTACGTGTGTTGCAATAACTGCAGTATAATAGGTAAGGTACAGCGGGACAATTGCGACTGGGGGGGGCATTTCAGTGGATACATATGGAGCTCAAGTTAATAGTGTAAAACATGGAAAAAATGGATCAGTTGCCCCCAGGCAGGGCCCCCAATCGTAATTGTCCCACTATACCATACTTGAATGGGTCAGATGGCAGTTCATGCAATCTGTGGATAATTTCATATTAATATGACAGATTTTCATCTTTCTCAATTCTCAACCGTCGTAAGAAACTTATCAAGACACACAACCCGCTTTAAGTCAATAATTAAAGTAGTTTCCTTCCCATACCCGAATATATTCTGTTGTAGACAGCTTTGAACGTGTCTGTAGTTACCATTTAAGGCACAAAGGTCGCCTGTCGGGCTCACACACCCGGTGATTGCAGGGCGGAGGGCGCGAATTATAAGTTGTCAGGAGCAGCCCTCGGCTACCTGTCGTCGGTGTGCACTCTCAACTAATTCTTTAAGACGTGCTCGTCTTATTGATTAGTGCTCAATTTATTGGCGGGTTTGAATTGTCGTCTATAGATTGTAAAAATATGGGTGTTCAAAAATTGCTCAAAAATATGTCACAGAGCTTTTATTCTTATTTTTAGAACAAATTTTGTACTTAAACCTATATTTTTACACTCGACTGTGCTGTACGTAGTTACGTATACCTGGACAAAATGATATGAAAATTACTTATTGTTTATCGACCACATTCAAGAAATCAATTATTAAATGAACGAAATACCTATTTATCATATGAAATTACTCGATTGAAAATGACATTGCGTTTCAAGAAGGAAGTACTAACTTAATGACAAAGTACAAAATAGACACATTATAATATAGTTACCCGGGTTGTTTGGTGAAGAGGAAAACTAAAGGTTATTATTGGAATGAATAGTATTGGCGTCTCAGCCTGTTAATGAGTACAAGTCGCCTCATCCGCGGCTCCGGCGCTCGGCGCGGCGCGCCTCTCGGCTGACGGTCCGTCCATCCCAGATATTATATGGACCATAAAATGACGATCACGTTTTATAAACACTACATTTATAACTACTTTATGATTGTATTATTTATTTTAAGTAATATATTATTTTATGGTGGATATTTTGATTTTTTTTCTAAACTGTATAATGCTTTCAAATATTTAAAATACAGTACACTCCATTAATTTATAGTATTCGGCCGTGTTGACTAAATATGGAACGCGCTCGCGTCTAAATGGTCAGCGCGACCTGAAAAGTAGGCGTCTGGGGATAATGGGTGTTGCAAAACAGAAACAGTTCCATTCTTGGTTTACATCACAAAATAGCATATTTAGGTGAAGTTTTTTATTTGCTTACGTGCATTATTAGGCCTCTAATAAAAATGTTCAGAAAGCGAATTAAAGGAATTTGCTACTATCATGGTACTTATTTTCAATTCGATTGATTACATTCAGTTCCTGAAATGTCAAGTTGAGATGGACATTTTCAGAGCCGAGAAGAGTCGGTCTCCACAGCGCTGAGCCGCGCGTCGGCCGGCCAGCCCGTGAACGCCGGCCGGGCGCGAGCGGGACTCGCTCGCACTAAATTTAAATATTTTAATCCTTAATTTAAATTTTTGACATTTTTATTTTATGTTGGTATTCGTGTAGTTTCATTTTTAATGTTATTTGTCATATTGTGGAACTGGAGACGCTTTGAATGTAACCTTCAACTCGTGACTGGCGATGGCGCCTTGTAGCCTAATTTTTTGAGGACATTAAGTAGAATCAGGGGATCGATTTTTGAATTTAGAGCGCTCGAATTCGGCATTCAAAAGTCTGTGGAAAACGACGTAATGCTATTTTTGAAAAAGGACGGCTAATAGTAATTTTAAAACTAGTGGTAATGACCACTCGTTTTCGAGTCTGTTAGTAGAATTGAAAGCGCTAGTAGTGGAGATATTATTGAACGAATTTCACGAAATCAAATGGCCGAGTTTCAAAAATCGGCCCCCTGACTCGATTTACAAATCATTTAATGTATCACTGTGAACCAGGCACAAGAATAAGCTAATCAAATATTCCACATAACGCTTTCATTACAGTACCTATTTATTGAGTCTGAACGTAGGTACTTACATACTGACCTACCACTTAATTTGGGGATCTTATTTAGACCATTTCAATTGGAATATCGTTGCTATTTATTAATTAGTGGCAGTAATGGTTTGGGATTTAACTTTTGTATGAATTATGACCGTTAATTTGAATTGAGTTTCGATCAACCAAAACTTTCATAAAAATCTTTGATTTAAAGCTTGCTAATAAAAAAACTGTAAGCTTTAGTGACCGTAGCACTCTTCGTGCTGAGGCAAGCAAGTTATTAGGTATATCCATTAAAACGCCCGTCCTCAACATGATTTAAAAAAGCACGGGCTTGTAAATTTAGGAGACTCAGGCGCATGGCGGGACGGATAAATGAGGCATGTAGATCATTATAATACTACATCATTAGTCATCCATCGCGGCGCCGGGCTCAATAAGAGGCATGGGATAGGGAAATGTGATGTTTGTTTAGTGGTTTAAACGGCTTTTGATTTATATACACTTGCATTATATTCCGTCCGCACTTCATTCCGTCGCTAAAACGTAAAAAAATGCTTACACGAAGATTCCTTTTTACATATATCCAAATGTTACAAGGTACTAAGATAGAAAGTACCTACCTATTGCAAAGCCTCATGTACTTAGGACTAGTTGCAAGCGGCAGATTGTACCTGTCTTGTTTACGTAACTAGTGCGTATGCACGCACCTCTATATGTTCACATTAATTCGTCACACCTAGGTAATATTATATGTACAGTTGTATAATAATAAATAATAAATAATAAATCATTTTATTGATCAAAAGGTACATGGTACATGGTACAATGGCGCCCTGGAGACTGCGTTAGTTTACACTGTGTTGCAGTCCCAGTGGATGCCCGAATTACATGCTCGATTAGATAGGTATTGAAAAGAACAATTAGACTTCATTTGTAACACAGAAACAGAAATTAACATATATTACTAGGTTGGTACAACAGCATGCATAATTGTGTGAGTGTGTGTGTGTGAGTGTGTGTGTGTGTGTGTGTGTTTGTGTGTGTATGTATGTATGTGTGTTGTGAGTACGTTTTTGCTTAATATCTAGTAGTTGTGTGCCTATAATCGTACTAATCCTAACACCCGAATAAACCTTCACTCAATAGTTTTTCAGTCTCATCGTAGTTCATACTACATATCCATGTCCAGATCGTCTTTTTAAAATCGTAGCCAGTTAATGTTTTTATACTCTTGTGTTTTAATTTTAGTTTATTATAAATTAACGGTGCGTTATAATTAATGTTCCGTCTTGCAAATTTAGTTTTGCATTTCGGCATGGGAACGCGTTCAATGCGCTTGTTTGATGTTGGTAACAACGGGACTATTTTATGGTGGTATCTTTTTAGGCATTGCATGATATATAATTTACGGACGGAGGGAACCATAGCTATGTTATATAATTCGGTAGTGGGATATCGAAAGGGTAGGTATAGCATGACTTTTAAAAGTGCACGCTGCGCTCTTTCTACCTCTATCATGTGGGTCTTAGCAGCACCACCCCAAGAACAAATACAGTAATTCACAATGCATTGAACTAGTGCTTTGTATGTATTGATCAGCATTTCCTTACTTGCCACAGTTCGTAGATTTCTAAAAGCGTATATGAGTTTCCGAACCCTGGATGCGACAACATGTATGTGATTATTCCATTTTAGGTGTTCATCGATCTGTACACCTAAATATTTAAGATGATCTGTACGTTTTAGAAGTGTACATGTACAATTCGTGACGTTATTCCTATTACATGGGAAGGTGTGTATTCTAAGATCAAGATCTATTCCCGGTTTGGAGGCTCCTGTCTTGCTAAAGCAAATGTAATTCGTTTTGGAGATATTGAGTGAGAGCAAGGAATCTTCCAGCCAGGAAGTGACAAGTCTAAGGCCATTTTCTGCAAGCGCACGTACTCTGTCCCAACTCTTATCATGGAATAGCAGCACAGTGTCGTCTGCAAACATGAGTGTTTCGCAGCCTACTATATTATTTTTGCATAGTCCGTTTACATATATAAGAAAAAGAGTAGGAGCCAAGGTACTGCCCTGTGGGACACCATATTCAATAGGAATCCATTCACTAGAGACCCCATTGATGCATGTACATTGCATTCTCCCTGTCAGATAGTCTCTGAAGAATTCAAGTGCAAGACCCCTTATACCAACATTCTCCAATCGGGCTAGCAGAATTGGGACTGAAACGGTATCAAAGGCCTTCTGTAAGTCGAGAAAGACCCCCAGGCATTTCTTGCCGTTATCTAAATGTTCCATGATAGTGGTTGTAAGATGAAGTACAGCATCTTCAGTAGAGGTATGTACAGTCAATCAATTAGAATCCTAGGCCACTCTAGAACCCTGTCGTATTGACACCGTGCTTCATTTGCTATAGAAGTCAGTTTGACTTTAACTGTGACAGGGTTCTACAGTGACCTAGGATTCAGATTCGTTGACTGTAACATATGTTTTTAGCAAGGTCTGTTTGTGTCTGTCTAGTCTTAAGTTTTTTTTCTCACCCTTGTGAATGTATTAATCCTCCCGGCACTGATAAACGCCAGGTTTTGAGATTCATGCTTGTGCCCATTTCAGAATAAGCTCATATTACTCCCCCATATTTATATCGATCGACATACTTTTTTCACATGTAGACAACGACATAAATACAGAATTTAGGAAGTGCAGTTCTCCCAAATTAAATTCTGAATATTCTTTAAAATATTTTTTTTTTTGAGTTTAAGAATGGTAAATAAATGAGCCTTATATTTGATCGCTATCAATCCGGTTTATATTTTCATTAGTCTCGCGACTATCGCAGACACGAGTTACGCCGGGTCATCACTGTGATAACGGTATCGGGGTCAGAGCGTCCAAACTACGACACTCGAATACTGCCCCGCTAAGCAAATCCCCAACTAACGTAACTGACGTTCGAAAGCTCATTCAATTGTTTATCATATTCTTGTGCGATAAATTCTAAATTCAAACTTTTACAGGGTCTCATACGGTAGTGCTTGATAGGACAAAATACGTTGTGATGTTTATGTACAGTGGTAGCAAAAAGCGTTACATTTTAATTTATACATACATATAGTGTTAGGAGCATTTGCATTGGAAATTGGAAGCCGATAGGTAAGACATTGTAGCCTTTGAGCAGAATCTGTCCGTATTACTTTTTTTTTTAATTTATTACTTAGATATTCCCGAATTTAAATGCACGAAATTTTACGCGAGTGTTCCTTAGTTGCTCTTTGTTATAAAACTTATAAAAATGGAAACAAAGACTAACTACAAATACTACAATGCCAATTTAATGTTTCTCTTAGAAAGCTGTCAGTCGCTATTTGTCTGTTTCAATTATTAGTAGTAATAAAAATAAAAAAACTACATCAATCATTTAAAAAAAACTGTATTTTTAATGATAACGTTAATTAACGCGCGTTGTTAGAATTGACGTATGATATCTTGTTGATATTCACGATACACCTGCACAAGTAACCTTAAAAAAACCTATAATTAATGTATCTATATTTTATACAATAAGTCCTAAAAATGGCTTCAATGCAGCAACGTTTAATAAACTAGTTTTATCTTTATAGGAATAGGAAATAAAACACCCTCGTATTACGCTCCCGTCTCATTGCGCCGGCCATTAAATCATTTTCCATCGAATAAGTTTTTACTTACACTTGGCTTAACCAATGTTTACATATGGTGACTGTGACTGCGGGCTGCGTAGGGGGCTCCAAATCAATTTATTTAAATCTGGAATATTACTAGTATGAATAAACTAAACGAGTTTTGTAATGTTTCAGACGAAAAGGGGAGTTTGTAATTAACGGAAGCCAAAATGAGAAATAAGATTTTTGTACGGATTTTTTTTTACGTAACGACAAGATACATACTGTACCACTGGCAAACAAATGAGGCACGTTATCTACTTTGTTAGAGGTTTCCCTTTGACCTGATTCAAAGATAACTCCTATACATTCGGTGCATCTTTTGGAGCTTTACGTGCACCTACACCAAACTGTAGGTAGATTGTAGTGATCCTGTCAATGCAATATACTTACACCTGTTTATGGTAGTTCTTGGAATGCAGGGTTACCAGATCCTAGAGGCATATCATCAAGGTTGCTGGTGGCATTTCCTCGGTATAAGCCGTCAACTTTTCATTCATAAGTTACGTCAATCAGACTTTTCGCACTTTCTTCTTCTTCTTAAATTATTTAATTCGTCTTATGCGATAGTGTTAGTGGTAAAAATTGGGCTTCGATCATTGTAAACACCGGTAGTTGAGCATTTTTAGACACTAGACACTTTATGATAAGTGGTCCAACGGATATGGTTCTTATGGGCAAATAATAATTAAAATGTGGCGTCGGGGCTCGGAGGCACGTGCTGGCGCCGGGCCACGTGCCGACTCCTCGCATTGTTGCCGGTTATTTATGAATATTGTTCATTGCAGAAGTACGCCAACCCCGAATCATGTCGACATGCACTTATGAACACTTAGTGTGGTTACGCGAGGATGATAGCTGACGGCATATTGAGGTATTCAAGTCAGCAGTAAAACTAAACGTATATCCTCTTTTTGAATATTGAGGACCCCTATCTTAACATACTGTACCGGTCTCGTTGATTTATCAAGTTTTCCTTCGTATTAAGATAATATATTTAGGTATACCTAGTATGTACCTATGTCAAAATTACCTACGATTACGGCTATGGTTTGGTGCTTTTGTTTTTTATTGGACTGATGCTTAATTCAATATTTCTTATAGTTTGACACTTACTTATATTGAAAAGCGAGGTAGAACTTTTTGATTACTGATGAATGAATGAATTTTTGCTTCGTAAAGAAATTCCGTCAATTTAAGATCCGTCCATTCTTATAAGTACCTAATGTACCTATGTATTTGTTTTTCATCGTGCACAGCGTATCAAAAGAAAAGTATTGACATCGGAACATTTAGAAGGCGTGCACGTTAAGTGTTGAATAATCAGGAGGACTCACAAGGGCACCCTCGCGCGTGAGAGGTTTCCAATAGGTTTGAGTTTGTCAATAAATTATGAAATAGTAGAGCAGTGTGATAGTCGTCGGCCGGCGATTGGTATCGGAAGCGGGGCGGGCTGACGGGAGGGGTGACTTCCTCGTTCCGGCTGCTGCTCGCGGTCGTAACTCATCATCAGGGCCCCGCGGGAGGCGAGAACACTCTCCCTCACGTGAACACAAAGAAAAATAAAGATTTGTGTGAATTATACCCCCTACGCAAGCGAAAAGCGTCCCCTACATCGCCAGATCTAAAAAACGGAGTACGGATGCGAGAACTCGATGAGTACCCATTCGTTTACTCACAAAAAGTAGAGAACTTGAATCGCCGTGTTGATATCGGCTGCTCTTTTTAGTTTTTTTAACCCGGGACATTGGCTTGTCTGAGTTACCTTTTTTTAAAATGTGTTGTTTCCTTCGTTCGATAATATAAATACGATACACCTGCATAAAATGCTCCAGCGGGCCTAGTACCTATGCTAGTGTAATGTGGCTTAGCGATAGGCTAATATCACCCTAGCTTAATTGCTAGGCCCGCAGTTTTGAATGATACCTAAATAAATTAGAATCACAAGATTCTTAAGGTGTTATAGGTTCAGGGAGGAACCTTACTTACTTCGTTGGCTCAGTGCTCCAAGACACAAGACAGTGCCATTTTTGTCGGCCCTGCGTCCTGCGCTACTTCTACCCACTGGACTGGGACGTGGAAACTGACATTTAAGATGAAAATATGTTTCTAATTTGTGAGAAGAAAATCCTCTGTAAATCCCCTACTGGTATATATGGCTGGTAAAACAGACCCCAAAAGCAAGATGATAACTGTTTAAATTAGTCCTTCAGACTGTAAGGTTGTCGAGACCCTGTTGATCGGTCTAACACGTTCGCAGCATTCTTTTACAATAGCCGATTATCGCGCTTCCGCTCCTAAACATTTAAATTCTGAACACGATTGACATGCTTTTTGGTGACAGGGTTGGGCATGGAAATTAGTAAAACTACAAGATAAGATACAGCATACCGTTATATTGTCACAAATACATGGCAAAAATAACCGATATACACCGTGTTTCACTTAACACTAAAAACCTGAAAACCGTTTGTTCAGAATCGAGAGTAGAATCGATTGAGCTACATCTTGATGGGGGTAATATTTTTATTTAAATTAGTATTATTAGTTATTTTTTATGTGCCTATTCTATTGTATTCGTAATACAACATTGTGTATATCGCATTGCTAGAGGTTGTATACCTTTTTCAGTATTTGGGGGTATTAATACTGGCTGGTTACTTGGACGATTATTTTTTCCGCTGCAAGTTTGACGTTGTTTGTCAGTTTAATCTTAATGTTTATCATAAGTCATAACAAATTGAACTCTAATTACAACCTTGTCATTTTGAATATTGGGTTTAAATTTGCTTACTGCGATTACCTGTCCAATTTGAAGTTTACTGTGACAAAGCTTTAAAGTGTTTTACAGTGACATCTTAGCTGTCTATTGGTAAACCTTATGTCGTTGCAGTAACGTACACAAATAAATAGTTTTATGGTTTATGATGGTAGTTAGCAATTATTTTATTAAGTGTAGAGCTAAAAGTCAAGTAGAGCTGTACAGAAAATTAAAAATTCAATTTTAAAAAAAGTAACCATCAGATTAAAAGATGAATACTCTAGATGAGTTTAAAAAAATAAAAATCAGTTGGGGTGTCTGAGGTTTTGAGTGATACCGGAAACACGTTGTTATTATGCGGCAATATCGTTGCTTAATGAAAAAAAAGGTTTGATTGAACGCACAAATATATACGAAGTTATGCAAATGAAGAATTCGATTTTCTGCTTTACAACTGCGTAATAAACATTCTAGTTGTCCGATTTCGACATTTTTTGTCGCCTGCTAATAACAATACGGAGGGCATAAAACGCTCCAGTTTTATATTTTCTCATTCTAATAAATAAAGATTTCAGACCTTACAGATCGGGCCCACTCTAAAAACGACCGCCCGGGTTGGGTGTATTAGAATTTCCAACTCTATTGTGTTTTATCATACATTCTTTTTTGCACCTCGTCAATGTTCATTTGCAATTTTCATTCTGGCGATGGCATAGATTAAGTTTTTACGTAGCGTTGATTGTGTCTACATTAATTCGGAAGGCGCTTGATTGATTACATCATAATACTTAACATTTTTCGATACTTTACTGATTTTTTTTTATAAAAACAAAACACGTATCGGAAAATCTTACAGTCAAGTGCAAAAATATGTATCGAAAAAATCGTCTCATAAATATGGTAAGTGCGTTTTCACATTATCCGATCCGATATCGGATGTCGGACCGATATCCCATACATTACAGGCGCCATCTTGGATTTTTTCTATTGAAATCCTTCCGACTTCCGATATCGGATCGGATAATGTGAAAACGGACTAAGTACTACGCTCTTATTACACCGGACTAAGATGCTATGGGACATATTTTTGAGTAAGATGTGTACACCCATATTTTTACACTTAACTGTACATCATTAGTAATCGATCTAGTCCCACATAAAACTCAGTAGTCAGTAACTTATACAGGGGGTTTAGTAGACATTTGTATGTACAGAAAGGAATAATTTTATTTCTTTTTCGTGTTGGTGTTTCGGGTGTCCATGGGCGGCGGTGATCGCTTACCATCAGGCGACCTGTCTGCTCGTTTGCCTCCTATCCCATAAAAAAAAATATTGTCTAAGGACATAAAGGAATAATATTATTCCTTTCTGTACAACACAAACAAACATGTAGGTACTTAGGAATAATTTTATTTCATTTTTTTTTATTCTCAGATGTACAATTTTAGCCTAGTTAACAATGCTAGCACGAGGCTGGATTATAAAAAAATGTGTTTTGTCTGAGAATAAAAATCTTTTCCAACAAACAATTCGTTATTATAAAAATCTGCGAAATGTTTTATGCCAAGGCATATTCTGCGAGAAAATAATTATATTTGTCTACGGAGAATTATAATGAAATATTATAGTTATCAAGTGTCATAGACTATGCAACACTGAAAAGTTAGCACTTATAGTTTAGTCTGTGGTGTCATAATTGACAGATTATATAAAGTCGACGAGTAGAAAAACATATGTGTTTCACCAAGTTTTATCAACTTGCCTTGAACCTTCGCAACGCTCAAAATTCCACATTCTGAATCTTTCGCTGCTCTATAATAGTTCTATTATCAATATTAGCTTAGCTCGTGCGGTGTTCAATAACTTTGCTCCTTTCTAAAACAATTAACTATTATGTATTTAGTTACTTGAGATTTGCTTTTAAAAATGATTATAAATATAATAATTTTGTGATTCTGGCAATTTTAATGGTGGAATGTATAATACGAAGTAAACTAGAAATTATCCAAGAAAAAGCACTCTGAATTTGTCAAATTTTTTACGAATCAGTCCTTATCTATATAAAGTCTTAATCTTATTAAATCTGATAACGCCAGTAAAGATGCTGAAGTACCTACCTACATATTAAAGGGTAAGTAAGAAACTTAAATACATATGTATACTGAAATTCCATACTTATACCTGTATTCATTTCTAATTAAGTTCGGTTACAGGCTTTTTACGAGGTGCAGGTACAGTTAATAACAGAGGGCTTAAAGTAATATTTAAGAGTGTCTCCGATCTCATACATATAATAAGAGAGTCATGTTCATCTCCATTGTGCTGCAGTAGTATAAGTAGAAGGTCCACACTCAATATGACGCAACCCATGCAGCATTCCTTTCGATGCAAACTCTTCATTTAATGTCATGCATCAAAACATTGCCGGAGCCCTAGGAAAGCTAGACGTCATTGAACTGTCATTGCAAAACTTGAATAATAACAATCATCATATAAGTGCATTATGTCTGTCCGAACATTTTATACAATTAGGAAATGAACCTAATTTGACACTTCACGGTTTCAAAATGGCAGCTTGTTACTGTCGTAAAAGGAAAAGTAGAGGGGGAACGTGTATCTTACTTCGGGAAGAAATAGAATTTAACCCTTTGCCATGGATTAAAGATATATGTGTTGAAAAAGTTTTTGAATGTTGTGGTGTGAATATACCATCACATAATATTACAATTATATGTGTCTACCGAATACCAGGTGCTGACTTAGATTTATTCTTCGAAAAAATCGAAAACTTATTGCATACTCTTACTAAATCACAAAAATACTCTAGACGTGTAATAATATGTGGTGACTACAATATAGATCGTTTAACTACCAATTCGATTAATACAGAATTTGAACGAATTTTACAAAGCTATAATTTTAAATTACAAATCAATGAGCCAACACGAGTGACTGGTATCTCTAGCACATGTATCGACAACATTGCTACAAATTTTAAAGCTACAGGAAAATGTAATATACACAACTTGTGCCTCTCAGACCACAAAGCACAAATAATATCGGTCCCAGTAAAGTCTCTTAGTTATGTAAAATACTGGTACGAATGGAAAAGAGACTTTAATTTAGAAAATCGTAGAAAATTTCACCACGCTATGCAAAATTTATCATTTTCCGATATTGTGTCATGCAATAATACAAACAGAGCTTTCGATGATTTCCATGAAATAGTTAATTTATTTTTTAATCTGTGCTTTCCTCTAAGAAAAGTGAGAATAAATGCAAACTGCAAACCAAAGTGGATAACTACAGGATTAAAAAAAGCTATAAAAACAAAACGAAAGCTATATCTTAAATGCATTCATTCATCTGAAAATATTCATAAAGTTAATTATAGGAAATACTCTGCTCTACTAAAAAAATGTATCAAGAGGTCACACAGGTTACAGAATCACAATTCTATATATAATGCAGATAATGTGGCAAAAGCGACGTGGTCAATTATAAACTCTCACATGGGGAAGCGTCAACCAGGCCAATTCACTGACAGTATGATTTTTGAAGATCAAAAAGTAACTGATGCAAAAGAAATGGCAAATAAATTAAATCATCAATTTACGACTCTAACAGATAACGAACAAAGTACAAGTAAATACCAATATAAATTACAAAACTTAGACTCAACAATATACCTATACCCGACAAGTCCAGCTGAGGTTGCAAGAGTAATCATGACATTAAAAAACTCCAAAGCAGCTGGTTATGATGAACTACCTACATCAATTATAAAAGAAAATATTTCAGTGTTTGCTTTTGTACTAAGCCACATAATAAATGTGTCTATGGCAGAAGGCGTATTTCCTGACAAACTTAAGTTCACGATTATAAAACCTTTACTGAAAAAAGGTGATAAAACAGACCCTTTAAATTATAGACCCATAGCGCTCATACCAGTCTTATCGAAAATCTTCGAAAAAACTTTACATAATAGAATGTCCAATTTTCTTGAAAAGCATAATCTTCTGTCCGGAGATCAATTTGGTTTTCGTAAAAATAAATCGACAACCTTAGCTGTAATGGATCTAATAAAAAATATTTTGACTTGTAGAAATAATAGCACATCAGTTACTGGCATTTTTATGGACATGTCAAAGGCTTTTGACAGAGTAAATCATAGCATACTATTAACGAAACTATACCACTATGGTATTAGAGGGAACTGCCACGATTGGATACGAACTTATCTAAACCAACGTGTACAATGTACGGAGATACAGAAATATGACGATACCACAAAAACGTTAATAAAGTATCGATCCGATTGCGTTAATGCTACGACTGGCGTTCCACAGGGCAGCGTCCTTGGACCATTGCTTTTTCTCGTGTATATCAACGACTTGCCCTCTATTACCAAACACAAGATGACGCTTTTTGCTGACGACTGTTCCATAGTAGTACAAAAGAAAGATACCCAAAATTATGAATCGGAAATCAACCAAGTCTTTAAAAAGGTAAATATGTGGTTAGTTAATAATAAATTGAAAGTTAATCTCCTTAAAACTAAATTCATGGAATTTTATGCACCACAAGGGAAACCAACGAACGTAAAAATAAACTTTAATGGTGTTTCGATTGAATGTGTGTCGTCAATTCGCTTCCTAGGTATTATTTTAGATTGCCATACTAACTGGAAAGACCACACGGAAATGCTAATTGATAAACTGAACAGGTTTATATTTGCCCTGCGGAGGATCTCACAGCTTTCTTCACAAAAGTCTGCACTCTTAGCATTTAATGGGCATGTAATGTCCAATTTACGTTACGGGTTAATACTTTGGGGCAATTGTAGTAATATGAAAAAAGTATTTCTACTACAAAAAAAATGTATACGGGCTATATGTGGTGTGCATCAAACAGAACCCTGCAGACCTCTTTTCCATAAGTTAAAAGTGATGACACTGCCCTCACTATACATTTATGAGATAAGTTTATTTGTTAAATATAATATAAGTTTATTTAGAAATAAGGCATCCACTACAATATATCAGTCTCGAAACGGCTCAGACTTATGCTATCCTTACCACTCGAAGACAGCATTCTTTTCAAATAATGTTTTGTGTATGTCTATAAAAATATTTAATAAATTGCCAGTAGAAATAAGGAACTCTGACATGCCTGAATTTAAATATAAATTAGCTCAATATTGTTTAGATAAGTGTTTATAAAATTAACGAATATTTCCTATGACTTATAAATTAATTAATAATAATAAATTATATGAATGTAATAATGTGTCTTGTAAATTATAGGAATTAATATTAATAAAAATCTTTGTTGTGATGCAAAGTTAGCTCATAGCCTCATACTAGTATTAGGTATTAGTACATAACATTTACATGTACACACTTAGTTAAGTATCCCTAGCTAATAAGAAAAATTTGCATGCTTCTTTAAGTAAAATGTAAGCACTTAATATTACTGTCCAACTATGTAAATCACTACATTTTGCAAATAAATAATCTTTATCTTTATCTTTATCTTTATCTTCATTTTGGATTAAAAGCTTATAAATATATAGTATGTAATAAGTAAAGAAGGTAGCTAGGTAGTGTACATTTTGAGACGGCTACATGTAAACAAAAAGGGTCTGTGTCGAGGGTTGCAATGGGCGGGGTCAGGTGTCACTGGCAGGCAGATCTTATCTGCCGGGGGAGGCCCGCCGACGCACCCGCGACCATACTTTACTGCCGTATCTGAAACGGAGGCAAGGTATGACCTGACCTAAAGTTATAAGGACTAACAACTAATTAGAGGCTTTGAATTATAAATATCTTAACTGAATACATATATTGAATCAAGGAACTAAAATACCCCCTTATTGATGATGATGATGATGATGCTTTCTAATAGCAGCTAATAGCTGAAGTGCATCCTTTTGCCTCAGATTAATACTTTTCTTTTCATTTGTAATATTCACGAGAATGAATAAAACACACAATATTACAATGAAATATTATACATTAATTTAAACTTACCTAGTACCTATGAATTGTTTGTTGTAATCAACGAAATTAAAACGAAAGTATTTATTGACAGACTAAATTCTAGCTATTTCCAAGACCGTGGTGGAAACGAAACCACCGTTTAAGTGAATAGTTGCCGTAAGAAGAAAACTGTCTTCCAATCTCTGAAGTTTTACATAAAGTGCGTAATCATTTGATACAAGTATTGAATTGAATTTATGTTGAATTTATAGTGCAAATTTTATTGGAGGTAGAAAAACCGACGTGGAAGCCAATCCCAGTTATGTTCGAAAATCATTTTATTTGTTTCCTCATCTGCATGTGCTCCTGTTCACAAATCGAAACGGATTGACCAAAATGCGTAAACATCGAGGTTTCAATGGGAAGAAGGAGCACGAGAACAATAGAAGCAGAAGCAGTCCATCAACTGAAGGCTTATCATATTTTAAATAAAATTCCTGAGAACTTATTTCATCGCATTGATGATTACATATTTGATGTGATATCTGCTAAACCTCCAATATTTTCAAGTAAATGAAACAAGTTTTTATAATGTATACTATAATTAAAAGTATTGTCCCAAAAACGTATCATTTTCTGCATTATTTCTTATGCGTTCTATGAGATAATAGTTATTTGTTTTGGGGGCAAAGTGGTTGTTTAACCGCACGTGCCAATATTGATATCCGAGCAAGCGAAAGATTCCGATACCGCGAGCGTAGCGAGTGGTTGAAAAAGTGGAATCTTGAGCGTTGCGAGGGTTTCAAGGCACGAAGGTAAACAAACTTTGCCACCGAGTGAAACACAAAATTTTTCACCACACCAACACGAACAAAATACTGACTATAAAACATGAAACTAAATCAAATCCATCAATTAATTCAATATTTATGATTCAAAATCATCATTTATAAGTAAAATCTACCAGCCCGCTTAAGACATCAAGTTAAAACTGCACTCTTGTGGATAAAATGTAATTTTGCTATCTGTTTTCGAATAGCAAAGTGAGCGTTTACCAGTTGGGGTGGTGGAAAATCTATTTAACACTAACATTTAGTACCTACGGGCCGATTTTTGAGTCTCACGCGTTCGATTTCAGAAAATTGTCACTGAAAATAATAAGCAAGTCGGTGACTTCAACCGGTATTTTAGTGACGAAAATCGTAGGATCGTAGATCGTAGTATCTCGCATACGGGATGCGAGATTCAAAAATCGCCCTCCTACGCTTCTATAGGTAAATATCACGTTTTTGCCTTAAGATGCCATCGTCCGTCCAGAACTTTATAAACTTTATAATACGATTGTTGTCCTACAGATTACTCGACATGGTATTTGTCACATAGTTTCATTTTGTGGTTTAAAAAATGCTACTTTTCACGAACTCTTCATACTCTTCGAACATACTGCACCTTAACGAAAACACACAAACAAGATACAGATTATGTAGTTCGAAAAGCTTTTCCTTCGTATGTTTACGGAAACGTAAGAACGTGTCATGCTATTTCATTCAGTGTCAGTAAGTACGAAACGTACCTACTGCCAGTGTCTGAACTAGCATGAGAAATACGAACTTTTCCGGAAAAATACGAAGAAAATCTTTTCGTACTACATCTGGGTTCCGATTTTTGAGTCTCACTGTCACTAAAATACCGGTTGAAAACGGTGAATTGCCTATTATTTTCAGTGACAATTTTCTTAATTCGAACGCCGTGAAACTCAAAAATCGCCCCCCTGTACGTAATGGTTGCGATGTGTCAGTGTTAAAACAGAAGTGACATTTTTGTTTGAAGAAAAGTCACATTTAACCAGGGGGCCGATTTTTGAGTCTCACTGTCACTAAAATACCGGTTGAAAACGGTGAATTGCCTATTATTTTCAGTGACAATTTTCTGAATTCGAACGCCGTGAGACTCAAAAATCGGCCCCCAGGCCGGCGGCCTGATTTACGATATGGATAGGATCGTCAAAATGTATGCTTTTTTGACCTGGAATACAGTTTGAATCAGGCCACACGTTGTAATTAAATTTTAATAGGTACCTATATGTATTTTCGCTAAGTCTGCTTAAAACGGGTTTTTGTTTATGATGTATGTGCCATGGGCTATATAGGTACATAGCTCGTAGATGACAAAACGTAATAAGACTTACCTACTTAATGTCTTTTAACGACAAAGACAGAGCACGGTGTGGTGATTAGGCAGCCACAGTGATCGCAGACGCAGATCGGCTTAGCGACGTAATTTCTACATGCAACGCAATATGCTAACATACTATTTGTGTGATGAGCACAGATATTTGTTTGGATTATGCGACGTTCTTGCCAATGTCACTTCTTCCTATTTGCAATTCTGGACAATCTGAATTCTACGCAATTAGTATTTCACCTCATTCGCTATTATGCACAGTTATTACTTGTGAACAGTGGCGATTCTTCCTGTTCGCAATTCTGCACATTTTGAATTGCACACAGTAGATTTTGACCTCATGCGCTATTATGTGCAATCATTATTTGTGTACAATAGCGATTCTTCCTGTTCGCAATTCTGCACAATCTAAGTTCCACACAACAGGTATTCCGCCTCATTCGCTACTGTGCACAGCCATTATTTGTGTACACAGCGAATGGCATTACGCCGCTGGCTTGTGTAGCGCGATAGAGATAGATATCTACTAGCGCTTCGTTTCGTGAGCGATTGTGCCATTCGGCTAGCCACCCTGAATAGTTTCTTCCTATTCGCAATTCTACGCAATCCGAATTCGACGCAATAGGTATTTCACCTCATTCGATATTGTGCACAGTCATTATTTGTATACAGTATAGTTTCTTCCTATTCTCAATTCTACGCAATTCGATTTCCACACAATAGGTATTTCGCCTCATGCGCTATTGTGTACAGTCATTATTTGTGTACAGTATAGTTTCTTCCTATTCGCAATTCTACACAATCTGAATTCGACTCAAAGTATTTCACCTCATTCGATTTTATGCACAGGCATTACTTGTATACAATCTCGTTTTGCACAATCTCAGCTTCCTCAATACCCGCAAACACGCACACATAGAAACGCAGAAATCTTCTTACATGAGCAGTACGTCGCTGAGGAGTTTCGTTCTGATCTATTATCAGCAGTTCTACTTCATCAAATGTCACAATGTGAACTATTATAGGATGACAAATACGAACATTTCACGAAAAATACAAAGGAAACGCTTTTCGCACTACATCTGTAATTATTTAGTAAATATTGGCCTATACCTATAGTCAGCAAAGGTTTGATTTTAACATTTTGTTTACAAGATATTGATATGGTGACTGGTTAGATTTATTTTATTTTGAAATTGGGTGTCAAAATTGAATACAGTGCCTGTAACAACGCCATCTGACACCTAAACATTATTTTTGCTGAATGTGTATAACGGTATTAGTTAATATTAATAATGCTATTTGGAGCTTTGCCTACTCTAGTGCGCCGCGGAAGGCACTTTCTGCGTTTCTATGTGTGCGTGTTTGCGGGGATTGAGGAAGCTGAGATTATGCAAAACGAGATTGTACACAAGTAATGACTGTGCATAAAATCGAATGAGGTGAAATACTATTGGGTCGAATTCAGATTGCGTACAATTACGAATAGGAAGAAAGTATACTGTACACAAATAATGACTGTGCACAATAGCGCATGAGGCGAAATACCTATTGTGTGGAATTCGAATTGCGTAGAATTGCGAATAGGAAGAAACTATACTGTATAGAAATAATGATTGTGCACAATAACGAATAATGGCGAATAGGAAGAAACTATTCAGTACACAAATAATGGCTGTGAACAGTAGCGAATGAGGCGAAATACCTGTTGTGTGGAACTTAGATTGTGCACGAATTGCGAATTGCGAACAGGAATAATCGCTATTGTACACAAATAATGACTGCACACAATAGCGCATGAGGTCAAAAACTACTGTATGCAATTCAGAATGTGCAGAATTGCGAACAGGAAGAATCGCCACTGTTCACAAGTAATAACTGTGCACAATAGCGAATGTGGTGAAATACTAATTGCGTAGAATGCAGATTGTCCAGAACTGCGAATAGGAAGAAGTGACATTGGCAAGAACGTCGCATAATCCATTTGTTTCTGAGTCATGGATGTTTTCTATGTATATCATTATTGGTACTTATATTATACATATATATCGTTGTCTGAGTACCTGCAACACAAGCCTTCTTGAGCTTACCGTGGGACTCAGTCAACCTGTGTAAGAATGTCCTATAATATTTATTTATTTATATTTTTAAATTTCTTCCTCAGACGTTTAAGAGGCAATTGCAAAGTACATGCGCGGGAGTGAAATTTATAATAAGAAAAAGCTCCTACCGCGCTTGCACCATAAGGATCTATAAATCTTTTAAGTACTGAATCGGCCAATCCCTGTTGAGAAACAATAAATCATCTCCGCGGACAGTAAAGTCGATTCGAATATGACGTCTCGCTCGCACTCGTCCCTTCTTATGCGCTTCACATCATTTATCATTTTCTTCTCTCATTCCTTCTCAATGATAAATTCAATTCTCTTTTGGAATATGATTGTTCATCGTTTTGTAACGGTGGTGTTTTATTGTGAGTATCGTCACGGAGTTAGGTTTTTTGATCGGAATCCGATCGAAATCATCGCGAGAATTGGATTTCCATTTTAGATTTCGTATTCCGAATGATCAATCTTATAATACTTGAATGTCAGGTAAGTTTAGTTAGTACATACCTACTTTATAGCTGCGACGTTTTAAAAGTGAAGACAAAAGTTCTGCACGGAAGTGATGTGCATACTTTAAGTAAAGAGGAATTAAGAAAAATGTTGAATTTGGCGGTTTTTGCATTACATTGTAAACAAATATTTTGATATTATTTAAGTAATTTGAGTTGGTAGAAACAATAATAAAAATAAACTTTTTAGAATTCAAATACGATTTTTTATTACTTTTAAAAGTCTGCTATTTACATGGCTGTAGAAAAGGCATTCAACAATATCCTCTTAAAATAACTTAGAATACATGGTGCTCTTTCAGTCATTTATATGCAATATAAATAAGTTTTGCCTTTTTATAATATGTCAGTATGTGAAAAAATAGATACATCAATATTTTTATATAAGTATAGCTATAATCGTAAAGTTCAGAAGTGGATAGCACAATTCATTAGCAAAGACACTGATAACTTATATTAAAATCAATTGCTTATACCTATTATCACTGGGCATTCATCTTAATCTATATATTTTACAAGTCGCTAATTATCCCAAAGTAAAAAATATACACAAATTTTAAACCTACAAATCGTAGTCTTAATGGACTTCGGTGCTTTGGCCTCGCTGCTGAATTTATGTAATTTCATGTTCCTTACATTACGAGTCCCTTACTGCAAATCTGTCGATGTTACCGCAAACACCTTTTTGTAATTAACAATCAATAAAGTCATTTATTAATAGAATTAATAACAGAAAACAGTTTGTACATCGCTTCTTATTTTTCTAAAAGGCTGTATCTAATCACGGTCAACGAGGCAGTTGAGTAATTTGCAATTTGTGTTATTGAAACCAGTTCCTACATATAAAGCTTCTCGTGCTGCCAGCGGGACGCAAGCAGACAAAATATCAGAAATGATCAAAGTGCTCACAAGTTAACATTTCCAAATGTGATACAACAAATATAACTAGGTAGGTACATTGTTCACCGTACTTCACCATAATAATTCTAGTTCGTTGTTTTAAAACAAACAACCTATTAGGTATTAAAATGTTCTAATCTGAGCTCTTCTCGGACAATTGTAGCGCATGTTGCGCAACTAGCGAGGATAGTGCAAAATAAAGAGGGTGTTTTTATAAAATAATGGCTGATTTTTAGGTTTTCTAATCTCAGACTCACTAACAAATGATATCATGACAATCCTAATGATAAAAAAATGTCCCAAAAATTTGTGTGTAATGTTAGTCCGTTACGTGCTGCGCACGTAATACTAGTGAAAAAATATTCCTATCAAAACATGACGTTATGGAACGAAATTTTTTGGGACAACTTTTGCTTATTGGTGGAATGGATAATGCTATCGATTCTGGGTAGAATGAACCCCAAAAACAAGAGGATTTCAGGTTTCTGGACAAGGAAATCAGGTTTTCTATATTTGATTCTGAAAACGCCCCTAGATTTTTTTTTAATAATTGTTATAGCGGTCAGACTAATATAATTAATATAAGCGTAGAATGCACTACAATTAAAACATCTATTAAGGCGCCTTAGGAAACTTTTCATTCCACGTTAATAAATAAATTATTAAATACTGACTCAACATAGCATTTTAAATTAATCAAAAGAACTTGTTAAGTAAGATTTCCAACAAAAACCTTTTTGTTTTATGTCCCGCTATAGAAGAGTGCGTGTGGTGATCGTCGAGTGAAGAGTTCCCTAAGTGCGATGCTGTCAGTAGGCAGCGGCGGCACCGGAGTGATGCATTAAGTGGTGGTGGTGGTAGGTCTCCTGCGTGGGACACCACCAGTCAGGTACTCCATGCGGCATCGCGGGGGCCGGTTGCTGGAACTGGCTCCAGTGCCCACCAAAACCGAGTTTATTGTCCATGACACCGTTGCCTCCGATATTAGTGAGATGTGGGGCTTGATTGTGGTGGGGTGGTGCGGGAGGCCGTTCATAGGGTTTCTGATCGTGAGGATTGAGGTACTTATTGTTGAGGCTCTCGAGTTTGTCCGCAATGGAAGCGTGGTGGGGCGGGTGGTGCGGAGGCATGGGGGCGGGCGCGGCGGCGGGCGGCGGCGGCAGCGGCGCCGGCGGGCTGCTGGCGCCGGCCGTGACGCTGACGCTGCCCGCGGATGAGGAGTCGTCGCCGTCGCTGTCGTAGCGCGGGGACGCGTCCCCGGCCGCGCCGTGGACCTTCATGTGCTTGCGCAGCGACGACGGATGAGTGTACGACTTGTCGCAGCCGTGCACGCGACAGTTGTACGGTTTATCAGACGTATGCACATGCGAGTGCTTTTTTCTGTCGGAAGAGTTTGCGAATCGACGATCGCAACCGGCGTATTCACATTTGAACGGCTTTTCCCCTGTGGACAAAGAAAAAATGGTGTCATATTATGAAGTTACCTACAACACACACAACACCTTACAGTAAGAATTAGCTTAATGTAACGCTATACATATTGTAGGTACTTAAATGTTCTTTTATTGCAAAATGTAATAATGACGACCGGTCTGGCGCAGTCGGTAGTGACCCTGCCTGCTACGCCGCGGCCCCGGGTTCGAATCCCGGTAAGGGCATTTATTTGTGTGATGAGCACAGATATTTGTTCCTGAGTCATGGATGTTTTCTATGTATAGTATTTATATATTTATATAAGGTCCTAATTTATTAGTTGCAGATATTTTAACACATGATACTTTACATTAAAATAATTAACTTTAAATATAAATTAAGAAATCTTTTCATGTAACTTTTTTGATTTCATTTTCCTAACAAAAAAATTAATTATAATTTCGTCTAAAAAAAATCATCATGTGCATTATCACATGTCACAATAACACTGTCTGTCATGTCAACAATTGTTTGTTGTAAATGTCGTAAAGGTTCGGCGGGAAAACTGCACATGTCATTGAAGTGGCCAGTTACAGTTAAGTGGTACGTAAAAGAGGTACTAGAATCTGTTCAATGAGTTTTCATTTAATAATCACATAAACAGGGTGTTTTTACGTAGCAAATTTGTTTTTCCGTTTTCTCCAAAAAAACATCGTAAAAGCTATAATGTTTCACGGTTTAATATACTCCAGAGACCGAGTACTATCAGCTGTAAAAATATCTGCATCTAATAAATTAGGACCTTATATATCGTTTTCTGAGTACCCACAACACAAGCCTTCTTTGAGCTTACCGTGGGACTCAGTCAATCTGTGTAAGAATGTCCTATAATATTTATTTATTTATATTTATTTATTTATTTATGTAAAACCTAATATCTATTTATTGATTGATTGAAATAAGGGTTCGAATCCCTTATTTATTTCTTTAACTTCAAAGGGTAAACCATCTGTGCAAATGTATAATCAATATCACATCATCAATAAGCAGAATGCAGTTTAGTGCTAAAATTGTAGTTTAAAGATTGCCATCCAACGCGGTAATGCGGCCAGTTTGATGGGCACCTTTGCACCGGGCGTGTCTCGTACAGGCCTTTCTGATTAATTGTCTATTAGATATTTAAATTTTTATTTGCTTAAGATTGTACATACCAGTAACTATTTGTTTAATAGAATATTATATTTTTCCATTGACGTTTAAATTGTGATTTTGAAGAACAATTGATGAATTATTGGAAAAAAAAGTTCAAAGATTAAATAAATATTTCACAACAGCTTAATAACGTAAACTTGAAGCCAGAGTTCTCACAAAACGGTTTTACTGTTACCCACGAATAATTAATTATTAAGAGCAGTAAAATTATCATGGAAGGTGAAAATGTACACCTACAACATAAAGTGTAACAGAAACCGTCTCATGAAAAAATATAATAGCTGTCTATTTATACGGATCTATTAGAAAAGCACGGATGACAGCTTTCCGCGCATGCTCATTGATAAATAGAATTTGAGATGAGCTCACCGAATCGTATGAGAGCTACATTCTATAAACACGTTACGAATGCGCACAGCACAGCTCGATTAGTGTGACCGCACTATGCAACAATGCCCGTAGTTTTCTTTGTCATGTTTACAAATAAGCCTCTTCGGTTGTAATCCTCGGCATTGTGTTTGAAACTCGAAGATCGCGTTGAGGAGGCACAGATGCTAATCTCAAGTGTCTGTTAACGCACCAATAATAGGGCTTTTTAGACCTGCCCTTACCGCAATATTAGTAACAGTTCGTGTACGTATTCATTGAATTGATTTCACATTCGACAACTTCTGTGAATGGATCGATACTTCCTTTCTTTCATTCAGCACAACGTTTCAAAATATTTTTGTATTGTAATACCGAGTCTTAAACCCAAGCTGAAGCTTGGATTCAAGTTTTTTATTCCATTCAACAGACATATTAATTTCGTAGCTTAAACAAAAAGTGGTATAATAATCTCATTTGGGTTCAAAACAAAACGAGTTCAATATAAAACACTAATGAGTTAAATACCGCGATAAAAGAGGCCAAAACATGTGTCACCCGTCTAATTACTAATCGGGCGTCTTATCTCGAGGATGACAAGAAAAAGGATGCACGACAAATCCTATTAGAGTGAGATGGCTTATCGGCGCACGCGCCACCGGCTGTGCGAGATGGTTTTTGAAGAAACACTTATTGAATATTACGTATACTTATACACACATATATACTCGTAGGTAATTTATATTATTTGGGTTACAAAATATAGTGCCATTCGATTGTAACGTATAAATCAGTCTTACAAATACTAAGATCTTACAGCTATCAGATGGTACATCTATAAAGTGGCAAAATAAAAACAGAAGACACACGGAGGGAATGCGCGTCGTGAATTCGTTGCGTGCCATGTCGGGACACGGGTTTTAAGGTCAGATGTTTATCTTAAACGGCTGTATCACCCACAGGAGACACTTTTTGTAACATTATTATCGATTTCGAAGTATTAGCATCCATCCATATTACTGCTATAGATAATACTCGTTCCTAATAAAAAAATATACAACCATTAAAAAAAAACTACGAGTAGTAGATATGTATTTGTGTTTAAAGCTAAATTTAGAGATATAATTAACCTGTTTAGCATTTATGCTTTTACGAAATTCAGGAGTTCCTAATAAAATAACAGTTGGCACATTGCCTAGCCAGAATTACTCTGTGGTGTTGGATTACAAATCGCTACTTAAGAGCGCTCTGCTGAGAAAACAAGCTTTTTAGAAATAGCACGGGCAAAGGAAACCCGATCCATTCGGCCTTTGCACCCAAATTGTGGTAAATGGCTTGAGGTGAATGTAAACAAAAACAAACGCGTGTTACTAGGTATCAAATTCTAACTGTAGCTGCTACTCGTTTTACACTAACTGCCATATATTCAACAGTAATTTGTGATGTACGAAAATGTAGGTACATTTATTAGCAGAAATCCATACTAATATTATAAATGGGAAAGTGTGTGTGTGTGTTTGTTTGTCCGTCTTTCACGGCAAAATGGAGCGACGAATTGACGTGATTTTTTTAAGTGAAGATAGTTGAAGGGATGGAGAGTGACATAGGCTACTTTTTGTCTCTTTCTAACGCGAGCGAAGCCGCGGGCAAAAGCTAGTATATACATAATATAATATACCTATGAAGGTAAAATTACGAGTATAACATAACTCAATACAAGTACAATTTAAATGTACAAAGTCACTTTGCAGCTTTGTGAAGAATAAAGTAAGCCCTTAAGAGCTAATGTGGCTAATGTGGCTAAAGAGTTCCGCAGTCAACTAGGAACCCTTGTATTAGTCTGTGTCGGTTCGTCATCAGCTTTGATCGATGTTTGTTAGAGCCGGAAAGCTACACTATCTTTACTAACCATTTTTCATAAATATTAACCAATTTTCATAAATAGAGTCGCCATCTATACTAAACATGATCGGTTGAGCTGTTTTTGCAAAAAATATTATTACAGACAAATATACATGTAACTAAGGAACCCTACACTGCGCGTGGCCCTTCATACATACCTATGTAATATTCAAATAATTAATTTAAATACGGTTGTACTCACGTTATTATATCGCTATTGCTGCGACATGTTTCGGGCCAATTCGGAGGCCCCTCTTCAGGCATATAGGATCACGCGACGGCTAAACTCCGCAGAAAAAATTAATGATTTGAATATGTCTCACGAAAGTTTAACTATGTAATATTGGTCGGTTTTTGATATGTATTTAGATTTTAGAATACGGAAATTAACTACATAGAATGAATTTGCTTGTTGACACTGTTTCGAAACACTCTCGAACCATGGTTTAAATAGAGATGCCGAGAGAAAAACACTAACGTAGCCATCGACGATTACACGGACGAATTTAATAATTTATCTGAATAGGAATATAATAAGTATTGTTTTATCAGTTATTCGATAGCACATAATGGAGCATATCCGAGTTAATTCAATCTCTAATAGACAGGCGGCTAATGAGCAGACAATGACTGGTCGTTTGCGGACACGGACAGTGGACCCTTTCGAGCGGACGCGGGCTGGGCCGGCTGTCGGCGGCGGGCGGCGCGGGCGGCGCGGCTCGCGGCTGGACGGCCGTCGGCCACTTTGTAATCGCAATAGGTTTCATTGTTTATCGATTTACAACCCTGCACAAAGTGCACCACTCCGCACCGATTTGTCAAGTCAAGTGCATGAACGAGGACGCTTCTCAGAAAAGTAAGTTCTCATTGCATATTTAAAAGATATTTCGTACTGCCTAATGATTTATGATCTTCCTTTTATCCGAAACGTATTTCGAATTAGAAAGATATATTAATATCTTCATTTTTTCCACTTCTCAGAGAATAAGGGCCCTCGTCCTGAGAATACAAAAAGAATACGCGGGGTCGGGCCGGCGCATTCGGCGCCCAACGACCGTGTGACAAGGTGCTTTATGCGGACGATTATGAGCAGACCGAATAATGTTCCGATACCCGATAAATATCTGCCAACTCATACAAAAGCATCCCAATAAAAATATAATAGTAAATGTACCAACAACAACGCAGCCCGCAAACTGCACAGTCATATCAGGCTGATAAATATAAATTAAAATGAAAACGTACGAAGAAGGACGGCGGTCGTTCCTTCCTTATATGAAAAACCAATTAAAAATCGTACAACTAAAACTTTGAAGTATTATTATGCTTTTTGGCTTTAGAGTCGTATCACGAAGCAGAAGAAGCTGACTATTAGAGACCGGATAGGTAGGTGGATTGCCTTTTCAGTCTGACCCGGCGCGGCACGGCCCGCGGCCTGCGGCCTGGGCTGATTCACGGAGAGTGCGCCGACGCCGAGTGACTCGCATTGTTCACATCACATCGCAACTCAAAACTAACGCTTACCGATCACTTTCTTTTCGTCGAACCCCTTACTGATCAATTAATACATTTATTGCGATTTGCGAGTTTGATGTTTAACTTACTTATTAATTAAATAATTACGAGTAATTTATGTATAAGTAACCGATAAAAGACGGTGTTCCGCTTTTCTTAATGTTACTTAATACCTAAAGGTTTATTTGTTTTAACTCATTTTATCCCCAACGAACCGACAACTGACTGCTCAAATCCCATTTGTGTCCCTGAATAATTTTGTTTGGTAGATAAACAATATTGTACGAGGCACCTGCGAGAATAAGTACAAAACATCTCTAAAATTCTGGCATGCTCGTCAATCCGCCGTCAAGCGTTCTGACAGGCCTAACCGCCATCATCAAGGCTCTCACGGGGAAAAAATATCACAAGTAATAATACAATTAGGTATCGTATATTTATAATAACAAATAACTTGTTGAATTTATTGTATCACTAATAGATCACGTTTTTATGGGTTACTGTCTCTGCATAGGTACCTATCAATTTTTGTCTACCTACCAACTGATACCCGCCCTCTGCGTAAATTCGTGGGAAGGCCCCTTCCATACGTCACTTCAATGACAGGTTCTTTGACGACATAGAACAACCGCAAAATATTCTTCGAAACCTACCTGCACCTGACATTATTTTATTGGCATTGTGAGAACTGCGTAGTAAGTTTTAATATTTCCTTTTAATTTATGCACTGGAAGGGGAATGTCAAAATAATTAACTCTAGATTAAGTTATTTAACTGAGAACTTTAAAAAGGTAATAAATATTTAAAAAAACACGTGCCTACAAATTAATTATAACTAGACTAGTTACCAAAGCGGACCGGCCTGCCAGACTACCCGTATAAGTAAGGAGGAAAAATAAATTTAAATTACTATTTTACATCCCTAGCACCTATTAAAATAATTATTTACTTAGAGTTCAACGCGCACTAAGAATTATCAGTGAATTTGCGTGTCAGAACAGCGAAGTAAAGTTCGTGGTGCTGAGCACTGGCACTGGCACGGAGTAGATGGAGGGGTCAGCGAGGCGCCCAGAGCGGCGGCCGCGTGTCGCGAGATCTCCGATAGCTTATCTCGGTGTTGGCATCTACGTCGAAGACGAACGGGCACGGTCCCGAGGAGGCCCGGTCCAGCTCCACACATAATACCACTATGTGACTACACTCCCTTTAACTTTGCGGTTTATGTAGCTTCGTGTAAGGAAGATCTCTTCTATTAGTGTACCTAGTTCCTAATGAATTTAACAGTGTAAGATGCAGCGGGGCAAATCTCGACTGGGGGGCAATTGTAACTGATCCATTACACTATGATGTTGAGTTCTCAGTACCGGCCAAAAACATATCACATTTAGGATTTTTTAAGTAAAATTTTTTATGGTTAGAAGTATAGTTATTTTTCTAGAATACATATATTACTTACTGGTTTACAAAGTTACATAATGAATATACAGGGTGTCCCAAGACTATGGGACATGAACGGAAAGTACCTTAAATATCGTAGATAGGGTATTTTGCTAAAAGAAGACTTTATTTTATTTTTAAAACTAAGTAAAACTGCATTCATAGATTTTTAAATAATTACATGGTTAAACCGGGAATCAAACCCGCTACACGAGAAAAAAAAATCATTCTGTAATTTTGTCATACCGATCGGCGAGTATATCCTGCATCCGTAATAACTATTACATTCAATGTGCTGTAAGAAGATCGTTGTTTGCTTGCCTCTTTATATGTTTACGTTTGCAATAACTATAAGCATCATAAGGATTATTTTTTTCTAAATAACATAGTGTCGGACATAAAAGGAAGACCATGAATTTTAACATTTTACATAGCATACTCCTTAGCCTTAAATTTTGTCCATGCAATTTTTCAAAAAAAAAAAAAATCTTTAAATGCAGTTTTACTAAGTTTTAAAAATAAAATAAAGTCTTCTTTCAGCAATATATCCTATCTGTGATATTTTAGGTACTTTCCCTTCATGTCCCATATTCTTGGGACACCCTGTATATTTATAATTATGACAAAATTACTGTATACTCATAAAATAACTTAACACGACCTCACCCCAACTAAGTGAAGTTGGCTTTAAGTACCTACCTCTAAAAATGAAAATAACTAATAATTATACATAATATTTAATTTATATAGTGCAAATACATTAGTATTTTGTAGCAAAGCCTTTTGCATCGATGACTGCTTTACAGCGTCTAGGCATAGAGTCCATAAGAGCGTCAATGGTAGATTGAGGGATTCTTTGCCATTCTTCCTCGATTTGTGAAAACTTTTGATTGGCATTAGTGGCTCTTTTCCCTCTCAACCGCCTTTCTACCTCTTCCCACAGCGGTTCAATTATGTTTAAATCAGGGGATTGACTTGGCCAGTCCATTAGAGTCACACGTCGCCGCCCGAACCACCCTGTGACTCGTTTCGTACGCTGTTTTGGATCGTTATCCTGCTGGAAAATGAATCCACGGCCCAGAAATTGTCGTGCGTAAGGTAGCATAACATTTTCCAGAATATCTAAGTATTTATTCTGGTCCATTATGCCCTCAATTCTGTAAAGTGGACCCATTCCTTTCGCAGAAAAAGCACCCCACACCATAACAGAACCTCCTCCGTGTTTTACAGTAGGAAGTTGATACTCAGGATTGTATCTGGTGCCGGTAGGACGACGGATCCACTTAATACCATCACTACCAAACAACATAAATTTACTCTCGTCACTCCATAACACATCGGACCACTGTTGCGGTGTCCAGTGCTCACGTGCTTTACACAAGCTACGCGTATCTTTCTGTTCTTCTCAGATATAAGCGGTTTCTTGACAGGACGTCGTCCGTGTAACCCAGCGTCCTGCAAACGACGTCGGACAGTCCTTATAGATGGATTTGGCTGCCCAGGGGTTGATATTTCTTTGACAATGTCCGTCGCTGTTAACCGAGGATTTGCACGAGAGACACGCAAAATATTGCGTTCGACTACAGATGTAGTGCAACGTGGTCTGCCGCGTTTATTGTGACTAATTGAACACCTGGGAGACTTTAAGCGTTTGAGTAACTTCGTTACCGTCGATGTTGATATGCCAAACTGCTGCGAAAGCTATTTATGGGTACGCCCCTGTTTGTAGCCAGCAAAGATAGCTTTTTGTTGACAGGCGTCTAAATTTTTCGACCCACGTGTCTTCGGCATCTTCAGTTTCTTACACACATTAGGTTTTTTACGATATTTTAGAGATAATTTCGGGTTTACATCCGATTATACGAAACTGTCATATTGTGTCTAGGAAACAAAAATTACAAAAACCTAAAGAACTCCCTTTATTTGTGGCCTGGTTCTCTTATCGCTCGCCCAAAGAGTCTAGATACTGCCTATTTCATGATGTAGGAAGTTAAAAATGGTTTATAAATGTACAAAAAAGTTTTGCCCGAAAAACACAAATGTGATATATTTTTGGCCGGTACTGTACATGTATCCACTGAACACGTCTACCATATATAACCGGTGGACACTCTATTTAATAATGCGAATATTGTATAACATGAAAAAATGGACCAGCTACATTTGTCCCCCAGCCGAGATTTGCCCCGCTGTACCTTACAGTAGTTAAATATAATTGTACATACGATACGAGTACATCCACCTAAAATATACCTACCTAGGTTAGAAGTTTTTTTTTCAAAGATTTATTGATCATACATACAAAAATAAACAAAATCGTGCAGTTGCATTAGTGTAAAACAGTTTTGTTTGAAAAACATAAAAATATTAATTGTTATTTGCGTAGAATGCTTCAACATATATAGTTATGCCTAGTTGTATTCATTTTTCCTGCTAGTTGTATTCATTTTTCCTGTTAATACTCGAGCAAGCAAAATAATTTCATGAATTGAATTATTGTAGAAATGTCCAGAAAGACTTAAGTATTTCAATAGGAACAATGATGGTAAGTACTTACAGTCAGTATTAAGTATTGACAAGGACTAATTTAAAAAATATATTTGTACACAAACTTATTGCCAAAATTCGTAAGTAGGTACATATTTTTGGCACTTTGTCTGAGTCGATATTTTATACCCTGACTAAGTACTCGGTAAACCTATCAAGTTCCCTGGCAAGAAGGACCATGCCTCTAGAGATACACAAAGGGCGATACGGATTAAGTGCTATCCTAAAGTGGACATGGACATGATTTTAATAACCGTTCATGGGTTATAGGTACTCGATGAAGTTTGTTTAATGCGAAAAAGTATTACTGGTTTATGGACATTATACTTTACTCGTAATAGAAATAAATTACAGAGGCAAAAGCGTTTAACTTATTTGGGCTAATAAATTGTCCCAGTGATACAACAATTTGGCTGCAGCCGGCGGCGTGTCCTCTTAGCTCCCACGCGGGCTCGAGTTTCAGCCTCCGGGCGCATTTTTGGGACAAACCAATATTTCTAACGAATATTAATAGCAGGTTTTGTTTTGTTTTTAATTTGCTTTATTTGGTTGTGACTTCGTGAGGCGCGCCCCGCATTCTTCACATAACTAAAATGTTTTAGACATTATGCGTTTAACTTTGACACTACCAATCTACCATTTAATTAGTAGTGAATTCGTTTAGGTAAAGGAATTTTCCCCTCACTAGCTCGGAAACACGTGTTTTGTCCTTTAATACCAGCGGGTAAAAACGCATTTTATCCACTAGTGGGTAAAGTAATTTGACCTTGAATAAAGTCAAATTAACTGCTTTAAAATTGATAAAAGTAGGTGAATCTAGTAATAAAGATGATTTACCACCTGTGGAACTACTGGAAGCAGTGATAAACGCATTTTTTGCGTTGTAGTTTCCTCGCTATAGTGAGGGGAAAAGTTTTGTGTTACACTCGGGTGCAAATGTATTTTACTTCTCGTGTGTTAAAAAACTCGCAAGTTCAGGATTCTATTCTCGAACCACTCGCTTCGCTCGTGGTTCAACTATAGACTCCTTTCACTTGCTCGTTTTTCAATTCCACACTCGGCGTTAAAATACAACTTTGCCCCCTTGTATAACAAATAACTATTGCACTTACAAATATTATTGGTTATATTTTGTTGTTATTCATTATACAATATATTCTGATAAAAATATACGAGGTTTACGAAATAGCTACAAGTTGTTTTGTGTTAAATGTAAATGCTTGTCCTCTTATTGCTCTCCGTTTAAGCATTCGATTCGATTGTTATCCATTTCTTGTCACTACGATCACAAGTTTTTGGGATGTGGTGTAAATGTGAAGAATTCTCATTCCGTGTGTTTTGAACACAATGGTGGTCGATCGATGGGTCGTGTTGTATCACACATACCTAAGAAACACAAGATAGTTTAGTAGCACCAGTCGGGACAAAGTATGATGCACGTCTAAGGTTGGTAGATAACTAGACAGGTACTTATATGTATTGAGAACAGCGAGGTTGATGTAATTTAAAGTATTTAGAGATCAGACATTCTATAGTAATCTAATAAATTATTTAAGTAGTTACCTACCTCAGAAAACTGTGTGACGTACAATGATTTAAGCGGATTAAAATGTTATGAATATGACATGTGACACGAAGAGTTTCTTTTCAATGCCGATTTTCATTAAATGTTTGGGATACTATCCTCAACAATGATGTAAGATAATAAGATACCTTATTTTACTGAAGGAACTCAACCAGTGGAATATAAAATCTGTATTATTATCAGCAAGACGGAGATCCAGCTCATTTGTCTTTGCGGGTTCGGAGGTACCTTGATCAAGAGTTTCCTGGGCGTTGGATAGGGTATACCTGTGGAATGGCCACCTCGTAATTCAGATTTAACGACGCTAGATTTTTATTTGTGGGGTTAATTTAAGAGGCTAGTTTATTTACGCCAATCAAATACGGACGCGAAACTCCGCAAAAAATTTTACAAGCATATAAAGTCGTGGATGCCAATGAATTTGTACTTGGTAGAGTTCAGAGGAATATTCGACGTCGTGTAGAGTTTTGCGGTGATAATTTTGGGCACCTTTAAATTTTTGTGTTATCAGCATTTTTGTGTTAGGTACTAAATGTTTCGCTTTTTTACTCTTGTATTGGTATCAGAAATCGCTAATACGAAATCAAAATGAACCTCTGAATCTAAATGGACTTCTTGCGACTGCCTAACTTGACACACATATATTAAGTTCGGTAACGTGTTAATGTGACAAGTAAATGTGACAAATATTAATAATTTAGTGCATAATGCTCTTTTCATTAACTCGGTCGTACCTAATTAGTTATTAAATATGTGTAGCCCTATACGTTGCGGTTTTACATCCCTAGTACGTGCGACGTGCTTTGAGGTTTTATTAAGTATAAATATGCAAAGTTGAGTGATTTAATTGGCATACCTATAATCTACTATCACTTTGTGTTGAAAATTACTAAGGAACGTGATGTAAATAGAAATCGTTGTCGAATATTGCGTTTATTCGGATGAATGGAACCAAGCTGCTGCAAGGACTATTAAAAGGTGAGCGCTAGCCGTGTTCCTGGGATATCGAGCTAAGTATGGTGCGCAGATTAGTCAGGCGAGGACGTGGCAGCCTGTCGGCAACATCACTAACATCCATACATATTGATAGCGACAAGGTGTTGGCTAAAAAACGCATGAATGATGCAGTGAGACCCTCCGCCGTTGCCCTACAAGACGAAAGAATTTCGCACAGTTAAGAACCTCAAAGAGCAAAGTTTTTCTTGATGCATTGAAAACGGCTGATAGCTCATTTAATTTAATGATGGAACTAAATAATAGTACGTACATAAACTTCTAACAGTACCGTGGGCATTTGCGAGAACCGTGTAAGTACACGCAAACAAATATGGTATTTTTCTATAAATGACATTCGAATAAATTTTGCCTAGGCGTAGTCTTTCTCAATCATCTTCAACTACGAACATAGGTAGTAAAGTGTCTAAAGAAATGTTAGTAATAAGTAATAAGATAGAAAGGGCGAAGCAGCGCCAGCGTGCAGCGTAGGAAGCACGGGCTGTTCGGTGCATCCCGCGGTTTTGAAAGCATTGTTAGATTGTAACCTCCAACAATTTATGTAGTCCCGTACAGGCTTTGTCGTGCGGCTCTAGAGCTTTGCAGCAAATACATTTTTCATCACACTAGGTCGGAAAAGACGTTATTCAACGAAGGCTTTGTTTAATAATTGAATAATAAGGAAGTGGATTTTGAAAATAAAATTGTCACCAAAGGAGTGTTAAAAAAAAGTAAATTTAGTATTGCTATAGGGAAAATTGTAATTTTTTTTCTACTCCCGAAGTGTTATACATACGTCATTTACAGGGTCGTGCATAGATATTTAAAACCCTACATAAAAGTCTATTCCCCAAAGCCAGCGTCCGTCGGCTTTCCGCGCATGCGCGCAGTATCGAAAAAACTGAAAAAGCATTGTTTGGCTCTGTAATCATGGCAACGCATTGTTATAACGATACTGCGCGCGTGCGCGGGAAGGCTTTGGGCAGCTGAGCTGACAGTGTAAACCTTTGCGTCAAAATACAGGAAACAGTGTAAATTTCACGAAAGTTATTCAAGAAAACTATTAATAACTAAGTGCATGGTCGTAGAAAAAGTATTGTATGCAACGGTGTTTAACTGAGTCAAAAAATACTCGTGGCGTCTTAATAACAATTTTCGGCTTCGCTTCAAATTGTTACCCACGCCACTCGTTTTTTTGACCTCCTTTAAACGCCTGTTGCATAAAATACTATTAGTGTAAACTAAGTAATATTTAACTACATTATAATGCATTTATCTTCACTAATATCAGTGAATCTGTTCTCTTAACATAATAAATAAATAATATAGGACTACTTGTTTTACACTGACTGAGTCCCACAGTATAAACTCAAGAAGGCTAGTGTCGTGGGTACTCAGAAAAAGATATAGACATATATAATATACAGATACTTATACATAGATAACATCCATGACCACGGCTCAGGTATTAATTTTTTATTGTTTTTATAAATAGTTACTAAAGAAAATTTGTCGGTCTCTCGGGTGCAAATAAATGTGCCATTAACATGTCTATAATTTTCGTACAAGTGGTTTTGAGATAACTAGATGTAGTAGTGTACTGAGTACCTACAGTCCCGCTAAATTCCTTTCTGTAGGCTACTTGAGACATCGCGCAGATATTGCATCTAAAAACAGTTTTTAATTCCTCTCATTAAATACCCACTCGGGATTAAATAATTTATGATTCATAAGTCTTAGTTCGATGCGGGTGGCAATGGCAAGAAAATCCAGCAAGTAGCCTGAGATGGGTATGCAAGAAATGGACATAGCAAGTCGTGAAGCCCACATATAGACAAGGATGTAAGTAGATTTCATATTAATCAAAATGGTCCTTCGTATGATCAGATTAATCAGATGTAGTTATGCAATTCATCGTAACGTAGACTGACAAGTAGAGTTTTTTTATGTAGTGATGGGTAAGTTTTTACAAGGAAGACTTTGTAATTTACTAATTGCTCGAATCACATTAGTGATGCAAGATTCGTATCCTATCCGATGGTATGCGATGCTCGCCGATGTGAGACAGCTTCGGATCGATCGCGGGCCCCGACTGCGCCGCCTTTGCCATCGCGCCGGAGACGTTTTTACGCGCGCTCCGCAGCGCTGTTCGCACCATCTCTTTGACATTTAGCGAATTTCTTAAAAGAAATAAAAATGTTTTTCAAGCTTGCTGAAATAGGAATGTTGTTACATTTAAGAAACTTGTTCGTCTGCTGATACACGTTTTTTAGTAAGTGTAAATTTAAACTATCAAAGCTGTATTTATGAATGCACAATGTACGTAGTATATATTAGATATAAGTATAGATTTCCAAACAGGTTTTCAAAAATAGACATATTTATTTAAAATACTCACTGAGTGCGAATGATAATTTAAATCAGGGCGATCTTTATTCGCTTTGTAGTCGGGTAAAAATAAAGCGGTTAACGCACATATTGTCTGGTAAGTGAGTAGTGTGTTTTGGGGTAGCAAGTGATCAGTCTGTGCATGTGTAAGGATCATGTGCATGTGTGCCGCCAGTGTGAGGCAATTGTCGTAAGCATGTGTGCTGAGGGTTGAAATGTTGTTGCTGACGGGTGACGGCCGACCACGCCCATGAGATAATCGCTTGTTTTTTCACGGGCACTTAAAGGATTTTTTTGATAAGAGGTTTATACTTTCGTTAGGAATTAGGTGTGATCAAGCGTTTATATATTGAATTTTAATAATTCACTGAAGTTCATGCTAATGCTTTTAATATAAAATCGAATGCGTAGCGAAGTATTATAATAAGTTGTAGCAAAATGCTTGTTGCTAAACTAAAGCAGGAAATAGCCTATCTTTGATAATATTTTCATACACTTTATATAGCCGCGGACGAGGTTCGATGTAGGTATTGGAAAAACTCTCTTAAAGTTAGTATGGCATCTTAAGACAACTGCCTAAACAAGGCTTGCGTCAACGCTAGAATATTAAATCTTCTTTGAACCTTTTATTAGGGTCATGAATATTATGAACTGAAACGCTATACATAGTAAAATTTGTAAAATTTGCAGATTATTACTGCATACCTACTAAGTTCTTTAATTTGTTCGAATGTATTGATACCATACCAATTGAATTTATTTCATACGGTGTTTTATTATTACTATGAAGTGTTGAAAAATGTTGATGACATTATTGGCCAGGACTTATCCAGTGACAAAAAGGGACTCTCACCCAGCGTTACGCACACATATGCGACGTTATTGTTCGGGAGATTTTTTATACATTTTAACAATCCGGGGCAGATGGTAGACGCACATAAACACCTTTTATCCAAGCCATCTTTATAGGGTTAGTGCATTATCATTATAATGTGATATATTGTTGCATAGCCAACTTCAGTATGCGTTCACCATAATTCTGGAAGTTTTCAGGTATGTTTGAGTTATGAAGATCCTAGGTAGGTATTAAGAATGTCCTTATGGGTAGAAAGTGAGTGTGTTTATATGTACGCAAGTTAGCATGTTTTTAGTGAATCCTACAATCTTAATATCCAAATGCGTGTACGTTACCAATATAACTGTTTTAAGTATTTGCTCTTATACCAATTACTATATTAAATGCATCACAAGTTGATTTTCAGGTTTATTTATACTGATATAATATAATTGTCAGATTTTTAACGATAGTGTTTATCTATGCGTTAGTAGCTCGAATATAAAGATTTTACATTCATAGAAAAACTGTTTAAAATCTGTATGAAAGTCGCAAAGTATTTGCAGATTAGTATTGTCAATAGTCGTATTGGTAGAGTGAACATAAGCGTGTTTAGTTAGCAATAAACGGATGTTAAGAGCTGCACTCGACGTGCACACACAATGCACGCAACCACAGGGGCGGCCGGGAAGGGTTCCGCATTGTTTGCAAAATATTTTGAAAGCGTCATTTTATACGCCATATTAGCCAGCACTGCATTTGATAGTCGGGGGACGTCTTCGTCGAAATCATATCATCATTACTGTGTTGAACGCTCACCCTATTCACCGTACCAACTGGTATCTAGCTGGTGACGTTTATTTTCTCCAACTTTGGTCTCACGACATGCTGTTTCTATGAAGATTATTTTTAGAGTATTCTTTAGTTTGGACATCGAATGTAATTGAGGGAAAACTTTAGTTTGATAGATTAGTAAATATGTAGAGAACCGATGACGGTATTTATCATTTGCATCGTGTGGGAATGTATTAATTGCGAAGGTGTTAATAGATTTGTAACAAGCTATTAGTAAGATAAAGTAATCGGCTCCGGTGGGCGGGCCACGGCTCGCCGCCGGCAGTTTGACGCGAGCCACAGTGCTCGCGGCCTCTTAAACGAATTTATGGATAATATTTCGTTTACTATCTAATTATTGTATTTTTGCATATGTAATTAAGAATTGTTACACAGCGACCACAGCGTAGGTAGTAGGTACGAATATGTATGTATTTTACCTATATAAATATTTATACTGGGGAAACTTCATACAACCCACATAGCCAGTATCTCGACGCTATCGGTCGGTAGGTAGGGTAAAAAGTACTTCCTTGCATTATCGCTTACAATTTTTTCCATTTTGCTTATACTTATTGCAAACGTAAACATATAAAAGGCAAGCAAACAACGATCTTCTTACAGCACATTGAATATAATAGTTATAACGGATGCAGGATACTCGCCGATGCCTACTTACTAATCCCTTCCCACTGAGCCACCTACATTTTACACTGCCTAGATATCGATTGCCGACCGATTATTCCGACCCCAATCCCTATTCTTATCCCCGTCCCTATCTCTATCCTTGTCCTCGTCCCCGTCCCCGTCCCGTCCCTGTCCCCGTCCCTCTCCTATCCCTATCCCCGTCCCCTATCCCTATCCCTATCCTTATCCCTATCCCTATCCCTATCCCTATCCCTATCCCTATCCCTATCCCTATCCCTATCCCTATCCCTATCCCTATCCCTATCCCTATCCCTATCCCTATCCCTATCCCTATCCCTATCCCTATCCCTATCCCTATCCCTATCCCTATCCCTATCCCTATCCCTATCCCTATCCCTATCCCTATCCCTATCCCTATCCCTATCCCTATCCCTATCCCTATCCCTATCCCTATCCCTATCCCTATCCCTATCCCTATCCCTACCCCTACCCCTACCCCTACCCCTACCCCTACCCCTACCCCTACCCCTACCCCTACCCCTACCCTACCCCTACCCCTACCCCTACCCCTACCCCTACCCCTACCCCTATCCCTATCCCTATCCCTATCCCTATCTCTATCCCTAACCCTAACCCTAACCCTAACCCTATCCCGTTCCTGTCCCTGTCCCTGTCCCTGTCCCTGTCCCTGTCCCTGTATAAAATCCTTTCTTAGTACTCCTCTTATGGCTATTTTGGATATTTTAACCCTATTGCACTACAATAGGGGAGAAAATTTATTTTCCACCTCATTAGATTTTAAAATCGTTGTATTTAACGTAATCAGCGACCCGATAAACCATAAAAACGATACCCATATTGTGTTTTTGACTTTACCCCCTTTGCACCCCTTAAGGGGTCAAATTTTCAAAAAACCTGAAACATGTATTTAGTCATATGTCTTTAGGAATCCTCCTGTGAAGTTTCGTATAAAATAGTCAAACTAATCTTGTTTCCCCATACAAACTTTGAACCCCCCATTTGAGTCCCTTAGGAGGCGAATTTTGAAAAATCCTTTCTTAGTGCTCCTCTACACTATATAAGGAACCTACTTGCCAAATTTGACATCTCTAGGACCAGCGGCTTCGGCTGTGCGTTGATATGTCAGTCAGTCAGTCAATATCTTCTTTTATATATATTTTTGATATTTAAACCCCATTGCACCACAACAGGGGAGAAGGTATTTCACTTCCGCTATTACACTCGAATCGAATATTCAATGATATTATATTATAAGGTAAAAATGTTAATAGTATTAAATATTCAATAATCAATTATTCATCTCTGGTCATAAAAATGAGCATATTGTTTACGTTTATGTTAAAAATCCTCACTTTTTACAATTTTTAACACAAAATATAATTACGTTCGCCAGTAGCATTGAAAAGTTACGTCAAAGATACTTTACGTACCTTTGCAATTCAAGCAATGTGCCTGTCGCTTGTCTCCTGTAACTGAAGACGGCCTTTTCAGGAGGTGTTTTGAAGTCACAGTCTTCGGGAAAAATGGATAAATCTTCTCTGTATATTAAGTTCCTCCGACCTGCCATAATCGCGGCGTGTGTTTGGGAGAGCCTAGTCCAGGCACTTTGCCGTCTCGCGCCGCGCGCCTTTCTTTTCAGCAACCGCCATATTTCAACACTTTCACCCTGCGACTATAAGGCGACTAATTTTTCCCTTAAGCATGGAAGTGCAGAATTTAAGACCAATGCCTGGCAAAAAAGACAAAATTTAGTAATTCATTAAAGACACTAAATAATTGATTACTGAAACAACTCGCAGTGCGTTTTTAAAACCCTTTGTGCAATTACTAATGAAAAAGTTAAATATTACATTTTTCCACGTAAATATCAAAAAGGTATGTATGTGATTACAACAAAACAAGATCACGCAGAGCTTCGTTCATTAAATTATTAAATAATCAATGAATCACTCGCCATAGCTTTCACAACGAATCTTTATCAAATTAGATCGCCTAATTAAATAATAGGGTCCATTTATGGTCGGGTAACTACTTAATTAGTAATAATAATTCGAGATCAAAATTTTCATATATTTAAAAATTCCTATTCATATATTTAAAAGTTAATAACGATTTATGTATACTTAGGTTTTTTTAATTCTTTGAATTAAGTATCTGCAGTTAATCATTATAAGAGGAAATTCAGAAGGTGCTGGGATGGATCGCTACTGATTTTCGACTTGAGGTATCATTTTACGGTTAAAGTGCGTTCCTAATAAAAGTATCAGTTACGTTACGTTTATACGCACACGCACGTCGGCCGCGGCCGGCCCGCCGCGCGCCGCGCGCCGCCGGCGACGCGACGCGACGCTTCCAGATATTATCCGATAACAACGATATTAGAAACATTCTTATTTGCTTTGACATGATGATACGTTTTGATGTTACGATTAAATTATGTTTGAACATAGAGATAGCTTTCATTTAGTCGAAGTTTTGTTCATCTTTAATAACTTTATAGTATTTTAGTTTATACATTAATAGTGTGACTACTTAAAAACACAAACCAAAATATTTGATCAAATAATTCCTGTTTTTTTTTGTTCTCAAAGTGGTACGACTGTAAAGTCGTATATTTAAAAGTAAATTTAGAAAACCTTGTGAAGTAATTAAGGGTATAATGACAGTGGACTTCCATTTTGCTAGCCTTAAATTTATGGCACAACATAAAACAATTCTTCAAAATCTCCCCACAAAAAGGTCTATTCTATTCATGGACCCGTATGAGATAATAGCGTACGGGGGCACGGGACAAAAGTCTCAACGCAACGCTGAACAACGATGACCAAAAAAAAAAAGAATAAAACCATCTGGCCATTCAAATTCCTAGACCTATTCCTTTAAAATCGATATTTTAAAGTTAACTACCAATACCTTACAACAATACCACACACTACAGTGCGCGAGAGAGACAAACACAAGGGAACGAGACGACGGAACTGGACATTTTAATTTATGATAGTTTTTTTAGTATCTAGTAACATTACACAGTTCAGATGAATCTTTCGACTTTTGTAATGAATTGAAAAATGGTGCCTGGCTTGAACGGTTTTTGTCCTTACCGAGAAACGGACTTCACAAGTCGACGGTTCATGCCTTACATGACACCCGTTAGAAATGGTGTTTGCGATTAGATCGAGTTACAAGGATCCTCTTTGATGCGAAGTTGTTTGGTGTCATTGTGTCAACTGGAAGCATTGTGACGATGCGCGTCGTGTTCGTAACAGTCGTAATAGTGGGCGTCTGTTAGACCACGGGCGGCAATCAGCAGCCGCAGGAGGCGGATCATTATGCATTAATAAGAATCGAAATATTTCCGCAGTTCTATAAACATTCTTCTGGTACAAACGTTACTTAAATAGGTTTTGATACTTAAGATTGACCTTCGTTTTGACGAGAGATGAATAAGTGATTGTAGTTATTTTCATTACTAATATATTTAGGTTCAAATTATAGGTTTAACACTAGATATAAGATCTATTTAACACTTACCGGTATGTGTTCGTTTATGTATCTTCAGATTTTCGGATCGGGCAAACACTTTTCCGCAGCCGGGAAACGGGCAAGGGAAGGGCTTTTCGCCAGTGTGCACGCGTATATGGTTCACCAACTTATATTTCGCTTTGAACGGGCGACCGTTTCTCGAGCAACCCTGCCAGAAGCAGGCGTGCGTCGTGCATTCAGGTCCACCGACATGTTCCACTGTAAGGTGCGTCACGATTTCGTGCATGCTCGAGAAGAGTTTGTTGCACAACTTGCGCGGGGGTGGTTGCTCGGGGTCGAGCCACTGGCAGCGCATGTCGCGCCTAGGAGGAGCGCGCACGTAGCGCAGGAAGGCGTGCGGAGCATGGGCATGCGCGTGAGGCACGAGCGGCGGCGCGCCGCCCTGGTAGTGCATGTCCCCACGCCAGTCCCAGCTTTGTTCGAGCGGCTGCTGCGGGAACAGCTCACCGCAGCCACCGTACTCGCGCAGGTAGCCAGGCTGGTAGGAATGCAGCGGGTAGGGCTGGTAGTGCGGCGGGTGGTGCGGCGGCGGGTGCGGCGCGGCGGCCCGATGCTGCGGGCCCACGCCGCAGGCCGGCTGCGGTGACATCTTCAGCCCGTAGGACGCCAGGTGCGCATGGTTCGTTTCGAGGAAGGCGTTCATGGCGGGGGTGGCCGACGCCGGCGCATAGCCCCATTCACCCGCCACCATCCACGCGGCGGGCGTTCCCCGCTGAAGCCTCGGTCTTTAACAGCGTCGACACCGACGCTTTTCAACTTCACTTTTCACTAATTACGTGCCTTTTATTCGTCACCAAGGCTTCTCGTGATCTTGCTTTCCTGTTGAAGAAAAATTGAAATCTGTTAATTCTGTTGCACTTGCATTGTGCCTTCTTCAATCACCATTTTTTATATAAACTGCGTAAATTAAATTATAATTGCCAAAACCTAACGTTCTTATTAAATGTAAATAGTTCGCCTAATACTCATCGAATACTTTGGACACTCTTAATGTCAGACAGGTAGGTAGAGATATGCCTAAACGGTCCGTGACCGTACCCCTCTGGCGACCACAAATCGTATTCAAAAAATAATAATGATTTGGACACCTATACCATCGAAAACTTATAATAAAAATGTGAGGCAGGGCAGGTACTCGTGGACATTAAATTAAACTGTGGGTAAATTTATACGACACTTTTATACGTCTGAGACAAAAATTTCGATTGTGTTCGTGTATATTTAATTTTAGTTTATTTGTTAGGTCTGGCTCCAATCTCTTTTATGGCACGTTGGCATCGATAGTTTATTAACATATATAGATGAATGATTAAACCTGTTTGTGGAGTGGCACGGCATTCAAAGTGCAGTGCCTTCCTTGCCAGGCATACACGCATACCTGCGCGGCGCATGTGTGCGCGCGCAGCAATGGCCAGGCTATCTTCAGATGATTTGTAAGCAGAGAAATTCGTACACGATCTAAACTAATTGTATAATTTTCTCCGTGTCCAGCTAGTGTGAATTATCGAGGTTCATTCACGTCCACATTCACAACATTAAATATGGAATTAAATATTGTAAGAATGATTTTGCTAATATCACAGCTAAATAATAAGAACAGGGTACGTAGCCAAATGGCATTTCTCCGACGCCAAACGAAAACGAAACGTAGTCTGGCTCTGTCGCGCCAATACGCAAGAGCGATAGGGATAGATATCTACTAGCGTTTCGTTTCGTGAGCGTTTGTGCCATTCGGCTACGCACCCTGTACGTATAATGTTGGCTCTTCTTACCACATTGATTCCATATGAAGGTACTAGATAATTCACAAATAAACTTTACTCTAAACAGTCTATAGGATAGCTTCGGTATACCCTATGTATTATGTGTTTGTTGGCTTCGGCCCGCGTAAGCTTCCCACATGTCCGGAACGAAGATACGAAGTTCAATTAAGGAGCAATGGTTCCGTGATTGATAAATAATAGGTATTATAATTTAAACAGTGCGTTTTCACATTATCCGATCCGATATCGGATGTAGGGCCGATATCCTATACATCAAGGACGCCATCTTCGTTTTTTACCTTTGATCCTTCCAACATCATCGGATCGGATAATGTGAAAACGCACTTAACTTTGGTCAATTAACGCTAGGGTTTTGCACGTAACTTATCGTTATTAAGATGACTTAGACGACAATTCAATGATTGGTACATTGATATTTTGTCTGCTTAATTTTCATTTAGATAATATAATGTAAACTACTTATGATGTGCTCATAAGCATAACCCATAGCGACAAGTCTGTAATCTTTTGAAATTTAAAGCCGGTACCTACCGCATGGGTTAGGGTTTTCTACGTCGTAACCTGAATTTCTGAAACTTGAAAATATATTTTTAACATTTTGCAAATTATTCACTACGTGCACCGTGCATCACGATTGGTGCAGCCCTCATTTTCTGGGCTCATATTAAATTGTATAGTGTCAAAGTAGAGTAGTTCCATTGGCCGCCGCTATCATTAATGCTGGAGATGTCCATAAGATGACGTGTCCTATTTGTGACAATCAGCGCCACTCTGTCACGCACGTTGCCAATAGTAGGTTTAGGTACTACATTTTGAAAAAGGAAGCCCGTTCTAAAATATAAATATTAAAAGTCGTCAAATTGAGATAAAATTGTTTTGGTAAAAGTATTTGCCATTAATGCGATAAATGCAGAACCGTTGGTGTCCTTTGTTCTATAATTAAACTTTAGATTTAAATACCGCAACAGTTAATCCCTTTGTTTACTCGATTTTTTTTTATTGTAACGGCAAACTCTAAATCTACTGATTCCGAAATAATCTTGTTTATGCATTGTTTGAGACACTCAGCGGCGCAGGCATCGGCGCGGCGCGGCTATACCTGGCCCGCTTAAACAATGTCACTCCTTTCAGATCTCCATCTAATCTGTACATTATCTGCGAGGCTCCCTGCCGTGTGGCCGCTTCATCACAAAGCAACGGGTTGACAGATCTTTACAGAAAGACATGCAGGAATAGGATTACTAAAAATATGACATTCGCTGACGTTTAAATCAATTCTCATGGCATTTTATACCTTAAGGTCCGTTATTTAAAACATGTTTGGGACCACTTTCCAGTTCCTATTAGGCAAGTAGTTAGATACCTACTCAGCATCTGCTACACGCTTTTTTTAGTTGTTTTTGAGAATTACTTTTAATCTTATTAGGATTGTCGTTTTGAGATAGATGTGCAATACTTATCAGTTTAAAAGATTTTTGCTCTATAAGTTGGATTTCTTATTGTTAACACTTTTGCTTTGAAGTTTTACTCTATTCTTTGACAGTTTGAAATGTTTCACTAAATATCAACGCCAGACTTAAACTTCGGTATATAAAATACTTAGTAAATTACAAGCATATAGGTATTCGCACAAAAGCTAACATGATAGGTATGAGTAGTATGCAGTATACGGCAAACTTACCAAATCCTGATCCTACCACGTTCTTGTTTCGTGAATTTGCAGTAGGGATGCAATTACTACAACAAATAATACGGAACCCTAAAAAAGGAGGAAAGTTTAAATACCGTGCACTCGATTTCGTCATCCAAAAATTTGTGTAAATCGCCGATATGCTATTTTTGAAATACTAGGTCAGCAATTCCCGTCAACTTTGTACAATGCCACGTCAGCAAATTTTAATTGATCCTATTTTGTTACCAACATTTAGTAATATAATTCGACTTTCGTAATATATATACAGGATAATTGTTATAATTAAGAAAATATAGATACTAGAGAACCTTAATGACGAAATAAAACTTAATAAAATCTCAATTAATCAACAAAATCTTGGTAACAAAATAGGAATTAATAAAAACAAATTTAACTTTTCCCTTAATTTTTGTACAAAGTTGACGGGAATTGCTGAGGTATAGAAATTGATAATCTAGTGATTATTCTATGTAGTTGTGTTTTACACCATTGATTTTCAATTATAATACTACTAGTGGTTATATTGGTATTACTGCACAAAATAGACGAAATTGAGCGGTCAAAATTCGCCTCCTTGATGACGTTTCATTGAAAAGTATGGAATAGTTAACGGATGATATTGCTGTTTTTGAGTATTTTTTGGTTTAATTGGTTATCGATTTTATTCACGCTGAGTTATGTTATGTACAATCAAATAACATCCTTATATTTATTTTTGTATGCGGAAAATTAATTATTATATTGGCTATTTATTTATTATATTAATAATTAGTTCATTACTTTAATATTACTTATATTAATTCTACGTTTGCCCGGGGCATAGTCCCTAGGACGCTCGCCGCGATTCCTCCCTGTATGGTCACCAGACACCCAGACAAGTTTGGTGCTGCTTAATATAAGCTGTACAAAATTTGGTCTTTTAGCGGTTGAATTTATAATTACTTAAAATTAAATTTGTTGTTTTTGTTTAGGTACTGAATAAACAAAGATTTTTGAATATCAACTAAATATTTTTTTTGTGTATGTATGTTTATTGATAATTAGCAATTTAGCATTATCAGTCAAGGAGTAGGTACGAATAAATAAATAAATCTAAACTTAATAATAATAAATTCATTAAATAAGGCAACTTCTGCTCGGTGTACCCCTTACATTTCATTAAAGTGTCGAAAGGGCCTCTACGCGTTGGCTTCGGCCCCGCGCACGCCTCCCAAAGGTCCGGAATACCATTGTTCCGTGATGGGAAAGACATAAATTCATACTAGTATTTTTAGGGTTCCGTACGAAAAACGTGCAAAAGGAGCCCTTATGGTGGGACTCTGTATAATATTAACGTTAGTTTATTTTTCCAGTCGAAAAAGTTTTTTTTAATATCATTTATTTTCGTAATTTATGGTCACACTATAATAAGAATACTTCCGTCAAGCGTGGTTACATTTGAAAACATTTTATTTTCTTCTTACTGTTTGAAAACATTTTATATGTTCATTAATTAACTGTTGTTCGTGTGCAATTCTCGAAAAGTTTGTACAAAAACTTTTTAACAAAAAATAAAACCGCCTTCAAAAATAAGCGCGTTACAAAACACGGAGAAACTAAAAAGTAAAAAATAATAAACCTTGAATTCAGATTTCTTATCGTATTGCAATAATCTAAACATCCAAATTATAAACAAATCAATTATTTCTGTAGTCGGTACCAGACCTGTTCGTCGCCTTGCTATTGCCTGTTTGCCCCACCCAACCATACACAGGCTGGTACCGACTCCAAAAATATTTGATTTGTTTATAATTTGGATGTTTAGATTATTGCAGGTTCTTCATTTATTTATAAACAACATAAAAATAATACAATAAACACTTAAATTAAAACTTACAATAAAACTTATAAATAAAATATTTGGCCCAGGTCTTGCTCGTTGGGTAAGGTGCCCAGAAGGCTGGCCGCATTGCCCCGCTGGATAGCAATGCTGATCCGCTGAGCAAGGTATTGACCAGCCCTCTGGTCACCAGAAGCGTCTATAAGGCGCTTAGATAGCTCCTTGTAGAGGCAACGCGCACTTGGCCCCCACGGCCCCATGGTTTCGACCCCAAACGCCGCAAATATGTAACTACTGCCGAGGGTGACATACTTGCGACGCTTGAGGTCTTCAGCCAATGATGCAGCCGCCCCAGCACCAACTTTGGTGCCTGGAACATGGGACGGCGCTAGGGTATCTACACAAGTAGCATCCCAGACAAGCGGCCGACCCATACTCCAAGGCACCAGCGTCATTCCGTCAGGCCTCTTGCCGTCAACCCTGGCCAGTCCATTGGGTTCGAGGACGGCCGGCACTTTTGCACTAACAAGGGCCCTCCGGATGACATCGTTGAGGCTGGCGTGGCGAGGAATTCTCCCAGCACTTCGGCTGCATAAAAGGCCGTGGTGGCCAAGATTATCCACCATAACTCCGCACTGACACCGATGGGGCACATTTGTTGATGCCCCTATTCTGAGGCAGGTAGCCAACCGGAATGTGGTATTGTCCAGCAATGTACCTATTGTGATGGATGGTAGTGTCTGCAGCCACAGACCCGACTCCCATTCCGCAGTAGCGAGGAGGCGAGCCCGATCTGTCGAATCAAGAGCCGTCTCTAGAAGGCGGTCCCTTGTTAGACGACAGAGAGGTTCGTCCCATTGCCTCTGCGAACATGGGTTGACAGGCGGGTCTGTGTTGGGGCATGTTAGCTGCCAAACATTCTTGGCCTCGGTACAGTGCGCAGCCTCCAGGACCCCAATGGAAGGGGCTAAAATTTTCCCGATGAGGATTTGAGCACCGTGTACCGAAGCCAAGAAAGCAGGCAGCGCCACACTAGAAATTTTTCGGATGCCCAAGCCGCCCAACCTGATGGGTAGGCTAGCCTGGGTCCATGTTCTTTCGCCAAAGGATATATTGAAGATGGTGGTGAGAGTTTCCAAAACTAAGTTATCCAAATTTGAGATCAAAGAAGGGTGTTTCCAGAGGTGTGAACCACGGAGGATGTATGTAAATTTTGGTACAAATAAACAGTGTTTTATGATGCAATATGCCGAATGTATGTTAATTTGAGCCAGACGATGTGTAGATGCTTTAAAATTTTCGATTTTTGTGTCTATGAAATTATTAAATGATTGGTCCATGATGGGGCAACCAAGGAGGTGAAGCGTTTCTTTGTTAATAGTTTTTATTCCAGGAGCTACTTGTTCGAACTGTTCAAATACTTGCTCTTTGTTTGGACAAGTCTCTGAAACAAAGAGTTCGCATTTCGAAAAGTTGAGGGATAAGCCAATGTTTTTTAAGTCAGTTTTTAATTTTTCTAAATCATCAAGAACTGAAATTGCTTCACCACCGAGGGTGCCGTCATCTAGGTACCATATGTTCAATTTAGAATTTAGATTTTTAATTATGGGATGAATGGCGAGACTGAATATTGCTGGACCGAGAGGGTCGCCTTGTTGACAACCTACGGAAGAAAACAAAGGGTCAGTTTGGTAGAACAATTTAGAGGGGGAACTGTAGCACTGCCAGAGAAAGTTATAAGTAGATGGAATTTTATCCTTTATTTGTGTCAACAAGGCGCCCCTGTCTACTGAATTAAAAGCATTGGAGACATCCACCTTCAGAATAACATCTCCTGCTTGGCGCTCTACATATGTCCGTACAGCGTGGACAGCAGCTTCGCAGCCGCTCTTGGAGCCGAAACCGAGCTGTATAGGCTGCAGTTCGGAGGCAAGGTCCTTAAGTATAGCGCGGCATGCTATCTTGGCTGCGAGTCGACGCAGAGTGGAGCCAACCGCAATAGGCCGAATGCCGCCGTCTTTTTTAGTCAAGGCGCATAGGTTGGCGCCATAAAGGATGTCTGTAATCTCTGGAGGGACTTGACCAGCCAACATGATGTTTACAAGGGCCGTCAAGTCCTTCAAGAGATTTTCCTTTGTGTCACCGCAACCACAGTACAGGAGGTCTTTGAGATGCTGTGGAGACAAACCGTCAAGGCCTCCTGCAGAGCCATTGGGAAATGATAGTATGGCTCCGAGAACATCCTCGGCGGAGGCGGTCAGAGCGGGATGGTTGGCTTGAGGGGGATCTGGAAGATGAAGGTTCGGGTCTGAAGGTGGATGTTTAGCGGCGAGAGCTGCGAGGGTTTCCGAATTGGCCGGTGCCACTGCATCATCAGAAAACAAGAGGCGGGCGGCTCCTTTAATGTCACCATCAGAGATTTTAGTTTCAACTTTTTTGAATAAATTATTACTAAGACGTTTATAACTATCGCCAGCAGGGCAAAGTGAAACATCGCGGCAACAATTTTGTTTGATTATTTTTGTAAGCGATTTAGAATGTGTACTTTCATCAGGTTTGATGTGGAGCACTTTAAAGGTAAAAGTTAAAATATTTTCCCAACTGTGAATGGAATTGGTTGAAATAATTAATTTGATAGTCTCACTAAGAAATTTAGCTACCGACACACGCGCTCCACGCGGTACGCGTTTTAAAACAGGGCAAGTGTTTTTAAATTAGTTAGGGTCTTCCAAAATGGTATATTTGAGTTAGGAGCCTGGAGATCCGGGATGGGTTCGACGTTGGGCTGAGATGACGTAGGTCTAGGTGTTGGTTGACTAGCTGATTTTCTATGTTTTTTAGTTATATGAATATTCAGACCTCTAGATCCTTTAAAAAACTTGGGCTCTGTACATTCGGGACAACGGATGATTTCTGAAGATGCAGTGGATGGAGCGGAGTTAGGAAGGATAGAAATAGGCATCAGCAAACTAGTCTTAAAAAGAAAAATAAACTATTTAAAATTAAAATACATAAAAAACTACACAATACTTATAACTAAAGGCTTAAAAGGACAAATAATGTATAAAAACAAAAAATAAAGATTCCCCGTCGCGGGCCCAGGCTAAGAGAACGGAGAATAGGGCCTGGGCCGCCCGCTGTGTGCTGCGCTGCTGCTGCAAGGGTTCTTTGAGGTAAGAGAACCGCTTGTGAAGTTCTGTTGATTCCAAGGAAGGTTGTATAACTTCGGAACACGTGCAAACTATATATATCACAAGCACGCCCCTTGAATGCTAAATGCACTTTATAAACACGATATCCAGATATAATATTACTCAGTAAGTATTATTATTTGTTGTTATTTTCTTGTCTGACGTCTGTCATCTCAAGCGGGGCGCGTTGCTTCCTCGTTTGCAACGATTATTTCTGCATGTATCTGCAATTATGATTAATAACTATGCTCGTCGTACTTTTTACTAATATGCGCGCACTTTCTATTATAAAATGATAGGAGAAAAATACATAAAATGATAATTTTCTGGGATCGTTTTCAAGAGTTGACGTTGTCACAAAGTTCACAAATTATGCGAGAAGTTAGTGACGGCAACTCAAGCGACATCATCGCATCAACGCGACAGACACTTCGCCGGTTGCAAACTCAGCTTTAGCGGAGCTGAAGATTCGGTAGAAGACGCGTTAGAAGTTTTCCTGGACGGCATACAAACATACAAAGACTGTGCAAACATTTCTGATGAAAATGCACTACGCGGATTGTCATTTTTGTTCACCGGACTCGCTGCAACATGGTGGAATGGCGTACGTAAAAATGTCAAATCATGGGACGAAGCCATTACCGACTTGCAACACGCTTTCGGCAAACGAAAAGCCCCTTTCCTCATACTTCGAGAGATATTTCGCGAAGAACAAGGCGATGAGAAAACAGAGATTTTCATTTGCAAAATTCGTGCATTGATAGCTCAGCTGCCATATTCGCTCGAAGAACAATTTCAAATTGACATGGTCTATGGTTTATTAAACCGTCGGATACGGAAACGAGTACCCCGCGATGACATAAAGTCGTTCAACGATCTATTACGAAAAACTCGATCGGCCGAAGACTCACTAGCCGAAGTGAACGAGAAGAACGGAACGACCTCCGTGAACGCATCGAACGTCAACGCTGTCAATGTCCGAACTGTCAATCGAAATATTGGAAATAACGACCGGCTTTCTGAAAATAAAACAACGTTTGCTGATAATAAACAATTTAAACCGAAATCCAGTGCGCGACAAAACACTACCAGTGAAAATAAAGTGCAGAACAATACGAACCTTGACGCGAAATCCAAACAAAGTCGTTTTTGCAATACGATAAGAAATCTGAATTCAAGGTTTATTATTTTTTACTTTTTAGTTTCTCCGTGTTTTGTAACGCGCTTATTTTTGAAGGCGGTTTTATTTTTTGTTAAAAAGTTTATTTATTTGTTGATTTTTAGTGGTTCCTATTGATATTATATGTATCAGTCCGAATATATGCACACTAGTGAAAGAATTATCCTTTAACTCCTAACCATTGAGGAGTTGACCTTCCATCATCAGCTCAGCCACATAAAATTATAACCATCAGGCGTAAATACTGGTGTACCTTTGAAAACTACACTAAGAACATTACATGTGCCTATAACATTTGAAGAGTTCCCTCGATTTCTCTAGGATCCCATCATCAGACCCCGACTTGGTGCCAATGGGACCATCTCGGGGTTATACCCGTACGATCAAAAAAAAAATTTTGAAAATCGGTCCACAATTCTCGGAGATATCGAGTAACATACATACAAAAAAATAAAAAAAAAACATTCAGTCGAATTGAGAATCTCCTCCTTTTTTGAAGTCGGTTAAAAATCAAGGAAAAAGTTAAATTTGTTGTTATTATTCCTTTTTTGTTACCAAGATTTATTTCTTGAATTGAGATTTTAGTAAGTTTTTATATTAATATTTTAGTAAGGATTAAATTACATTTATTTTAAATTAAGGACTCCTGATTACGTCTCATGCGTGACACAACGTCTCAACTTAAAATGTGTGTATATTCAACCTAATGCCTAATTTCAATATAAAATGTTATGTCTTTCCCATCACGGAACAATGGTATTCCGGACCTTTGGGAGGCGTGCGCGGGGCCGAAGCCAACACGTAGAGGCCCTTTCGACACTTTAATGAAATGTAAGGGGTACACCGAACGGATGTTGCCCTTGCCCGTATCATGGGACACACGCAGCGGCAACACCCGCCAGGGTGTAAGGACTATTTGAGAGTTAATGGAATCTAAAATGAACTGGTCTATTTTGATGAAAGTGATGGACTAAATACTGGGCTATGGATAATAAAACGGTATCCAAAATGTTATTATTATTGTCCATAAAACAGAAAACCGCATTAAGTAAGGAATATAACTTAGACACATTAACCTTCATCTATGTCACGTTTTCATCTAAAAGGTACCACATTGCAATATTTTTGTAAATTGCATTATTTATTTATTGTATGGTGAATGTAGTTCAAACCGTATTTTACCCCAGATATTTATATGTACATTATATTTAATTATCTTCATGTTTATACGAGTATTCAGTTGTAATGTGATTTCATGTGTTTAGTTCTACGTGCAGAGTCAGTTTGAACTAAGTTGACAGCGATTTTGATAGCTCACGCACACATTGTTCATATTTTGTTACCAACATTAAGTAATAGTCGACTTTCGTAAAATATATATACAGGATAATTGTTATAATTAAGAAAATATAGATATGTAGTAGAGAACCTTAATGACGAAATAAAACTTTTAAAAAATCAGTTATAGGATCAGGAAATCATCAGGAATACAAACAAATGATTTAACTTTTTACTGAATTTTTGTACAAACTTTTTGAGAACTGCTGAGGTAATATTGAAATTTTGTAAAATGAGCTATGTATGTAAATTAAATAATATTTTATTGTTGAAAAGAATAACATCCTTATATAAAAGTTACTAAACTGATTAGTTAAAATAATGTTCTGTCCCTTTCTATCATGTTGACTTATATATTTGTGAAAAAGGGACAAAACACTTTTTAGCTAATCAGTACAGTAGGTAACTTTTTTATGAATAAGGAGGTTACTCTTTATCAATCTTCTGTATGTGATATGTGTTCAGTGTTACTCGTATTAGCAATTTGGAAAGTGGCAGCTGTTTGAAATGTATGGGGTCCAATCCAATACATTCCATGACTTTTCTCTTTCCGAAAAAAACGACATAATATAATATGCAATTTTTTTTCACCTTCAGTGGAATGAGGATCGACAAGTTCATATTAGGTTTTACATATTATATAGTAGTAAGCCTACTTGTGTATTTGTGTTTTTTACAAATCCATTTGTTCCCATATTAATCATACGAATGTTAATCTAGAAATAAGTTATTTTTAACTGTTTTTTTATACATACCAATTATTTTGAAAATGGTTATGTATTTTACTTTTTCAATCATATTGTAATTAAGTAAAAGAAATAACCAAGAAATTATATTTAACATAGCCGAAATAGTCCGCCGATTCATCTTTCTGAACTGAACAACTACTGAATATTTTGGCCATCTCTAAAATAGATTTTAATAAACATGAAATATGCATACCGAATTAGACATGTAAGGTACAGCGGGGCCATTGCGACTGAGAGACAATTTTTTTCCATGGTTTAAACTATTAATTTGAGCTCTGCCGCTGAACTGAAAGCCCGAGACATATTTATGTGCACGGGGCCGATTTTTGAGTCTCACGGCGTTCGAATTCAGAAAATTGTCACTGAAAATAATAGGCAATTCACCGTTTTCAACCGGTATTTTAGTGACAGTGAGACTCAAAAATCGGCTCCCAGTTCTCGAAAAGTTTGTACAAAAATTAAGGAAAAAGAAATTATTATTCCTCTTTTGTTACCAAGATTAATTTCTTGAATTGAGATTTTACTAAGTTTTATTTGGTCATTAAGGTTCTCTAGTATCTATATTTTCTTAATTATAACAATTATCCTGTATATATCTTACGAAAGTCGACTTATGTCACTAAATGTTGGTAACAAAATAGGATCAATTAAAATTTTCTGACGTGGTTTCTCTTTTTAATGATGCAAATAATGCAAAACATGAAAAAAGAATCGAGTAGTTGGAAATAAATGGAGGCAAATAATGCTTAGCCTTATTTCATAGTATATACCGTGTTTATACATAGTGTATACTATGTTTTATTGTACTTAATTAATTTATTGAATTTAATTTAAAATTACTGTATTAACTTATGGCCCTTAGCCTGAAATAAACGTATATTATTTATTTATTTATTTAAAATTGCCCTCCAGTCGACATTGTCCTGCTGTACCTTACAATAAACTACTTATTGTACAAAAGACAACTAAGCATGGCACAGCATAAGCAGTTCGATTACAAATGCGAACTTAAGAACCACTACTCTCAATATGACTACTAGTCAGCACATTTAGAAGCGTATTTTGGTATAAAAAAAAACCGGCCAAGTGCGAGTCGGGCTCGCGCACAAAGGGTTCCGTAGCAGCAAATATAATAAACCAATAACTTAACCAAAATTACAGTTAAATCAACCTATCTCAAAAACTATAAGAGATACTTTGATCAAACCAAAAATCGTTGAAAGAGTTAATTAGCATGCATCACCTCTATTTTTTTTAGAATTTTATACCCCGTAGTTATAAAAATAGAGGGGGGGGACATACTTTTTACGACTTTGAGAGCTGATATCTCAAAAACCGTTCACTTTAAGAAAAATGTTTTTAGAAAACTTTATATCATTTTAAAAGACCTTTCCATTGATACCCCACACGGGTATGTACATCGAAAAAAAATTTTCATCCCTCAGTTACATGTATGGGGGGCCCCACCCCAATTCTTTTTTTACTATTTAGTGTCATAATTTTGTAGCGGTTCATACAACACATATTCCCATCAAATTTCATCACTGTAGTACTTATAGTTTCCGAGTAAATCGGCTGTGACAGACGGACAGACGGACAGACGGACAGACGGACAGACGGACATGACGAAACTATAAGGGTTCCGTTTTTGCCATTTTGGCTACGGAACCCTAAAAAGTACTTTGTTCGATATTGAATTCAACGCAATATCTTGTACTATTGTCTAACTATATTATATATGAAAAGCACTTGAAAAAATCTGGAAACGGTAAATCCTACCTTATTTTAGTACAAAATGTATGCGTTTAATTTTGGTATTTTTTTACATTTTCCTTCATATTTCTGTTTTTCTCCACTACAAAAAAAAAAAAAAAAAAATAGTTTTGATATATACAATTTGAGCTCTTTCTAACGATACCCCACTTGACCTAGTAACTTGACATTTACAGTTTGCCCCCTTTCATTTTGGCCATTTTCTATAATGAATATTTATTAATTTAAGAAAATAATACCTTCATACAATGTTCATAACGATTCCAAATTTCATATCGATAGCATAAGTAGTTCTCGAGATATTTAGTAATGTGACAGACGGACAGATAGACAGACAGGCAGACGGACAGAGCGCCGCCATAAACATTTATATTTACATGGGTAGGAACTAATTTGATGTTTTGCTTTTAGAAACAGTAAGCTTAAGTTTAATTATGATTTAGAATAGATTCCTAAACTTGAATTTGATAATATGGTAGGAAGATAAGAACCTATCTAATGTTACTCTCCTAATGAAAGCGCATCATACTCCATTCAGCCTGCGAAGGGTTCCTTTTGTACCTTTTTGGTACGGAACCCTAAAAACGAACATAAAATTTAAAAAAGGTGAATATCAGGCAATCATTGAATTATCTTCTAATTAGGTAAATAATATTATATGATGCGAAGTTCACGCCCCGGACCCATTAAAACCGAAAACACATACACCGGAAACGGACACATCACCCTGAAAAAAAGGTTCACAACTTTCACAAGCTTGAATTAAGTGCATTATATTTTATCTTTTAGATTACAATTATGTCATGTCAGTTTCAGACACATCCAGACTTCTTAACTAATTCAGGCTTGTAAAGAATAACGCTAATTAATACTGTGTATAAAATATGTCTGTGAAATCTTACTTGAATAGTTTTCAGTCAGTCTTTGGTTCAACAATCACGTGTAAAATCACTAATAGTAAGTTTGTCGGTTAGCACACGAAATTATATTCAGAGCACTTCACTGAACTAAATCTATATAGAAAATAATTTTCAGTATCTCCAAGAAATTGGAGCATTGATCACAGTGGTTGGTTAACGAGTTGTTATAAAAATTTTGTTTTGATTTCACAGCCGCATTCCATGACGAAATGAGGCGTAATCGGTAGCATCAGTTTGTAACCGAGCAATTTTTTTTGGTAGAGATGAAAAGCTTCGCGACGTGTGTCCTCCGACTCCGCTGAGGTTCTCAGCATGACTGCGGGCTCCCGCGTCGCCGCCCCTCGGCCCAGGCGACTTACTGTTTCTAAGAAAATATTTTGTAAACGAAGCGGGCCCGGCAACCCTGCACGCGGTGAGGAGGGCGGTACGACGTAAACTTTTTCATCCAATAACGCCCGCTCTGCTGTTGTAAGCGGTAAGTTATACCCGCCTCGCTCTGTCCATAGTTATACTGCGTGCGCGAAAGAGTTAGAAGATCTACGTTGAGCTTATAACGATAGTGTTGAGAAGAAATTTTCTTTGTGTTTGTGTCGTAATGTGTTTGCTTTATCAGATTTACGTTGAAAGCTCCCCGTTAGATTTCGAGGGCGCCATGTCGAGCATTCTTTCTAGCGGAGCGCCGAAGGCTCTGGCGGGACAAAGATAGAAGACGCCGGGAAATGCTCTGTCTAATGTATTTTCCTGTGGGAAGGAAAACACATGTTGTCGCTTTTAATTTAATCGCGTCACGCTGCGAGCGCGTGTCGCGCTTAGAGGTGGGTAGTTTTTCTCCGTGCGCCATTTTCCTACTAAATTATAGGTATTATTTTGCTACATAATAAATAACACCCGTGCTATGGAGAGTTTATTATTACTTGCCATGATTTAGTAGATAAATTATCGGAAAAATAAACTCTTAGGATCTAAAGTTACGTAATAATTTTACGTATTTATTGATTTAATACCAAGTCTTGCGGGCTTACAGGAATTACAGGCCCCGTAGCCGAATGGCATTTCTCCAACGCCAAACGAAAACGAAACGTAGTCCGGCTTTGTCGCGCCAATACACAAGAGCGATAGGGATAGATATCTACTAGCGTTTCGTTTCGTGAGCGTTTCGTGAGCGTTTGTGCCATTCGGCTACGCACCCAGGTGATCCTAAAACGCTCATCAAACAAGAGAGTTTATGTTTAACCGCCGCCCAAATCTCAAGGAAGGTGGTTCTCAATTCATCTGTATTTTTTATTTACATATTTTTTCCACGATATCTCCGTCGTTACTGGACCGATTTTGAAATATTGTTTTTGATTGTATGTATATACAGATTGGTCCCATTTTTATCAGAACCCGGTTCTGATGATGGGATCCTGGAGAAAACGAGGGAACTCCTCAAATCTTAAAGCTATATGTATATATAGTGATTTTATATAAGAACAGCATGCATTTAAGTTCAGAACAGTGCCATTTGGTGGATCAGAACGGAACTCCTCAAATCTGAACGGCACACTTATAGTGACTTTGGTATTTTTATAAGAACAGCATGCATTTACGTTTAAAACAATGACATTTATTTGTTAGGAGATTTGTTCTCTTTGTTATGTTTGTAAAGTATATTGAGTTTTCAGATCAAATTTTGTCAAGCTGGATTTCTTATAATCCGATATCGGGATTCATGAGGAATTGAGAAAACTCCTCAAACCTTAACGGTATACGGATTGTGTTTCCATCAAATAATTGAAGATTTACATTAAAAGCAGTTTTAAAAAATACCTACACATTTCTACCAGAACCAGTCTTTCACCAGAACGCCAAAAGCGGCGGTTTGTTTTCTTACTTTGTACGTATATCAAACCAGATATAATATTTTTCCCCTCACTAGCTCGGAAACACGTGTTTTGTCCTTTAATACCAGCGGGTAAAAACGCATTTTATCCACTAGTGGGTAAAATAATTTGACCTTGAATAAAGCCAAATTAACTGGTTTAAAATTGATAAAAGTAGGTGAATCTAGTAATAAAGATGATTTACCACCTGTGGAACTACTGGAAGCATTGATAAACTCATTTTTTGCATTGTAGTTTCCTCGCTATAGTGAGGGGAAAAGTTTTGTGTTACACTCATGCATTTTACTTCTCGTGTGTTAAAAAACTCGCAAGTTCAGGATTCTATTTTCGAACCACTCGCTTCGCTCGTGAACTATAGAATCCTTTCACTTGCTCGTTTTTCAATTCCATACTTGGCGTTAAAATACAACTTTGCCCCCTTGTATAGCAAATAACTAATCCTCAGTACAGTTGAGACAAGAGAAATTAGTAGATTTAAATTAAGGTACAGCGCGGCAAATCTCGACTTTATGTAGATAACTGGCCCATTTTTTTTGTTTTACAATGTTTGCATGTATATGGTAGGCATGTAGAACTCAACACCATGGTGTGTTCAGTGGATACATGTAGAACTGCAACTTACCAATTGAGCTGACTTAATACACGTCTTGGGGTGCCTCCCGCCGGAACGGAACGTAAAATTTTTTTTAATATATTCAGAATCGTTAGCAGACGTTTCTGCTTAATAAAAATTAATTAAGTAGCCAGAGTATTACAAGCATAATTATACAATAAATATACAGTACCAGTAACTATAGTAACTGCTCCACCCTGGATATTTTTTAAGTTTTAATATTCTAAAATGACTTACCAGGCACATAAAATATTCTTGATATCCTAAACTTCAGGCGCTAAAAACAAAAATTGTTTTGAAAAGCAATATAATAATAGTACATTACGATACAAGTGCGTAAAAAAGGAAGTTAGAAACGAGTGGCGATAAATTAAAACACGACCGAAGGGATTTGGGAATTTCCTTTTCGCACGTGTATCGTACGACGTTTTTCAGTACAGATGAGCCTCCAAAGTTTTGACCTGGCATATAATGAACCACTTCGCGCACTAGTGCGTAAAAAAAACACCATCTTTACTGAAAAATAAATTTCAATATTGCGCTGTCAAACTTCAAAAAAAATTGTTACCATTATCTGTCCATTTGACGAAATTTTAAAACTACAACTCTCTTATTGCAAAACTAATTTTGTAAACAATTGATCTATGTACATAAAATGTCATGTATATACCGACAAGCGGGCTGAATAGAGATGGTTAGGGTAAATAGAGGCAACAGTTTACCACAGACACTTTTTAACAACTTACTGAAACGAATTGTCTTTCAAAATCTACTGTTATTTCCAATTCTGTCACAATAAATCACATTTTCAGTTCTGTCTTTATTCACCTCGCATATTCTCCTATTCGCCCCGGTTCAAGGTATTTAGTTTTTTTCTTTTTAGGTAAGTAGTTTTGTCATGTCAGATGTTATTAGTAAGTACATATGATATTATTTATCTCTAAAATAGAGTAAACCGCCTAGAACTCATGATTACAATAATATGTTAAGTAAGTAAAAGACTGAAGTCGTAATAACATTATTTGCATTACAATAGGGTTTTAAACAGTATCCCACGGCCAATTAACATTCTGAGCGCAACATGGCTAAATATGGCGCTCTTAAAATAATTGACGCACAGTTAATTTGACATTCCGATCCTAGTTTGTAATTATTTAGTAAAAAGTGGCATTCCACGTGGTAATGCGCGAGGGCACGCCCCCGCGCCTCCTCCATTGGCCGCCTGCGAGCTGCGCCCGCGCCACGCCGCTCCGCGAAGCGCGAGGCACTAGGCGCGGCCCACTCGCGCGCAAACCACATTTTTATTTTATTTTATCGTCCGCACGAACAGGCTCGTGATTAATTTAATATATTTTCACCGAGCCTTTATTTCGCTCACGCAATAAGTTTTTTAACCATCTCTGATTAGTGGTGGCCATGAATCCATTTTTTGAAACAGATTATGTTTATTGATTTGTTTACGATTAAACCGCGTGGATTTACTTGAAGTCATTGAGTTATTCATGAGTTATTGAAAAATAATTGTTTAGCTAACTTTGCAACGACTGAAAAAGGGCAAGGGACCTTCAAAACTACTATCTAGGATATTAACGTAATGCATAGGTCACTATTTTATCAAACTCTTTTAGGGTGTCTGACAGAACATTACTACTTATTGCTCTACAGTTGGGACATTTTGAAAATCTAATTACAAGTTCAATATGTCAACCTAGTGCCAATAGTGCCTACCTAATACGTGCTATAAAATAACGGTTACCATTTTTAAAACATTTGTACTAACAAAAGCTCCCTCAGTTTTATGAGTTGGGGTAGGTATTTCATTAAAATAAATAACGTTATTATTTATTTGGGTGTGTTTTAGGAGTGATGCTACAAATGATCGTATACAATGCCTCCGCGGGGCATCTCTGTGTAACGTGCGGCCCACCAGATGGCGCTCTGGTTCAAAGCAATATTAAATTAAAAAATGCTCTACTTACCCTCCAAACCAAATATACGATGCATTCTAATGTGAACTTTATTTTATGCTCGGCAGGGTTGTTTTTGTTGGTTGTTTCCGTGAACTAAACTTCCGATTTACCTATTTAATTGTTATTTGTCTAATTTGGCTTAATTATTTATTTGTCTCGTACACATTTTTTATACATAGGTACATATATAGTTAAAACTGAGGCTAAGTGCGGAAACCGGAGCCCATAACCATAACCATAACCATATAGTTAAAACTTAAAAACATTTTATTTGGCCTTCGGTTTGTTGTGGATTTTCATGGACCTAATTTTATTTTAGTACTTAACAGCACAGACGATCACAATCATCAAAAGTCACCAAAGTAAACTATTTAGAAAATATTAGGTATATTTAAGATAAACTATTTTGCCCAAAAACAATGATGACGTATCCAGCTATCTACTTAAAATAAATTTTCACCTAACGCACATGTAGAATTGGTTGCTTAACAGTTAAAATTTGTAGTAAAGTTAGAACCTTGGTTACCTTGGTGCTACCAAAGACATATGTAACTCCGTATAGACGGATAAAGTCTAAGAAAAAAACCTACCTCAAAGCCCTAGAGAAAAAGGTACGGTGGCCTAGATGGCGTTACACCTTTGGGGAACAGGGATGGCGCTAATATTAATATTTGACATTATAACACATATCAAGCTAACAATATGGGCCAAATTGTCAAAACTGTGTTTCAAAAGTTTAAAGCTTGTGTCGAGAGATGGCAGTCTATGCACTGTGATTACACATTTTACTTTGACACTCGAACCGGTCAAATGTGACAAAAAATAACGTGCCAAATAATGTGCCAAATTTTCATGGCCTTCCGTTATTCTGATTGTATCTGTTATTTAGAGAAAAATGAACCTTATCAGAAACCCTTTCAATCTGCATCATAAAATACAACACGTTATTTTTTGTCACATTTGACCGGTTCGAGTCCCGACTGAGGCAAGCGATTTTTCATAAATCCTTAAGTGCAGAATTTATTGTTTTTAAAAACAAAGGAAAGTCTCCCTTACACAAAATGTGCTATTTACAATATTTAAGGTAGTTGCCATCCATGTGGCATTCGATTTTTGCACCCTGTATATACAACGTGTTTCCGGTATCACTCAAAACCTCAGACACCCCAACTGATTTTTATTTTTTTAAACTCATCTTGAGTATTCATCTTTTAAATTGATGGTTACTTTTTTAAAATTGAATTTTTATTTTCTGTACAGCTCTACTTGACTTTTAGCTCTACACTCAATAAAATAATTGCTAACTGGCATCATAAACCCATAAAACTATTTATTTGTGTACGTTACTGCAACGAAATAAGGTTTACCAATAGACAGCTAAGATGTCACTCTAAAACACTTTAAAGCTTTGTCACAGTTAGAGATGGGTAGTGAGTAAATACTCAAGAGTAAATATCGAGTAAATACTCAGTATTTACTCAAAATACCCGTATTTACTCGTTTTTAGGGTTCCGTAGTCAACTAGGAACCCTTATAGTTTCGCCATGTCTGTCTGTCCGTCCGTCCGTCCGTCCGTCCGTCCGTCCGTCCGTCCGCGGATAATCTCAGTAACGGTAAGCACTAGAAAGCTGAAATTTGGTACCAATATGTATATCAATCACGCCAACAAAGTGCAAAAATAAAAAATGGAAAAAGATGTTTTATTAGGGTACCCCCCCTACATGTAAAGTGGGGGCTGATATTTTTTTTCATTTCAACCCCAACGTGTGATATATTGTTAGATAGGTATTTAAAAATGAATAAGGGTTTACTAAGATCGTTTTTTAATAATATTAATATTTTCGGAAATAATCGCTCCTAAAGGAAAAAAAAGTGCGTCCCCCCCCCTCTAACTTTTGAACCATATGTTTAAAAAATATGAAAAAAATCGCAAAAGTAGAACTTTATAAAGACTTTCTAGGAAAATTGTTTTGAACTTGATAGGTTCCGTAGTTTTTGAGAAAAATACGGAAAACTACGGAACCCTACACTGAGCGTGGCCCGACACGCTCTTGGCCGGTTTTACTCAAATTGGTGGGTATAAACTATTTCGCGTGCTGAAATGGAAATACAAATTAGAAATATTGGTGTATTTTGTTATCGACTACTAAGTTAAGTAATCAAATTTATATTAATTTTATTTTAAAGACGTGCTCTTCATACATGTAACTATTTTTCACAAAAATAAAATTCAGAAATTACCAGTGTGTTATACATCATCTGATAGGTCTTTAAAAATTAATTGAATGTTTCTAAAAAAGTTTTTTAATAATATGAACAGTTTTGGAATAAAACGATAATTAAGGCCGAAATAATGTTTATACCTTTATAACTTTCGAATTCGTTGTTGGAAAAATATATAGAAACCGTCAAATTATTGGCCATATAATACAAAACACAAAACTAGTACTTTAAACGTCACCAGCTGAGCCATTTTTGAGTTTTCTTTAGAAAACCCTTAATAAAAGGTCGTAAGTGCCACATTAACAATCACTTCCGAACGTCATGCCGTTATCTAGAACATCAATTTCATTGAAGTCTCATACTTTTACTGCAAATGCCTGCTTTCTTAAAACAAAACTGCTAACTAAACATTATCACTATTTTTTTCTCACAATGATTACCTTTTTTTCGACAAACTAAGACTCCCATAAGCTTCTAATAATATAAATCTCATTTAAACATGTCCACACAGTTAAAATAAACACGACTAAGTACTTAAATCTCATTTTTTAAATTATTTTTAGGTAACAGTTTATACTCACCCAAATGAGTAAATACGAGTATTTACTCGGTGCTTTGAGTAAATTACGGGTAAATACTCAGTATTTACTCACCCCTACCCATCTCTAGTCACAGTAAACTTCAAATTGGACAGGTAATCTCAGTAAGAAAATTTAAACCCAATCTTGTACTATTATATATTCTGTGACCTAATATTAAAAATGACAAGGTTGTAATTAGGTACGAGTTCAATTTGTTATGACTTATGATAAACATTAAAGATTAAACTGACAAACAACGTCAAACTCGTAGCGGAAAAAATAATCGTCCAAGTAACCAGCCAGTGTTATACCCCCAAATACTGAAAAAGGTAAACAACCTCTAGCAATGCGATATACACAATGTTGTATTACGAATACAATAGAATAGGTACATAAAAAATAACTAATAATACTAATTTAAATAAAAATATTACCCCCATCAAGATATAGCTCAATCGATTCTACTCTCGATTCTGAACAAACGGTTTTCAGGTTTTTAGTGTTAAGTGAAACACGGTGTATATAGACCCAAAAATATTTTCGTAATATCGATATTTTGGTTTATTTTAACATTTTACTATTCTTTGTCAACGTAATTTTGGGCCAGCCTGTAGTTACTCTTTTATTTTCCCTATTATTATTTCAATCGAAAACGCAAAATCTGACATTTTGGATTTATCAGAGTTTTATTATAAATTAAACGCCTCGGCATCAAAACAGATTCAGAACTGAATCGACAAATCTTGGTGGTTTTTATCTCACTCTTCTCAATATCGACAGCATTTTCACTCCTAAAATAAAAATAAAAATTTTGGACCAAATATCAGGATGTCAGAATCTATATACTCTTCGTTCTATTTTTGTTTAATTTTTATATGTAGGCTAGCTTCTGAGTTCGAATAGCGATACAAAACAGCATTTATTTATATGTGTATGTGTGAAGCCTACTTATATGTTCCTGAGTCACGGTTGTTTCCTATGTGTGCATGCACATGCAGTATACATATGTATATCGCCTGCTGCCCAGTATTCGTAGTACAATACAAGCTATTTATGCTTAGTTAAGGACTAGGTCCAATTGTGTTAGAGGGCTCCCAATATTTATTTATTCTTTATTTTACTTCGTCATCGGTAGCTACTTCAGCATTTCAAGCGTATCATCCGTACCATCGCGTCATCGCGAGACGGTATAATCGTCCCTGCAGCGCGGTGATTAAGCACTCTGATTCTGCATGCTGATGAGGTTTTCTGCAAATTAACACCCGATTTAAGTGACCAGTATATTTAACCGTGTGACGTTTGGTATGTTAATGTAAGGTCTTAAAATAAATAAGTAAAAACTTTGGTTGAAGGAGTGAATTTAAAGATGATGATCACACGCTTCAGAAAAAAATATGGTCGGGATAGTAATTATTTATCCATTTTTTTATACCCAAATAACTATTACTATCATATAACACGGGAAAGGTATTTCTTAATGTTTTCCTCTTTTTGTTAGTAAACAGTTAGATGATGAAGTGGCCAAAAGGCGTTGACTGCTGGGCGCAGCGAAGCATGTACTACCGCAGCATCACGCTCTGATTTCATCCCGGACTATTGAGCATCGGATCGTGCGAAACAATTATTTGGTTCATTGACTTGGTAAAAGTCAGAGAAATATTTAAATCGCACGATAAAAAAATATTCTGTTCCTCAGTAATAATGTTAAATTTTCACTATTTTGGTACCTATGATTAATAGTTCAGCAGATAAAAGTGAACGCCGGATTTAGACTAGTCTAGTTCTAAATATTTTGGACAAATGTGGTCAATATGATTAATCGATGGTTATCGCGATATTGTAGGTACAATATGAATTCTGCGCAGCCGAATTTTAACATTTTATTGCCGAGTCGGTAGCGATAGCGAGCTAGCGAGTTTTTACGCAAAGGCACACTGATAGGTACCTATCATAAATCAGTTTTGACTTTAATTACTTACTATTAATGATGGGCTAATAAAGAAAAATACAAAAAATGTTTCTGATATGTACTTACAAGTCTTTATCTTTCTACGATATTTATTTTAAGCTAGCTTCTGCCTGCGACTGATGATTTACATTTTTATCAGAATAGCCCTTTCGATGCTCGTGAAACGTTACGATTAGTCGTTACTTAATATCGAATTTAGCTCAGGTTGTAGGTACTAGGTCCGTAGGCAGTTTAACTTAACCAGATGCCGAAACATTAAAGTAGCAACATATGTACCTAATACTCAGTAACTCACATCACATCCTAGCTGAATCGTGTGCAACTGTGTAACACTAACAATAAGTAGGTAGGTACTCTGTTGATATTTACAGTCACTGAAAATCCCAAGTAGTCATACTGAAAACAACGTTCGGCCCCTTTCGAAAAAAAAACCTTGGTACCTGTTCACCTCTGCCCCTTTCTAACAGGTACAATTAATTCGATCCTTAGAAAGAAATCCATCAGAGCAATCCCATGACTATTGATATCGATTCCTATGAGCTCGCCGACACAATCGAATGCGATCGATTTTTTGTTGCGATTAAAATTAGATTCGGAATCGTGGGTAACGTTTCTACTGTATTGTAGAAAGCGGTGAAACGTTACTCATTTCAAGTATCGAACAGTAAAATAGTAACACATCTGTAAGGAAATTAAGGGCCAAGTCGCTATTTTAGGGTTTCGTAACCAACATGGCACTTATAAAGTTCCGCCACATATAATACGCCAGTATGTCCCTCCGAGGATTTGCTGTGTAACCTTCAGAGCTAGAAAACTAAAATTTGTTATGAACCATGCATCTATGCTGCGACCGCAAAATTAAATTAAAGACAGCGAAAGAATCGATATAGTCGGGTAACTTTTCGTAGTTAAATACATAGCTCACTCTTGCCTGGTCTATACGCAAAAGTGCAATAGGTAAAACTGTATTCAATAAATAATAAAAAATAACGACAACACCTATACTATGCTTTATGACCTATGCTTGTTTCAGAACTAAATAAATAGTTTATAAAATACCAGTCGAAAATCAAACAATTTTGATATTTGGGATGAATTAAGAAGCCCTGCAATTAATTTTGCCTTATGACGTATACCGCCGCAAATACGTGTGTCAACTCCCGTGGTCATTCTGGGAACGCGTACTCAAGAAGCCGGTACGTACGTAGCCTGTGCACAAACTATACGAGTGCACGTGGGTACCGGTACAGAGACAGCAGCTCAGTACTACCAGCGTCCGCTGTACATGGTAAGCGATAATAATTTAATGTGCCATTTGCTCCAGACCAAATTGAGCAATTTATACACGTCGCTCGCCGCCGGCGCATGATCCACGGACCGGGCGCGCCCGTGCGTGCGCTTTAATGAACTCTTATTATTCCAATACCAGGTAGTGCGCAAAGCAATTAACATTATTAAACTTAGCTCGCTATTGATTTCCACGCTAACGAACGGCTTATAAATGTCTCTGAATTAATTTCACCATCATCTTACACTTGAAATCAATGATGTGACTACTTCTAATATTGTTTTTTACTCTACTATCTATGTAAATGTGAGTATAGAAGGTATGTACTTGCTTTACTTTAACATACTCGTAAGTATTATCTTGTTATTTGTTATGTTACTGAACTTACTGGCTATGAATAGACTGCCATTGTGGTGGAGAGTAGAGAACAGTTGTGTCGGCGCTCGTCTTTTAAGTATATATGCTATCATTATGTTGTTCTATTATTTAGATATTTTAATCAAAACGATCGATAGAAGTGTGTCTAGTATAAAAGAAGGTTATTAATAATGAGAGATCGAGAGCACGCCGATGGTGCCACATGCTGCAGCAAAAACCAAATGGAAATAGACCAATTCGAAACGGGTTCCGGTGTAAAACGATGACGATTGTACTGTCCTTTTTGCTTCGATCCCAACTGTTTTTAATTAATTGCAGTAGGTAGATGTCCAATATTATTGTAATGAAATCAATGAAGTTATATTATTTTTTTTAATTTTTGTCAAGTGACAGTCAGTGACGTGTTATCACACTTATCACTATTGCGGTAATGTCCTCCTTGATCGAGTAGGTAGGCAGCCTTGGCACATTTTTGACACAAGAAATCGTTCTGAACAATCTGTACTTAAGGCGTATTAGAATCTAACTTAAATATAGTAGTGTCGATTTCTGATTCCCGAACATAAGGACCAAGAACGAAATTCATGATAAAAAATCTGTGAATATCTACATATATATATATTCGAAGTCTAGACTCTGTAGACGTTGCATCGTTCGCGGTTGTGGATTTAAGGTAATGATATGTAAATTCGATTTAGCTTTAGGTATTAAATAAAATACAATAGGGGGAGAGGAGTGTAAGGTGCTGGGACACTGGACACGGTACGATAACTTTTTCCTAAACAGATGAGAAGCAATCTAGAATCACACATCTCAGTCAAGTTAAAAAAGATTAGCATATATAAGTAGAATTATAGATCATAAGTAGTAAACCATTATTCAAATTCCAAATAGATGTCTACAGTATACCTAAGAATATTTCAAGTCGATTTTACATAACACAAGCTAGCTCAGCGTGTGCTTAACTGCTTACTACGCATAATAGCTGTAACAGCCAGTGTGAAGATCTTTTGATAAGTTACATAGGTAAAGCACTAATTATAATAATATATATTAGATGTCGTGGGAACTCTATATACCATATTATTTTATATTGTGGACTATAGAGTTACATTTATAGTTCAGCACACCAATCAAATAGCGCAATGTAATGAAACTCGCATCGCATTGTATAAATGGGCCCTTAGGCTCTACATATAAATGTTGTGAACTTTACAGTCCTACGCCATGTACTAGGAACTCGGAGTACATCCCTCGCCCAAGGGCCTCGAGTACAAAACAAGTAATTGAACTAGTCTGCGACCGCGGCCACGACCACGACCAATCGCGCCGCGTAACCGCCTACAAAAACCGATCAAAGTCGCCGCACCGCCACAAATCCAACGCGGCAAATTGCTTCTATTTTCAAAATAGACCAATCGCTTGAAAAACGATCTTGTACTTTACTGCAGGCTTAAAAAACTGCTACTGTGACTAAACTGCTTCGGGAGGTACCTACAGGCGACGTACCTTACGTTCAATTCACATCGACCGCCTAACTGTTTACATGTTTTTAAGTTACGTTCAGAAACCTATTGAAAAATAGTGTATTTATTATTGAGTATGAAGTGCTTGAATCATATCATGGCAATAGCTGTGTACAATATTGAACAACTTACTTAAATTTTATTTCAAATAAAACTATTCTCTGCGCTCTCGTTCTTCTCAGTGACATTTTAAAGATGTTTCTTTTTAGGGATTGCGATTTTACGACGAGACTAGTCTGAACTAACGTATATTGTCCAAACGACTAGGAACGACTAGTTTTCGGTTTTTGTAAATTTTCTTGACGGGTCTCTGATGTCAAATTCAGTAAAATAAGCTAAACACTTTTAACTCACTGGTTCCATTCCCATTGCTCTTTAAACTTGAATGTCTACATCAACTATAGTGCTGCCGTGATATTACCACCTGACCAACGATCCGACTTCGAATTGTATATATGTGGTCCTACTGCGGAAAACGTAAATTGAAATTTTATTATCCGCCACAACCGCGGGGCCTCTGCAATAAAAGTGTTATTGTTTTAAGTAACTATTACAACGTGCACATAAAACGACTAATTACTTAAATGGAAATAGATTCCCTACCTACTGATAATAATAGGTATATAAAAAACCGCATACCATACATTTAACGAACTGTAAAATTATAATTAGATGGCTAAACCTACTGGATTGTGCGTAACGCCGGTTGTTCCACGACGTTCAATGTCTTCTTGTTAGTATGTTATTGAACCTTTTAATGTGTATGATGAATAATTTTGCGAAATACTCATAATTTTGTATTAACAAAGGGCGCAATCAGAATCAAAGGTGATCAGCAAAATGTGCTTACACAACGGAGAAGTGGCCCTGAAGGGGCTTATCAAGATCTCGTCAATCAGTGCTATTGAGCTGTTCTGGAGGGGTCGCAATATCGCACACATCTTTTGACGAATTAGATGTATATCGGAAGTATTGATTAGAAACTGTACATTTTGGATAATTGCCATAACTCGCCATAACTTTAAGCAAGGCGCAAGAATATTTAACCGTCAGTTAAAACCTACATGTCCCATTTCCCTAAGCACTGCCATCTTTCTGTGCAATACATATGTAATACAGCTTTTTACAGTATGGTTAATTGGTTATGTATTTCATGTAGACATAGGTACAACAATACAATACAAAAGTTAAGGAAATCGTAAATATTTTTTTAGGTTATGTTCTGACAGGAGATATTTTTTCAATACTGAGAATCGAATGAGAAAAACGGGATTTATAATATTGTTTACAGAAATGACGGTTTTATTCAATCTATTTGGACCCATGCATGTGATGGTAATTAAGAAGAAAAATAAGGCAGTTATTGATAAGCGCGGAAACGTTAATATGGAGCTCCGCCCGCGCCCGCCCACTTGCCCCCGGCAGTTGTTAGCAGAACAAACACAAGAAATGTTTGCTATAAAAAATGTTCTTCGGGCCAATTACTACCTTACCTTACATGTGAGGTGATACGGCATTTTAGTTTACCGTTTTGGCCTACAGAAGGGGCCGTAGCATAGCCAAAAAGCAGAAGAACTATTAGGTGCCAGGTGCTTTCCTTGAAACCGCTTATTGATATCAATTCTTGACATCTGGATCATATAATATTATACGCGCATGCGCATGCACGTGTATTAATACCTACATTCGGAGTCAGTGTAAAAAAAAGATCTTGGATATATTTCTGTAGACACTACCAATTAATCAGTATATTAGGAATTTTACAACCACCAGAACATGGAGTGGCAATTTGGCAAATCAAATATTTTAGTTTACAGAGCAGTAGGCTTTGAGAAAGGAGTTTTTAAAAAGTAGTAGCGTTTTTTTAGTTTACAATCGCGTATCGAATACAATAAAGTTTTTTAAACTAACATCCGTCGTTTCGAGAACGGAGTTGCCTCCGTGGTCTCAGAGAAGACTAAGACCAAAACTTTAATGAGTACGTACGTCTTAATAATAACAATCATTAGGTAATTTTAAGGTTTTGCTCCAGGGTATGATATAGGTAGAGATTGAAGCAATTAATCCTGACTTAATGAACTCTCCTATATGAAAAAAAAACACATGGTAGATCTAAAATCTACTGTAAATGCGCGCCCATCGCGAATGTAACGAAAAAGTCGTATCAAAACCGATTTAAAAAGTAAAAAACTTCATAAATCTGAATCCGGCTTTTAGTTTTATAAGTGTTATATTATGTATAAAACAAATAACAATCTTAAAATACTACTTTTAGGAGTCTAACTTTTGTGAGACATGTTTTGAATATTGAAAAACATGGTTCTTCTAAATACTCATGTTATCGCTAAAGTAAACTGAGTCCAGTGATTTTCGATATTTAAATATGCTATTGTAAGCTCATATGAATAACATAAAATAACTATATTTTTGCAAATAATTTTTAAGAAAAAAAAAACGTCGCCTTTCGGGTTCTGGTGAAAGCTACTTGCGAATGTTGGATTATGTAGAAATGTGTAGGTATTTTTTAAAACTGCTTTTAATGGTTTAATATATTTGATGGCAACAAAAATCAATATACGTATACCGTTAAGGTTTGAGGAGTTTCCTCAATTCCTCATGAATCCGATTATAAGAAATCGAAGCTTGACAAAATTTGACTTGAAAACTCAAATATGCTTAACAAATATAACTAAATAAATGTTACTGTTCTGAACTTAAATGCATGCTGTTCTTATAAAAATACCAAAGTCACTATAAGTGTGCCGTTCAGATTTGAGGAGTTCAGTTCTGACCATCATCTGCAGTTCCACTGCACCAAATGTCACTGTTCTGGACGTAAGTGCATGCTGCTCTTATAAAAATACCAAAGTCACTATAAGTGTGCCGTTCAGATTTGAGGAGTTTGGTTCTGACCATCATCAGCAGTTCCACTGCAAGAAATATCACGGTTCTGGGCGTAAGTGCATGCTGTTTTTAAAAGAATACCAAAGTCACTATAAGTGTGCCGTTCAGATTTGAGGAGTTCAGTTCTGGGCATCATCAGCAGTTCCACTGCACCAAAAGTCACTGTTCTGGACGTAAGTGCATGCTGTTCTTATAAGAATACCAAAGTCACTATAAGTGTGCCGTTCAGATTTGAGGAGTTTGGTTCTGACCATCATCAGCAGTTCCACTGCGCCAAATATCACGGTTCTGGGCGTAATTGCATGCTGTTTTTATAAGAATACCAAAGTCACTATAAGTGTGCCGTTCAAATTTGAGGAGTTCGGTTCTGACCATCATCAGCAGTTCCACTGCACCAAATGTCACTGTTCTGGACGTAAGTGCATGCTGCTTTTATAAAAATACCAAAGTCACTATAAGCGTGCCGTTCAGATTTGAGGAGTTCGGTTCTGACCATCATCAGCAGTTCCACTGTACCAAATGTCACTGTTATAGACGTAAGTGCATGCTGTTATTATAAAAATGGCAAAGTAACTATAAGCGTGCCATTCAGATTTGAGGAGTTTGGTTCTGGCCATCATCAGCGGTTCCACTGCACCAAATGTCACTGTTCTGGACGAAAGTGCATGCTGTTCTTATAAAAATACCAAAGTCACTATAAGCGTGCCGTTCAGATTTGAGGAGTTCGGTTCTGACCATCATCAGCAGTTCCACTGCACCAAATGTCGCTGTTCTGGACGTAAGTGCATGCTGTTCTTATAAAAATACCAAAGTCACTATAAGCGTGCCGTTCAGATTTGAAGAGTTCCGTTCTGCCATCATCAGCAGTTCCACTGCACCAATTAAATGTCACTGTTCCGTACCTAAATGCATGCTGTTCCTTTAAAAACACAAAAATCACCATATGTATGCCTTTCAGATTTGAGGAGTTCCCTCGATTTCTCCAGGATCCCATCATCAGAACTGGGTTCTGAGAAAATTGGGACCAATCTGTATGCATATACATTCAATCAAAAAAACATTTTTCAAAATCGGTCTAGTAACGACGGAGATATCGAGGAACAAACATAAAAAAAAAACATACAGACGAATAGAGAACCACCTTCTTTTGAGAGATTTGAGGCGACGGTTAAAAAAATATGTTTTTCCACTACATGTTCTCACTAAGAACACTCGATTAGAAACGAATCTACTAGGCCTTGTACATACGTAAAATACAAAAATCTGTGTGCGTATTGCGTAGCCGAATGAACAAATGCTCACGGTGATATCTATTTCGTAGTTATTATATCTCTATCGCTCTTGCGTATTGAAAACGAATCTACAGAAAATTGTCAACATACGAAAATAATAAAATCACCGTTTTCAACTGCGTAGCCGAACACAAATCCCGTATGCGAGATTCAAAAATCGCCCTCAGAGCCGGAGTTTCGGTGGCGTTTCGCGTCGCAGAAATGCCATTCGGCTACGGGGCCTGACTTAAGTCAGGTCTGTTCAGTCTGATCGTCTATTTGACTGACTCTAGAAGTTCAATTGAAATGTTGAATGTCCGACTGTTTGTCTATGACGCCATGGCCACCGATGCCATATATATGCCAGCTACGTGGGTGTGTAATGATTGGTATAACATTTTTTGGTATAATAACATTTGATATAACCACATTTCGTATATATTTAAAGGATATAATTACTCATTTGACATAATTATCATTTGGTATAACCACAAAATATCTACTTTTATTTTGTATAATCATTATTTCGTATAACACTTATTTATAATAACCGTTATATGGTATAACTATCTGTTGATATACGATTAGGATAATATAACTAGCAAACAGTATAAAACATTTCATGAATTAATTTTATTCTTTTTTGAAGGGATCACAGTTCTAACCTAACCTAACCTACTTTTCTGATAGCAGTACATCCAGCTACGTAGCCTTCTGAAACTTTAAGTACTTAAACAGAATAGAAGTAGCTGAATGAATCGCAGCCGGGTGAAGACGCGTGTATGTAGGCTGGGTGTCATACTAGCCCGCGAATCATTGTTGTAGAAGGCACTTACAGGCCGGGCGCGTTTTTCCCGGCGTTATGGGCGCCCCCGCAGAGCCCGGCGGGGCTCCGGCCGCCCCCACTTAACGCAATTTATTATATGACCCTTAAATAAATAAATAACCGAAGAAAATTCGATGAAATACAACCGCGTCGCGTGCTGCAAATAAGCAGTTTACCACATTTCCGCCTATTATTGAGGATTTAATTCGGGTTGGATTGCTTATACTTATGTCTATCTAACGGTTAAATACTTTGAAAATAAGATCCTGAAGACTCGCCTCTTTGACGAGTGTGCCAACGTTGACCGATCGATGGTGCCGAGAAATGGACGCTCATTAATGAGACTAAACTAAAGAGAGTGTACATAAAATTCGAATGGATCAAAGAGCCATAGAGCGGATCATGCTGGGGATCGATTTTTGAATTTCGAACGCCCGAATTTGCCGTTCGAAAGTCTGTGGAAAACGCCGTAAATGCTATTTTCGAAAAAGGACGGCTAGTAATTTTAAAACTCCATGACAACCCGTACGATTTGACAGTTCGCGCACTTGTAATACAAGGCTTGTACCTTTCGAGAAACGGGCCCCAGACAAATCGTTTTCGATTCTGTTAGTAGAATTACTACTAGTGGAGATATTATTGAACGAATTTCCTGCGGGCCGATTTTTGAGTCTCACGCGTTCGAATTCAGAAAATTGTCACTGAAAATAATAAGCAAGTCACCGTTTTCAACCGGTATTTTAGTGATAAATCCGTATGTGAGATTCAAAAATCGCCCCCCTGGTATCAAACGTGAAAACCGTGTGAAGATATCGAGATCCGTCACCGTACTAAGTTGCAAGACGGCAGTTACGTCATTAGCCAACTAAATTTTTTTTTAATTGTAAACCAATGTAAACACTGCTTATGTCCTATGTCCACCACAGGACAGCCTATGCCATGGAACTCACTGTGTCGCTTTTTAAATAAATGTTTCAAATGTTACGTTAAAATGTTAATTGGACCTATGCTTTTTGTAATATTCTAATATTTTTTATAAGAATACCTATTATTGACGTTTATTCGGGAGAGTTTACGTGCACTTTGTTTTTCTCGTCGCTTCAGACAGGCACTAAAATACTGATTAAACCTTCACAATTTATTATTATTTGCTATTTACTATGCAGCCTTCTCTTAGACTACGGGGACAACCTCATCTTCGAAAGGTCGGAGGTTTAAAGGGAAAAGGAAATTTTAAACTTAATTTTGAGGATTCAAGTCCTTTAGTAGTAAATAAGTAACATATATCATCATCATCTTCCTTGCGTTATTCCAGCATTCGCCACGACTCATGGGAGTCCAGGGTCCGCTTATGACATCTAATCTCAAGATCTAGTTTTACGTAAGCGACTGCGAAACGATCTTCCAACGCAAAGGGTAACTAGGCCTTTTTGGGATTATTCTGATTTCCTCACGATGTTTTCCTTCACCGTAAAGCGACTGCCAAATATCAAACGACATTTCGCACATAAGTTGCGAAAAACTCATTAGTACGAACCGGAGTTCGAAGCCGCGACCTCTGTATTGACTACGCAGGATATGTGGCACTACCTACTTTCCATCTCAGGTCTGAGATTCAGGGCAATCCAGAACAAGATAGCATCCCTCTATCTTGTTATCTACTTAGTTCATGTAGGGTTTAATAACCCGATTTAGTGCAAGTTATCCGACAACATGTGGACGGGACGAAGTGGAGAAGTTTAAGTAGGGACCAACTGACCCCGCCGTATCAAAAAAGTATATTTCCTTGCTCATAAAACACCTGAAGTTCGAGTTACAAACAACTAGTAGTAATTTTTATTTTCTGTGCTGTTTCCGCTGCGTTGCCAGTACACACACCGGGTACAAACATAATTAATATCAACCTATTCCTCTCGTGACGATGATCAAAAAGTCTATGAAGACAGAATTAGTTTCACTGTGGTGACCGTAGGGCTGGCAGCTTCCTCGCCCAAAGAATAAGCCTTGCGATACAACGAGGAAATGCTGCCAGTATCTACGGCACCATGCCTAAAGAAGTTTCTTAGTTTTTAATATTATTTTTTTAGATTAAGGTTTATAATAATAATCTACGTGTCGGATCTATATCCCCACGCACGCCTTATAAATGACCGGGCTCGAAAGACTCGAGACTTTAAAAACGTAGAAACACATAATAATAAAGTCATAAAGTGTACCCCTTACATTTCATTAAAGTGTCGAAAGGGCCTCTACGTGTTGGCTTCGGCCCCGCGCACGCCTCCCAAAGGTCCGGAATACCATTGTTCCGTGATGGGAAAGACAAGTCATAATAATAATTCATTTATTTCGAGCAAGTTACACTCATAATATTTGTTAGTAAAAAAAAAAATAACTGAATTCTAAGGTATGTGTTAGTGCTTAAGCCTAAGAATACTTATAACTATAACTATGTACATTTTCTTTTTTCTGAGTACGGCACATGTAGCCGACTGCAGCGTAGCAAAAAGGGGGAGTCCAACCTGTCCCCTATCATCTTCATGACGATGTTGGGGCTGGCGCGCACCCGGCGCACCAGGGATGCTGCTCTCTTGCGGATGGTGGCATAGAAACAATCGACCCTGGCTTCAGCGAACATCCCTGATGCGCTACAGAAGCGCGGCAGCCCCATCATCACCCGGAACGCGTTGTTATACTGGACGCGGAGAGCTTCGTAGACTCGTTTCGTATATGACAGCCACATATTACATGAGTACAGTGAGGTGCAGTATGCTCTAAATAGTGTTACTTTCACCTCCCTGGTACATCGCGCAAACTTGCGGGCAATCATATTCGCCCGGACCGACAAAGCTCTCCGTTCTCTCTCTATGTCTTTATCGTCTTTGTGGTCTGCCGTCACTATGTGTCCTAAATATTTGAACACGTCCACCCTTTCTAGAACTTCCCCGTTTAGTTTGATGGGTGTTACTTCTGACGTTTTACTTCGGCCGACCTCAAAGACCATATATTTGCTTTTACATACATTGTATTTCAAACCATGAGTTTCAGCGTATGTCTCACATACCTCTAGCAGTCTACGTATGCCCCCCACAGACGCGCTAAGCAGAACCATGTCATCCGCATAGCTAATATTATTTTAGTTTTAGTTTAGTGTATGTTTAGTATTATTGTTTTTATTTTAAAAGTGTTGTTGTTTATAAGTATTAAGAAGTAACATCTGTAGGTATGTCTACATCCAGTGCGGCGTAATAGTTATGAGTTTCCGTAATAAATTTGTAGTTTGTAGTTTGTTAGTATTTGTAGTTTGTTTGTTGTAATATGTTTGTATTCGTTCATTTATTTGGATATTTTGGGTGGTGACATAAAAGGCCAAAAAATATTTGAAAGAACAGTGCCCCATAGTAATATAAAAGTTTATTAATGAACAACTCTAAAATCACAAAATCATGCCTCTTATGTTTGAAAACCATTTCAAAAATGTCGCTAAATAATAAAACTGAATCGTTCTGTTACTTTTAAAGTTTTTACGTAAACAAATGTCAACACTACAACTATTTTGTTAAAATTAACATATACGACTAGTAGGTAGATTAATAAATTACCGCGTTAATAAAGTTAGAAATGCACAAATTACAAATGCATTAAACATGGAAACAGATTAAAAATAAGTAGGCTCTTATTTAAATCTGTTGAGACCGAAATGTAGATGAAGCCGGCTGGCGAGAGAACTAAGTTTTTCTGGTGCGTCCAGGGTAGCTACAACGGAGTACGACCCGATACAATTTAGGGTTTGTTTGGGAGCAGTCCGCGCGCCGCCCAAAATACAACGGAGTGAGAACATAAAAGTACAAACTCCATTATTGTTTAAAAGCCATTGCGCTGAGGGACCAGGAGCACAAGAATTAATGATTAATCCAATACTAAGGTGAACAATAATTTAGGGTTTAAATTAAAAAGAACACTTGCAGATTCCTTTTTTAATTATTTTTTTCTAAATAATTTTGGCGGGAATTTTCCGCCAATGGCACTCGACGTGATTTTCGTGTTATGATATATTATGACTTTAAAAAAGGTTTAACACCTCAAGAGTGTTTTGAACTTTTAGTCTCGACTTTTGGAGAGTCTGCGCCGCCATCCTGAATTTAAAAGAGGACGGGAATTATGGAAAAAAATATTTGCGAACCACATAATTTGTGAACTGGGCGGATAATTGCAAACTATAATAAAACTCTCCCATCTTCCTGTACAGTGAGAACATAGATATGTTGAGTATACATAGAACTGTCGTTTGCAAGACGGGACACTTTGCTAGAAGATCCATATATGTGAAAAATATTGTTTGACAAGCGGCCGAAAGCCACCTGCTCTTGCGCACACTTCCTGACTTGACTATTTCAGCTTGTACATACTGAACTTGATTTTTACTAAAGAAAAATTGTTTCAGTAGAAAAATCATCATCGCTGTTTAGACGGATTTTCTACTGAAACTGATATTATTGTTGATTAATCCAATACTATTACTTAAAAGTTACATATAATTTGGTAAAGTGACATACATATATGAGGTATTGTACCATAACGGATGTAAAATATATAAAGGCTTCATTCATTTTGGGTACCTTTAATTAGCAACGGTACTGTAACATCAACATCGTCCCTTGTAAAGTCTAGTCACCTACGAATTTTACGTCACATTTTTTTGAATGTCAAATGTTATGGCTAAAAACACATTAATTAGTACATACGCAGAGTTAATGTACCACCACTGCATAACTTGGCAGAATAATAGGTATAATATTTTAGGTGTTTTTTTGTTTATTTTGTTTATTAAATGATTTATTTATTTATTGTGTTTATTTACCTACTGTAGAAACGCTGCTTAAAAATGCTCATTTCTTTTAAATGTTATGTATCGAAAGACACCAACTAAAAATTAACACTTGTCGTGAATACTATCTAGAAGTAGAGCTCCACAGAGGTGTTTTTAAAGTATTTGTCTCAATTCATTTGATCAATTTATTATCATCAATTTATTAAGTAGAGCGTTCACTCTGTAAATAATTATTCGATTGGTACTTCAGAAAAATATATCAAAATAGAAAATAATTCAACGTTGTCAACGTCTTTTCCCACAGGTATCGTGTTGAACAATGTGCTTTTCAACGCTCTGCTTTGCCCCAGAGCTAAGAGAATGACGATTATTCCCCAAATGACTGTTATTAGGGAACCACAATAGCGCTGATGAACAAGGGGATTGTACGGACGGCAGTGCTTGATCGACGACGGCGATTTAAAATAAGACAAATAAAATGGCAAATTATTTAAAGAATCTTACCATTTTATAGGATTCGCAAAAATTGTTTGATTAATATCCAAGTAATAATTAGGCAGTACCTATAGATCGGTTAGTTCTTTTATCAGGCTAGGTACTTTTATAATGTTTAACCCTTTCTCATACACAGATAAATTAATAGTGAAACTATATCCGGTATAAATGAAAACATTAGTAAAGGTACATGATGCGCCGATGACAGCAGAACGCAGCGCACACCGCGCGACCCGCAGCCGCGCGATCACCACCCTTGGTGCGCAAAACAATACCACTGCTCGGAAACCCGAAACCAAACGGAAGTGCACGGACCCCCGGGATGCGGCGATTTTCTTGCGCTCGCGCTCTCTACACTTAAAACTTTTAAAAACTAGAACTGCAAAGAGGGCTAATGCGCATTGGAATTTTTGTAATCGGCGCGAGGCATTGAAGTCAACTCGGCGACGCGTATTGTTCAAGCGTATAATTATCCACCGATTCTTTTATTGTTGCGCATAAAATCAAAGAATATGTTATATTCATATACCCCTGACTTTTGACTCGGTGTGTATTGAACGAACTCAATGGAGGACGGTTAATTCTTCTCACGAGGCCGTGCATTGACGAGTGTTGTTAACATAAGGATTTAACATCTTCGATAATCATTTTATATCTCATGCTTTTAACTGCCAAGATAAAATGGTCATAAAATAAAATTCGTAGCTCGTTACATTCAGATGCTCAGTTTATGTAGTTTAAATTAGTTTTTATTATATTTTTTTTACGTAGGTACCTTTTAATTACTAGAAATTATTTAACCCTCAAATGAATGAATTTTTCTTTTAACTAGATATTAATATATGTGATAGACAATGGTTTTATGACTCTGGGAAAAATAATAAAAAAATATTTTAATACCGATTTTAATACTAAATCAGTGTTAGAAGTTAAATAGGCCAAAACTTATTTATATAAATATATAATTATTGGTAAGTTTTATTTGTAAAGTTACATATATTACTATTAGAAACGTACACTATTTGTGGAACCCCCATGATAAAATATTTAAACATAAACTAATTACTAACTCCTAAAAAATCTGCCTAAATAACATACTAAAAATCGCCATCATCCTGTTTTTTCACACTTTTCCGCCATTTTATCTTTATCCTTAAATGATAAATAGTAAATCATAATATTATTTAATTTATTTAATTATTTATTAAATAATAATAAATACTGAATAGTTAATAATTAAGCTTTAAATGCGGTTTTGGATAGCTACATATTGAGCCACAGGCCACCAAATATATGATGCATATATACATCAACATGCATTTAAGGGTTAAACATCTGGTCGCATGGAATAAGTACCTACAAAGGTAGGTACGGTAGGTATAAATCAATGACTCAAGATCTAGTGTGCCCTTCTTGAATAAACATGCATGTAAAAAGTGGTATTTTCAAATATTTTACCTTAATTGTTCCTGTCTTTTCGCAGTAAAATTATAACAGACAGAGAGAATAAAGACAATGTGCTAATAATGCTAATAAAGGAATGGAACGCCATAAAATAAGTAAGGATGTCTTAAATTATGTACTCATAAGTGCATATTTTAGCACGAGCCAATAGGCCAGTAATATTTAAGGGCTCGACAAGTCAAGAGGGCACTCCATATGTTCGTTCCACTAGAATCGTCATTCGAGAACCACATACAATGGTCGATGGCGAACTACTTAGTGACGTGTGCTTGAGAGCTGCTAACTCCTAACTACCATGTGCTTGGGAATCATACGGCGCTTTGTTCGACTTCGGAGCACGCTCACTTACTTTTCAGATGGCACTCGATCACTTTCGGTCGTAGAAATCACAGAACTCTTATCACAGCATTATAAGCCCCACGTGGCCGATTATCATTATGATCATTTATTAAGTTCTCTTTTGGTAATATTATCCGTGATAGAAAGATGTGTCACAGGTATGTAACTGATGGAAAAGTCTTTATTGTAACTGATTAGATACGAGTACATTTTCAGTAGTATAATTATTGTGGTCTGTCCTGCATGATGATATTGAGAAGGTATTTATGTTAGTTAGTTATTAGGTTATTTAAGTACTCTATAGTTGATGTCAAATGCATCAACTAGTACTTATCTTGGTAATTCGCTCGCTCAGCCTTGCCTATTAATAATTATTGTAATTTTTAAATCTAGCAGTAAGCATGCCAATGTACCTGACGTGTAAAATTTTATTTTATCAATAAAGGATTGTATTGTATTGTACCTAAAATTAAAATAGTATACTACTCGTATGTCGTAAGTAACTGTTATAGAAAATAGTTCTTACTCAATCTAGCATTCACAACTACCAAATAACTATAATTACACAAACTTTTCGAATAAAAAAAATGACTTTCTACAAATATAATTTGTTTGATTTGTAAAGCGTGAATGGTTGGTACGTCTGTATTACGGCTGAATCGCTGCGGCGCATTGTTTGGTGCTCGCGGGTGTCCAGGGAACCCCGCCATTTTCCCCGCAGGGTTCTGCTAAGGACCAACCGTGTTCTGCAGTCGCCAAATGTGCCGTTAAATCTGTACCGCGGCGCGGGCGCACTGACATGACTCTCGCCCTTTGAACGGGCGCTGTCATTTGTCGTTAGCGGCAAACAATCGCTTTTGAGCATGCGCTTGTACGCATAAAAAACAAATAGCTTTGGAATTTTACTTTAAATAGTCTATTTATATAGGTTAGAAAAACTGTAGTGGAATAAGTGCAGAATGGATGCAAAATATGTCCCTGTTTTTCAGAATGATGTACATATACTCGTAAGTCGTTGACATGGCTTCACTGAGAACTCGCAATAAAGCTAGGTCGTTTCAGCAACTATTGTACCTATAAACTGCATTCTGCGTTGTGTTTCTTAGGCTTTTCTGCTATTTAACAATTTCTTAATTTATAATTAATTACCTTCCTTCCTTTCTCTCTTTAAGAGACCGCATGAATAATGTGTCACTGTTCAGTTTACCTATTACGATTGTCTCTAACTATATTACATCAGGTAGTAAATTATTTTAGTTTTTGGATATAAAAGCGGCCGCGACAAATGGCCGGGCGCAGCGCCATCAGCGGGGGGCGAACTCTGCCCGACCCAATGCATAAATAAATATCACAAATATCAAACTTTATGTTATTAAAATAATAATATTGTGTGTTAAATTAATTATACGAAAGCTGGGTTTATGAATACCTACATAGAAAAAAGCACTAACCCTAATTCTATGTGATAATATTACGATAAATATTTACATTTTGCTTAAGCCCTGACATAATGCTCAGACATAGTGGCATTATATGGCAGTTTCTTGTTACGGAGATATTGGCGTTTTTGTAAAATCCTTCAAATTTATCATTTTTTTGTTTTATGCAAAATAGTAAAATACTTATACAAAAAGAGGTATATTTTTTACCTTGGTGTCAGTTGTAAGTACATTAATTCTTACTTTATTAGTTTGAGATCAACGTTTAGTAGAAAAGGGCCCTTATGGGAAATCGCAAACAAAAATGACAAAGCTCGACAGATACATTACAACACGACCGAAGGGAGTGTTTTAAATCGACACGAGTTACGAATTTCCTTTTCGCACGTGTATCGTACGACGTTTTTCAGTACAGATGAGCCTCCGAAGTTTCGACCTGGCATATAATGAACCACTTCTCGAACTAGTGCGTAAAAAAACGACCATCTGTACTGAAATAGTACATTACGATACAAGTGCTGTAAAAAAGGAAATTCGAAACGAGTGGCGATAAATTAAAACACGACCGAAGGGAGTGCATATTTTTAAATCGACACGAGTTACGAATTTTCCGTTTTTTCGCACGTGTATCGTACGACAAAATATATATTTTTTTTTAAACAGTACAGATGGCCCTCAAATGCGTACGGAACCCTCGGTGCGCGAGTCCGACTCGCACTTGGCCGGTTTTTTTGTTTTATGCAAAATAGTAAAATACTTATACAAAAAGAGGTATATTTTTACCTTGGTGTCAGTTGTACATTAATTCTTACTTTATTAAAATTGAGTTCAATGTTTAGTAGAAAAGGGCCCAAATCGCAAACAAAAAACACCATCTGTACTGAAAAAGTATTTTTTTGCAATTTTTGCTTTTTTTGTATACTATAACGGTGGCAAACAAGGATACGGCCGTCCTGATGGTAAGCAGTCACTGCAGCCTATAAATGCGTGCAACTCCATGGGACTATTATCTGTCATTATATTAAGCAAGTTTAAGCTACTTACGTAGGTATAATCATAAAAACTGCCTTAGGTATCTACGGACATTTAAAATTTTACTTTACGTGTAGGTAGGTACACTAGGTACTTAAGTACTACATTTTTGGCTGACGTCAAAACATCTCTCTCTCTCTATGATCATTATACAACAAAGATACAAAGCATTTATTCATGATAAACAATCATAACAATACAAACAAACAGTTGAAAAAATAAAATGATGTATGTATAATGATAATGCTATGTCTGTTTTAATTTACCACCCGTATAAGGCTTACACACTATATACCGCTATACGGCTAGGTAAGTATATCCGTTTAGATTTTTTTCATATTCCAAATATCAAAAAATCATAATCCTGCAGCTACTTACAATAATTGGAATGTGAAATAAGGGGTATCCTGATTTTAATCCATGCGTCCATTTTAGCCATGGACGGTCACAATTATTCCTTTCGGTGAGCGAGGTTGTCCAGACTTCAACGAGGGTGCGGAGTGTTAGGGTCGGCAGTATGCATGTGACGACCATTGGCTGCGGAAACTGTTTGCCATTGATTGGGCTGTGTGCTTGTTTGCCACCAACGTAAAAAATCATTCAAATGTCAAATCGTAATGTAAGTCAATTGAATCCTGTAGTTAAAACTTCCTTCCTGTAGATAAATTAAATGTGCTACTTAATTATGCCTACACGTTTTGTAACCTACCAATTACCTACATTCCCATTTTCCCCAAAAGGTTAGTTTTATGAACAAAAGTTGTTTTCTATAAATGGAGCATTCTCTGCTCGTAAACGAAGTTTCTTACATGTTATTTATGAAGGAAGTAATGTTCTGTTTCCGCAGTTCTTCGGCGACATTCGCAGGCCAAATGGTCAATTAATCCTACTTTATTATCGCAACTATCATTCTACACTAGGTTGAAAGTAACGTTTGTTTTAGGTAATTTAGTGGACAGTACTATTTTTAGGTAGGTACTTGTTTTGCAAGACGTGTGTCGGTATCTCGTTCCGTTCCGTGTACAGTGAGCCAAAAAACTGCTTTACCACTTTTCGACCTTATGTGTTTAAAATGGAGTCGAAAAGTGGCAAGCCACTTTCTTGGCTGACCGTACCTACTTTATTTATGTGTGAATGAGTTTTGGTGTAAGTAGGTTCTTTTTGGATTTGGATTTTTTTTATGTGGTTTCCACTCAGAATTGCGAGATCTTTCAATCCTAATAGGAGAAAAAAATGTTTCAAGGATTTTTTCCCATTCCGTTACCATTTTTTTATACATTTTGCATGGCGGCAACGGAACGGAACGTTTGGAAAATGTATGGAAATCTTGGGACATTTTTTCTTCTATCAGGATCGAAAGACCTCGCGATTCTGAGTATATGAATGAAGTGGGGTGGACATTGAGGAAAATGGTCCTAATAACGTTTTGGAGTTTCTTCCTGGTGTAGCGTTATAGGTAAATAAAACTCCATAATATTCCAACATTTTCCTTTCTTGTTTAGTTAGCTAAGGACCATAGGGTAGCAGCTTATAGCACAAAGGCCAGTAATTGCAATCATAAATACTGCATCTCGGCAATTTATTAACCGCAGCGGCCCATCTATTAGACCGAGCTGTCAGTACCCTATTTTCACATAGATATTAAAAAGGTAAGCTTCATATATGTACTTTGCTTTTCTATTTTCTTTACACTACTTTGTGTAGGTACAAAGTGAAATTGTAAGTATAGGTAGGTACAAGTCGAATTCAACACATGATCGATACTTTATTAAATTATTACTATTTTAGATAAAATATTGACTGGTAGAGAATGCTTTAAATGCCTTCTGCCTTTTTGTACTGCAACATTTTTCTTTCGTGCAATAAGAGTCTGTTCACACTAGCAATTCTTTTCGGCGATTTTTAGGCGATGCGAGATCGCGGCGTGCACGCAGCGAGCTCGCCGCGGGTCGTCGCGGCATCGCGGCGATTATTTTATCGCATAATATCGCCGCGAGCACGCGGCGAGCAAGCTGCGATATCGCCGCGATTGTTTATGAGGTAGACAATCTAATCTACCCACTTTATGCTACCATTCAAGTCAAAGACGCATTTGCATCCCGTTACGCGAAAATGGCACCAGAAATTGATAATTAATTGTTTATAGAAGAAATACGCAAGCGTCCAGCACAGTCACTCGTCCCTCGCGACTCGTGAAGTAATGACATACTTCTCGCACTTATAACGAAATGTACTATTTTGGGTTACATTCAACACTCTTGCGAAAGGGCACAAAATATTATGATCACTTTCTGCTAGGCGGTAGTCCAATGCGGGATCCTCCCAAAATTTACGGTTTGATTTTCGTTTTCGATTTAATCGCCTTCTGAGCAACACAGCTAAAAGTATCTCCTCGTCAGAGTCCATTTTGTGAATAATGAAAGCCCGTAAAGATAACAACAGCGAAATCGCGGCGAGCTTGCCGCGAGTACGCGGCGTTACAATCGCGATAAAAAATTGCTGCGATGCCGCGACGACCCGCGGCGAGCTCGTTGCGTGCTCGCCGCGATCTCGCATCGCCCAAAAATCGCCGAAAAGAATCGCTAGTGTGAACAGGCCCTTAAGATTAAATAAATAAAACAAAAATTGTGTTGACCGATCTCATATGCCCTTTTCAAATTATTCATGCCATAGAAAGAAATAATAGGGGTTTCTATAATAAATGATTCATGCCTTAGCATCTAAGCAGTGTCAAATTGACATATTCGGTGTAGTGAGTAAAACATTTTTTTTTTAATTGGTATGAACTTTGAATATAGGCAAAAAACTTTAGATATAGTCACAGTCAGTCAGTATTGGTACTCCCGGTTAACTGAAAGCATCGTGAATGCCTTGTGTATTAGAGGCTTTCTATTTCTGGTTCGAGATATAGAGGTAAGTAGATTGTACATACTATTATATATTCTGTGGTAGATTGAAAATAACAACGTAATTATATCTTCTTCTCGTGTCGATGGTTTCAGACTGTGCGGGCCCAAAAGGTAGAGAGAAACGTATTATATTATATTTAATTGTATAATAATTAAAAATAACACATTCATTATTTCATCGCTTATGGCCTAATGGAGATGAATTTTTTTCGACCCGGTTTTATTCGGGGCAATAATTGTAGTCGTTCGCGGATGTTCAAGTAAGATCAAATGCTACACTTTTACTGTGATTTATCTGTAGATGTCCTAAAAGTTGTATAGGTACATGTGTAGAATTGCGGCTTATTACCTAGAGTTTTCCTTTAAACAGAGAGTACTTACTCACACGAAATTAAAAGCTTTTAACGGGTGTACATAATATACTACCCTTGAGACTATGTACCACGTGTGTAGGTACATAGCATATAGAGAAGGCTGGGCGTGGCCGCGCTCGGTTCCTCCTACCTACACGACGATATAGCTGCTGCTACACTCCTATATCTTACGAACTGGTTCTCAATTTATTTTGGTACCTATTATTAACTTTATTCGAACATGTGAAATTGTGAATGGATGGCCAATAATACATATTAGATTATAATTAACAGTATTATAACATTATTTATAGAACTAAAATCATTTTAAATTTGTTTTTTCCTGTGATTAAGTACCTATACCTATATTACCTATGTGTTTATACGTATATGTATCTATAGATGTGGGTACAATAAAATTTTAGTGACTACCTTTTTGAAAAGACTATAATTACTATAAATAACCAATATTATCGTCATTACTTTCATTAAATTTCATAGAATACCAGAACTGCAATTTTCACTGTTTTAATTAAATATTCCAGCATATAAATTATAAATAAAATAAAATAAAATAAAATCATTTATTGCAGACAAAAGTCGATCGGAGTTAGTCCTTATTTAAAAAACTTAAAGCTAGGGTTAATATTATTTAAAACGAATAACACTAAACTAACTAAATAAAACTAAAATAGTCTATGGCCCGCCACATAAGGAACTGGCCACTGGGGCATGTAGACGAATCCAGTGACTCATCACCAGTGTACCTACAAATGTAGCTTGTTTGAAAATAAATGAAAAATTATAACAGAACGATCCATATTTAATACATAAATACATACCATCACGCTTATACGCGTCGCATATACCCAAAACGTGTGCGCAGAGCACATAAAACTGCCCAAGTTTCAGTACCACTCTTAGCAATTTTTTAGGGGTTGCAAGAAGACGAAATCGCGATTTGATTTCAAAATAAACGGTCTTTACCTATACTATCAGTTTTTTTCATTTCTTAAAAAAATCTGCATGATTTGAATAAAAGATTTTACAATTTCCACTTATGTAGTTACAGGGTAGGTAGGTATGTAATGTACATAGCGAAGTTCTTAACGTTGAATATTGGTATTCATCGATAACGTGAGTGTCGATATTTTTATTTTGTTAAACACTAACGACTTTACTTGACTTGAGGATAATATGTAATGTAGGTAATATGTAGAAAATTTAACCTATGGACAGGGGCGGCTCACTCCGCGATCCTTTCACCGCGCTACAAGTACATGCCGGCGGCCGCGAGTTCGCGGCCCATTCACTGGCGACGACCTTCGCGCGGCGCAATAGAATTCAATGTCGTCTGCACGCGTGCGGTCCGTTTGTTAATGTAGGTAAGAATTTAGAATGGCGGCGTTTTGTAAACATCAAAGGAGTGAGCCTTCTGTACTTGTACTATTATATATTCTGTGCTATGGAACCGTGACCCGGCTGGGCGAGCGGTGTTAGGCATTGGTCGCGATTGCAAAGGACACTAATTCGATTGAGCCTCGGACACTGGAGACTATGGTAACTTACTTTCATATAATGTCATATACTTAGGTTCCAATGTTTTCAAGGTGTTTAGCGCCGATGATGAGAATAAATACGATTAAAGAGCCCACTCAAACTGGTTCGCCACGAGTAAGTTAGGTCGGAAAGAACACCCGTGGACAACTGGATATCCAATTGATTAGCGTTGCAAAGGATGTGAATGGCGACGAATCCGTTAGGGCGACTGCAGTGAGCTCGTCGGTTGTCGCCGTGGCTCGTGTGATGGGTGAAGGATCGTTGACGAGTCGCGGCGGTGGGCGACCACACGTCGCGTCGCCGCCGCACGCGCACGCCGCACGCTGTTTGGCAAAAAGAGCCCATGGGGGGTTCGGGAATGTAGATCGAGTGCCGCAATTCAGATGAACGGGTTTTTGGTTCGATCTACTTAAGCACGAGCGTATCGAAGCTAAGCTTTTAAATATAATATGTAATTATGTAAATACTTAAAACTTAAGTTGTGGGAGGTATGATATTTTTATGGTTTCTCGATGATCCTGTATATTTTGATTTTACTAAAAAAGCTTATTATACAAAACTTTATCAATTTCTACGAGACTGATCTGGGTCCTGTAGATAAAGAATAAAAATATTTTACTGTAAGTAGGTAAGTACCTACAGAAAAATATTTGGATGAATTATTTTAAACATCGAGCTTCGACTAAATATTATGACGTTTATTTAACCTTTTTACACAAATATAAAATACATAGGTATCATAATTGTTTACGATTTGTTTTGGTCTGACTCTACGTCTATGAGCGGATTAATGCGTCTCCGGCGTTGGACCGGCGGTTCCGTTATCGTCCGTTGTAGGAGTCGGAAAAGATAACTGCCATGGTAATTCCGACCGCGACAAAATCCAGAAACGTCTTACGCCGTGGCTTGCGTGGGCGACGGTCGCGCGACTCGCGCGACGGCGATGCGACGCATACGAAATCAAACCTTATCGATATGGAAGTATGAGACGCGACGGCGACGGCCGCGCGACCGTCGCCCACGCAAGATACGGCGTTACTCAAAAATATGCTCCATAGAATCTTAATCCGGTCTAATGAGAGCATAGTACCATACGACTCATACGAGTACTTATTCACGACACGATCTTTTCAGTAGGTACATATTTTTGCACTTGACTGTACTTATATTTACGTATAGGTATGTAATTATGTATATATTATAAAACATACAGTTAATAGATGTAACGATGTACATACATATATACCTACTGATGAGTAGGTTTTCATGTTTTAAATAATAAAAGCCTAACCTAGATAATAAAATGTGGTATTTGTCTAGCGCGGTGACAAAACCATATAATTATATTCCAAGTAGTATAAAAATAGCGGGTTCACTTCATACGATGGCCCGTAAAAAAAAAGTCCACTCACTAAATTAGCTGTAAAACAATGGGGTCAGATTTCATGTACCTCATCCTCATTACAATTACACTGCGGCATGTAAGCAAAAGTAATGAACTTTTAAAAATAATTTTTATGACTCATCTGTACTATAAGCAGAGCCCGGAAAATCCATAGCAAAACAAAAGACTGTCGCAATCAAACTAGGGTGAGAAACATTTTATCGATATCGAGTAAGTATTGTCTGAAAAAAAATCATACCGATATGTTTAGGTAAATGTACGTTATTTTATAATTATTGTTTTGCGTTTGGCGTGAATAATTATAAAATAACGTATATTATGATAATATAGGTTACGTTGTATTTTAGATGAAATAATAACACATATAAAACAAACCCTTAACTTACTACTTGTTTTGCGTTTGGCGTGAATAATTATAAAATAACGTACGTACCTAAACATATCGGTATTTTTTTTAGACAAAACTTACTCGATATCGATCAAAAAAATGTTTCTCACCCTAGTTTGATGCGACAGTCTTTTGTTAAAATATGGATTTTCCGGGCTCTGACTATAACAAGTAAGTTTAATTAATTTAACAGAGATGTATCGTGACACTTAAAAAGTACTATGATATGAGTTTAGGCAACAACATTTTATATTGAATTTTAAAGTGGATATGGATAAACAAAATTAATTAAATTATGTATATAAAAAAAAACCTGAGTTGTACGTCTCCTTTTTATGTTGCCAAAAAGAAAGATGCTGTAAGTTAAGAAAACTGATTTTTTAAAAGTGCATATTTTATTTCTTCATAACGAAAGTTACATGTCAATACATATTAGAAAAAAAAAACACAAAACAAAGACATATTCCTAACTTAAACTAAACAATTTAATATAATTCTTATACACAACTTAAAACTACACAAATTAAAAGTTAATTAATTAAGTTAGTTAATTAATTTAAAAAAGCGTGGGCGGGGCAGGCCCAGGCAAAGATGGCGGGACGACCTTGACGACTTCCAAAATAACTGGCCGGAAGTAACGGAGAATCGGGAATTATGGAGAGCCAGGGGAGAGGCCTTTGCCCAGCAGTGGGACACTCCAATAGGCTAAGAAAAAAAAAATTAATTTAAAAGTTCGATAAAGTAGTGATTGGCACTTCGCAGACTACCATAAATTAAATTTGCAATTTAACCTTTCCCGGCGAGGTTTCATGCATTAATTCCAATTCTGAGTTCTATAGATCTAATTATACCTGTTCGATTGAAAAAAAAAATTTGAAAATCGGTCCACGAGTCTCGGAGATATCGAGTAACATACATACATACATACGTATTTTTTTTCTCTTTTACTGCTCTGTGTTGCATTTGTAATTGTGTGTTATTGCAGCATTCAAATAAAGCTTTTATCTATCTATCTATCCATACAAAAAAAAATATTCAGTCGAATTGAGAACCTCCTCCTTTTTCTGAAGTCGGTTAAAAAGAGCTTTGCAATATTCCATACAAATATGCAAATAGCTTCTAAAAGTCGACAATATACAGGATGAAATAAAAAAGGACCGTTTAAACTTTGCATAGTGACTTTTGAGGTCATAATTAACAACTTTTATTATGGTAACAATGCTGAACTATGCAAAGTTTCTTTTTATTTCAGCGTGTAGGTACCTATTATACTGGTAAGTCAACGATTAGGTACCTATATACTTATATGTACACTTTTTTAAGCGTCAGCATTATCGCTAAAAGTGTGTAAGTAATTATTTACTACAACCCTAAATTAAATATTCACTTATTTTTAGTTTTTTGCTTGAACACTTGATTTATTCCTTAGAGTTAAAAAACAATACAAGAACAATATCCATTCAATCATTTATAGGAATTTACAGGAACTGTCACTCAAAATTGGCTACGCTCGACTAAAAATGTAGCAAAAACCTTTTGTTGGGTGCATCACTGAAAGGGAGAATGTCACCAAAATAAGGACAATGTAGAACAATGAATGCACCCGATGTCTTGTTTACGAAACACAAGTTACGCGTTATAATAGGTGTTTGAATACCACAAGCCCGCACTGTAAATAACTATTATAAAAGCGTCATTGTATAAAGCAAAACGTTCTTTATGTACTGGGCGCATACGCTTTTCTTGACGTACATTTTATAAAGATCCAGTGCTAAGGGACGTAAATGCCACCTCTGCAATGCTTCATAGACAAAACAAATGAAACCATAAATTACTTTCTAACTCCTCTTTAAGCTAACAAAAAAAAACGTCAAACTAACAAAATCTATATCACTATACATCTTCACTTACAAAACAGTTGACACTTGCCAATTTATAACCATTTGTAATTACTTACTTCATGTGTATAACATTGAAATATATAGTACATTACGTCAGACGCCGTGCAAGAAGGGCTTACAGGGTGAGTAAGTATATAGGATACTGGAGGGCGATTTTTGAATCTCGCATAGGTACGGGATTTTGTCACTAAAATACCGGTTGAAAACGGTGACTTGCCTATTATTTCTATAGTGACAATTTTCTGAATTCGAACGCGTGAGACTCAAAAATTGGCCCACTGGTGAAAATAATTTGTTTGGTGCAGATTCATAGGTTCACGCGTACGTGTGTCTGTATGTTCGTCGTGCATCGTTTTGTCTTACTTCGTAGATACCTATAGTTCAGTCTGGTAGTTTGAACTTAATCAAAGCGGGTAAGGTACTAGAGTAGATGCAAACTGGACTCATCAATCCAGCCGGATACGTAAGTATTCGATGAAGCTAACAGTTATTATTGTTACAGTTAGCATACAGTATCCCTACCTATTTTTGGGAACCTATAAAAAATCAATTCGTTTAATTGACAGCACCACAATATTAATTAATTTATTTTCGACCATAAATTATCACTCATCCCAATTTCGAAGTAACGCAATTCAGGGACACGGACTTATTGTCTATTCTGTTTCATAACAAAAGGAAGACCCGGGTTATTGTTACTGGTGTTGTAAAAAAGTGTGCATTCTATTATTGTGTGCTTTGTTTATATTTAATAGTTAATAAATAATGGCATACGGTTATTTAGCTCCGTAATGTAGTGTACTAGTGTACACACATAGGTGCTCGTATATTTCGCGAACGAACGTTGATTATATTTAAATACCTAGAATTAATGGGCATTTGCAAAAAATTGGGACCCAAAATTAGTGAAAATTAATTCGATATCAGTTTTGTGATTGCAATTAAGCATGAAATTTCGATAAAAATATTGCTTTTGTGTTAATTACATAAACTGTAAGCAATAATCTACATTTAGAACATGAAAAAATTTGGTACATACTCGTATTAGACAAATTTTATTCTTAATTGTCGTCACAAAACTGAAATCGAGTTAATTTTTGTTAACAATTACTGTCACTAATTTTGGGTCCCAATTACTGAAAATGCCCTAATAAATATCTCGACAACAAGTAAAAACAAGGAGGGCCGATTTTTAGTCTCACTGTTACTAAAATACCGGTTGAAAACGGTGAATTGCCTACTATTTTCAGTGACAATTTTCTGAATTCGAACGCCGTGAGATTCAAAAATCGGCCCCCTGTTTTGAGTCTCACGCGTTCGAATTCAGTAAATTGTCACTGAAAATAATAAGCAAGTCACCGTTTTCAGCCAGTATTTTAGTGACAAAATCCCGTATGCGAGATTCAAAAATCGCCCTCCTGCACAAAAACGCGAAAATGTTGGTACGCTACGCCTAATGAAATTTATACATAAAGATGCCTAGTGTATGTATTTAAATTTATTCTAGATACTTAGGTACAAACCTGTACTTATCTGTGCGAAAATAATACAGTCATATTGGCGTTCTCTTATATGCCACGACTATACTCTTTCCGCACAATCTCTACCTATGTAAGGTACAGCGGGACAATTTCGACTGGGGGAGAAATGCAACTGATCCATTCTTTTAAATGTTTTACAATGTTTGCATTATTAATTAGAGTAACCACTAGTTAAATACGGCACGCGTGTTCAGTGGATACATGTAGAACTCAACTTAATAGTGTAATAATGGAAATAATGGATCAGTTACAATTGTCCCCAGTCAGGGTTTATACCGCTGTACCTTATATCATTTAATTAAACCATGATTAAAATTTATGAAGACTTATGGCATGAAGAATATATATATATTTTTAAATAACGTGATAAAATATTTTACTGTTTTAGGTCATAAAACCGAAATTATTCCAAGATTCTCACGGAAATTGCAGATGTATTTCCTATCAGACGGACATCTCGTATTTTATCCGAATTAACCGTTCCCGCATGACAGTATTTAAACGAGCACTTGCGGCTGAACACTCTATCAATGGCCAATTAATAAAAATTACCTCTTACATAAAACTATTAACGTCCAACAGCGCGCGCCGCCGATAAACTGATCGAAATCATCTCCCAGAGCGATAATAAATTAATTGTTTTATAATGTCACAAGCGAGACGCGATAAAAACCCGACAAATGACTCCGGAATTGAGACATCCCGCTATCTCCCTTATTATTAGACACGTGAAGCTCTTTAACGAAAAACACCCGTCATAAGAAAACCTATCGAGAAATCAAAATGGCTGCGTCTTCATTTTTTTCGGCCACAGCATGAGTCTTATGCTAATGAGACCCAAAAACAAACATTGTTACAAGCCGAATGTGTAACATACAATAAAAATAAATTAAATAATAAAGGGAATCGTTAAAATGGAAGAAATGTCCGTAATTTATCCACGAGTCACCTTTTAGGCATTCCGTGGATGCCTTCGCGGCGGGGACCCGCTCGCTCTAGACGCGATCTCCAAATAAAAAGGCGCCACAAAAAGACGCATTCAATAAGCCGTTGGCCATTACTGGACGTAATCGATGAGATAAATTAATAATAACGAAATTTGAAAGACATCTCAGCTCTGTCTGTGTTTAGGCCTACCAACTAGCTGAACTTTGTTGAACGACTATAAGTTTGGGTACATATAACTTCAACATACCTAGTATTGTATTGGTTAAAGAGAGGTAGGAACAGGAAGCTACGTAAATAAATAATAGGTATGTGAAAGTCGAAAGTCAGTCAGTACAAGACTTGACAAGTAAGCCAGTCAGTTGTCTTGATATAATCGTTTACGGTCCTAGACTTGACTTAAGAAATAACCGCCATGTGGGATGTTGATTCGACGACCATTGTCTTGATATAATCGTTTCAACGAACGGTCTCAATAGCGTAACTATAAGTCAAAATAGTATCAACCAATACAAAGTTTCTTGCAAATAGATGAAAACTTATCTTGGAAAGCCCATACAGAAGAGATGTGCAAAAAACTTAGTCAGTATGCCTATGCCTTACATATACAAACAAAGAACTAGTCTTTTTAAGGCGCAAAAGAGATGTATTAGAGCTATTGTGCGGTGCGGTCTCAAAACAATTGACAGTTGCATACCATGTTTCAGAGACCTAAGAATTTTGACGATGCCCTCGCTTTTCATTTTTGAAGTGATTATGTTTGTCAAAAGCAATCCAAGTTTGTTTACAAAACATGTTGACGTTTCTCAGAGAAATCTAAGACAGAGGCATGTTCACAATATATGCCCTATTCCAGCAAAAACATCACTGTTGAGAAAGAGTGTGTATTGCTTAGCCAGCAAAATATATAATAAATTACCAAATAACTTGAAGTCATTAACTATATTAGAATTAAAAAACAAACTAACAACATTATTGGTTCATAAATGCTACTATTCTATTGAAGCTTATTTAAACGATGACCTGGAATGATAATTATGCATAATTACTTTGCTCTCTTCTTTTTTTTTTATCAAAATTATAAGTGACATAAATAATATCTATTGATTTTAATTAATACAAATTTATATTTTAAAATGATAATGTTAATTCAAATTTTAATTTAGTAATTTTGTGATTTCAATTTTATATTTTATTATCTGTCATATAGAATAAGTATTTAAGTACCTGATATTCATTATTGAATTGCCATAGCTGTAAGATTGTGTTAATACTTGTACAGGATAGTCTAATTTCTAGTATTAAGTTTAATGTTTTTGTACGCCAACTGGTAAAATATAGTGAAACTGTACCATATATGATAACTGACCACCACTGTAACCTATATTTACAAATAAAGCACTTACTTACTTACTTACTTACTTACTTACGCGAAGCCGAAAATTGTTAATAAAGACGCCACGAGCATTTTTTGACTCAGTTAAACACCGTTGCATACAATACTTTTTCTACGACCAAGCACTTATTTTGAAAGAAAATTATAAATTCAACAAATACCTACTTTCAGTCATCTTAGTTATCTAGTGGACCGCCTACCATTTTGAATATGCAGTTTGAGTGCAAACATGAAAATAAAACTGTCTATGGTATGGTTCTTTGAAGCCTGGCCACTAAGACGAATCGAGCCGAGTTGAATCGAGTTCTCATACATTTGAATGCGATTCGACGCGTCGCCAATGAACGCAGCAGAAAACGAAGGAGTCTCGACTCTGCGAATTGGTTTGTTAAGTTGGTAGCAATGTATTTACTGAACTGTAACAGCTATATCGTGCCACTGCTACTAAATGTTTTCAGGGTATAGACTAGATAGACTTGTCCTGACACCTTTTATGTAGGGTTTTAAAGTTCTATGCACGACCTTGTAACTCACGAATAACAGTACGGGAGTAGAAAAAGAAAATAAATAAATAAATAGAATATAATAATACTAGATTTTGCCCGCGGCTTTGCTCGCGTTAAATGTGAAAATTGCGGAACGCTCCATAAAAACTTCCACACCCCATTTAAGGGAAGTGGGGGGTTAGAAAGAAACAAAACAGCCTATGTCACTCTCCATCCCTTCAACTATCTCCACTTAAAAAAATCACATCAATGCGTCGCGCCGTTTTGCCGTGAAAGACGGACAAACAAACAGACACACACACTTTCCCATTTATAATATTAGTATGGATTATTAGGTAATTAAATAATTAAAAATTATTAAATATAGTTTGCATAAAATAATTTGTATTGTTTGTAGGTATACCTAAATATAGCCAGGGCCCTTAATGGCTTAACAATCGCAAAGTGTGATGTTACGAATACATACTTCCTTAAATCGTTAGTCGTCTTACTCGTGTGCAGTGTGGTATATTTATTACTAGCTTTTGCCCGCAGCTTCGCTCGCGCTAGAGAAAAAAAGTAGCCTATGTCACTCTCCATCCCTTCAACTATCTCCACTTAAAAAATCACGACAATTCGTCGCTCCGTTTTGCCGTGAAAGACGGAGAAACCAACAGACACACACACTTTCTCATTTATAATATTAGTATGGATGAACGTTAAGAAAAACGGGTGAAAGTACGTCATGCAAAGACCGGGGGATCTTTTTATAGATGAGGCTCCAAGAGGATGTTCGTTTGCAAAAATAGCGCACCTCATTCTGACTTCTGATATATATTGTATAGGTCCTAGACATCATATAAACAGATGTTGCCAAGCAGTTTTTTTGTGGTCCCCCCCCCCCCCCCCCCCCCCCCGCCAATTAAAAATTGCATTACAACCAAAAAAAAATTTTTCATCAAATCATGCCGTGTAGGGTATTAAAAGAAAGGGCTTATTGAGTAGTTTACGAATATATAGCATACTATAACTTTCTTTAAGAATTTTTTAGAAAGTTTACGAAAATGCTTCATTTTGGAGTTCACTTTAAACCACTGTAGATTAAGAACTAATGAGTATATTTTTATAATTATTATTTTAAGTAACTAACAAGAGTCCAATATCTACGAACCAATAGTTCGAACAGTAAAAAAATTGCATTTGGGAGCAGGGGGAGCAGTCAAAGATGGCGAGTTTCGATAATTGAAATATCTTATCATTTCGGTCTCTGAGTGGAGTTCCGTTTGCGGACCTCAATCTGGCATATATTCATTACATAATTACATAGACAGATATTGTCAATCAGTTTTACCCCCCCCCCCCCCCCTCACCCTCCCCTCCTTCACAAATATTATTGAAAATTACATAGACCTTCCACAGCTCTTTTCAACCGTTATTTGAGCATATTGATTTCCTTCAATTTGGTTACGACTGTTACGAAGTTACGTGAAGGAAACCTATACCCAAAGCAAATGACCAAAAAATCTCTACCCGACTCTTTAATAAAACCATGTAAATGTAAATCCAATTGTCGCACAATGTCGTGTACCTGCAAAAAAGCAGCACTGAAATGTATATCATTATGTAAATGTGTAAATAATAAAAACATGTAACAAAGTAGTAGTAGTGGAGTAGGTAGTAGTCAGGGCCGGATTAAGGGTAGAGCGAGTGGAGCGGCCGCTCTAGGCGCCACATGGAGAGGGGGCGCCAAAATCGAGAATGTGGAAAAATCCATACAAAAAAATTATACATTGCGTGGGCGCGCAGATATCACAAACCGGCGAGAGAAGTCGGGAATTAATCCAGCTATTGAAAATCTAGATTTGTAATTCAGATTAAGTGGAAAGTTGCACCACATTGCCAACATATACCAACATTCATAAGGGCATCGTAAAAGGAGGATTCTAGCCCTTGACGAACCACATTGTTGTGCGGCCCAACGACAAAGTTACGTCGCTATCCAAATGCAAAAATATGAGTATATCCGATAGTCCAAAGCGGAGTTCCTCATAAAGCCAAAGGCGCAAAACGTCTCAGTTAGGCGCAATTTTGTGAGTCACAGGAGATGATGAGCGAACTTCAAAGGACTAAGATCCCGAAGGGCACTTAGTGGCAAAATACCGAAATGGGTATCCCGATGGTGACGATCGAGTTCGCAGTTAATGTCTTAATTAATACTCTTAGTATTATAAAAATAATAGTGATGGCAAAATATAAGGCCTAAAAGTCGGGAACATCGGCGCCCTTTGAGGTCAAAATACCCCGAAATAGGCCAAAGACCGCAGCTCTGCAGTTGATCAAAGCTTGGAAGCTCGCTGCTGCCCCGCTAGCGGGTTGTCTTAATAAATTGCGTCAATAGGAAAAAAAATCGCGCTCGCTTCGCTCGCACTTACTATTTATATCAGTTTTCTTTTAGTTACTTAGGAAAAATTCCGCGCTAGCATTTTTATCTCAAGTCTGCTTTCCTGACTTAGCCACTATAGGACTCCATTTTGTTTGTTATTTTATGTACATGATATCCACGTTCAGCCCCACGTAACTATACTAGGGTGCGACTGAGAAAGTTCAGTCCCTTTCGTACTCTGTATGATGAAATCCATAAATTCTGTAGGTATTGCGTTAATCTTCAAATTACGGCATTACTATGAAAAAAATTTCTCGCTACGCTCGCGATTTTTTATCTACGTCGTAAAACTTCTTCCCAAGGGCGCCGAAACTCGCTCAAATTCGCTCTACCCTGATCGAGTGCACGGGCCGGCGCTGGTAGTAGTAGTAGTAGAAGTCAAACTATTACTTGCATGTGTAAGAATTTTTTCGTAAATTTCGTAAAAAGTGTTCTATTGATTTACTGCCTTGTATTTTATTTATGACAGTAGTAATTTTCTTATGAAATTCCATAATGAAAAGCAAAAAAAATCTATGTAATTTTCAATAATATTTGTGAAGGAGCGGAGGGTGAGGGGGGGGGGGGGTGTAAAACTGATTGACTGACAATATCTGTCTATGTAATAAATATATGCCAGATTGAGGTCCGCAACCGGAACTCCACTCAGAGACCGAAATGTTAATATATTTCAATTATCGAAACTTGCCATCTTTGACTGCTCCCCCTGCTCCCAAATGCAATTTTTTCACTGTACGAACTATGGGTTCGTAGACATTGGACTCTTGTTAGTTACTTAAAATAATAATTATAAAAATATACTAATTAGTTCTTAATCTACAGTGGTTTAAAGTGAACTCCAAAATGAAGCATTTTCGTAAATTTTCTAAAAAATTCTTAGAGAAAGTGTAAGAAATGTTATACATAGTATGCTATATATTCGTAAACTACTCAATAAGCCCTTTCTTTTGATACCCTACACACGGCATGATTTGATGAATTTTTTTTTTATTTGTAAGGTCAGGTGGGGTAAGGGGGACTATGGGGGAAGGGAAACACTGATTGGTAACTCTGAATTCATAGACTGTAGCTGGGTCATTTGGTGGTCGGTAAGGTACTACCTAGAATTTAGTTCCAAAACAAAAACAAAAATAGCGCTAGCTCTAAGGAGAGTGCGTCCTTGACAAAAACAAAAAATCAGTTGTCGTGCTACAAGACCACGAGTTGGAGGAGTATTATTTGTGTAGTAATTTGGGTAGCAAAAAGTCATGTCCGAAGACTTTTGATATCAGTAAATATTCCTTTATATGTTTAATGTTCATGTCTGGTATTTGAATTTGAGAAAACTATGCTGTAAATATGAAAATTCAACGTGATTCATAACACAACCTACAAATGTCATACCGGGGTAACGGGAACTACCATAGCCGGGGTAAGCGGAACATATGTTTCCTTTTCCAGATTACAGGGGTCATGAACATTTTCTGAGACACATATTCTATAAGTACAGACATTTTGTATTGATCCAAGCTTCAGTATTTTAAATACGAATAATTACTAATAATTAATAGCCGTTTTTAAATTTGCAATACTGAAATTTGAATTTTCGAAAAAAACTTGTAAAAAAATATTTAAAAACAATTATAATTTTTAGTTAACCACCCCTGTCTCAAGCCCATATGTTCCCCTTACCCCGAATTTCGATTTATGTAAATATTTTCTATTTTAAACTATATGTCAAAGAACCAAAGTCTCCATTTGATTGATGGTGTTTTTTTTAATTTACATTGCCGGTATAATCCACACTAGCACCAATACTTTGAGATTTTAGCGAAGTGTTTCCCTTACCCCAAAACCCGGGAAAGGGAAACGGCAGGAACAGCCTAAACATTTTATAAATTTTCAGCTACATGCAATAAAGCTAGTTTAAAAATTAATTTCGCCCTAGAAAGCAGACTTAAAGAAGCATACTTTGAGTTGGTCAAGATGAATATACGACATTAAATAAAGTGATTAGAGCTCGATGTAAAATATAAAAAATGAAGTATGTTTCCCTTACCCCACCTGACCTTATGCAATTTTTAATTGGCGGGTTGGGGGACGGGGACCACAAAACTGCTTGGCAACATCTGTTTATATGATGTCTGGGACCTATACAATATATATCAGAAGTCAGAATGAGGTGCGCTATTTTTGCAAACGAACATCCTCTTGGAGCCTGCTCTATTACGCATGCTGGGTGGGATGTTGTTCTCTTTGCTTTTGAATAAAAAATATTTATTAATTCAGAAAGTTTTTGTCTGAAGAATAGTACCTAATTTCGAGTGTAATTTGCCTGTCAACTAATTTGTTAAGGAGCTCTTATTTATCTTTAGCATATACGTCATATAGGTGCATTAGGTAAGGTGGTGTGGCGGTGATTGAAGTAATTATAGGTACTAATCTATATTTCAGTAACTACAGATGGTGCTTTTTACCCGCACTACTGTGCAATGTGGGTTACTGAAAAACGTCGTACGATACACGTGCGAAATTCGTCACTCGTTTTGAACTTTTTTGTTTCCGCACTTGCAGTAATGTTTTTTTTGTGACGCCCTGGCCATCCTTGCCAAAATGAGTAAGTACATTTTTGACCCCCGACGCAAAAACGACGGGGTGTTATCAGTTTGGCGTGTCTGTCTGTCTGTCTTTCTGTGTGTGTGTCTGTCTGTGGCATCGTAGCTCCCGAACGGATGAACCGATTTAGATTTAGTTTTTTTTGTTTGAAAGCTGAGTTAGTCGGGAGTGTTCTTAGCCATGTGTCCACTATGTCGCGGTCGGGGGTTTTTTCAAAATTTTAATTTTGTGGTTAGGTTAGTTACTTTCATCATCATCATTTCAGCCATTAATCGCCCATTGCTGATTTTTTTTTGTATTTCATTTGCATTTGCATTTTCGAATGTATTTCAATTTTATCTTACGTTATACTTATGTTATGTTATAATTTACGATTATTATGAATTACAAACAATATTTTGTGACTTACCTGAGATCCGTACGTTCCAATTCTGAGAAAATAAACACGTTACCTATTATTAATATCACACATCGTGTAAAATTGCACAGCATTTTTCTCACAACTAATATTAAAACAGAATATAGTTTTCACCTCACTAGCTCGTCGGAAAGGACTTTTTTATTCTTTAAAGACAGATAGCAAAATCGCATTTTATGTGTATTTGAAATCCGAACGTGTCATTAGTTACCTTTTTAGGGTTCCGTAGTCAACTAGGAACCCTTATAGTTTCGCCATGTCTGTCTGTCCGTCCGTCCGTCCGTCCGTCCGTCCGTCCGTCCGTCCGTCCGCGGATAATCTCAGTAACCGTAAGCACTAGAAAGCTGAAATTTGGTATCAATATGTATATCAATCACGCCAACAAAGTGCAAAAATAAAAAATGGAAAAAAATGTTTTATTAGGGTACCCCCCCCTACATGTAAAGTGGGGGCAGATATTTTTTTTCATTCCAACCCCAATGTGTGACATATTGTTGGATAGGTATTTAAAAATGAATAAGTGTTTACTAAGATCGTTTTTTGATAATATTAATATTTTCGGAAATAATCGCTCCTAAAGGAAAAAAAAGTGCGTCCCCCCCCCTCTAACTTTTGAACCATATGTTTAAAAAATATGAAAAAAATCACAAAAGTAGAACTTTATAAAAACTTTCTAGGAAAATTGTTTTGAACTTGATAGGTTCAGTAGTTTTTGAGAAAAATACGGAAAACTACGGAACCCTACACTGAGCGTGGCCCGACACGCTCTTGGCCGGTTTTTAAATATAATTTCTTGTGAAGGCATGTCCCAGACAGGACAATTTTCTCCCTGTGCTTAAATTTTCTTAACAAATCATGTGATGCGAACGTAAAAATAATTTCATATCGGATTGTATCCGACTAAAAACATAATAGCAGGGGGAAATTAGCTAAAATTACGGCATAATTAATGGAAGGTTTTCTTAAATTGAAATATGTACGCTATAGACCGAAGTTATTTTTCATCAACTCTCCCCACTCCTCCCTCCTCTGCGTCACCCCTCTACCCTCCCTTAAAGTGCCGAAAATGCGGTTTTTCTCGATTTCTGACAAAACTGTTGAAGATACAGAAAAAGCGCGTAGGAACGAAGTAATCCTTAATAAATTTACTACAAATCATTCATTAACACTTTGGTTCTAGCACTTATAGTTTACGCGTGATCCGTCACGAAAATTGGTCCTTTGCTGCAATCTTCTTTAGTGAATGTTAAGTTTTCGCCCAAAATGCATACGAAATCGTCGAAATTTGTTTGATATAACTAAAATATTGTAACTTATGACTAAAATAAAATTAAGGGGGAAAAATCACTACCATGGGTGGAATTTCCAATATGTCTTGGAATTCCAGTATTTATTTAAGACGTAATATTTTCACGGTAGTAGTCGCTAGGAGTACCATTGATCTATATAGTGTATCTATGACTGGGGATGAGCTTTTGGTAGCTGTTGGTAGAGCCCTGGAGTATCAATCCAGCAGCCGTAAGTTCAAGTCCCACCCATGGTAGTGATTTTTCCCCCTGAAATTCATTTTCAGTTTATAATATTTTAGTAATATCAAACAGATTTCGTAAGCAATTTGGGAGAAAACTTAACATTCACTAAAGAAAATTGCAGTAAAGGACCAACTTTCGTGATGGATCACGCGAAACCTAAGGTAACTGTCCCATATTACGGGAACTTAAGACGTTTCCTACTTTGAGTGAGAATTGTAAAAAAAATGCGACGTTTCTAGTCGTGTTAATTATTTTATTTTAAGGATAAGTCTTCTACGATGGATTTAAGATATTATTTTGCATCGTAACTTCTAATTTATAGAAATTACCGTTGTTTTACTTAACCCTTAGTTTGCCCATTATTCCGGGATACAATTTTGGTTTGGCTTCAATTCCGGGAGTCGTTGTACGTAATTACGGGATACCTTTAAAGTCCACGTTGTTGAAGCATAATGTAAAAAAACGAATTAAGAATATTGTTTACGTAAATATATAAATGCTCATATCGTTTTGATAGATGCTTATACAGAGTGTATTTTTTATAATTGGCAATGTTTTGATGGGTTGGGGTGGGATGGGAATAAATATGATATTTTAGGGTATAACTATTGTATGATATAATGACAGGGTGTTATAAGTTTTACTATCTGTCTAAGGCATCGCTTTCGAATGGATGAACCGATTTAGATTAGTTTTTTTAGTTTGAAAGCTGAATTAGTCGAGAATATTCTTAGCCATCTTTGATGAAAAACGCTTAACAATGTCGGGGTTTTTTTTTTCAAAATTTAATTTCAATCCAGAAGCTATTGCCGGATATAAAAATTGCACGGCACTCGTGAAAATTTCAGTTTTTTGGTACTGGTGATCACTGAGCTACACCGTATACATATATTATGGTGGTGATACGTTATTCAAGTATGTATATATAAATAAATAGTACTCAATAAATAAATATTATAGGCCGTTCTTACACAGATTGACTGTCTGACTAATTTGTACTATTTTATATTTATGTATGTCTATCCTATTATGTATTATCCTCATGTAAATTTTAGCTTTCTAGTACTAATAATGATTGAGCTAAATTGTAGACGGACAGACTGACTGACGGACAAATCAATATGCGGTATAAAGATTTTTAGCTAACTAAGGAAGTTGAAAAACATAATAGTCGGATCTCTATACCTTATTTTGTGTTTTAACTATAAAACTCCCGTGAGACTCATACATATTTAAAAATATTACATTTATTATATTATATACCCTATATCGACTTAATACGTGAGTAACCCGCTTAAAATATTCTTATTTTGTGTTTTTATATTTTAATATACTTTATATAGGCATACCGGAATAAGATACACTCATATAAAGTCGTGTACTTAATTACGGCAGTCAAAACGAAGGCTATGTTAAAAGACAAACAAGATTGTTTTCTTAGTACATTGGAAGATTATATAACAATTATACTCAAAACATCGAAATAAGTAACCTTTGTGCTTTAATTTTGTGAAATAAAACAAATTTAATGTCGATGCCACACTCCAATATTTCGCACGTATTACTCAACGAGTATACATTTCGTACTCAATTATGAGACTAAAATCTAAAAAAATATATGTACCGTAATTATGTCACTATAATCTGTAATCTTTATTCAATATATTTACATCTAATATATAAATATACTTCACCGCAAATAGTAATAAAACATAAAAACATTGCGGACTGTGTTTCCGTTATTCCGGGATACTCCCGCAATTATGTACACCGCGTCAAAATGGTGTACATTATTCCGGGAGCGGGTATTTTAATTAAAATATGCTTTAAATTAATTTGAAAAGATGATATAAATGTCTTTTAATAACTATAAGACAATTATGATACAAATTTAATATAAATAAACTTACCCGCATCACAGTAAACCCTTAAGAAGTTCCGCTGCCGCGTTAAGCTCACCGTCAAACACGCCCATAGAAACCACTGCGTGGTTGCAACTGACGCGTTTGGAGATACCTCACGGCTTCAAAAGATATGATAGATATTCGAAAATCGACTTTTTCGATCTATAGTTAATAAGTGCTAGAACCAAAGTGTCAATAAACGATTTGTAGTAAATTTATCAAGGATTACCTTATAAGTGCTTTTTCCTACACGCTTTTTCTGTATCTACAACGGTTTTGTCAGAAATCGCGAAAAACCGCATTTTCGGCTATTTAAGGGGGGGAAGAGGGGTGACGCAGAGGGGGGAGGGACGGGGAGGGTTGATGAAAAATAACTTCGGCCTGTAATGTACATATCCCAATCAAAAAAAATCTTCCATTAATTATGCCAACATTTTCATACATAACTTTCCAGAAGCAACGGACTATAAAATTCAAACAATTTTATAACATGATTTTACCATAAGACACTTGAAATCGTACAAGAAATTGTATTTTTGACTCTTCCATTGTACTTATTCAGAACGCACCTTAACTTAACATTGCAATCTCAAAACGCGTGAAACAGAACGCACCCAAATAGATTTTTCTTCTTGATTCTTAATTTGAAACTTTTGTGGTGTCGATCGGTGCATCGTGGAAATTGTAATAAACGCAAATTGACTTATTTCTGTGCAGTTGTTTTTATTGCGTGTTTCCTCGCTTTAGTGAGGTGAAAAGTTATGTGTTACACACGGGATGCAAAGTTATTTTACCTCGTGTGTATTGCAACACTCTCTACGCTAAGGATTCTATTTTTGAACTACTCGCTTCGCTCAGGATTCTATTTTCGAACCACTCGCTTCGCTCGTGGTTCAACCGTAGAATCCATTCGCTAGCTCGTAGTTCAACCCTAGAATCCATTCGCTAGTTCGTGTTGCAATTCCACACTCGGTTAAAATACGACTTTGCTCCCTTGTATAACAAATAACTATTGACACTGCCACCCTTTTTTTCTTGGCAAAAACAATAGGGAACTTTTTTTTTTTTATAAGTACCACGTCGATGGCAAACAGCTAGGTATACGGCCCGCCTGATGGAAAGCTGTCACCGCAACCTATGAACGCCCGCAACTCAAGGGGTGTCACGTGCGCGTTGCCGACCCATTAGAAACTTGTACACTCCTTTTTTGAAGGACCCCATACTATAGTTCATCGGGAATACCTCGACAGGGAGCTCATTCCACAGCCTGAGCGTTCGTGGGAGAAAATTCCTCTGAAACCTTACGGTGCGCGACCATTTAGGTTGTAAGGTGTGTGGATGAGCGCCCTGTCGATGGCGAGCGGTGCGATGATGAAACTTGACTGTAGTTAAAATAAAATGTTTTATACAATACACGAAATAAAGCATCGGATAAATATAAGAAAAACATGAACAGAAGTTATTTTTAAATCCAATTTATATTTATTAAGTCAGGAAGAAATAAATAAAGTAACTGAGTTGACCGTGACGTCACTCAATTCGATTCCATATTAATAAGTCGTTAAAATTCGTTTTGACAGTTCTTAAAAGGAAGCTGATTTGACTAGGAGGCAAGTAGCCTATTTGTATATAAAATAAAAAAAATAAAAAGCATGCCTAAAATATATATACGTTTTAGTAGCCAATTTTCTTTTAGAATGATTATCATCTTCCATAACCACAGTTTCGTCTCCAGTAGGTAACATAAAACTCTGCGCGGTGTCTATGCTCGTCTTAAGTTTTACGAACGCACGGTTTCTCACTCATCTCGCTGTAAAGCACGATAGACTCATCTCGCGAGAGTATGTCGCCGCGAGATAGATGGCAAGTCTTCTTCTAACTGTATTAATGACATAAGGACTCAGACATACTCTCGCGGCAATCATGTGCTAACCCTGCTGAGGCCCCAAACTACACCAAACGTTCCTACTTAATATCAAAGACATATTATAACTCCGTATAGACAGATAAAGTCTAAGAAAAAAACGTACCTCAGTACCATACAGAAAAAGGTACGGTGGCCTAGATGGCATTACACTTTTGGGGTACGCTCAGCTAGATGGCGCTAATATTTGACATTTTAACACATAAATAGCTAAGAATATGGACCAAATTGTCAAAACTGAGGTTCAAAAGTTTTAAGCCAGTGTCAAGAGATGGCAGTTTATGCACTATGATTACACATTTTACTTAGACAGTAACTCTCTATAATACTCAATCCTCTTTGCTAATATTTAACAAGGATTAAACTTTGAAATAATGTTGAGTTCGTACATCCACGTTTAATGCCTGCAATTCTGCATAATTATTAGCTAGTTCGGAGTTCGGCCCGATGACCATTTTTTGCTAAAAAGTTTTATTTTAAACACTAAATTTCCTTAAATTCTCACGGCTGATACATGGTTTGCACCTTTGATTTGCACTAAATGAAATACCTAGTTGAAAAAAAAACTATCAGCCTGTTTTATTGAATTCTTGATACGGTTCTTATTTTAATAGTTGTGATATGAGATGAAAACTATTTGTCGTAACTTTCTGGGTTTAAAATATATCTTCTTATTTATTATATATCTTATACAGAGTGGGGCCTGTAACAAAGGCGAAGAATTGAACTGTAGGCTATTCTCCTTATACTGATCAACATTTGTTCAGTGACTTTTAAAAATTATGAAGTCTTTAAATTTTTAATTTTTCATACAAAATAAATATTCGCTTCAATGTACGCCATTATTGTTGTCATTGACGTTGTCTGTCACACTTTAGACTTAACAGAATTCGCAATACATTACCTCTTAGAAAAAACTTTCAAGGGTGATAAAAATCAAAATACAAGTTATTTTTAAAAGTCGCCGAACAAATGTTGATCAGTATAAGGAGAATAGCCTAGAGTTCAATTATTCGCCTTTGTTACAGGCCCCACTCTGTATAATAAATAAGAAGATAATAAAATAATATAAAAGTAAAATACAAAATAATATGAAAACATAACATTAAATCATTTTTAAGAAAAAAAAACCGCAAGTTTATGTAATTAATGGCCGCTGTACACACGTGGCCAACGGTTCCATCAACCCTTTGTGAAATGGCCGCTGTACACATATGGCCAACGGTTCCACCAACCCTTGGTGGCCAAGATAAGAGCCGCTGTTTACACATTGGCGAACCAATCACTTGGCATTGGCTTTTCATGAAAGATGGACGTGGAATGGAAAAGGATAGGAAATTCTAGGTCATTTACGTTGTCAGCAAAATTAGATTAAAAAATAATAACCCCGTAGTAAAATTAAATTATTTGAAATATAAACAATTTTTTGAATATTCTGATAAGCACATTTATCTTTTTTAGACAATACATTAAACATTTGCAAGGTTATTTTATTTCCTAAAATAAACATTATTATTGGCATAGATAAACTTATTATTTTCGTAAATATTTCACTACTGGGTGGCTAGCCGAATGGCACAATCGCTCACGAAACGCTCACGAAACGAAGCGCTAGTAGATATCTATCTCTATCGCGCTTGCGTATTGGCGCGACAGAGCCAGCGGCGTATCGCTTTCGTTTGGCGTCGGAGAAATGCCATTCGGCTACAGGGCCAGTCCTCTCTGACGGCTAACGACAAACTGAATGAAGCGCCAACGTGTATACGCGGTTGGCCATTGGCGCCAAGATCCTTTGATGTGTGGACAAAAAACCGACACCAATCGGTTGGCCGGCCAGTGCTAGCGCCAACTGCCAACTTACGGCCGTGTGCCCTTATCGATACAATTTACTATTGTTGCTAAGTGCGACAATAAACTGTTTATAAAGGTAATAGAAAATAGAATCGCACCATTGCTGGATAAACATCAACCACCTAGTTTCTCCACAACAGACCACCTCCATACATTAAATCAGCGTTAAACACTCCGCTACATTTTTCCGCTATGCAGAATCAGGGTATAGATCCCAAGTATGTTGAACTCGTTGCGACAATTTATAATAACAGTACAGCCACGATTAAACTACACGCACCTGGTCCTAGATTTACAATAGATAAAGACGTTCAACAAGGCGATCCTCTGTCTCCTAAACTGTTCACCAGTTGCCTAGAGGAGATATTTAAAAAGCTGGCGGTCTCGTGGGAGGAGTTGGGCATTGTCGTCGGTAACAAGAGGCTAACTAACCTACGTTTTGCAGACGATATTGTCCTTTTCTCCCACACGGCACCTCAACTACAACGCATGCTACAAGATCTCAGCACTGCGAACCTTGAAGTTGGACTCACAATGAATAGAGCGAAAACCAAGTTGATGACTAACGGAGCAAAAGATGGGGTCACGGTAGATGGGCAGGATATACAATATGTTGAAGAGTACATTTACTTGGGCCAGATAGCATCCTTCGAAAACAGGCAAACTCTATACGTCAATAGACGCATCGAAAACGCCTGGAAGAGCTATTGAAGGGCGACCTTCCCCTGTGTCTCAAGCGCAAACTCCTCGACATGTGTATCCTGCCTATCCTAACCTATGGTGCTCAAACGTGGTCCTTAACGGAGGCTTTAAAGTCCAAACTCAAGGTTTGCCAGCGAGCGATGGAGCGCAGTATACTGGGTGTTCGCAGAACTGATCGAATCAGAAACACGGAACTGCTCTCCAGAACTCGAGTACCTACTTCGAGTAGTAGATGTAGGTGCCAAGACCGCTAAGCTTAAGTGGGACTGGGCTGGACACGTCCGCCGGATGCATCCTGAAAGGTGGGCCAAAATGGTTACCGAGTGGGAGTGGGACTACCATAGATGGTGTAGGCCGGGGTTCTGGCAGACTAAAGAGGAGATGGTGCGACGACCTGGAAAAAAATTATCTAAATTGGTGGGGAAATGAGAGTGATAGGGTCGAGTGGAGGAAGAGAGGGGAGGCCTTTGCCCAGCAGTGGGACACTAACGCAGGCTAATAAAAAAATTTGTTGCTAACTGCGACTATCATAGTTGTACTATTGTCGCCTGTTTTAGGACTGATAACCAATATCAATATTAAGCTAGATGGGAGTAAAATAGATTAAAACAATGAAACTTGATTCTTATTTTTTTATTGATAAATTCACATTCAAATTATAGACCACTTTGATGACAGATATTACAATATGGGAGTTCTACAGACAAATTTTAATTATATTACTTATTATACTGTATCGGTACTTTTCAATTTCTAAATCTACTGAAACATTAGCTACATCGATTTTAGGGTGCGTAAATGCCTCAAAAGTTCTGTGTTAGAGTGTGCCAGCAATGAGACTGTCAGAAAATAGATAATTGGAAATACATTACATCATTCATTTAAGATTTCCACAATACACATAATTAACGAAAGACAAAAATATTTGTGTGTGTGTGGATTGAGTGAGCACCTTCCGAAAATAAAAAAAAATATGCTGATCATTTAGTAAAAGTTCTAAAACAATTGTAAAACGAATCTCTGAATTTGTAAAAAGATAAATCAAAAGATACAGCCATTAACATGTGCTCACTCAGTTCTCACAAACTACCAACGAAAACAGTGAATATATTCATTTAACATATAATATTTATATACTAACATTTAGTAAAAAATAGGCCAACCTACCTCTATAAATATTAGATCACCTAGTGACGTATTAAATTTTTTACAAATAGTTTCTTATGCTCACTCAATCCACACACTTTTGAAAAGCCGAATTTTGATGAAAAACATAAGATTTAGACCGCTATAAGTGTATAGTTTAGTAAAAGTGAAATGGGAATTTGTAAAATACAAAACGAACCACTAACGTGTCAGGTTTTTTTATAATAAATTTTTGTAAGTGCTCACTCAGTCCACACGTTTTGAGAAAGTTAAAAATGTAAATATCTTACGATTTGTAGCACCTAAGACACTCGAAAGTTCTTCAACATTTAGTAAAATTTTTACTAAATATCCACCATCTAATATTTTATATTCGTTGTCTGGTTTTAAAGATATTCAGACATAACTTTTCTCATACAAATGTATCAAGTAGGGTGACCACACTATGTCGGCTCCTGATTTTCCCCACCTTCCCATTGTCATATTGAGATTGGGGAGTTTCGTTCAATTTTGATAATAGTTCACCGGATTTGTAAGTGGGAGCGAGAAAAGAATAACTATTTCTCGCTCCCACTTACAAATCCGGTACGCTCATCTGTTAGCGCGATTAGATTACCAGGTTCTGGTTTCTTACTAGTGAAGTATTATATTCTTTGTTTCTTACCAATTATCATTCATGTCCTTTTTAATGCATGCATGTCGATATGGTTATTATCCTGACGTCGATAAAAATTACACAATACACATCATCACTAGGCCAAGAACATAACCTAAAAACAGTTTGCAGATGGATAATTAATATGGTATTAGTTTAATATTATCAAAATTGAACGAACGAAACTCCCCAATCTCAATATGACAATGGGAAGGTGGGGAAAATCAGGAGCCGACATAGTGTAGTCACCCTACTTGATACATTTGTATGAGAAAAGTTATGTCTGAATATCTTTAAAACCAGACAACGAATATAAAATATTAGATGGTGGATATTTAGTAAAAATTTTTACTAAATGTTGAAGTACTTTCGAGTGTCGTAGGTGCTACAAATCGTAAGATATTTACATTTTTAACTTTCTCAAAACGTGTGGACTGAGTGAGCACTTACAAAAATTTATTATAAAAAAACCTGACACGTTAGTGGTTCGTTTTGTATTTTACAAATTCCCATTTCACTTTTACTAAACTATACACATATAATAGCGGTCTAAATCTTATGTTTTTCATCAAAATTCGGCTTTTCAAAAGTGTGTGGATTGAGTGAGCATAAGAAACTATTTGTAAAAAATTTAATACGTCACTAGGTGATCTAATATTTATAGAGGTAGGTTGGCCTATTTTTTACTAAATGTTAGTATATAAATATTATATGTTAAATGAATATATTCACTGTTTTCGTTGGTAGTTTGTGAGAACTGAGTGAGCACATGTTAATGGCTGTATCTTTTGATTTATCTTTTTACAAATTCAGAGATTCGTTTTACAATTGTTTTAGAACTTTTACTAAATGATCAGCATATTTTTTTTTATTTTCGGAAGGTGCTCACTCAATCCACACACACACAAATATTTTTATTTTATTTATAAGACTACTTCATCACATATTATTTACTGTCAAAAATGATCAAAATACCGACGCTAATACCCATGGACTGTCAACAGACTGAAATTCATTATAGACCGAAACATGTTATAATGTAAACTGTTACACTGTTCAGATTTTAAATAAATTAAAAAGGTATACCATAAAATACATCAACTTAAAATATAAATCATCAATCTCGGTTAAAATATGATATAAGCAGAAATTACAACACAATATGATAATATGATCTTAAATAAAAAGTAAGAGTTCCATGGATATCATAACGTGGCAATATGAAAATATGAAATTACGGAACAAAAAGTGATCCTTAATTACGTCCACCGATTTCATCCAGTGTTACGCAGGGTCTATACGCGAATGATTCACAGGTATCAGTATGCCCACGCAAAATTATGTTAATATTAAGAACAGTAATTACGAGGGAGGTCGCAATGTAAACCGCCAATTTATTATATAACCTGCCCGCTTCAGCATAATAACGGTATTGCAAGTGAAGTGTAAAAATTATGTAATGGGGTTTGTCAGGATTGTTTGTCAGCAAGCCGATAGCGGGTTTGGCGGGCCACACTGCGGCCCCGCGGCAGCGGCCGCTCGCAGCGCGCCTGAGATTCAGAGCTCGCGGCCGCTCGCAATTTACACCGCCAATACACACTCGCACCGCACTCCATCCTGTCATGTCACACGTAAACGTAGTCAATTCAGTCTACCGTCAAGTATAAGGTTTATATGAGGCATCCCTACCGCCGCCTCCGCGTTCACCTAACAGAAGTAATCTGTTTTTAACGGCAAACTTTTTATCGCTTGATAACTACTCAAGTAATAAACATGATGACATAAATATGTATTTATTTGAAAATTTTATAGCTATTAAGTAAATAATTGATTTCCCCTAATAGTACATTGTTTCGCCGTGTATAAAATTATGTTATTTCAAAAGAAGGCAGAAAAATACTTCCTGCATAGTCTCCTTGAGATAATAAATAAGAGTGCTACCAGAGCACTTGAAAGATAGGCATGATTTCATAATTATTAGGGAAATCAAGTATCTTTTATAAATAAAAAGTGTCGGAAATAATATATCTCATTATTGCGTTGTTATTATACGCTGTTCTAGATCCAAAATCCGCATGAATCTGAATGTCCGCGAATGTTAGGTATCGATGGTGGCGACCCTTAGGGTTAGAGATGAGCGACGGCGGACGCGTCCAGGGCGGGTGCGAGGCGACGGGCGCGCTTACGAGTCCCACCAGTCGGGGCCGCCGCTGCCGCCGCCGGCGCCGCCGCCGCCGTATGACCCGCCGTAGTTGCCGCCGTATGAACCGCCGCCGCTTCCATATCCAAATCCTGCACATAATGCACATTCAACATGTTAAACACAAATTACTCGCCAAATTTTTTAAATGGCCAAGATGACGTCTAGGCAACTTCAGTATCATATGTTGAAGTTAATATTGAATTGGTCGAAACACCAGGTAATTTAAAGTTACCAGAACCGATAGAAGAGGCTCCAGCGCTCCTCGGCGGCTGGCGCGGCTGTGTGCGGAAGTCGCGGGCACCGAAGCCGCTGCCACCGGCGCTGCTGAAGCGCCCGCCGCCTGAGCGACTGCCGGCGCGGCGGCCGCTGCCGCCCAGACGCCCGTCCGCAGCGGTGCTCGTCAGCCAACTGTTATTGTATCAACTCTTTACTAATTTGATAAAGTCACGTTATGCCAATGTTTGATAGTATGTACAAATAGCAATTATATTCCTAAATTTATAGCCAATTTTTATTTTGTTGTCAGTCACTATTTTTTATTTTTGGAATTCTTTGTACATTTTCTACTCTTCCGATTCTCATAGGATACAAAAAATGACCCAAAATGTTCATGTAATTTTTCACTTTCTCCTGAGTTATTACCATACAAGTTATTGGCTACGTGCACGACAATTACGCCCACTACCATGTGAACTTGAAGTGGAAAATGTCAAAAAATGACATGTAAACAAACATATATTTTAACGATTTTTCGTTAATTTTAAATAAATCGAATAACAAGAGCTACTATTTCAAGTGTAATTTAGGTAGATAGATTATAAAGACATGGATATAATAATAAAAATCAGTTTCCAAAGCATTACTCCCGGTAAACTTCCAACCCCAGACCACAGAAAAAGGCAATAAATTGGTGCTGGCAGGGCATATAAGGAATCTTGAAGAACATAGGAGTAATGTTAGAAGTTCTACGAGCGAGTGATATGGTATTCGCTAAACCTCCGTTCCGTTAATGCCATATAAAACAAGTCTAAACGTAAGTACATAGTCATGTCCGCGGCCGCAGAAATATCCGACACGGGCCTATTCTCAGGCCAGGCCTGAATCTTTAAGTATAATCTTTTACGGTAGGAAAAATACTAACAGCGTATTGAACAATATTAGGTAAACAAAGCTTAAATATAATTTTATAATGTTTTGTTTTGACATAACACTTACGTTTTCTTTTCACGATAGCTATCCATTTAGTTCTTTGATCCAATTTCCAGTGTGCTCTAAGAAACGCATAGAACGTGCAACGACTATTTATGCCATTATTTTTACAATTAACAACAAAACAACATTGGTGGCCCATTTCAAACATTAGACATTGTATTATATATATTGTATGAGTTTTGATAGATGACAAACCACAATCAGTGTCGATTTTGAACACCGCAAGCACTGCGATCGTTTTACTTACCCTCTCCATGCACTTCGCACGAAGCCAATACATATATGACAAATTGTAGGAACTTTTCTCCTACGGAATCTAGAGCTCATGCTTCCGAGTAGAAAAAGCGTAAATATATTTGAAATTGCAGTGCCAGAGCTGGTATTATATTTTGAATTATTTTATGCTCATTACGTAGGTCTGACTATTGAATTTAGGTAACAGATTCATGTTATTAGAATGTCCCATTATAATTCACAATCATATACTTTATACCTACTAAGCTTAGTTAACATTTCGTATGCTGTCTGTCTTTGATCATTGAAGAAGTGACCTCAAGATTTCAATATCCCACTCACGAATCCGCGTGTTAGCATAACTAGAGTAATATTTAGTGCGTTTTCACATTATCCGATCCGAAATCGGATGTCGGACCTATAATCCATACATTACAGGCGCCATTTTGGATTTTTTCTATCGAAATCCTTCCGACATCCGATATCGGATCGGATAATGTGAAAACGGACTTACTTGGGCACATCCTGCTTGGCCTCGACCAGCAGCTCGACGAGGTCGCGCGCGAGCCCGCGGTTGGAGTCGTTGAAGAAGGACGTGGCCACGCCCAGGTTGCCCATGCGGCCGGTACGCCCGATGCGGTGCACGTACTCCTCCACGTCGGACGGCAGGTCGAAGTTGATCACGTGACGCACGTGCGGTATGTCGAGTCCTGTCGGCAACAACTTAGTTACGTTTGGGTCGGTGATTGAATAACACAATACGAGCATACATACCTGACTTGAGGGATAAAGTTATTCCTTCCGAGTTGGTAAGGTGGAATAAGATTAAACCTTAAGCATAAGCTGGATACAAGCATGGTTTCTTTCTGATCTACTTTCTACTAACTTGGTTAAATAAGGCTTTTAGTAACTAAGTGTAAGCGGACAGTAATATTAAGACTTTTTCATTGCATATCTAAACATTAAACTGATATTATCGGCGAAAGCAAATTTTAATTTAAGAGTATATGCATACTAATAATGAGTAATTAAATAATAGGGCTGTCTTTCTGAATGCGACCAATAGAAGTATACAAGAATAGCGATTATCTACGAAGATGAGGGTAAATAGCCATGTTCTAGCTAGCAGCAATAAAATGTAATAAGAACAATAGTGTGTGCGGTGACCTCTAGCAGCCACGGCGGTGGCGACGAGAATGGGCGTCTGTCCCGTGCGGAAGCGGCGCAGCGCCTCCTCGCGCTCGCGCTGCGTGCGGTCGCCGTGGATCGACGTCACCGGGTACCCGTCGCTGTCCAAGTACTCCTCCAGTTGATCCGCTCCTATACATTTACAATAACGATTTTCATTTTTGAAAAGTTACACCTTGAGATAACAAATTTACACACTAGCATATTTCATTCGCTTGTTCTATTCGGCCCAGCTTTCAGAGATGTAAATATAATTATAAAAAGCCGTACCTTTCTTAGTCTCAACAAACACCAAGGTGAGTTGATCCTCCTCGGGGCGGGAACGTTTCAGCAAGTTAGAAGCGTTCAGCAAGTCCAGTAAGAACGAGCGCTTTTGTGACTCTTCCACCCAGACCACCTGTGGGACACAGAACATTTACTTTTAATCAATTTATTCAGGTACATTTGAATTTTAAAATGTCACTAAGTAAGTACTTATTTCACTCTTGTAAATTATTTTCGTTACATAGAATCGTTTACAAACCTTCTGGGTAATGTTCTCAGAAGTGGAACCGACTCGTCCCACCGCCAAGAAGACGTAGTTGCTCAAGAAGTCCTGCGCCAGCACTTGAATCTGCTTGGGGAAGGTGGCGGAGAACATGAGAGTCTGGCGCTCGCCGGTCTTGGGCATGGTGTGGCACTCGACGATCTTGCGGATCTGCGGCTCGAAGCCCATGTCCAACATGCGGTCGGCCTCGTCGAGCACGAGATGGCGGCAGTGGTCGAGCGCGACGCGCCCGCGCGCCAGCATGTCCACCAGGCGGCCCGGCGTTGCCACCAGCAGGTGGCAGCCGCGCTCCAGCTCGCGGAACTGCTCATGGATCGGTGAACCACCATACCTAAATATATAATTAAGCGTTAACACTTTCGCTACCAAGAACCCGACTGTCGGGTACACCGCTCGTAGAAGCGTAGCCGATTACATGGGTTTCCCCGTATGTATCGAAAATGTCGTAGCGCCGCGTAGAGCCCGGTTTCGAAAGTGTTAAAATACAACACATGACCAGTGTCTTTTCGGGGCTTATTTATCTTTAATATCCATACAAAATTAAGCCTTTCTGAAATAACTCTCTTCATATATTATGTCTTAAATATTAAATATATCAAGTTTAATGAAATATAAACAAATAGCAAAGCTACGTACACCACACAAGGGCGCACACGGGAGCGGTAGGCGAACTTCCGTGCTTCATCGAAAATCTGAGTAGCAAGCTCTCGAGTGGGCGCCAGCACGAGGCCCAGCGGGTACTGCTTGCGTCGATTGTAAGGTCTGAAACACGCATTGCTAATTAACAGACAGTAAAACTCATCATTCAAATATTTAGACAGTAGTTAAATAATGCTTAACAAGGAATAAGTTAAAAACCTTTGTAGCTGTACGCTTCAATAGGTTGTAATCTTACGCATGCGAATTCGCGCGCCGTCTAAATGAATCTTAGTGCATTTTCACATTATCCGATCTGATATCGGATGTAGGACCAAGACCCTCTTTCTCATTCAATCTTTGATTTTTGCCTTTGAAATCCTTCCGACATCCGATTACGGATCGGATAATGTGAAAACGCACTTATCTTATAGGATTACACGCTATATCTGTGAGAACATGCGTGTTGGACTGACCCCATATGCTTGACCGGTCCCGCCTCGTACATCTGGTTGAGTATGGGCACGAGGAAGGCGGCCGTCTTGCCGGAGCCGGTCTGCGCGCACGCCATCACGTCCCGGTGCCCGAGCACGATCGGGATCGCGTACTTCTGGACCGGAGTGGGCTTGTCGTAGCGAGCGAGGCTTATGTTCGACCGCATGATTTCCGTCAGGTTAACATCCTCGAACTGTCACAAATATTCATACATTATTTTAGGGACTCACAGAGTCAACAACAGGGTAGAAGTCTTCAGTATCTATTATAAGACTATCTGATTATATATTATAATAGTCATAATAGACAAAACACGCACATTACTAGTAGTGTCATGTATTTCTCTAAATTACATAAATAGTTCACTTTTGCTACAAACAAAATATTTATTTAAAATTACAGGTGGGGTGGGTCTGCTCTGAGACCATGGGGACACTGCCGTCCTTGAAACGTCGGAGGTTAGTGTTTAAAACGTCGTGAGTATGCTTAGGAGCAGATCTGCTCCATATTGTTTCAAAACATGTAGTTATATGTGACAATTTTTTGACAGACGCATGATTAAGTCACGTTTGCAATTTTAAATATGTGTAAAAATCGTGAAAGTTTATAAACATTTAACAAAATATTTATTAAGATACATTAGCGCATATCAATAGGTCTGTTTTCAAATCAATAATAAATTGAAACCAAAGCTGACTTTAAAGACTAAACTGACAAAATCTGAATGTATTTTCAAATTCCCATTATTCAGCAAAATTAGCCCAGACTTATCTGTAAGTGAGTAGGTACTTAGACATGGAGTCATCAACCTAGATAAGATATACATATGTATTATATTTAAAGCTTAACCTACATAGCAAAAGGTATTCAATTATGCTTACGACGTTTTTAATATTGCTATTTACATTGAAGGAATGTTATATCAATCAACTATCAGGTTTCACCAAAGAACTGATCTCTTATTCGAATCATTTGAATAAAGATTATGTCGCATCGGTTCTTTCTCTGGCAATGAGACAATGAAAAATAAAACTGTTTTAAGAACGGAGGACGAATATCTGCTTGAATTTCAGATGTAACATCTTTATCTAGCACATGTGTTCACATACTTCATGAATGGAGTCACTCGCGAGAACGCAAGTCGTGCTAAACCGCCTATCATTAGATACATTATTATTTAAAGTAGGAAGCCAACTCACGCTAGTAATGAAATCCGGCACGCGGTCACCGCTGGCCTCGACCGGGATGTCCTCGTACTTGGAGAAGTTGATCCCGGTATTGCCCGTGCCAAACAGCTCCAACTCCTGCCGCTCGTCGCGAGGTAGCGGGACCGTCCAGTCATTCTGTAAATATTGTTCCTTGTATTACATTCGTCATTTTATATTTATAAAGCAGAGTAGCCAACATGACGATAACCACTACTAGTGACTGAAATAAATACGTAAGGCTTCGCCAGCTGGTTTTTATAACTATGGTGAAGTTCAACACATAAAAAATAGAAAACACTATGAAATGGTCGCATGTCATCATGCTGCTAGCAACTTCCTACACTGATCTTCCTATAAGACAGTTTCCTATGAATCATTACGGTCAGAAGTCAGATTAAATACGTGTAGGGATAATAAGCCAGGGTAGCTTTATTTGACCGCATTGTTATATTATGCATATTTGAAAAATAAACTATCTTTAACTTGTGTGAAGTAAAATCAGGATTTACCTCATCCCTGCGAGAGCTTGAACGGCGGACATCGTCAGAGGCCCAGCGCGAATTGCCGCGGTCGTCCGGGCGCGGCTCCGGCTCCTTCCAGCGGTCGTTGCGCGGCTGCGGCGGCTCGTTGAAGTCCTCATCGCGTCGCACGTCGCGCTGCATGCCGCGCTCACGCTCGCCGCCCGAGCTGCCGCCGCGCCCGCCGCCGCCGCCGCCGCCGCCGCCGCCGCTGCCACCACCGCCGCCACCACCGCCGGAACCCCATCTGTCGTTCTCGCTCCAGCGATCTGACTCGCCATTTTGATATCCCTGATCACGACCTAAACAACAACGGTGGTTCGTTAAAATGTAAAAGAATGCGTATGCGTCACAATGTACATATCACAACAAGAAGCCTTGCTTTTTGAAATGCATTTATTGGTATTTTTATATCTACATCTTCACTCTACTTCGTCTAAATTCTATGGTATTATTATACTCGTATATTAAGAGGAAATGGCACAGCCATTCCTCAAAATTAAACACATTAGACCCCATTTTCCTGTCAAAATATTTTCGAGTCTGAAATGAGTCGCTACGTTTAGTGAGAAATATCGCTTACGCGCGAGTCGGATCGATTAGGCAGATGTGTTTTTTCACTCCATCTTTAATGATGTATGCATCATACTTAAAAACCTGAATCATTATCAAACTTAATTTTATTAAGTCAGTAAGCACATCAAATTCGTATGAATGAGATATGAGTTATTATGCCTCATTTTTTCATGAATATATTCCAAACCACAGTATATTTCAAACCATAGAACAATCAGTATACAAACATGACACAAGCAATGCTCACATTTATAGAAACAATTGTCTGATATAGGAAAACAAGCAGGATGACAATTCTTTAATCCAACACAATGAAAATAATATACAAGATAAATGATTTTACTTTTCTAAGTGCTTCATGGAATAATGAATAGGCCATAAGTGATAAGCAAAACATAACTTGAAAAAATGTCATGTTTACACATGGTTTATATATAATTATTTCGCAAAGCTTCCATTATATGCATTAAAAAATTAAAAAATAAGATATATTTTCATACAGGCAGCTTAAATGACTAGTAAGCAAATTTTAAAGCAACGGCTGAATCAAATTTTAAATCATAGTTGTTTTGCATGGATGAAACCGATTTTTTTTTAATTAATCTGGCCTGATTTTTAGGGTTTTTGACTGTAGGTACTAAATTTAGTGTTAATATGTTCAGAGTTAAATTAATAGAAATAGAAATATATGAGGGTTCCAGAATGCCCATGGAGCACAGTTATTATGTCAAATAGAATAGGCTAGTTTCCTATACTTAAATAAAATATTTTATGCAGTGCACGAAATAAAGCACCACATAATTAGAAGAAAAATATGGACAGTACTTAAGTTTAAACATGATTTCTATTTATTAAGTCAAAGAGAAAAATATAAAGTAAATGAACTGACCGTGACGTCACTCCTCAGTATTTCATACAAGGCCTGTTAACTCTCTTAGTAAGATAAGACCCCTTGTAATGCGCATGTAGTTAGGTCGTTCGTGCCGTGTATACCAGGATTTTTTTTTTTTTCTCCTAACTGTTACTTAAGTCCTGCCTCCCGGCTTTAGCTAATAACCTCCTTGTGCAACCTATTTCTAGTTTTGTGGCCACTGATATTTTGATTGATATGTGTCAATGTCGATATATGAAAATTCATTGAAAATTGTTATTATCGTTGTGTATTTCTTTTCATGTGAAAATTATAATAGGAGTTCACAGTAAATCAGTAAATACCACATAATTACACAATACAATATGTCAATGGTTGTTGAGGGTTCACTTCGCTGAGGAAAAGTGTCATGCTAATCTAGCTAGAACTATTACTGTGAAGTAAATAGTAACTTAGCAATTGGAAGATCCATGGGAGATGTAGTTAAGCTTTCATGTGAAACGTGTAGTGTTGCGGAAAGTTCTATTTCGTTATTTGTATTAGTGAAATATTTTGCTTAATACTCTTTAAATAAAGTGGCAGATTATAACGTTTGGTGCTTCGGTGTATATCTAAAACATGTATTTATGAATAATAAAATATGTAAACATAAATAATATGACTTTTGAAATAAAAGGCATATTATTTATGTTTACAAAGGCATATTACAGCAAAAACTAAAGTAACCCACAAATTATGTTTATCGATAGAATGACGAGACCAGTCGTTAGTGACCCTGCCTGCTAAGCCGCGGTCCTGGGTTCGAATCCCGGTAAGGCCATTTATTTGTGTGATGAGCACAGATAATGTTCCTGAGTCATGGATGTTTTATATGTATATAAGTATGTATTTATCTATTTAAGTATATATGTATATCGTCGCCTAGCACCCACAGTACTTGCTGGTGTAAGAGACAGGCACCCATGCAGAGAGCTCTTTATTTCTCAACGTATAATGACGCACTACTCACAATATATGTTTGATATACTGTTATTTGTTAAGCAAAATATATCTCAATTTGCTCGCGTTGCCTGTCCGGGCAAACAGCTTCGAGCTACAGGCCGTCTGAGAACAGTCCCCCGTCGCATGGCACTTTCAAAAAAGAACCCGCGTGTCATCGGTCCTACTTACTTCGAACACTTACCTGCCGATCTTAGGAATGAGCCATGTGACGAAGCATTTAAGCGCAAATTGAGAAACCTTTTGTTAGATAACCCTCTCATAACCCTCGCATGCATTTGATTACACTGACTTCGGATTTTATTTCATTTGTTAATTTTATTGTGCTTTGTGTATTTCATTTCTGATTTTATTTCATTTGTTAATTTATTGTGCTTTGTGTATTTCTCTTTGTAAATGACGATCCTTATTAGGAGAAACTATTCATTTTATTATTTTCAATTCATAATGTAATTTTTGACGATCATGATGAGAAGATAAACATAACTTTGGCATGTAACAAATTTATAGTGTAATTTTTATCATGAAATAAAGAAATCTAAATCTAAATCAGTACAAGCTTTGCTTAGTTTGGGGCTAAGTTGATCTGTGTAAGGTGTCCTCAATATTATTTTATTTATTTATTTAGAATTAGTGGCGGACCCAGGGGCGGATCCAGCTTCGTGTCCAGGGGGGAGTCACGTGGTCACGGGGGGGGGGGGGGGGGGGGGGTCGTGACATGATCCCCCCTGGATCCGCGCATACGCTAAACCGGTTGTCAATTTTAGTTCCATTAATGTCTCAGGGATTTGCGCGAGACCGCCACTAGTATAAACGTGTATTTGTATGATGTCATTTTTAGGGTTCCGTAGTCAACTAGGAACCCTTATAGTTTCGCCATGTCTGTCTGTCCGTCCTCCGTCCGCGGATAATCTCAGTAACCGTTAGCACTAGAAAGCTGAAATTTGGTACCAATATGTATATCAATCACGCCGACAAAGTGCAAAAATAAAAAATGGGAAAAAATGTTTTATTAGGGTACCCCCCCCTACACGTAAAGTGGGGGCTAATATTTTTTTTCATTCCAACCCCAACGTGTGATATATTGTTGGATAGATATTTAAAAATGAATAAGGGTTTACTAAGATCGTTTTTTGATAATATTAATATTTTCGGAAATAACCGCTTCTAAAGGAAAAAAAAAGTGCGTCCCCCCCTCTAACTTTTGAACCATATGTGTAAAAAAATATGAAAAAAATCACAAAAGTAGAACTTTATAAAGACTTTCTAGGAAAATTGTTTTGAACTTGATAGGTTCAGTACTTTTTGAGAAAAATACAGAAAACTACGGAACCCTACACTGAGCGTGGCCCGACACGCTCTTGGCCGGTTTTTTTGTATGAAGTTGGCGTTCTTCTCCTAGTGAGTATTATATTCTTTGATTTTATACTATTCCATATTAGCAAATCGTTTTGACAGTTCTTAAAAAGAAGCTGATTTGACTAGTAGGAAACTAGCCTATTTTCTAGCTGTAATTTTTTCCCAATTATATGTTCCGAAACAACAATCTAACTTTATACTGATGTGACTTGTCAACTAGATTCAATTACTGTTTGAAAGTTATGTCTTAATGAAGCTCAGGGCAAAGGTCAACAGAGATAACAACTATTGAACTATAGGAACCTAACATTAATACATAGCATGTTGTGTAGACCACAGGAAAAGATCAAATTACTAGTAACTGCAAACATTATAAAGGTATTATCTTTTGTCATTGCACTGAATAAAAACTTCTCGAAATGGAGTGAAATTATACAATAGTCATTTTAACATTGAAATATACGGTTCAACAGTTTTGTTCAACTACAAATTATATAAAATCCAAAGAGATTTGACATGTTAAGTCTGAGGACTACACATGAGAAAGTGAACAAGCATTACCGCGGTCCCTGCGCGGGTATCGCGAATCATAGCCGCGATCGTAGTCACGGTCGCGGTCACGCTCGCGGTCGTCGCGCCGACCACCACGGTCGTAGCCTCTAGAGTTGCCTCCGAATGATGAACGGTTGTCCCTCGACTCGCTTTGATGACTGTCTAAGCTAGTGCGCTTAGACTCTTCCCCTGAACACAAGTTAAGCTCATGTTATTCTAAGACTAAAGATTATCTTAACAGGAAGTCTCCATCATTTACACTTGTAAACTTCACCAATATAAAATTTGGTAATGATGATACATTTAGTAAGTATAGTCAATCTACTGGCTGGAAAACTAATCTCAAAAGACTGTCCTACAATTTAAATACAAGGAAGATCAACAGTGGTATTGATTTAACTATTTTTTAATGAGCCTATAACAAATTGCAAATAAAACCGTTTAAATATAAAGTTACATATTCACTTACTATATGATTTCTTATAAACTATTTTTTAGCCAATTTAAACCAATTTTATTTCCATGCTAGGAGGTTGTGGAAAACAATAGAAATTTTATAGGGTGTAACCAATAAGCAATTTAGTTTGCATAGGTAATTATATATGTTTTATATTTAATACACTGACATAACTCAGGTAACTTTAAAAGGGAAGGGATACTTATTTGAATTGAAGGTAGTCATTAAAACATCTTCATAGTTTTTATATACAGGTACTGTATGCATATTGCTATTTCACAGACGTCAGCATTAGTCAGTGCAATGAAATTATGGTAATCTTAATCAGCAAGAGCTATAAATATTACTGAAATTATATGCGGCTGTCCATTACTAAAAAAGTCCTTACGCTTCAGGTGCAATATTGATGTTTTAATTTGATCTGAAATACCAACAGAAATGTGTCCTTATTACAGATGAATATAAGGCCCTTTTACTAGTGGAACACCACATATGCACAGCTTACAGTAATAGCAAGTTGTAAAAGGAACAAGTAATCACATCACTTCATATAGAAATCACTTGAACTAATAATAAACCAAGTGAAAACAATTCTGGCTGTGCCACTGCATACCTCAGCCTGTGTTAAGCCAGCCACCAAATTAAAGCGTCCACATTACACAGGAGTGTGGATGATCTTACCTTGAGAAGTGTTGGCCTGCAACTGCCTGCGCAGATGCGGGGGAATGTAGCGGCCAGCACTCTTAGGAGCCTGAGGCTGCAAGTCCAGACCAGCAAGCTGTAACATAACATAACCACCATCATATGAATGCTCCCTAAACATACAATTGAAATTATTTAAATCATTACTTCACTATCAGAAGTAAAGTGTAAGGCAAGATTTGTGGGTGTGAATTACATCTATTCTAATTACAATATTAGTTCCAATATGAGAGTTAAGTGTTCTGTAACTACAGTTTAGTATATCCTACTGGATAAAACGCAAAGCTCAAACAATGCAAACTCCCCACTCATGAGGTAAGTGTTGGGACTAATAGGGCCATTTCTCACATTGGGACGTCAGTTATACTATTCTGACAATGAAAATTATTTCAAGGCAACAGTATGCCATCGCACATACTATGATATAATCAAAAATAGCATAGAAATACTTCATGAACTCGAGCGAAATTATAGCTGTACTTCCCCGCCATGACATGCAATACACGTAACAATGACCTCATGATAAAATATGTTTTAGAAGATTGTTAGTTAAAACTTATAGTGCTTATCATTATAAAATTAGCAAAACATATCACCGATTCGCTATCTGCAAATTAAATCAAATGCTCCCTTAGGAGGTCGCCATGTTGGTTATCGCTAGAGGGACACGTAAAGTAGAATCGAGTTTCTCATTTCCATGGTAAGAGAACATGTAAACCTCACCATGAATAAGGTTGCGTATGAAAATTAGGCATAGATCATTTCAAGCTCTAGTCAGTAATAAGTATATCATCGAATAGAATGAAAAATCAATACAAAGTACACACGAGGTACCGACCTGCTGCTCTAGACCTGTTCCATTTTGGTTGGTAACATTACTCATATTACTACCAAGCGGTACGTTTTTTTGGGAACTTTGCTCGAAAAATACTATACAAATACAGTCTACAATTAATTTTGCACCAACACAAGTTCACAAAATCACATGAAAAGGCTACTAATTTATCTCCCGAAATCACTTTTCATTCGCAGTTATTGTTCTTCACGAAATTGACGGAATTATAAAAGGATCATTCACTCTCAACGATGTTTCCACATGCAATTCTGTTTTCCCTATAGCTCGTTTAAGTAGACGCTATTTTTTGTACCAGCCTTCTGGAGAGTTGCAATTCAAGTTAGTAAGATAATGATCTGGACAATAAATGATATTCTTTTTATGGCAAGTAATATATTGATATACATATTAGTATTTTTCAAGTCTCATTAATTGTTATTAGTCAATGCTAATTATTGCAAAATACTGACCAGAGAGTGGAAAAATAATTATTTTACCACCAATAGGGTATTCTAATAGTGTAGCAACATTATCTTTGTGAAAAAACTGCTTTATCGACTGAGTTGTTCATTTCCGTTTATACTTTTACTATCCGGCAATAGATGTCGCTTTAGCAACCTATGGCGATGTACTTTATGTTATGTTGTTTGGGTTATCTAACAATAGATGTCGCTGTAACAACGTAAAAGACTAAGCGTCCATAAAGCTTGTTTAGGGCGTTCACAGATGTAAGTTTTTTTATACTTAATTTAATTAACTTGTTTACATAATGTTGCAGGAAGGAAAAAATCTACCGCCCCTTTTCTCCTACTAGCTACCCTACGTACATTACCCTACGTACATTTTAGTTTGTTTAGGGCCGGTTGCATCAAACCGTTTGTCGCTGTTAAAACGTTCGTTAAATTTTATTGTATGTGAAGTTCCATAGACATCTGCTGCGTGACGATGATGTGTCTGTCAAATATGTGGTTTATGCAACTTGGATGCAACTGGCCCTTAGTAGGAAGTAGGAACCAAGGACAATATAATACGGGATAGAGAAGGCCCATACAAAAAAGCGTACCCCTGAAATGTATGGGTCTTAGGACTCTTAGGCTTAACACTAGATGGCGCTGTTTTGCAGCCTGGAAGTGGCCAAAATCATATTGGTGTGGATGTTTGATCCATCGTTTGCCAAATTAACCGCCGGTCGATAACAAGAGACCGGACGCACGTCTATTATGGTTCCTTAGAGCTGGGGAAGAAGGCTGAGTGGACTCTATTCTAATGGATTCTACATGTGTAGCAAAGATGTGTAGTGTCACATTGCTTTTCTTGAGCACCGGGATAGTAATGAAACTAATGAAGTACGTTAAACCGGAAAAATAAGCTTTAATGACCTCTGCATACCTTGTTACAGGCTTCAGGCGCCAGCCTAGAATATATGTACAATTGTACATAACCACATAGTAAATTTAAACAAGTTACGTTTTTTTATACTTAAGCCTGTCCAGAAATATATGACTATTGTCAGGAGAGCGCTGTTATACTGATGTATGGGATGACGGTTCAGTTTAGTATGAAGAAAATGGATAATTCCGCAACATGGGGCGCAACATGGGGCGTAGTCATAATATTTCTGGTCAGGTTTTACCTATTTATGTATATGTACGTACCATCTAAAATATAACGTCAACAAAACGAATGTAAAGAAATCAATTAATATTATTGCTTTATTAATTTACATTATAAGGGGCGATGCTCTTGCGTTAACTGCTGGTAGCACCACACCGCTGTCACCACACTTCGCGACAAACGCCGCTGTAATCACGGATGAGGCCTTCCGGACAATCTTGGAATCTTATCCTCGGCGAATCTTCCGACCACATGTTGAAGATACCTCCAACGTTGCCAGGGCTCTGGACCGGGTGTGACCGACAGAAAACTGCACCCAACAGCAGAATCAGAACGAAAATTTGAAATCTCGTCATTTCAGGAGACTGTGTTGTGGTTCTCGTATAGATTTATACTAAACTATGGTTTATCGGCGTAGTTTCAAGTGCGGCCAAGCGCAAGCTTCCGCCGCCTACGCGAGCGGAACTTAGTGATTTTAACATACCGAATTAAGTATACATACCTACGGTTATATTACTTAGACTACTTAGCTAATATTTTTTTTCATTTTACTGATCGTTTACAAGATTGACAAACTCGAGCTTGCTGCCTGAGAAAATCGGTTAAACCAATTACTTAATTATAATTTTTAGGGTACGTGTACCTACATTTGTTTTTAATTTTTTTTACATGGGCTTATACTGATCACGATCAGCACTGAAAACCGAGGTTCTACCGCTAATTCCTAGATTTTACCGTACTGGGCCTTTACAGTAAGTACCTAATATTTATTTATTTAATATACATATAGGTATGTATAATAGAAATAGAAGTAGGAAGCACGCGCCTACAAAAATAATGTTGATAGCTCCAGCTTTCGTAGGCAATGATTAATATACCTAAGATTAACAAAAATAAAACTACGGATTATTTAATTGAGGTATATTATAGAGTTCACTCCATACTTAATGCGTATTTTATCACCTATTTATATACGGAATACACAACATTTCACCCAACTAGTTGAGCAACCACGTCGTATTTTTGGCAACACTATCTTTGTCAGAGGTAGAGGGAATGCTTATTGGATAAGGGCCGTCGGGCTAAGAGTTTAGACGAATCTGTCAATGTATTTCCAGGTGTCGAGCTGTTCCAGCACCGGGTTGGCGATGGCCGGGAGGGCTACGGACACGGCGGCCGCGATGGCGCCCTGGAAGCGGTTGGCGTAGTCGATGATCACATCCTCCAGCATCGCGTTCACAACCTTGTCGATGTTACCGCCTCCGATCACACCGGTCAACTCAGACTGGGAACAAAATTGTTAATACTTTTAGGTGCAGTTTTTATCATGCTGAAGCTATCTTCAGCAAGCTGTGAGCTGTGGTACACCTATGTGTACCACAGCTCGGTAAGTTCGGTAAACTAAGACTACGATGGGTAAAGGGACCTTATCGTCAGTGGCGCTTACGTCCCGCGGCGTCGTATTTGTATACGAACATCGCTCATAACGCCGTAAGCGCCATCGACAATAAGGTCCCTTAACCAAGATAACGTCACAAGACTTAGATTGAAAGCGGCATTTACTGGTGTACCTACCGACTGTCGAGCACTGGTACTTTTACCTTACCTTAATCAATGATATCAAACACTTATCCTAATAAAAAAATGTAAGTTCTACGATAACAAACACATCAAAATATTATTACCACACCAACCGGTAAAGGCTATCTAGATCCTTCAAAACTAGTGAAAAAGTTATACAACTTAAGAGTTATTCCACTTTTCGAACAGTCATGAACACACTAAAATTTCATCGGTCGTCTCTTCTTAGTTATTTATAAAATACTATACCTACTAAGATTCTTAGTAAAGTATCTTATAACTTAGTAGAATACCCATCGCAGTGACCGTGACTATGAGATCTGTATTATTAATTACAATGACTATTTATTTACCTGGAAATGAGGAATCTGGTAGGATGAGTTGATGACTCTGTCGAGGAGCACCGATTTGCCGTCATCCGATTGCTTCAGAAGTAAAGTTCCACTGAAGCGGAATCCATCAATTTGGAATCTAAAAAAATATATTTATTGTACTGAAATATCAGTATGTGTACTTCTAGTTTCTAAGATTAACTAGGGTAGTATTTTGAATAATAATAATTTAATGCTGTAAGGATGTATTTCTTATGGTTAATAAATAATAAGGCGCCCCTACTTGTACGGTTGCGGAAATTGACAGTTAACAGTTCACTTTACATTTGACAGCTCTTAGCATAAGTATAAATAAATAAATAAATATTATAGGACATGTCTTATACAGATTGACTGAGGCCCACGGTAAGCTCAAGAAGGCTTGTGTTGTGGGACTTGTGGGTACTCAGACAACGATATATTATATAATATACATATAATACTTATATACAGTATGTGTGTGTCGACCAAATGTACATGAACTGCAAATTGCTAAAGAATCAATTTCCCTCGACCGTACTTAGGTAGGTAAGGGACCATTGCCGCTGTCGATAATTTACGCTATCCAAAGCGATTATCACCTTGGCTTGGCAGGCACGTCCAGGCACTGAGCTAGTTTCACTCGCCTTGGCTAATCAAACAGGACTAAAATATCTACTAACATAGGTACTGTTTACTTCAATATTTACCTTGCTTTGCCTTTTCCGTACAGAGGAATAGCGGTCAACAAATCTCCAACCAAATCGTAGGCCTCTGTAAACAAAAACATCATTAAGATTTATTGTAATCTAATTTAGAAGATACATGACCAACCATATAGAAAATATGTCTGTACCTACCTACCTGCTTTAAAACTTAAGCGTAATAAATATTGTATTTAATCTCACCGGAAAAATCAAAGGAGATAAAAACATATATTATTTAATTAATTTAATATAACGTGAACCAAATTAAGTTATGAGCAAAAAACTAAACAATTGAATATATGTACAACTTAAAACTACACAAATTAATATATATTTAAAAATAAAAAATGCTCCCCGAGTGGACGTGATGGTGCCCAGTAGGCTGGCAGCGTTGCCTTTTTGAATGGCCAAACTTATTCGTCGGCCAAAGTAGCTGCCAGCCCTCTGGTCACCGGATACGTCAACCAGGCGTTGCGATATTTCTTTCAATATATTTTTAGCACTTGGCCCCCACGGCCCAAGAGTTTCTACTCCAAAAGGCGCAAATATATACCCGTCACTAAGGACGGAGTATTTGCGCCTTTTGATTCCTTCTGCAGTTGTCGCCGCAGCTCCAGCATTAGACGAGATTTAAACATATACTTATTTGAAATTTAAAATGTTCAAGTTTCCACCTAAGCACCCTACCTTCAGGGTGCTTATGAGGGTATCCCTACTCTTAACAGCGTTCCATGGAAAGTCAAAAACTGAGCTTGGTAAAGGCACAATTTATAAGCACAAATAAAATAATACCTCTTCTGTAGGTATTCAATATAAGTATATATGTACTTCTATATTTTTGATCATAAAGTTTAGCTTTGCAAAAAAAGTCAATCGAATCAAGAAAATCGCTCAGCATTAAATAAATAAAAATATAAGTAGACATTAACGCGGGTTATATAATGATGATCCGCATGACAGTTCATTACTTATTGTGCAGAGTTTTATTGCTTTTTTATTTCTTAAACACTTGTTTTAAGGTTCCTAAGTCCGTTTTCACATTATCCGATCCGGCATCGGAAGGATTTCAATGGAAAAAACCCAAGATGGCGCCTGTAATGTAAGGGATATCGGTTCTACATCCGATATCGGATCTGATAGTGTGAAAACGCACTTACTCTAAAATAAAACACGGCAAAAGTGGTTTGCGCTAGGCTCTCTGTAAAGAGATCGCCTCGGCCTTGATACATCAATGTCACAGTAAACACTTAAAAAAAAGAACTGTTTAAGGCATACCTATTAAGTAGTACCTACGTATTATAAGATATATAAGACACTTAATGTGAAAGTGCTGCACTCTGGTGACTGAAAATTGCCGTAATATTTCCTATTCTCTCACCAGCTTCGACCACGATGCTGGGGACGGAGATGTCCACGGCGAAAGTCAGCGCCGACGGCGTGAACCTGCTGGTGTGCACGACGAACCCGCCGATGCCAGTCACCAACGCATTCTTCAGGTCAAGGTCAAGGCTACGATAAAAAAGTTTTAATACGTTTTTTAACATTTTTGTGACAAAGATTATTGGAAAGCTTTTGGGCTCATTATGTTCTAAATATAAAAAACCCTTGTAAATATACTTTAATAAGGGCCAATTTAGACGGTACGTGAACTTGCATACGAGTTTTATTACATTGCGGTATTTGATGGCTATGCAAAATTGTATGTAACCTCAACAGCCCACAATGTAACTAAAATCGTATGCGAGTTCGCACGCCGTCTAAATCAGGCCTAAGACATAATTATGAAACTTTATTTATTTGTAGGTAATTAAATTAATCAACCAATTTTGATTTATTTTAAATCTCTTAAGATTTATGTATAGATCTATTGTAATTAGTATTAGTAGGTAGAGGGTTACGAAATTCGAATATTAACCCTTCTTCAGCAGCACTTATTGCAATCCTCATTGTGTAAACAATACTTTACTTTTATTTTGGTCTGTCGTCTATGGTTGGTTTTTTATCTATCTATCTATTTCTATTTAGCCTTTTCTTCTGAACATGGTTTGGAACATTGTTTGTTTAGATGAAGTCGCGTAGTTCAGTGTGCCTGTTGGCATAGGCCTCCTCCAGCTCTTTCCAGTATTTCCTCTGCCTGGCCAGTCTAGTCCAAAAGGCCCTACAGTGGTTATAATTTCGTCCTCCCATCGTTTGAGTGGTGGGCGTTGAGCTCTTGAACCATCTCTGGGGTGCCACATGGTTTTTTATACATATATCTTATTGAACTGTAATACCTACGGTGTTTTTTTTATCTCACTGATAAAATAAGTAACAATAAACACATCTACTCGTACCAAAGACATATGTAACTCCGTATGGACGGATAAAGTCTAAGAAAAAAACTTTGGGGGACGCTCAGCTAGATGGCGCTAATATTAACATTTGATATTTTAACACATATCAGGCTAAGAATATGGGCCAAATTGTCAAAACTGAGGCCCATAAGTTTTAAGCCTGTGTCGAGAGATGGCAGTCTTATGCACTGTGATTACACATTTTACTTTGACAGTAAGGCCTGATTTAGACGGCGTGCGAACTCGCATGCGATTTTAGTTACATTGCGGGCTGTTGAGGTTAAATACATTCAGCACAGCCATCAAATACCGCAATGTAGTAAAACTCGTATGCGAGTTCTCGCACCGTCTAAATGGGCCCTAACTCTCTATAATACTCGATCCTCTTTGACTCGTACCTATTTATTCACGTGCGTGATTAATTCATCAAAATTACCCTAAAAATAAAATAATAAGAATTATTATGAATAAAAAAACATCTTCATTAAAGATAAGATTCCACCTGTAATGGTATCAGTATCTGATTTTATGAATCATGAAATATTGGAAAACAAGCCGTTTAATCTGTAATCTATTATCGAACAATAATAAGTGAAAAACAATTAATCATCGCATATATTCGAAATCCAGAGCAAACAAAATATTCTTATTTAAAATAAATGCGCATGTGTTTATTGCTCCCTATTTTCAGGAGTTCTAGAACTAGTTATATCTACATATAACATTTATTTGGCTGAAGGCGATTTATAGACATAGCAAACTTACTTGACAAGTCCCAATGGAAGGTAGAGGTGGAAGTCCTCCAAGAATAAGGGGTCTAGAGGTGGAACGCCAAAGACCGCCGATCCATTGTTGATGATGAGACGGATGAAGTTGAACAGCTGACGGATCAACTGGTTGATAAGGAAGTCAACTGTTGTTGAGAAACCCTCAGGGGCAGCAATCCCGTTATCGGAAATATCTGTAAAGTTGAAATTAAATTACAGTTACAACAATATACAGTGCTGGTAAGTTCTGTTATTTTTCAAACGGAAGTTATTAAATGGAGTGATTATAAAAGAAGTAAAAATTTAAAAATTTAATTGTGTGCTAACAATTACACATATAATTTTTACTGGTTAGTTTTGGATTGTATTATACTACCAACGAGTAAGTTTTCTTTTCGTTTCTAAAACCTTTTACGGCATAATAAAGGTTTAAAAGGATTCTTATGTGGTTTTTAGTGAGTCCCGGTAAGGGCATTTATTTGATGAACACAGATATTTGTTCCTGAGTCATGGGTGTTTTCTATGTATATAAGTATTTGTATATTATATATACCGTTGTCTGAGTACCCACAACACAAGCCTTCTTGAGCTTACCGTGGGACTCAGTCAATCTGTGTAGGAATGTCCTATAATATTTATTTATTTATTTATTTACCTAAACAACTAAACATCTTAAAGTTCAAGGTGATTTAAATTTTTGGATTGTAATGAATGATATATGTACCTACTTAAGATAAAATATCAGGTAACTTTTCTTTTCGTTTTTAAAACCTAAGTGGGCCTAAAGGCTGATTACAAACTGCTGATTACAGGCTGAACAGTAAACACCTAAAAGTTCTAGGTAATTTAAGTAGTTTTGGTTTATGTTATACCTATGTGGTATTTTTTCATTTCGTTTTTAACATCTATAACTTCCGCTTCTGGTTCCGCTTCCGCTTCTGCTTCCGTTAAACTAAATTCAAAACTTCCGCTTCCGCTTCCGGTTCCGTTAAAACCACATCCGTTACATCCCTGGTAACAACCAGTAATTTGGCTTTTTTAGGGTTCTTTCGCCATGTCTATCCGTCCGTCCATCCGTCCGCGGATAATCTCAGTGACCGTTAGCACTAGAAAGTTGGTACCAATATGTAATGTATATCAATCACGCCCCACAAAGTGGTAAAATAAAAAATGGAAAAAAATGTTTTGTTATGCAGTTAATTTAAATAGCTATGTTTTGCTGATATATACCTACGCAAAGAATTGCCAATGTATAATATTATTATTGATTTAAGTTAATGCCGGCATGGTGGTATGGTAACGCACTGCATGTAGGTAGGTACTTACTTTTAAGGAAATTATACTTATAGGAATAACCAAAATCGCTCAGCATTTAGCAATAATCAAAAAAACTCCAATAGCAAAAACTAATAGTACTTATTTTGTCTTCATCAGACGTCTATGAAATGTGTAGTTGATCGTGTACATTTCCATTGAATTTTAATTAAGTTGCAAGCTATTGGGAAGCACTAGGATATGTTTTTTTTTGTCGAGATATGTTGTACTTAGAGGTGAAAGTAATTCTCATTGGATACTGCCGGCCCGGCCCAGCCGGTCAGCAGGCCCGATTCGACTACGCCAGGGATTTCCTGCTAATGTAGAATATATAAAGTGCGTTTACCGAAGCCAGGGTCGATCTTCTTTACGGCGGTTGGCACTGCTGCCACTACCGCACACAACAGCATAACTCCTAGTAACTTCATTCTGGAAATTAAAATATACGTGTCTTAATTCTTAATTATATTGTTTTGATATAGTCTAGTGAAAAGATGTTAAGCTTAATGAGCAACCAAGTTGACGTAGAGTCGTATATGTAACATCCAGTCCCTTTTTAGAATATCTATATTGTTACAAATATTCGCCTAGTCTTCCCTTCTTCGTCTACCTTCCAAATATAATACGATTGTAGGTACTGATGTGCCGACGGGAATTTTCCAAATTCTGAAATTTTCCAAATTCTGAAATTTTCACATAGGAAAACTTCGGAAACTTTCCATAATTTGTATGGACAATTGTATGGATGGAAACTTTCCATTTCATAAATTTAAATTCCCTTTATTTTGGTGAAAGTTTCTTGAATTTTTCAATAAATTTGATTTTTTTTTGGAAAGTTTCCGCAACTTGCACATCACTAATTGTAGGCGGTGGTAGGTCGTACTACTCGTACTGCAAACCTCTCTCTCACCTTTTGTCCAAGAACTAACTAGAAAGTTCAAGTCCAACCTTTACTAATGTATTTACTTTAGTCGACTACCTTCACTAATGTATTTATTTTCCCCGTGGAAGGTGAAACAATCTTTACTTTTCGTTCGGAACTATTTTCGTTTATTCTTGTATCATGCTTTTAGGTTTTTATGGTAAGTAGTCAAAATATTGTAGTGAATAGTTTTACACACCTGTTTGTATCGCTGGTAGTTGGCGAACTGATCTCTTGGCGTGTTGGGACTAGGAGGAGCCCTCGCACCAGCGGGTGATATGTTAATCGTTGTTGATAATCGGTTCTCATCAATCAAAGCCTGTGATTGTCAGCATATACCTCCAATATTATCTTCACAGGTACCTACCGAAATTATCGCTTTTTACCTATAACAAATAGCATGGGGCCTTTTCGGATACATTTTAGTTACTCTATGTGATGCATTTATTGCAGGTAGGTATCTCTTCTGTAATTTTTTCGTGTTGTTATAGAAACAAAAACATAGTACGGCAAGTAAATGTTTTATTTTCTTCTTTTAAAATATTCAAGAAATTTAATGGTTCTTATGTAGCTCCAAGATAACTAAAGGTTGTTAAACATATCATTGAAGAGTTGTTTAATGATAAGGCCGCACTGCGCAGCGATGGCCTTGTTGAACCTGTTGAGATGCTCCGCCAGCAGCTCCTCTACCATGGCGTTGAACACCCCGTCTATGTTGCCATCGAATTCAGTGCGGCTCTGAAAATGAAAGATACGCGATGATGGCGCCAGCGAGTTACATAGTTCGTCGCCGCTCTTATTCACACGGGGGCGACTATCCTTTATTCGTTTCTATCGCCAATAGCTTATGGCGAAGATTAGGCCATTAGAGGATCAAGGTTGAAGGTTGTAGAAGAGAAACTCCAAGTTAGTATGTACACGAAGGAATGACTCGCTTTTGGTGCGACCAAATTTACTACAGGTTTTATTCAGTTCTGATGGTTCTGATCTTCAATAAAATTTCACCATCTAATGAAACAGACAATACCAGTTGGACCAGTTATGTATACTATAAACCTCGCCACAGACTGGCAAAATGAAAATATCTGAATCATTCAAATTAGTACCATAGTGCCCACGGTCTCATTAAATTCTAACTTCTGGGGGCCGATTTTTGAATCTCGGCCATTCGATTTCGTGAAATTCGTTCAATAATATCTCCACTACTAGCGGTTTAAATTCTACTAACAGAATCGAAAACGAGTGGTCATTACCACTAATTTTAAAATTACTAGCTGTCCTTTTCCAAAAATAGCATTCCGTGATTTTCCACAGACATTCGAACGTATGGGGTGAAACACACTTGTAATACAAGGCGTGCGCCCATTTTCAAAACAAATTCAAGCGGAAATCATATTAGACATTGACCCAGTAAATCGATCTTCGAGAAAAACATACTCTCTGAAATCAACTTAGTGATTTGTAATTTTATTATGTTTTAATCAATCAGATAAGACAAAGAAGCTTATTATTGACGTGTACAGCGCCAGCGATTAAATCACGGCTGCTTGTGGCAACAGAAACGATTGTCGAGATATAGATAGCCGTAGAACAACGAGAATTTGTGGACGATTACTTGATTACTATTCACATGATAAGCGGACGATATTGCTTGTAAATATAAGCAAGGTGCAATTTAAATAAGAAAATATCTACAACCAGAAGATTTTATACTGAAGTGTTTTATTTTAATTTTCTTATTTTTAACTAGCGACTCGACCGGCTTCTGACGGCTGTTATACTCCTATAGAACAGTCCGGTCCTATAGAACAGTTACTTTTTTTACTGAAGAGCTTTTTATAACCGACTTCAAAAAACGGAAGGAGGTTCTTAATTCGTCGGGAGATTTTTAATATAGTGAATAAACATAGCAAATCGTGACTACTCGTACTTACCAAAATACTGTTAACACTGAAACCAGAGTTGTCAATGCTTTCAATAGCAGTGTAGTCTAATAAATGCAGTACAATTTTAGTCCATATTCTTAAATCCGTTATTTGGAACCTGCAACATAGACAGATGAACATAATTAAAAAAAAATGATCAAATATTCATTTCATTTACTACTTAATTAATTATCGTCCTCATCAAAATACATATTTGTGACGTTATCTGGGAAAAGGAACCTTATTGTCCATGGCGCTTATGGCGTTAAGGGCGATGTGCGTATACAAATACGACGCCGAGGGACGTTAGCGCCATCGACAATAAGGTCCCTTTACCAAGGCTCTTAACCAATTTAAATAACTCACACGTCTTTTTAGCGCCATCTACCGACAGTATTTGGGACAAGTTAGTTAGTTTTTTTTTGCGTCCGAAACCAGCCTCAGGGAATTTGTCACTCTTCAAAGACCGTAAAAATATATGAAACGCTCTTAAGTAATGCTCGACAATGAGTTCGTGTCAGATTTTTTGCTGTATTTGAAGGAAAGTACCCTATTCTGATCGAGATATTACTTTTTATTAAATGTAATATACAAATATTTCAACAAGCATTAAAAATTAAACTTACTGCAATTTTCCTTCGCCAGCTAACGGTATGGCATCCATAATATTCCCTTTCATAGTATAGTAATCTGTCCAAAATTAACAAAAGGTTAGGTCACTACTAAAGGGTGGTTCACGTTAGAACGGTTCGGCTATGGGCCTTGGCGTCAGACACTCCGGGCTCCACGTGGGGTTCTGGGAGATCAGTTGATCACGCGATACTTTCTATAGAAAGCCCGAGAGCTACCTTAAGAAATTGAGGGCATCCTTCTATTTTAGTCGTAAGGCGTAGTTAGTGCTACAGAATGATACCCGCAATATACCTACGAACTTAAAACAAAAGATCGTCCAAGTTCTCGGGAAGCAATCTTTAGTGCCGAACGCCTCGGTCCTGGACCGTTCTATAGCGAATAATATATCTACTATGTCAAGTAATATGTCTTATAAAATACTGTAGGTTCACCTGAGTCCAATTGCAGTTTAGGGAACTTAATATCTATATCGATCACCAGACTCTCTCCATCAGAATCGACGTCCGATTTGATGATCTCGTATTCAGACACACCAGTGATAGATCCTTTAGTAAGATTTGCGCTGATGCTGCAATAAATAGATACATAAGTTAAAATTAGTCATACACCTATCTACTATTCTCTCTTGTAAATATGTACGATTGTACAGTCAACCAATTGGAACCCTAGGCCACTGTAGAACTATGTCATAGTGACGTCATAAATCAGATTGTAAGAAATCTCTTACTGCTTGTCATTTTGACATGGTTGTAGAGTGGCCTAGGGTTCCAATTGGTTGACTATACGTATGTACCTTAAACATCGTAAATATGATATTTTTCTGAAAGAAGACTACCTCTGTTATTTATAAAAGTTTCTGCAACAATTAAGGTGGATGTACCACTGCTCGACAGGTTAAGGGAAAATATTTATGTGTTTCGTGATATTACGATAATTTACCCATCTATACAAAACATATCCATCTTTTTTGGGAGATGTGACCTTTAACTTTATTAAATGCAATTAGTTTCATACAGTGATAATATAAAAAAATCTCAAAATTAAATAAAACGTAATTCAATACGCTTGTCCGAATAACTGACAGGTGCTTTTGCTGGCAGTCCTAATAGATGACATCTAAGTATGATTCAGGAAAAACAGTAAAAAAACAAGTGTTTTGGGTTAAAATTTACTACAAAATTAAATAATTTAATAAAAAAAAACGTATTCTCTTGATAACATTTACTTTTTACGTGTTACATTTATGTAATAAAATAGAATAAGTCGGCTCCGCATTTTGAGCAAAATAAATTATGTAATGAACTAAAATAGGGATTCCCCCAAAATAAAAATTGTATTCCACAGGTTCTGCAATACTTTGCCGGCTCCACTTCTTCGTCGTTTAAATCCACCTCTGTATCTGGAAGCATCACGAAGAACAGATCCAGGAAAATGTTTTGTGAAAAATGACATGTCAAGCACTACCCAAAGAAATTATACAGATTTCACTACATTTAACGAGAAAACATATCAATAAAACCGTAAAAGATATACAAAAAACTGTCTATGTGCATGTAATTTGTTTTTTTCAGTAATGTGACTTACAGAAAAATATGCTGCTAATATGAAACTGTAAACGATTCGTTTTGGCTACTTTAATCGTGATATCCTGAAAAAACGGCTCGACAAACATTGGGACTTGGAAAATAACGTAACAGTCCCAATAAATGCCAGCCGTGTCGAGTTTTAGACTTGCGACGGTTTTCAGTCCTAATAAATGACACGCTTGTTTATCACAGTAACAATGAACGAAATCGACATTTAATTACTTAAATATCTTCCCGCACATTCTAGCACCAACACAATTATAGAATATGTTCACAACTTACCGTGAAAGTATTTTAAATAAGTCAGCAAATACGAGCAAAGCTTAACCAAATCGCTAACAAAATTGAGAGATTGATTGCTCATGACAATGTCATCACATATATTATTCATTAATTGAAAAAAGTTTCTATATTTTATAATATGGCGTATGAAATGTGAAGGCTACAAACATTTCTCATCTAATAAATCAAATTGCGATGAATGTAACGGTAATCTTATCTTATTAATCGCTATTTAAACCATGGGTGACGAGTACTAGTACCGCGTCGAGCACTAGTACATCCACCTTATATTAACGTATAGAGCACTCAATCAGGGTAGAGCGAAATGGAGTTATGGCCCCTTAGGTTAATTTTTTTTTTTTTACCAAAGTCGCAAACGATGCTAGTTTCTTTATATCATTACCATTTGGTGGCCCTCCTATGGTTTGTCGCCTAGAGCGGCCTCTGCACTCGCTTTACCCTAAATCCGGCCCTGCTGCAGGTATTCACCATAAAATTGGTCCGCATAAATCCACGTGTTGTGTTTCGAAAGTGATTGCGTCCCTATACGGCGGTACAGAGGCTCCATATCCGTCTGCTCTACTTTTGATGTCGGACAATTGGCGCCCCAAAATTTCTAGTATTTGTTCGCTAACCGCTGATGATAATTCTGAAATAAATTCGCGTTTTTTAAATAATACATACTACATTCTTCTATACAGTCACTAGCTTTTGCCCGCGGCTTCGCTCGATTTAGAAAGAGACAAAAAGTAGCCTATTTCACTCTCCATCCCTTCAACTATCTCCACTTAAAAAATCACGTCAATTCGTCGCTCCGTTTTGCCGTGAAAGACGGACAAACAAACAGACACACACACTTTCCCATTTATAACATTAGTATGGATTTGCTAGCGTACGTTTCTATGTATGAGAATATTTGTATACCTACTTACAATACACACATACTTACAGTATATGCCTTCATATGAATTCGAATGACACTGAAAATTAGAACAGTAACCCCGCCTACAAATTTAGTCATTCGAGTTTTATTATGAGTTCAAAGAACTTAGCCATAAGAGGCGATGAACTACCTAATAAATCAATGACAAACCAGCCAGCTGAACTTGATAAGAACAAATTTTATCAAGTTCATAGGTGCATATATATAATTCTACTATATTTTTTAGAATTCTACCTATATTATACTTAGATTAGTATTTAAAATGTATCCCTAGTTTCGTAGGTGACGGTGTAGCATGAAAGACTTGGTATTGTCCGGAGGTTCTTAAGTATATAATAAAAATAAACAAACATATAATGCATGCGGTAGCGGTACGAAGTTCGCAAAAATAAATCTTGAAAAGATCACTTTCAAACACTTGGTACTAACCTTTAGTGCCGTTGATGATATTTACCGTCAAGGCGAGAAATAATAACAGAGCCGCGGCGTCGGCGGCGTTCATTGTTAATATGTAGATAAATCTATATCATCTAATCACTAGAAGCAGTCATTAATAAATGAATTGGTTTACCTAAGACTTAATATCTATGGTTTAACAATATATACGTTACCGTTATCTTGAAGTTACGAAACCAGGATTTTATTATCAGTTTGTATCCAATTTAGTGTAGGTAGGTAAACGAAGAAACATCTACACACCCACACACACACATGGTGCCATTATGTTTTTCCCTCTTAAGTAATACCTATTTAAAAGTAGAATCAATTAGCTGTATTTTACCTACATAGGTTTAGGTACCTACCTACCAACATTTTCATTCAACGTTTTCCCATACCTCTGAATAGATGCATTAAAATGAATACAACTCCAACAACGGTTACATTACAGCTATCACAAGGTATTCAGATGGACCTTGACACATTTATATAGATCGAAGATAAAATTTCATTGTAACGGAGCATGCCTTTTGTAAACTCGGGGCGCGCCTAAGACCATGGATTCACCAGCTTGGTTGACTAGTGCCAGCTATAAATTATCATGACAAGATGGCTTGATGGTCTATTGTTTACACTGAAAAGGAACTTGTGAATAAACCATTAATTTACGACGTAAACTTTACGCAATACTAAACGTAAAGCTTTGACGACAAGCTCTGTAACACAAGTACGCATTTAGCGGAAAGACATGGTTTAATTACTGAGAAAACCAATTTGACACAATCTGCTCCGGACGGTTCAGCAGGTCACACTGACTGCTCCTTAAAGTAGGACGTGACGAAATGAATAAGTAGGTATAAGCGCTGAGAATATGAGGCGCCCTATATCCAATACTATAATTTGCTCGATGGCAACGAAACCCACCCGAGAATGACATCTAAACTATGCCGTTGAAACTAGTTCTAAGGAAACCGATAACTAATAATACGAACACCATCTGGCGAATCCGCGTTGATGTGTGTACGCCAAAGCAAACCGTTAGTACTTACCGACAGTTGAACTATTATCGTAAAGGCCGTGAACCTGATCGTTTTACAACTACTGGTATTACCTCATGTAAGTATAATAAACAAATGAGTAACTTCTACATACTTACAAATAGAGTACTTAACGTAGCCAATGCTACACGTGTAGTGCACTACATGTACACATATTATTTTAATAGCCGTAATGTTCTACTTTCCATGAGCTATTTCCGAGTGTACCTTTGTCAAAAGATCAAAGGGCCATAGTGTAAAACATGTACGACACACGCCCGAATAGGCAATTCACAATTCTTGTCCATCTAAAACACAACCGATTTCAGAAGAATCCAACATTTTGAAAAAATAATTTTTAAGAAAAAAAAACCGCCGCCTTTGAGGTTCTGGTAAAAGCTACTTGCGAATGTTGGATTATGTAGAAATGTGTAGGTATTTTTTTAACTGCTTTTAATGCTTTAATTATTTGATGGCAACAAAAATCAATATACGTATACCATTAAGGTTTGAGGAGTTTCCTCAATTCCTCATGAATCCGATTATAAGAAATCGAAGCTTGACAAAATTTGACTTGAAAAGTCAATATGCTTAACAAATTTAACTAAATAAATGTTACTGTTCTGAACTTAAATGCATGCTGTTCTTATAAAAATACCAAAGTCACTATAAGTGTACCGTTCAGATTTGAAGAGTTCGGTTCTGACCATCATCTGCAGTTCCACTGCACCAAATGTCACTATTCTGGACGTAAGTACATGCTGTTCTTATAAAAATACCAAAGTCACTATAAGCGTGCCGTTCAGATTTGAGGAGTTCCGTTCTGACCATCATCAGGAGTTCCACTGTACCAAATGTCACAGTTCTGGACGTAAGTGCATGCTGTTCTTATAAAAATACCAAAGTCACTATAAGCGTGCCGTTCAGATTTGAGGAGTTCCGTTCTGACCATCATCAGCAGTTCCACTGCACCAAATGTCACTGTTCCGTACGTAAATGCATGCTGTTCCTTTAAAAACACAAAAATCGCCATATGTATGCCTTTCAGATTTGAGAAGTTCCCTCGATTTCTCCAGGATCCCATCATCAGAACTGGGTTCTGAGAAAAATGGGACCAATCTGTATGCATATACATTCAATCATAAAAAAAAATTCAAAATCGGTCCAGCAACGACGGAGATATCGAGGAACAAACATAAAAAAAAATAAAAAAATACAGACGAATAGAGAACCACCTTCTTTTGAGAGATTTGAGGCGGCGGTTAAAAAAAGAAATAGGGACATTTATCAAAACAGAAATGTGCTGTTGTTTCGACAAATGAGTGGAGCTATATGACCATCCAACACAAGAGGGAAGCAAGCCCTGTAGGTAGGTATATATTTTCCCCTCACTAGCTCGGAAACACGTGTTTTGTCCTTTAATGGCAACGGGTAAAAACGCATTTTATCCCACTGAGAATAAAGGGTAAAGTAGGTGAATAGTTGATTTGTTATACAAGGGGGCAAAGTTGTATTTTAACGCCGAGTGTGAATGAAAAACAAAAATAGAAAGTCTGAAATTAACTGCTTCCCCTCACTATAAAATTGCGTTAAAGTAGGTGAATCTTTATTACTAGATTCACCTAATTTTATCAATTTTAGTTAAAGATGATTTACCACCTGTGGATTTAACCTGGAACTACTGGAAGCGGTGATAAACGCATCTTTTGCGTTGTAGTTTCCTCGCTATAGTGAGGGGAAAAGTTTTGTGTTACACTCGGGTGCAAATGTATTTTACTTCTCGTGTGTTAAAAAACTCGCAAGTTCAGGATTCTATTCTCGAACCACTCGCTTCGCTCGTGGTTCAACTATAGAATCCTTTCACTTGCTCGTTTTTCAATTCCACACTCGGCGTTAAAATACAACTTTGCCCCCTTGTATAACAAATAACTATTCTAACACTTCTCTTCAGTCGTAGCGTAGCATTATTAATTAATCAGCATTACATTTCGTATTTGAACTTAACTGTACCCTAAATTAACTTAAGACGCTACAGGAGCGAAAATGCTAAAATAGAAAGGAGCCCCCCTTTCAATTTGGGAATTTTAGTTAAATATACTAGTGTTATTAACTAGATTTATCGAAAAAAATATCAGCCCCCACTTTGCATGTAGGGGGTACCCTAATAAAAAAATTGTCCATTAAGAACAACTCAGTTAAAAGATATTGCTGGAAAATCTTCAAAACCGAAGTTCCGCTCTTGACTATTTCCTCCTTCAAAACTAAATCAATCGGAACGAAATTTGAGAATATGAAAAACAGTGAAATAATCTGTGTTGGACCGTTTAGTTTTTTTGGCTAATTGTTACCAATCTTAAGTATCACACCTTTTTTTGCGCCATAATGAAAAAGGCCGTTTTTGGAAATTTTTAATTGGCCCTAGCGTCTTTAAAAATAGAAATTGTATCAAAAAAATTTAAACGGTCCGACACAGATAAAAATGATAATAATATACATATGTTGTAAAAATCATGCTCTATCTTCAAAAACCAGGGAGGAAATAGTCGAGAGCGTTTGTATGGAGAATTGACCCCTCCTGTATCGTCTTAAAGACCTTGCATATTTCAGAAAATCATTAGATGTTCATTTCAAAATGTTCTAGACTTTTCATGAATTTTCAGTTGAAGTTATTTCTGCCTATTCTTGCTTAAGTTTGGCCAGAGATTGTGCGAACGGATGAATGTACATCGATCAATGTTTGGTCATAATTAGCAGGCCGTACTTGTTCTTCACGTGCCTACATTTGGGGGGTTAGGCAACCATTTTGCACAACATTAGGCAGTGTATCGTGTGCTCAACGTGCTACTTGTATTTTAGTCTCTCCATCGATCTCAATTCATCCAGTGCGTGTCCCGCTGTAACCTTTACCATACACACTATACAGACCGCTTGCGACTCGAGCAGTACGATACGATCTCGCCTTTATCTAATCTTCCCACAAATGTATTAATTACCTTAGATCTTATAATTGAATAGTGAAGATAGATAAACTAGTGATAAAATAAATCAATAACAACTTATCGGAATTTGTACCTAACGGTGTTTGTACCTAAGTAATATGGAAAATTAGAGGATTATTTAGGTAAAAAACATTGTTTAAGGTCATGTAAATATTTTTAATGAATTTAACTACCATGTGGCGGGCTATACTAAATTCTTGTGCAATTATTTTCATTTTGACGAGTCATCTCGACACAGCTCCAGTTTACCCACATTGTAAGTATATTTTAGTTTGTCTCATCGTTTGTGTTTTTATTATGTACCGTAGCCTATTATGTGCTTCAGGAACACCTTTTCATTTATTTCAAGCTTAATGCTTATAATTTGTTACATTGGAAGTTTCAAAAAGTAATTTACCGTAGAAAAATATAACTCATTCGTTTTTAACCTCCAATAGAAGTATAGATTTATACCTACTCATAGATGGGCTTAAACGACAGTTTATTTAGGTATGCAAAACTCATTTAGGTAGATTAAAAATTAAAAACTAGGTTTATGATTTTTTTTAAATAAGTAATACCTTAATTACCTACTAATTATATTTAAAGTTGTCTTTAAGAAAAAAGGCTATGACATACCTACGGACATACAAACATGTTGAAAATGAAAGTGTTCCGATTTACAATTTTGATTAAGTAGGTACGGAACTTTAAAAAGCTGTATTACTTACCTAATTTTATTATTGAGTGTGTAAAATGGACTAGCTCTCGCTGCATTTTCGTAATAAAGAATAATTACCTACAACAAATATCTACATACATATGTACATCTACACTCTGGTTTGGATGCGTTGACAACAGGCCAATCGTTTAGTCAACTACGATACGCTGCGTAATGTGAACGATTGGCCATCTTGTCTACGCGTTCTGACCCAATACAGCTAGCCAGCGTATTGATCAAAGATCATCCTTTGGCTTATGTAACTCGCCGCATATCACGTCCGAACCGTTCCTTTACTTAAGTAATGAAATGCCCATGTTGAATTTTTTATTACTTGCTTATTATTCTCAGCGGCGCGTGGGCCGCGGTACACAGTGAGTAATGGGCACGAGACGCCGAAACCGTTCGTGGAGGTGCGGAACGGGACGTTCCACGGGACCGGGCCCCGCGAGGAGGCGCGCGCCATGTGCTCCGTGAAGACTCTGGAGGTGAACGCCACCGCCAACGCTACTATTACTAGAGGCTGCATGGAGTTGTTACTTCAAGTAAGGCGCTATCATTGTTTACTATTAGGTACAAAAGTTCGTGGAGGTGCGGAATGTATGTAATGTACAATGAGCTGCAAAATTCATTGATAAATTCGCCATGCACTTGTACAGCTCACTGTACATACTAAGGGAGCGGACCGTGCGCAATGTGCTGGGCTGCTGGGTGAACGCCACTGCCATCGCTACTATGACTAGGAGGATGCATGGAGTCATTACTTCAAGGCGCTCAGGTGCCGTAGCCGAATGGCATTTCTGCGACGCGAAACGAAAACGAAACACCGCGAAAGATAGTCTGGCTCTGTCGCGCTTATACGCAAGAGCGATAGAGATAGATATCTACGAGCGTTTCGTTTCGTCAGCGTTTGTGCCATTCGGCTGCGTACCCAATATATGGTTACGCGATAGCATTTCCCGATAGTTATGAGAGAGGCAATGTTTTGTACAAGTATTTATAACAATTATAACTTTGTTCATCAATCCACGGTACACCAACTTAGTTTCAGGTGATTTTGAATTTTTTACCTAATTTATGGAATTGATAAAGTATAAATGAAATGTACGTAGCGTAAGTACAGTCACCGGCATAAATAAGTGTGTCGCATAACTTCATACTCGGATAAATCCATTCTGCTAAATATAAGGTTGATTTCATTTTCAGATAAGATAATATTTTTACGCATCAACCTTAAAGCACAATGGATTTACCAGAGTTTGAAGTTAAGCGACACAAGTGATTTCTGTACTTTGTCGCTTTTAGTCGTTTGACAATTTCGTATCACATTTCAAACAAGACGTTAATGTGACAAGGTATAGAAAGAAATCTTCACTTATTTATGCCGGTGACTGTACTAGTTGTGAATGTAATGATTTATCACATCTAAGGGCATTTTCGGAAATTAGGACCCAAAATTAGTGACAGTTGTTAACAAAAATTAACTCGATGTCAGTTTTAAGTGACGACAATTAAGAATTAAATTTGTCTAAAAACCAACTTTTTTCATATTCTAAATGTAGATTACTGCTTATAGTTGTGTGCTTACGTAATTGAACGTGAAATTTCATGCTTATCGTCACAAAACTGACATCGAGTTAATTTTTGTTAACAACTTTCACCAATTTTGTGTCCCAACTTTTGTAAATGCCCCTAAGCTCGGTTACGTACAACGCTTAACAAAATATATGTTTTGCACAGGAGAGCTACACAGCGCGATCCAGCGGCTAGAGTTGATCATATACGGGCAGATGCACCAGCTGTGGCAGAGCCTGGACGCGTTGCGCGCACAGGTGGGCGCGCGCGCACCGCTCCCGGACCGACGGAGCGTCGTGTTCCGGTTGCAGCCAGAAGGGTAGCCCGCCATTGGTGCAATGATACACTGTGTCATAGACACGCGATGGTGACTGACGCCACCGCCTTATGTTGCCAGAGATGTACAGTCGACCAAAAATGTGGTTTACCACCCTACGGTTGAAGTTCGTTTGAACGCCATGAGACAAGAAGGGCGATTTCTGCTTGCAATAATATTATGTCAGTGACAATTGCTCTGTCTATATTTGATATTTACGTCATGCCATGTGTCAAGTTAACCTTAGCGATCGTTAGAGCTCACAGAAACTTTTGTCAAAACTGGTAGACCACTTCCTTGGCCCACTGTACCTGTCTGTATTACCCGTTTGAACGTAGGACTATATATTGTGTGTGATTCATCAAATCATCATCGTGGTATGTCAAAATGCATAAAGATTAATATTGAGCTGTAAGCGCGCATCACTACGCAGTCAAAGGGTTAATTTAAGTGAACTTTCTATCGTGAAATGTAGATAACACTTCGTGTGTCTTCGGTTCGTTCACAGCTAATCGTTTAGGTAATCAAATGGTTATCATATTAATGCAAAGGAAACTAATACGTAATATTGATCTAACAAATGATAGAGTTCAATATTGCATTATTTTTAACGCTTCGCCTGTGTGAAAGTCCTCAAGTTAAACAAAATAAATACTAATGGATATCAAGAGATGAATATAACACTTAATTCGTGGTACTAGTTCATTAACGAAATGGTGCATTTCTTATAGCGAAGAAATATAACATCTTCGCAATAAGAAATGTATACATGCTATAGATATGCAAAATCTCTCCTTCAAAGTAACCTACTTGGACCAGTATGTTACTATGTTATGTGTATATTTTCCGTAATTGGACGTAGTTACGCAGAAACGTTCCAATCCATCTGAAATTGAAATGAAGACTTTTGTTTTTTATACAAGGTCTTTCATGTGGAATGGAACGTTTCTGCGTAACTACGTCCATTATGAACCATTTCTCACCTAGTTCGTACTTAGCAACGTATGGCTAATTTTGTTACCCAAGACAACAGTAAGGTTGAGCCCTTTGTACATGGATACTACACGTGTTTCAACCTACAGTGCTTGTCTTGATGATTTATTTTATACTCTTGCGTATGATAAGGCTCCTAACCGAATTTTTAGCCATATTTTTGCTTTTTTTGATAGGCAGTTCTTTTTTAAGCACAACCGAAGATGTATGCCCTCTATTTTTAGCGAACATTAAAAAGAAGTTGAAGGATGATTAAATAGCAAACACAAAAATGTAATTAAGTTTCATTTATTAACAAATTAGTAACTGAACTGATCAGTAGACTAGCCGGCCGCACGAAGCGTACAACGCGCGCCCGGCTATAACAATAAACAAATACTTTCGTTAGTTACATAAAGTTAAATGTTTGTATTATTACTACCTACCATTAATAAATTAAATATTAACAATAAACAAATCTATTATGCAATCTTTTATTTTTTTATAACTATTAAGTGTTATTGTTTAAAAACTATGGCCCGCCGCAGATAAAGGTGTTCAATGCATTCATTATTGTCAATTAATTAAAAAAATATGTTTGATCGCTTCATAAAACCTTTTTACGGCTCAGTTGCCATTAAGTACAATTACATATATAAAAACAAATTCAAGTATCTACGGGGGACCATATCATGGATAAAATGTATAAAATCGAAATATAAATGTCTTTTTATGGCTTCTAAATACTAATCGGAATAATAAAATTGGACGGATATAAAGTACTCATTAATATCATTGTAAGTATTTTGTCTTTTGACTACAATAACGCTGGTGATACTAGCCGGACGACTAGCAAAATGTAGTCTCGATATAAGTTTCAGTCGCATCCTCTAAAACCTGACACAACGAAAGCTAGAAAACGAATGAGACTAAACGTTAACTAATGCTAGCTGCCATTCACCGCGATATATTTATCTATCGCAAAATTAATAAAATTCATTCGTTATATATTATGTATATATTAAAATAATATGAACGCTTAGGCTACGTAATCGTATGGGTTGAGTTAAGGCTCGTTTAGACGGCGTGCAAACTCGCATGTGACTGTTGACGTTTAATCCAATTCAGGCGGCGGCCGATCAAATGATTGTGATTTCCCACAGCGTCTAAATGGGCCATTCTTGTTGTGTGGTGATGCGGTGTCAAGCGCTGTTGGCCTGTATGTAGCGACGGAGCTCCTCCTGCGTGTCGAAGATCATGACTGGGAAGGGTGAGCCGGGCACGTGGCGGCCCGCCCACCGCACCTCCACGCGGTAGTCGCCGGGCTCCGTGGGAGAGAACTGAATACAAAAATAAACATTAGCATGGTCTAGTCTACTTTCAACGGGTATCCGACTAGCAGTAAACAATGAATTAAAAGTAGGTATCAACTGGCGAATTTTTCTTCGGAGTGTTTTCTATTTAATTAGAACAATTACTCGCCAGTTAAGGGATCTATAGATCTAATGAAATGCTTACCTAACACCCTACCGCTTACTATGAAACTGATGATCGGATGCTACTATTATTGACTATTATATTTTGGTTACACACTAGGCACTAGTTAATAATATAAGAAGATCAAAAATGTCCAACAAAATTAAAAGTAAATTAAAATACTCAATTAGGTCTTCACGTAGAACATCAAAACAGTCACGGTAATTACGTAATAGCATTCGTATTTTTGAGAGCCTAGAGGAAAGAACACTAGTCTCAAACTGTCGCTAATTGTACATAATTATTGGCAAGGTGCAAAAAGGCGTAGCACTGATTGTCACTAATAATATGAGTACAACAGCCATTGGATGAAATTTAATTCCATGAGATCTAACACATAATAGTAGCTTCACACGCTTGGTGTTTCCCAAAAAACCAAACACAAGGGTTATACACGGGATCCTCGACAAACTTTGGCAGCACAAGTCGTGTAAGAGATCACACACTAACACTTGCGGAGTACGGTGCGGTTCTTCACTTCTGTCTCTCGCGCTGTAACTCGACGCAAAAATGCGATCTTGGGACCGCGCACGTCCACGGTGAGCTGACCTGCGCTAGCGCCGCGCGTTTCGCACAGGAATCGCAACTGAAACGTCGCCAGCACAACAGGCCCTATCAAACGGGGACACTAACCTTGCACAGAATGGTGCGGTCCTTCTGACTTTCTCGCTGCATCTCGACGCGGAAGGCGCCCTTGGGCCCACGCACGCGTACGGTCAGCTGACCGCGCCCGCGCCGCGCGTGTCGCACAGGAACCGCGACTGGAACGTCGCCAGCACGCCCGGCTCTACACCCGGCCCATATACGCGGACCTAACGATACAAAAAAAATTGTTTAGTACACAAGAGTCTTATTGTCTCTGTATGTATATTCTGTAGGTAAATTATAGGGACAGACTAGGCCCCATGACCTTAGTTATGGATGGTCAGTCCGCCAGACAGGCAACGGCCTGTCCCGTCAGTTCATCGGCTCTGTCACTTTCTATTTCTACTGATAGGCCGTCGCCGTCCGACGGACTGATCATCAGAGGGTCTTATGAGTTAAGCATGAGCATACAGTGATATTTGCATTAGTTTAGTTTCTGAACGCACCTTGGAGGGGTCGGGCGCTCCAGCGACTTTGAGCACGAAGGGCGAGCCGGGCACGTGGTCGCCGGCGAACTGCACGCTCAGCACGTGTCGGCCCGCTTCTGCCGGCTTCACGTTCAGCGTGAACGTGCCGTCGCCGTGCTCGTACAACTCGCAGTACGCCACCTGAACGAGAACACAGTATGAACAATGTTACGTCTACGTCTTTCCTATATCGGAACAAAGGTGTTGCGACCTTAAGCAGTGGCGGTACAGCCATATAAGCCCAAAAGCCGGGCTTGCCCTAACATTTTTAAAATCGCGCGCTAATATTAGATATTATTAAGTTCTCCATAAGTGAAGCTCACGGCCGACCGACCATACGGTACGGACCACAGCATGTTGCCATGTTTTGCCGTGGCGCTAGTGCAGCGCGGAAGAGCACGTTCACTACGTTCAGCTATATCTTGCTCGCTCGCACTCGTTGGCTTGCAATGGGGCTTGCTCTTGCATCCTTTTTTTCCTAGCTTTTAGCCTACATTCTGCCTAGCAACTTATATAACTATTTGTAGGTATATATAGAACATTTGTTCCACGATTTAAGCCGGGCTTTTGGTATGAAGTGAGGAACAAGATTGAGCGCGCGTTTGATTGACAACTTCAAGTGTATTATTATTTAGTCGAAAGTTTTATTTGCGTTAAGTGAATGTGCTCTTCTTCGTTTTCTTGTTATTAAGTGTTTAATTCGTTTAAAAATCCAATTGACAATGGATGAATTTGTTCCTTGTGACGGTGACAAATGCGTGGTACACATATTACTCGACGAAGGCAAGGTAAAGTAGTTAACTTTTGCCCAAAAACGAGACATTATTTCCGCGCGAAAACCAACGCCCGGCTTGTGTATTTCTCAGAAAAGTGCGGCGCGTAATAGAACATTTTGTAGGGCTGTGAGTTCGAAAATTGAAGATTAAGTAGTTAGATATTGCCAAAACGTACCTTTCGGCTTGCCTCACTTTGAAACCCTAGGCACGCCACTGACCTTAAGAGAGGCTTGTGTGATGCTTTTTGACTTATAAAAATATGCCGCTCGTGTCAGACCACAAGGGACGCATCTTCATTCACCGTACACACCTTTTCTACGCGCTCAGAGTACACGATTACTACAGCTATTACTCACCTTGTTGGGGCCCGTGCAATGCGCAGTCAACTCTCCGGGGCCCGCGCGCCGCGTGTCGATCCAGGAACGGATCTCACGACCCACTACGCCTCCCGCCAGTCCGGCTCCGGAGCACACCACACGGGACGCGTCGCCGTTTTCAGAGCCCGCCGTCACATTCACCGTTAATGGACAACCTGAGTAGAATACACTTTTACACGTTACACTATATAAGGCTTGTTATGTATAAATGTAAGCTGTAGGTAATTACGATTTGATTCTAGATTACACAATTAGGATTGTAAATAAAATAGTTTTGTTTGTCTATAAACAAAAAGTTTCGCGTGTCTAAAAACTACATCGCTTTTACACATTGTACGCTTTTAGGATGGTATTTTGCCCGTGCTCTTCTGGCTTACCTTTGACGAGGCGTCCCGCCCACGTGACCCTCAGCTGGTGGTCGCCGACGCGGCGCGGCGTGTAGCTGGCGCGCCAGAGCCCCGGCCCGGCAGCCACTAGAGCTACTGGCACGTTCTCGCCTTCAGCCGACGCCAGAGACGCCTCGGGGGCGCCTGGACCGGCCGCGCTCCCATCTGAACACAGAATAATTTATGCCCAAGTTTAGTCAAAGGTTCCATTTTGTTGCTTACCGTAATTATGAGATATACGAATAAAATGTGAAAGCGACTTTAAGGCAAGCGACTAAGAGGACAAGTCAGGATAGTGTGATATATTCTTACTGCGAAAAAAAATCGAGGTTATTGGTTAGGATGCTCACCAACAGTGAAGACCGCGGGTGTATGCGGGGCAGCGTGCGCCAGCCCTCGGCCCGCGAGCGTGACGCGGTCCGCCGTGTTCCCTGAAGCCACAAGCGCTCGCCGCGGCGCTCCGCCCACCAGCGCGCCATTGTACGTCAGCTCTAGCTCTTGCTCGCCGCTCACGCCTTCGGCCGCCGTCAGAGTCACTACCGCACGGCCCGATACGGTTTCCACACCTGAAATGTGTAATTGATGAAAACCATGTGGCTTTTTTCTGCTGGTTATCAATATAAGGAGCCTAGACTTTAAATAAATAATAATAACTGGCCTTTAGAATTTTTCTGTATATTTGCTACTTACGTTGGTGCCGGCCAGCCAGCAAGCACTCCAGCGTGCCGGGGCCCGCGTTGCTGGTGTCGAGCACGAGCTTGGACGGCGCGCGCACGCGGCCCGAGCTGTCCGCACTCCAGCCGCCCACGGGCACGATTGCCGATGTGTCGATAACCTGTAATCAGTCCGCAAGTTAAACATAGCTGCTTTATTGGACCTGAGAGAAGTTTTGACTCAACTATGTGACAAGGATGAGAAATTAATCGTGCAATGAAAAATCGAAATAAAAACCGTTTTACAAGTGACCTTATCTTGAACTGCAGCTTACCCTCAACATTCAACGTCGCAGTGCGATAGATAAATGTTATCGAGTTCACATAGTTGCTAACGTAAACGTGAAACGCCAACCCTCTTTGTAACCCTCCTGATTCGAATAGTATTAGAATTATCCGCTAACAAAAATTATCATGGTTGTTACATTTATTCACCCGCAATGGGACTGCGATTTCAATACAAGGAAATAAGATAATAACTGCGACAGAGGACACACAGGTGGTACATATATACTGCCCTGCTAAGCTGAGTGGCGCTATCTCAAAACCAAATGATTTTGAAAATGGAACTGTCAGTTATAGATACTTAAGTATAAGTCTGCTATGGATTTTCGTTTAAGATAGCCATTTTCGGCTTATCAGGGCAGTTGCTGATATGTACGTCTAAATTTCTCAAACTGAAACTTCTTTCTTTTTTTTTTTAATAGCCTATATGGTGTCCCACTGCTGGGCAAAGGCCTCCCCTTCCTTTCTCCAGTCCTCACGGTTTGATGCCCGCTCTTGCCAGTCTCTGCAAAATACGTCGAGGTCGTCCCGCCATCTCTTCTTTGGTCGTCCTCTGCCCCGGCTAATTTGCGGTAACCACTCAGTCGTCACTTTGGCCCACCGTTCCGGGTGCATCCGGCATACATGCCCTGCCCAATCCCACTTAAGTTTGGCTGTCTTAGCACCCACATCTATTATACCTGTTTTGGAGCGCAGTTCAGTGTTTCTAACTCGATCGGTTCTACGAACTCCAAGTATGCTGCGCTCCATTGCTGGTTGGCAAATCTTGAGTCGGGACTTTTCGGCTTCCGTTAACGACCAAGTTTGGGCGCCGTAGGTTAGGATAGGCAGGATACACATGTCGACGAGTTTGCGCTTTAGTGTCAGTGGAAGGTTGCCCTTCATTAGCGCCTTCATGGACCAGAAGCTCTTCCTTCTTTCTGGAACTGAAACTTCTAAAAATAAATAATGATAGTGAACATACTTTGACAGAGAAGGGGCTCCCAGGCAAGGGTCCGGTGGCGGTGAATATCCGCACTTCGTACAGGCCGACCACGAGCGGGATGTACGCGCAGAGCCACTCGCGCGGCGCGCCCGCCACCACGCGGCACTCGAGCAGGCCCGACGACTCCGCGTCCTCGTCCTTGCCTTCGGTTAGCTTCTCAACCTGTGTACACATTAAACAGGTTAAATCCATCGTTTCTTAGCTATTTACTTTATAGCTGGGTACACACGGCGCGCGGCAATGTGCTCGAGCGGCAAATGAACAACACTGAACGTTGGCCGCGTGAGAATATTGCCTCGCGACGTGCTTCGCTCTGTGTGGACTCGGCTGTTCAAAAAAGATATCGGGTCGTTTATAGTAAAATGTGTTACCATAATAGGTACAAATAGCAATAATGAACTACATTTGATCTTCCCAAGCAAAATGTCGTTCACAATCTCGTCGACGTCTTTTATACGAATAACTTGGAACATTCATATGGATGATGACTACATAAAAAAATGGCATTCTGTTTAGTCCGTCAGTTAGATCGTCCAAAAATACTAAACACGTATTTTTCACTTTTTCTAATCTAAAAAAAATACAAAGCTATAGAGCATCAATGTTCCGGAGTGGGGGCTTGAGACATCACTTCTAAGTAAAAATTGTACCAAGGCGTGACGTAGCGCGAAACTTCAACGCACAGTGCGTCGTCATTTTTCGTTTATGAGAAAAAAGAAAAAAAATGTCTTCAAAATTCTTTGATAATCTAACTGACGGACTCATTAGTTTTTTTAGTCGTCTCGCCTATTGTGCACCGCCGCGTCTCAACACACTCAGCGACACTAGGCACCTATGTAAACACAGTGGTATATAAAAAAAAAAATATTGACCTGCACGGTGGGAGCGGCGTGGTCCGCGCAGTGGATGGTGAAGGCGGCCTCCTTGCCGACGTGCGCGTGCGCGAGCCCGGTGCCCGCGCAGCGCGCCGCGCCGCTGCTGCGCCCGCTCAGCACGCCCAGAGACACTGGGCTTCCGGCCACAGGCGCACCTAGGAAAGTGTACAATTAAGTAAACTCAGGAAAAATATTCTTTAGAAAAACAAGTTGAGTATGGTAGGGAAAAATGAACGTGACATTTGAAATTTGAGTAAAGACTGGTTCATTACTGAAATGAAGGATTTCGATTGATTTTTGGTAAATATAGAATAGAATAGAAGAACTTTATTCAAAAAGCCTAATTTAAACTTAACTAATAACACGTTCAATAATAGTATTGTATAAAGCGTAACTGAAAAGGTCTCCACTCAGCTTCATGTCAACAACCTTCTAACTCACCTCCATAGTTGACGTAGATGCGGTAGTGCGCGGGCACAGTGGCCCGCAGCCGCACGCGGTACGCGCGCCCGTCCTCGCGGATGTCCATGGGGATGCGGACTCGCTTCTCTCCCATGGCTCACACACACTATAACCCACCTCCATAGTTGACGTAGATGCGGTAGTGCGCGGGCACGGTGGCCCGCAGCCGCACGCGGTACGCGCGCCCGTCCTCGCGGATGTCCATGGGGATGCGGACTCGCTTCTCTCCCATGGCTCACACACACTATAACCCACCTCCATAGTTGACGTAGATGCGGTAGTGCGCGGGCACGGTGGCCCGCAGCCGCACGCGGTACGTGCGCCCGTCCTCGCGGATGTCCACGGGGATGCGGACTCGCTTCTCTCCCATGGCTCACACACACACTATACGCTTCATATAACCCACCTCCATAGTTGACGTAGATGCGGTAGTGCGCGGGCACGGTGGCCCGCAGCCGCACGCGGTACGTGCGCCCGTCCTCGCGGATGTCCACGGGGATGCGGACTCGCTTCTCTCCCATGGCTCACACACACACTATACGCTTCATATAACCCACCTCCATAGTTGACGTAGATGCGGTAGTGCGCGGGCACGGTGGCCCGCAGCCGCACGCGGTACGTGCGCCCGTCCTCGCGGATGTCCACGGGGATGCGGACTCGCTTCTCTCCCATGGCTCACACACACACTATACGCTTCATATAACCCACCTCCATAGTTGACGTAGATGCGGTAGTGCGCGGGCACGGTGGCCCGCAGCCGCACGCGGTACGTGCGCCCGTCCTCGCGGATGTCCACGGGGATGCGGACTCGCTTCTCTCCCATGGCTCACACACACACTATACGCTTCATATAACCCACCTCCATAGTTGACGTAGATGCGGTAGTGCGCGGGCACGGTGGCCCGCAGCCGCACGCGGTACGTGCGCCCGTCCTCGCGGATGTCCACGGGGATGCGGACTCGCTTCTCTCCCATGGCTCACACACACACTATACGCTTCATATAACCCACCTCCATAGTTGACGTAGATGCGGTAGTGCGCGGGCACGGTGGCCCGCAGCCGCACGCGGTACGTGCGCCCGTCCTCGCGGATGTCCACGGGGATGCGGACTCGCTTCTCTCCCATGGCTCACACACACTATAACCCACCTCCATAGTTGACGTAGATGCGGTAGTGCGCGGGCACGGTGGCCCGCAGCCGCACGCGGTACGTGCGCCCGTCCTCGCGGATGTCCACGGGGATGCGGACTCGCTTCTCTCCCATGGCTCACACACACTATAACCCACCTCCATAGTTGACGTAGATGCGGTAGTGCGCGGGCACGGTGGCCCGCAGCCGCACGCGGTACGTGCGCCCGTCCTCGCGGATGTCCACGGGGATGCGGACTCGCTTCTCTCCCATGGCTCACACACACACTATACGCTTCATATAACCCACCTCCATAGTTGACGTAGATGCGGTAGTGCGCGGGCACGGTGGCCCGCAGCCGCACGCGGTACGTGCGCCCGTCCTCGCGGATGTCCACGGGGATGCGGACTCGCTTCTCTCCCATGGCTCACACACACTATAACCCACCTCCATAGTTGACGTAGATGCGGTAGTGCGCGGGCACGGTGGCCCGCAGCCGCACGCGGTACGTGCGCCCGTCCTCGCGGATGTCCACGGGGATGCGGACTCGCTTCTCTCCCATGGCTCACACACACACTATACGCTTCATATAACCCACCTCCATAGTTGACGTAGATGCGGTAGTGCGCGGGCACGGTGGCCCGCAGCCGCACGCGGTACGTGCGCCCGTCCTCGCGGATGTCCACGGGGATGCGGACTCGCTTCTCTCCCATGGCTCACACACACTATAACCCACCTCCATAGTTGACGTAGATGCGGTAGTGCGCGGGCACGGTGGCCCGCAGCCGCACGCGGTACGTGCGCCCGTCCTCGCGGATGTCCACGGGGATGCGGACTCGCTTCTCTCCCATGGCTTCGCATACAACTTCCAGCTCGCCTACGCCTGCTTCCTTTGTGTCCACTGCGAGGTCCAAAAGTTCAGTTATTTAGGTACATTTGACTATGATGGTATGGTTAACTTAGAAGATATATGGGTGAATGAATGACCTATGTAATGACATTTTGTAGAAAGCGAACAACTTTTTATTTTTGAATACCATAATAACCAGGGCTCGTAACTTTCATGCCGATGACATCAATTTGACGTCACACTGCATATAGGATGATTCAAATAGTTTTATTGTAATAATTAATCATTATTCATTAATAAATTTAATCATGTACAAATGACTTCAAAAGTAAGCTATTCATACGTGAAATAATTAATACCTCCTTGAATCATCCTATATGCAGCGTGACGTCAACTTTAATAACAATTTTGCAATGTGTAAAAGTGACCCCTGTGGCCTATTTGCTGATTTTTTTTTGTACTTTGTATTTAGCAAATTATAAATTCAGTTAGTCGTTTTCCATTATAGCATATCGCTCGCGTTAAATTATAAAATTGCGAAATGCTCCATACAAATTCCCACCCCCCTTTTTAGGGAAGTTACAAAGAAAGAAAAGGTAGCCTATGTCACTCTCCATGCCTTCAACTATCTCCACTTAAAAAATCCCGTCGATTCGTCGCTCCGTTTTGCTGTGAAAGACGAATAAACAAACAGACACACACACTTTCCCATTCATAATATAAGTAAGGATAACCAATCCATTATAGCATAAAAAACAAAGGATGAGATTGGCTTGAGGATAAAGTACAGCAATGTATGTACTTAGGTCGTAATACATAATCGTGTCAATAGTTTCACTACAATTTTACCCACCTGTGAAGTTGACTGGCGTCTGTGTGATGATGTTCCCGGTGGGTAAGCCGGACATGATGACCTTGTTGGGGTCGAACGACTCGCACGTGTACGGACTGCCGGTGACGGGCTTCGACAGGTGGAGGACCTCTGCGAATGTTACAAAATGGTCATTATGTTTATAAATAAACATTATAGGACATTACACAGATGATATCTACGCCTGCGGAACAATTTGTGCTCATCTAAATAAATTAATAAATATTATAGGACATTCTTACACAGCTTGACTGAGCCCCACGATTGCTTGTGTTCCAGGTGCTCAAACAAAGATATATATAATATACAAATACGTATATACGTAGAAAACATCCGTGACTCAGCAACAAATATCTGTACTCATCACACCAATAAATGTCCTTACCGGGATTCGAACCAGGGACCGCGACGTAGCAGGCAGGGTCACTACGCGCTAGGCCAGACCGATCGTCAAAATCTAACAATTGCTATTGGATTTAAATCTAAGACTCTTCGCTATACTACAGTGCTTGTCATTATGTAACATTTTCTTTCAGGGCACATTTTGGTATAATCTGATCTAATGCTATCACCTAACCAGTCGCCTCAGTGTGTCTATACTGAAAGACAGTATCCACTTCAGCCTAGGATCATCGTTACCTATCGTGCTCTGGCCGACTTCGGTAATAGTGTACTCTGCTTGCAGTAGTCCCGACTTAGTCTGGTAGCACCGGACGGGCAGGGCTCGGGAGCCCGGGCCAGACACGACCACGTCGAACTCACGCGCTGGGCGCCCCAGTGTGTCTATGCTGAAGGACGCCACACGACCGACCTGTGCCTGGTATAGGCCAAGCCCGGACGCTGATACCTGTATAAACAGAAAGTACTCTGTGTAAACCTAAATTGTGTGCATGTGGGAAATAAAATTACTAGTTACGCGGGCTACATTTTCATAATAATCGAATATGGCCAATTTAATAGGGTTCACTCCCGTGTCGTAGTATTTCATTTTCAGTTTAACTTGAGTTCTAGGCCACTGTAGAATCTTTCCACAGTTAACGTTAAAGTGACTTATGTAGCAAATAAAATACATACAACGCAAACGAGAGGAGTTTGCATGTTCAGTTTGGTGTTTGCCAGTGATTGGTGTTGTAGACGGCTTAGGCACTGGTCCCACCGTGAGCTAGTAAGCTATGAGCTATCGGCTATAAAAACGAACGAACAAAAGATAAGCTCACCGCTGGGCGAGTAACTATAAACATCGCCGTGTCTCTTTTATTTACGCGGGAGTGATTATCTTCTGTTCGTTTTTATAGCCGATAGCTCATAGTTTACTAGCTCGCGGTGGGACCAGTGCCTTAAATATCTCACACATCAGCAAAGGAATATTCGATACACAGGAATCTTCGCTAAATGTTGGGATGACATATTTGCGTACGGTGGTATTTGGTATGTTTGTTGTATGTGGCATGTTATATCAACTTGTATGAAATCGGTACCTCTTGTCCATGGCTGGCCGGCAGCACGTCGATGACAAGCGGCTCTCGCGAGACGGGCGCGCCGCTCCACAGCAGCGACAGGCGGTGCGGCGCGGCGCGCGCCGGGTGCCACACCAGCTCCTGCCGGCCGCCGCCGCGCCGCCGCATCGAGTGCGGCACCGTTTGCCCGCCGCACGTCACGCGACCCGACAAACGGCCCGCGCCCGCATTCGTTGTGCTCACTAGAATGATTGACTTGAGTTAGTTTTGTTTTAGAGGATAGAGCTTCGTCGCAACTTAATATTTAAGATACTGACTAGGTCTGCTGTCGATTTGATATTTTCCCATGACGCCGTCATTTTGAATCGTCTGTAGTCCTCAATAGACAGAACCTTGAAATGTACCGAGTCCCTCGCTCTTCATTCTTCCCACCCGGTCAGTGGAGTTTAACATCTTTATATTGTATTCATTTTTAACATATCATTTGGTTTACCTGTGAGTATGGCAGGCTTGTGAGCAACAGCGTCCCCAATAGACAGCACCTTAACAGCGTTAGCATCTAGCGCCTCAACCTCTGCCACTGGTCCTCTCGAGCTCCGCACCAAGTACCTCCCCACCCGGTTGGCGGGGAAGGTGACGAGGCCGGCATCTTCGATTTGCGCCTCGGCCACGCGCGCGCCCGTCGGCGACACCACTTCGACGTCTGAGAGATTCTCGTCTACTTCCACTGTCGCGATGCCACCTGAAAATTAATGCTTGTATGAGATATTTAGTTATCCAATTTTCATTTGATAAAGTACCAAGTAAGTAAATCACTACATAGTATAAAACAAAGTCACTTTTTCTGTCCCTTATGTCCCTATGTATACTTAAATCTTTAAAACTACGCAACGAATTTTGATGCGGTTGAGTGATTGTAGAGGAAGGTTTACATGTAGGTATAGTACCCGTGCGAAGCCGGGGCGGGTCGCTAGTACTAAATAATTCGTGAATAGAATCTTATACATACATACAATCACGCCTGTATCCCATGAAGGGGTAGGCAGAGCACATGAACATTACTCAAGTTTCAGTGCCACTCTTGGCAAATAAGGGGTTGAAAACGAAACTGTGACATTGCAGTGACAGGTTGCCAGCCTCTCGTCTACGCCACAATTTAACCCATATCCCAATTATCCACAGTCACTTTTTACGACACCCACGGGAAGAAAGGGGGTGGTGAAATTCTTAACCCGTCACCACACGGGGAAAATCTTATACTACTTATAAATATCAAATCTCTTGATCAGTTAATTAAAAGTTTACCATTAGCGCAACATTTTGCAAACGGAAACAGTTCAGTCCTCCTAAAGTAGGACGTACAATATTTACACGAAGGTGTACGGCGCTAGCGGGCTTCCCGGTACCAGCTGCTCGTTGAATGTGACAGACAAGCAGTGAGGCTCTCTGGACACCGGCACGAATGTCTCGTCGTATAGACCACGCGCCACTGCCACTACCTGAGTTACTAAGGGCGTTGCATCAACCACATTTGACAGACACATCATCGCCACTCAGCAGATTTCTATGGAACTTCTTATACAATGAAATTTAACGAACGGTTTAACGGTGCCAGACGGTTTGGTGCAACCGGCCCTAAGGGCACAGTATAATAAAGAGTACTATCGTACAGTATGGCCACTTCCGCTCCCCGCTGAAAGCGCCACCCACCTCCTCTTGGTTACCTCACAGTTACCGCCTGTCAAAAACGCGAACAGTCGACCTGTCATATGTCACTCATACAAGCATGGTACGCGTTCACCTACACGAGCTTAGAATGTGTGCTAGGAACGCGCCTCTTTCATATATTTGATCGCCAGTGTCCGAGATGTGCTAAGGGTAAGGGCCCATTTAGACGGTACGAGAACTCGCATACGAGTTTTATTACATTGCGGTATTTGATGGCTGTGCAAAATTGTATGTAACCTCAACAGCCCGCAATGTAACTAAAATCGCATGCGAGCTCGCACGCCGTCTAAATCAGGCCTAAGGCGAGAGGTACGTACCGATCTGCACGTATGTGTGCGGCTCGCTAACGCGACACACGAACGGGCTGCCGGGAACCGGCTGCTCGTTGAATGTCACCGACACGCGGTGCGGCTCTCTGGACACCGGCACGAATGTCACGTCGTATAGACCACGCGCCACTGCCACCACCTGAATGAAATAAAATAGTATTAGAAAGGAACAAACGAACGCGCCGCGTGAAACTTGTTACGGAAAATGACGACGCCAGTTTCATGTTTCACCAAAATATTTATTTCTAAAAGTATGTGTCTAAAATTTCGCAAACCATACTCTTTCAAGTTCAACTCTGAATTTTGTACAGAAAACGAAATATTTTTGCCGCATCAGATTCCTTTGTAAGATCGCTTAAAAACAGCATATGCAGTTTGGTTGTTGTATTTTCGAATCATCAGTTTATTTTTCCAGATATGTAACTGACCTCAGCCTTGACTGTCGTGGACGGAGTGGACACAACGAGCTCCAGGGTGCCCTCGCCCGCGCCGGCCGCGTCCACGCTGAATGTGACCGCCTTGCCGACTTCTACTCCGCGCTCCTCTTCTGCCCCTTCTTCTAAGCTGAGTCCTTCGAGGGTGCCTTCTAGTTCTGTAATGTAGATTCCTTTTTGTTTTTATTTAATTAGCCTTTCCGCTATTATTCAGCTTCGGGTTTATAAGCCATTCTAAAATACTAGACAACTAACTTCCTGGCCCTAAACCAGTGACATGCACGCGTCGAACATAGTCCACGTTGCATGTGAACGCCGACCTTGGCACGTGTCATCCCGCGCACGGCATCTGCAGCTGTGCCGTCCCACGGTCTCGGGCATGTCGGCCTATATCTATCTAGCGTATAAGCCACTCATCAGCAATCTAAATACTAGGCTACTAACCTCCTGGGCCTAATCCAGCGACAATCACGCGTCAAACATAGTACACGTTGCACGTAAAAGGCTAGTTGGGCACATGTCATCGCGCGCACGACACCTGCACGCTGTGCAGTCCCGCGGCCTCGGGCCTATATTTCTACACTACCCTTAAAATTCAGGTTAGGGCGTGTAAACGACTAAAATACGACTAAAAAACTAACCTCCTGGCCCTAATCCGGTGACTCGTACGCGTCTCACGTCGTACACGTTGCACGTGAAAGGCGAGCCGGGCACGTGGCGTCCCGCGCACGACACCTGCACGCTGTGCCGGCCCACGGCCTCGGGCGTGTAGGCGGCCGCGTACCGCCCGTCGCCGAGCGCCGACAGCCGCGCGCGGACCACGCTGCCGCCCGGCCCCGACACGTACACCGTCGGCTCGCCGGCTACAAGCAAGCTCGTCTCATGCATTATTCGGTACTTCATTGCTTGCTTTGATAGAGTAAAAGTTTACTGTTGTGAATGAGGAAACAAAAGAAGCAAGAAAGTCGAATTAAGGTATCATTATGCAACGCTGAATTTTGGAGGGATCTATTAGTTTTACGATTCCATGCATCGCGTGTACAGCGGTTTGCTGTTTACAGACATTACAGTGGCTTAAGATGCGTGTGGGTGACAGAAACTTTTCATTGAATAACATACAGACAGTACCGGCTTAATTTGGCCGTCACTTACATTGATTTCGCGTGGACTTATGGTTAATTATTTCGCTTTTGCAACAACACTGGGCACAATAAAATTATAAATATCTTGGGTTAAGATGAAATGCTGCGTTATACTGTTTGCCTTGCCCCTCATTACTGAATTCCTTCCTCCGGTCTCACCTATCCAACCATTAGTCCACATCTAGGTATTCATACATCCCATGCCCAACCATACATCCATCTATCGATACCCATAGGTACATCATCCACCCACCATTTAGCCGTCTGACCCATTTACACCTTGCCTTGAAGGCAACAGGAGCACGCAAAGCAGTTCACTGAACGAATAAAAACGTTCGAAACTAACATCCGCTATATGCAAATTATAAAGTAAGAATTAAAATCGTTAGCATTTTATAGTTCGCTTAGACAGTTAACATGGATAATTGGATATAATAAAGCAGGCCACTTAAAAGTAGGTACTTGAGCATCCATAAAGTTTCACTCGCAAATGCGTATAACATAATGTAATAATGTACAAATAGAGATTAATAAACAAAAGTGATATGATCATATCAGTATATTAGGAATGAAAGATGTGATGAGTCTTAATTATTTTGAAGTAAATGCTATAAAGGATTTAGCAACAACAACACATCAATCAACCAATATAACATGAAGTATAACATTAAAGTAACTAATATTTCTAAACATTAAGCATAGAAATGCAGAATGTTAAACTACTTGCCATTATTTGCAATAACTGATTCAAGTAACAAGTGTACTAGCTAATATCACGCCAAAGAATTCTGAAATTCGTCAACACATTGTTTTGCTTTAGAGCCCATTTAGGCGGGAGAAAATCGCGTGCGACTTTCATCACATTGCGCTATATGATTGTAACAGTCCGCAACTTAACTAAAATCACACGTAAGTTCACCCGCCGTGTAAAGACAGTGGCAAATAGCACAACAATGGCTTCATATACTCACTGTGGAAGCCGGTGAGGTGTATCTCGGCGGGTTCGCCCCGCGGCGTGGAGGCGAGGCCGGGGCCGGATGCGCGCGCGTCGGCGGCGGCGGCCGGCGCGGACACCGGGCACGTGAACGGCGACCCGGGCACGGCGTGACCGTTGAACCGGACCGACAGCGTGTGCGGCGCCGCTTCTGACGGCTTGAAGTTCACCTGAACCACAAGGTGCAAACATTTCAAGAGTATAGCTAGAATTATTCATATGATTCCGTCCAAACACATTCTCTGTAGATGTGGGTGTGCCTCGTTGGAATGCCACAACGCGATTGGTTGATGAGTTTGCATAAGTTGCATTGGACGACACCGTTGGGTCGCATTCATGCGTGACATCGGTGTGCTGACCCCATTCTTGATGCGCCTAAGGTCCGTGTTTAGTGTCTTTACGAACTAATATACAAGTCAATGATATTGTAATGATTTATTTGCACTCAACACAATGGATATACCGTTACTCAGCAAATAATCGTGCTATTTCCCCCGAATTGGAATTTTTTCGCGGATATGATGACAATTGTATAACAGGATGTCACTATAATAGTTGTAAATAACACATCAACCGATTGCAACGAACAGAGAATACTGTAGAATAATCATAAATAATACGAGTATCTCACCTTGAACCTGGCATTCCCTTCGCTTTGAACAAAATTTGGAACGTTCCTGCCATTGACGGCTACGATTATTTCCAAATTGCCAGCTCCTAGAAATAAAACATAATCAACATAGGTATAAGTATATTAAAACAAAATTATCCATAGTTATTTTTACCAATTGAGAAGTTTAGAAGCAAATTCCGACTGTTGACACTGATAAAAACCATGAAACAAAAAAAAACATTTAACAACAGTGTCAGCAAAACACGAAATCTATCCTGCTTCTACAGTCCCAAGGTAGCCCGGCGCGGTGTCAGTAACGGGTGACTGTACGCATTCACCAGGAAGGGCCTGGACTGCCCGTCCATGGCACCGGCTCGGACTTAGGACATCCATATCCGCGTCCAGACCGACGAGATATGACGGTAATGTAATGTGACTGCATACCGGCGTGAGAAGCGTTGATGGTGAAGGAGACGGGGCGGCCGACGACGCCCGGCGCGATGTCAGTGACGGCGACTCGCGACGCTGTAGTACGCCTTCACCAGGAAGGGCTGCCCTCCACGTGCCCGCCCATGGTGCCCGCTCGGACCTGTGAGAACCATACAACTGCGTCAGGGTCAGGGTCATCACATGAAGGATATCGTCACAACTTTGAAAAAAATCTCGTATCTCGTATCTCGCATCTTCCATACATACTACATTTTTCTCTTCACAGTAGTGACGATAATCAACTATCCGCATTACTACTACAGTTATGCACTAATATGATATAGTAAAAGTAAGTAGTAGTAGTAGTAAACACTTTATTGCACAGAACAAATTACAAGTACAGTGAATGATTATAATGGTTATGTACTACAAAGGCGAGCTTATCCCTTTAAGGGATCTCTTCTAGCTAATCTTACCAGTAACTAAAAGTAATACTACCTACTGAAAAGATCTTTTTTTTCCAAAATTTGAGTAAGGTGAAAAAGTATAAAAAGGAAAAAGGAAGGAGAGAGAAATAAAGGTCAAAATCTCACCTCGATACTGTGGTCGCCAACATCAACGGGGACAAACGAGATGGTGTATCTTTTGCTAGGCTCGTTTTCACCAACAGTTTCTTCAGCAGACACCTAAAACACCAAAAGTATAGGTAAGTCAATTGAATGTCCTTTTTATTATTAGATAGCAAAGACAGTACGGCTCTCATGGGCTCGTGGTCGAGTACTAACCTGGACGGGTACGGGACGGCGCGCGGGCCCCAGCACATCCACCTGCGGCGAGGCCGGCGAGTCCACGCTGAACGTGTACGCGTCGCCCACCGACACCTTGTCGGGCGACTCGCTCGAGCCCGCGCCGATCACGCGTGCCGGCGCCGACACGTGGCATACGAACGGGCTGCCTGTTGACAAGACAATCAGACTCATTACCTTGACGAATTAAAAAAATGCGTTTATTTCAGACTAACATGTGTCCATAGTTTGTTAGTAACAATAACAAGACATCTTAAATAACTTTTTAATTAGTACATAATCCTAAATGAAGTGAGCACCAATGTCTGATCAGGTCACTGTCCCACCTCTCGTCAAAAGCCAAAAGTCATAAAATTACTGGTTTTACTTGTATGTTAAGGTGACTTCCGGATACTCTTTCCTCGAATATGAACATGGGACACGGTTTGATGGCTTAAATAGGCTAGTTTCCTACTAGACAAATCTGCAACTGTCAAAACGATTTGCTAATAAGGAATTAATATGAAATCATGAGGAGTGACGTCTTTCTCTTTGACTTATTAAATAGAAATTACTTATGTGTAAAACTAACTGTTCATATTTTTCTTCTAATTATTTGGTGTTTTATTTCGTGCATTGCATAAAATATTTTATTTAAGTATAGGGATTTTTGACGGAATACGACACCCGTTCAGTGTCATCTCCTGGGGCCCGTTTCTCGAAAGGTATTGTATTACAAGTGCGCGAACTGTCAAATCGTATGGGTTGTGATGGAAACACACTTGTAATACAAGGCTTGTACCTTTCGAGAAACGGGCCACTGACGTGAGACAAAACCCGCAGTTTCAAAGCTGCAAGTACTGACTAACCTGGGACGTGGTCACCATTGAAGCGCAGCTCGACGGTGTGCGGGCGTGGGTCGCGCGGGGTAAAGCTGATGGCGTAAGTGTGCGCGCCCTGCGCGGCGGCCGCCGTGGGCACGCGACCGCCATTCACCGTCACCTCTAGGTTGCCTGGGCCCGCTGCCATGGTCTCCACTGCAAATTATCACAGTAAGTAGGTATAAACATCTATTGGCGATTTACCTTTGGGCCAATATCGCTGGTTTGGACTCTTAAAAACTCATAAGCGTTTGTTTTCATAAATACAAGTATCGCTATCGTTACAGTTTTGTAGCCCTTACGGTAAAAATATGATTAATTCTGACCTACCACTTACACAAGAATCAACTTACCTAAAAATGTGACTGGCTTTCCGACGGTACCATGCGCGACGTCTTTTACTCTTATAGCCGTTACGTCGTACACCTGCGAAGGCAAATCACAAACAATGGATACGAGAATAGAGATAACGAAACAATTGTAAAACGATTTCAAACATGGTACGGATGAATATAGTAGGGAATGAAAATATTATGATATATAAATTCCAGTAAGATGTACTTGAACAGTAAAAAGCATTGTTTATGTGGTATTGTTTACCTACAATTCAAAAATAGCACCGATGCAGAATAATACGCGTAGGTAGTTACTTATTTAAAATATCCCAATTGTTGTATCATTGGATTAATTTTTAAATGTCAAAAAGTAGTGGCTGACTCTTTCACAGCAACGACATCTCGTCTCGTTCTTATGGAAGTGACAGAATGGAACGTTTGATCCCGACTTACCTTTAAGTGGAATGGGCTGGCCGGGATGGGCGTGGAGTCGACGAGCACGTTGAGGCGGTGCTCGCCGACGGCGCGCGGCACGAACTCGGCGCGGAACACGCCGGCGCCCGCCGCCGCCACCGCCGCCGGCACCGACGCGCCGTTCGGACCTGCGCCCCCGCACCGCTCAGCTCAACGCCTCGCCCTAACTCCCTCTACCCCTCTCTGATCTACCCTCCTACCGTGTTAAGAGTTAGGGCGAAGCGGATGAGCTTTTTCGACAATGATTGTTACAATGTATTTATAACGGCATCAGGTTATTTAATGATGCTCGATTTAAATCTATACTTCATATATGGTTTATGGTTACTACGACCAAACTTTTAACTTTGGCTACTTATATTATATGTAATCTTAACGTATACTTTAAATATAATGTGTTAATCGAATTATGAAGCGGGTTAATCAATTAGTGATAATAATAAACACATATGTGGAGTTAAGAGGTGGTTGGACTTAGGTTGTTAGTACTGCAAAGCATCTTAAATTTCAGATTCTTTCCCCTCAGAGCGATATTTTCCTTATTTTCGTCAGAAGATGATCCAAATTTCAATTCGACTTATTTATTTTTCATTTATATTTAAACTGGCCTGCAAAAAGATAACGAAATACTAATAGTGTGACACCAGATATCTGACAAACCAATTCTAATTATAAGCCACACATTCTAACCACCTCTAATTTACTTTCTACTATTTAAATTAATTACATAGGGTGATTTCGTGAAACGGCAGCAAAATAGAACATGCGTAATATTTTGCGCGCTAGTAACAAGATGTTAGTTTCAAATAAGTAATCATGATTTAGAAACAGGTTTACTCAAAAAAGAGTAGAAACACTAGCCATAGCATTGGCGGTCAGTTACGGTTTCGGAAAAGATAGGCACAAATACCTCATGATTACTGGTGTTTAGTGTGCACTGTGGGGAGTGTAGTACTAACCCTCAACATTGACCTCTATCTGGTCGAGCGTGGCGCTGGGGTGGTGAAGTGTGAGCGCGGCGGGTTGGTGCAGCGGCGCGGGCCCGGGCAGCGTGACGCGCGCGCCGCCGCCGCTGCCCTCCGCCACCTCCACGATCAGCGGGCAGCCCGGCACCCGCATCTGCGCCGATCGATCACACAATGCCGGTTATTTTGCAAAACACGCCTTTATAACATCTGACATACAGATATTTTAAAGCAAGGATTTAATTGTAATGTAAGCACGGTTTTATCTTTGTGTGTGAATAATATCTATATTTTATCTAAGTTTTGCACGCGAGCAAAAAGCAAAAGTGACTAAAAGAGTTTAAAAGAAAAAAAATCTGTTGCGCAGTACTTATTGCTAATCAAGTTAATACGAACAACCTAAAAATTGTGTTTTATGCTTTCACAAATTTCGTATAGAAACCAAAGACACATGCCACCAGCTCGTGGCATGTCTGATGAATGACTATATTGGTGATATCCATTATTTTAGAATTTCTTCTTACATGCCCATTGTTTTATTGAAACGTAAATAAACAAGAATTACATCACAAGTGTATTATTACTTCACTCTGAACATGTTTTAGGACAATATCTATTGAATTGGGACATAACTTACATTTAGACTAACAAGTGAATAAATTACAATTGGGAATACTGCCATGTTTACACAAACATACCTTATTAAATGAAACGTTAACCACATGGTCACAAGCCTCGGTTGGAGTAAATGACACTGTAAATCTGGCATTGCCCTAAAACAAAAAAAATATATGATTCCAAATCAACACAGCTTTCATGGCATAGATTGTGCTAAAATAGATTTGAGTTTGTTTTGTTTTAAAAATAAACAAAACAATGTCACACATCAAATTACAAATGATTTGAATATTATTGGAATTTGTCATTAAGTTAATACAATAGGGTGAGAATATAGAAACATACTTGCGGGTGTACTTGAGTTGGTATGTTCAATCCTCGGGCGGCTACAGTGATCTCCAGGTTGCCCTCCCCGGCTTGTGCAGCATCCACAGCCAGCTGGACGGGGACTCCAACACGCGCTGATGACCCTCCGTTGACACTCACTAACTTGCCATCATAGGCTTTACAGATGAATGGGGTACCCTGTTAACAAAAATATTTTTCTACACTCGTGACCTAAATTGAATCTTTTACTCCATTGATTTGTCACTCTCTTTACACATGACAGGAGACCTCTGCCTGCAGTGGGATCTATGTAGGCTTAATTATCAACTATTTGTGGACGCAAAATTATCATAGGCTCATCTTACAAATAACTGGGGATCTGCCTCAAGGCGAAGGATATTTCTATTGAGGTAGCAAATGTTTTGGAAAGTACTTACAGGCACTGGCTGGTTATTGTAATGTGCAGTCAAGGTATGTGGGCCCACATGTCTCGGCGTGAAGCTCGCTAATAGTCCGGAGACTGCGTCACCAGTAAGGCGCACCGGCACTTCGGCTCGTGGGCCGCGGACCGTCACTATTAGCTCGCCCCCAGCCGAGCCTTCCACGCGCACAGAACATGATGCGACTTCGCCAACCGGGATCAGTTCTACAAAAGTAAGATTAGTATGAAAATGGATTCAAGAGGGAAGAAGACGAGTTTTCAAATTGTTCATGGTAGCCTATTTCTTTAATTACTACTATTCCACCAGGAAATTGCTCGCGGTTCAGAAATCATTTTATAACTTCGCGATTGAAGAGTAAAACTACGTGTTAGTTAGTTTTCACTCTTAAGTTTGTTAAGCATCTTACCTGGCTAATTTATAGAGTTTATACTGTACAACAACACGGCATGTCATTATTATTTAAACTGAACATCGATGCCCCTAAATTTATGAAATAGTCAATTGTTTAATTTAGCAAAGAAGAAATTACAATGTTATGTTAGAATTAAAAAGTTAAAATCGTTTCACACAAGCCCCCCTAATAAAAATTCGTGTAAAATGCATATACTCATCCTTGACTTCCTTATGACTTAGATAATGTATTGAAAAAGGATGGATATATGCTAGTTATTTCTCTTTTTGGTAGGTGGTCCCTGGTTTTGTGTTAGCTAGGGATGTTACTTTGTCGATTCAATTATCGATAAAATATGCACTTACTTACGTTCTCACCTTAAAAATAATATAAACGTTATATATATAAAAGTAACGAAAACATACAATATTGATATAAACATTTCATTTGGATTATTATGTGGCTTTTTGGCTATGAAAGTCATATATTCATACATTCTTGGCTAACCGTACCTACTGATTGCAAATAAATGGTTTGTTTATGTACTTACCTACATAAACGGTCACTTCTCTTCTCTTACCAAGTCCTAATATTACATTATCATACCTATATCTCTGATCATAGGTCTGTATGCCTCCCTTTTTCTGTAACGTGAATAAAAAGGACGGCATGTTGTCTATGACTATATTTCTATGATAGTGTAATATCGGCCTAAATAGTTTGTAAAAAATAGAAGATGGGAGATACGAGTATAAAACAAATAAATACATTCTTCTCTTCTCCTTACGCAAAGACCTAAGTAATTTAATTCGTGTAGCATCCCTCTATTAATTTCTAGTCCACCACTCAAGAATCTACTTATACTTACCTCAATAATATTTTCTCTATCAAATAGAAAATAAAACAAAACGGCAGTGTAGGTACTTTCATTTGGATTATTATGTGGCTTTTTGGCTATGAAAGTCATATATTCATACATTCTTGGCTAACCGTACCTACTGATTGCAAATAAATGGTTTGTTTATGTACTTACCTACATAAACGGTCACTTCTCTTCTCTTACCAAGTCCTAATATTACATTATCATACCTATATCTCTGATCATAGGTCTGTATGCCTCCCTTTTTCTGTAACGTGAATAAAAAGGACGGCATGTTGTCTATGACTATATTTCTATGATAGTGTAATATCGGCCTAAATAGTTTGTAAAAAATAGAAGATGGGAGATACGAGTATAAAACAAATAAATACATTCTTCTCTTCTCCTTACGCAAAGACCTAAGTAATTTAATTCGTGTAGCATCCCTCTATTAATTTCTAGTCCACCACTCAAGAATCTACTTATACTTACCTCAATAATATTTTCTCTATCAAATAGAAAATAAAACAAAACGGCAGTGTAGGTACCAAAATTTATTATTTCAATAGTTTCACCTATTTTTAGTTTCTTTTTAATAATGTTTGAGAATTTCTGGAAAACTAAAAAATACTATAAGTTTAATTCACTAGAAATGTTACATTACCATTTACCCAGTCTGTGATACCTGATCATCATTAATCATTTTTATGTCCTTTTCAATGCAATACAAGAATGTCAATAGAGTTAATGTCGGGACGTCGATAAAAATGACACATCACTAGTACAAAAACATAACCTAAAAACAGTTTGGAGAAACTTCAGAACAGAATTTAACATGGTAGTAGTTATTATATAAACTATGAAAAGATCGTATTTTATGCTTTGTTTAGATCCTACAAATAATAGTATCAATAACTGACCGAAATTCACTAATGAAACACAGCAGGTTCTTGGGAGTTTTCTTTTCTCCATGTACGTGAATTACAGTCCTTAATCACACAAGCCATAATCACACAAGGAACTTGAACACATCACAAATAAGAATTTAGCAGGATCATCAACTATCTATCAGGAATAAACACAATTAAATTAAAAATCGGCCAGACGACCGCCGAGATATTTGATCTAATATAATACGATTATGTACAATTGTCAAAGGTAGACACCTGGGGAGACATCTGGGGGCCTGCTCCATTTCAGCTTCTTGGCCTTCTTTTTGGTGGAGTCTTGGGAGTAAAGGAACCGCGAGCATCGCACCTTGAACTTCGTGTTTCCGGTCTTCTTCTTCGGAAATCTAAGAAATATATAAAGTTGAATTTGTAAAATAGCTAAATAACAAGAGAATCATAACAAAGAACAATAATCATTGATGGCGTTTTTAAGGTATGAATATTGATAGGTTATTATTGCAAGGTCGATAAAACACATCACATCACTATGCTAAAAAACATAACCTTTCCGAGTTTGAGAAAACTTCCAAAAAATATGCAAAAATCTATACAGAATTGAATAAGATTTGAATTGTATAAACTACTAATATGTACATTTATATTTCTTCAGGTCGTATCAATAAATATTATCAAAAACTCAAGAAACTTACCGATGAAATGATATAACCTCTTGCGTGTTTTGTTTTCTTCCTGAATGTGATTTGCAACACTTGATCACACAAGCCATAGTCAGAAATGAAACTTGGAACTATCACAAATATACACTGAGCTATTTTTTCCACGATCTATCAGAAATCCTCACAAAATAAATAAATATCGTCAAGACGACCATTGAAGTCGCGCTAAAAACTCGAACCAATATAATACGACTATGTACAGTTGTCAAAGATGGAGACCGAGTGTGAAATGACAAACGTATATTTAATTTTGCCGTATAATAAATGGACCCCAGGTCCGTTTTGACATCAGCATTTAGGGACAACCTTCGAGAAAACGAAAGAAGTTGTGGAATATTGTCTCATTCGCTCATATAAAAAAGGTAATATTGTGGTGTGAGTAAGATACATGTCACCGAGCTCTTATTTTAGCATGGCTTCCATGCTTTAGTTATACTTCCGTGATGTCAACATTATTCAGTGACGTCATCGCTGTCATACATTGGGGATACCAGTCAATTTTCAAAGTTACTACCAAATCTACTAATACCCATTTGAACATATTTTTTAATCATACAAATCTTTGATTTATTGGCATCAAAATAATAACATTATAATTATTTTCCAATTCTTTGAAATATATCGAAACCCTAGTTTGAATATAACACTAAAATAATAAAAGAAGTTATAAAGTAAGGTAATATACAGATAAAAATACTACTACTATGGTATAACCTCATTAACGCTGGCCACACGTGCGAGAGGGACACCAGCCCAAACAATGCCCTCTCATGTGGACCGTTTTCGCTAGTCTGATACGATCACCATTCTACCTCAGTGATAAGGTTCAATTTAGTATGGCAAAAAATGTGATTCCACAATCTAGTTTAATAATTCTAAATCTATGCGTCCACGATGCGCTAATGCGTCGCATAGTAAAGCTTGTTACACGCAATTCACTATGCAAATTATACCGCTACTAGATACGGCAGTGCATGTTATAATGTAATGCAGCAGAAAATTACTATTTCCACACTCGTTTACTGGACTCGGTTTTCTTGGACGGCGATGCGTTTAGCGTGGGTTTATTTTAGTATCAACCAATAAACTTGAACGCGCACATATTGATTTTTTTACGGTTGGCAGCATTGGTCACCTGTTTGCCCTATGGCGGGAAAATTTATAATTATTGGGATTTTTGGGAAATTAAGAAACATCTCTACAACTACATTTATGTAAGTGACAGAGTACCTATATTTATTGATTATCATTGTATTTAATTTGTACCTAAGTTATTTCTCTAAAATTATTACAGCTTAGATTTTGCGCTATTAGGTACCATAGTACCTAAGTTATTTCTCTAAAATTATTACAGCTTAGATTTTGCGCTATTAGGTACCATATGTATCTGCAAGTACATATTATGTATCAGGTATTTTACATGACTTTCATGTTACAAGCGTGATTTATCTCATATTTATCTATTAATATCACAATAATCCTTTTTCTACAGATCAATATAAAGAAAGATAATATTAATAAAATATTGCTTTAATTGTCCTAAATATACAATATTTTATACCTAAAATGTTGTCTTTGATACCATAATATAAACTTACCAATTTGTGACGTATCAATAGTGACTCTTTGAGCTGGTGCTACATTGAAAATAAACGGCGATGATGGCACTGGTTCCCCGTTGAATTTAATATCTACTCGGTGCGGCGTCGGTGTTTCGGGTCTCCAAAATACAAGGCAACGTCCACCACCGACAACCTGAAATAGGTTACGGTATGAAATATATAAGGAATTACGAAAGGGAATAGTTTATACACAGTAAAATTTAATCGGTAAACCGGAACCAATTTTTCTATAGGGCGATAAGTGAACTTTTTGCATTCATTGATATTAAAGAACATAAGTAATAGTGAAATAGGCAGCTTACCTGTACGTGGTTAGGCACTTCGCCTTCATTAATTGAAATTTCTAATTGCCCTTCGCCAGCAGCACTAGCGTCAACTGAAATAAAATTTATTCTATAACTTCCGATCAAGTCGGTAAAATGAAAATAAGAACGCATTCCCGATATACAAGGCTGAAATGATGTCATAAAAGGCCTTTGCCAAGACCAAAAAATCAAGTCTAAAAATGACGTACCTCTGAACTGTGATTGTTGGCCGACTACAGCATTCCCGATATCAGTGACCTTGATGAGACTAGCATCGTATACCTTCGCCACCAACGGACCAGCGGCCAACTTGTCTCCAGCAATAGCTACCTGTACAACACAAATTTAAGTTTTTTTTAAGTAGGTATAAATAAATAACATTTAGTGTTGTGTTTCTGCGGTTGAGTAGTAAGGCTGCCAGAGCTCAACGAGGGTGTGGTGTGCTGGTGACGGAAGGACCTACGTACGAAACTAATTTGTTCCGTCTATTGTCCTTTGAGTCGTCGGCAACCCGAACCTTCCTTAGAACTTGTAACTCCTTTTTACTTTGTACTTAACACAGCAAATGGGAGTGTGTCAGATTTCTAATGGGTTGGCAACGCGCATTTGACACTCCTTGAGTTGCAGGCGTCATAGGTTACGGTGACCGCTTTCCATCAGGCGGACCGTATGCTTGTTTGCCACCGACGTAGTATTAAAAAAAGCTAACATAAATTTAAGTTAAAAACAATTGCTGATAGATAATTTTCTTGTTGAAAACTAAGATATTATCTTCCGAAAGGTCCAAACAACCACCTATAAGTACTTAGCCGAGAATTGAACTCGGTCAAATGACACCGGAGATAAGTAGGTAAACAATCATAGGTATAACGTGGGTATAACTTCAAACTAGGTAAACAAAGTTTATTAAAGGGCCATCAAAGAATATATTTCATAATAAATACAGAAAGCCTTAAATCGTATGTCTGTTTTCATCCTGGATTTATAAGACAGTGAGTGAGATATTTCTACGTTGTATTTGTATTGCAAGATTTGCAAGTAATCAAGTATGTTTACATCAATAAGGTGAGTGCCGACTTCTTCGGGTGTGAACTCTATTCTGTACACGCCGGGGCGCTCCGAGACGTCCAGCACACGGGCGGTGACCGGCCGGCGCGACGGGGCAGTCACCGTCACCTCGACCTATATCAAAATAAATGTTTATTTTTAGTCAAGACAAGCAAACGATTCGCTTTGTTCGGTAAATTGCAAACTGACCACAAAGAGTTCTGAATGCTCTACAGTGTAACTCCTTGACACGTGCAAATCCCATTTACAGAGAATCCGATAATCGCATAGGATTGTGAAGGAGCCCACAGTGCTTATCTCCGAACGCACAGTTAGTTCCGTTTATTAAACGGTCGGTGTTGCCGTTGCGAACAATAGCATGTAATCGATGTGATCACTTACACGAAGGGATTCATCCACTATCATTCAGCCAGCGGCGCCGCTAGCCACGGAATTGTTTAATCAATCCCTGCAGTTAACCGGATAGCTTAGGTTTAACGGTTACTATTTACTTACATGTTTTCGGTCACTATGTGCAATATGCAAGTTGTGAGAGTCAAACTGAAATTATGAAAATGAAAATGAAATATTTAAATGAAAATGAAATATTTATTTTTCAAGTAGGCATATTACAATGCGCATATGAACGTCAAATAAAGCATGATTATTTAAACTTTTAAATATTATGTATGCCCGTGTGAGCGCTGGAGTATCGATGAAGAGGCCGTAGTGAGTTCAAGTCTCACCCAAGGCAGTATTTTTTCCACTTTTAAATTTACTGTTTCGGAGAAAATTGGACGGACGGACCGATAGAGGCACGAGTGATCATCTAAGGTTTTTGTATCGAGCTACGGAACTCTAAAAACAAATAAAAATTTGCACTGGAGCGCTGGAGTATCGATGAAGAGGCCGTAGTGAGTTCAAGTCTCACCCAAGGTAGTATTTTATCCACTTTTAAATTTACTGTTTCGGAGAAAATTGGACGGACGGACCGATAGAGGCACGAGTGATCATCTAAGGTTTTTGTATCGAGCTACGGAACTCTAAAAACAAATAAAAATTTGCAAGAGCACAGATTACCCAAACCATAAGATTTTTTTATGAGTGCAAGAGCAATAGATACACGGATAACAAAATTTCAGCAGTCTTCTTTTTTACGGCAGGCCATCTGCATTCGGTTTTACTCGACTGTCTTAATAGTGTGCTTTGTGGAACGGGGCACCTAATACTCAACTCAACGCCTAGTCGCTTACACGCTACGAGTCTGCAAAAGGCGAATGTACCTCGGTTTTGCTGAATGCGGCGGCTCCAGGCGAGGTGGAGATTTCAAATACAGCGGGGACTCTTGCGGGGATGAGTCTGGTGGGCTCGCCCCCGCCGCCGCCCGCTGGGCCGGCCATAACCTCTACTTTCCACGGGGACCCTGGAATTAAAATGTTAAAACTTTATAAATAATCCTTTAAACAAACATTACTTACAGTCTTGTTCAAACTGTTAAAGAAGCACGCGTTAATAAATACAACATCGACGAGTATATAATATATTTTTCCCCTCACTAGCTCGGAAACACGTGTTTTGTCCTTTAATACCAGTGAGTAAAACGCATTTTATCCACTAGTGAGTAAAGTAATTTGACCTTGAATAAAGTCAAATTAACTGCTTTAAAATTGATAAAAGTAGTTGAATCTAGTAATAAAGATGATTTACCACCTGTGAAACTACTGGAAGTAGTGATAAACGCAGTTTTTGCGTTGTAGTTTCCTCGATATAGTGAGGTGAGTTTTGTGTTACACTCGGGTGCAAATGTATTTTACTTCTCGTGTGTTAAAAAACTCGCAAGTTCAGGATTCTATTCTCGAACCACTCGCTTCGCTCGTGGTTCAACTATAGAACCCTTTCACTTGCTCGTTTTTCAATTCCACACTCGGCGTTAAAATACAACTTTGCCCCCTTGTATAACAAATAACTATAAATTGAGTAACTAGTACGCACTATTTGCTATTTTATTGTTTTTTGTAGATTTTTTCAAAGTTTCCGAGTAAAGTGACAGAATTGTAAGGATTCTGCCGGCGTATCATGCTGCCAATTTTATCACTTATCCACGTGGATAAGACATCTGTCACTCTCACACTGACATACTTGCTAAAGCGTGACGGATGCTTTATCCACGTGGATAGGATAAGTGATAAAATTGGCAGCATGATACGCCGGCTGTTCATTGTAAAAAACATATAGGTATTATACGCTATTTAACAAAATACATACGCCTGCTATTTAAAATTGCATATATGTAGGTAGTATGGGTACCCACGATCCATTGCACAACTTCGGTTTATACCAAATTACTCAATGATGTGTGTAGTCGGGGGACAAGGAAATTAAATTAGGAATTAGGATCTAGCTAGTACACTACTGAATAGCTTGTAATTATTGCTTGGACCATATCGATACGTTACCTATAGGGCAAGTAATCCAAGTTAATTAAAATATCGATGGCCAGTCCATCTAAGCCAAGATTAACTGGCATAGTCAAGATGTGCTTGCAATTAATTGACAATCGACGTAGGTAACAGAGCTACCTTGTGCGGCCCATAAATCATTTGTCTACGTCACTATCACACTAACTCCCGTAATAATTTTACTCTAAGAAACAGTAGATACCTACCTGTCTCAATAGATCTGCTAAATTATTACATTTATTACACTGGATATTTACCGTGGAGATTTAGCGTAATGTTTAACCTGATTATTACTCATTGAAATTAGTAGGAGAATAAGACTGTCACCAAGTAGTACTTCAAAAGCGCTGGAGTACTGACGAAGAAGCTGTAACTGCTGTAAATTCAAGTATCATCCGAGGCAGTATTTTTTCCACTATTATATTTATTCTGGGCTTAATAAGCATTTGATGCAGAAGATACTGCTTGTAAAACGGGTCAGTAATTTGAACACAAACGACTAATACGACTTTCTACCGTTTATTCGATGTTATTATCCGGCGTTTCACAGAAAATAATCTATTGATAGGGCACGTTAGTGTGCTTTACTGGTGTTGTATATTTATGTTGCAACAGCGATACAAGTTAGATTAGAAGAATGAGGTGTAACGGGTTTAGGAATATTTAGTGCGTGGAATCTAAATACGAACCTGTTACTGAGTTATTCAATTCATGTTACGTTGGGTCTTGTACAGCTAGATAGGCACTTTGTGTAGGCAAGGCAAGCATCTAATCTGTTTAGGTGAGTTTAGTATACACAATGACTCTTGACAGTTTGGAATCACTTTGTTTATGTTTCTAGCTTTCATATCGTAATAATTATGTAACTACGTACCTATTTGTTTTTACGTATTTGAGTTGATGTTGTTTGTGATTGTAGCCAATACATGTAATGCTGGTACATCATGTGGCTGTATTTGGCAAATACCTATGATTCATGGGTTATCCTTTTGTGCTGTATGTCAAAGGAAAGAGATGTAAGCGTAACTCGAATATGTTAGCCAAGTGAATGGGTACAAGATAAAAGCAAGGTAGGTCGATTGCAAAAGTCGTCATATTTTAGAAATTAATTGTTAATTAGGTAAACACCTTACGTTTCTCTCTGGTCGTTAATATGGATGTCATTTGAAGGCCGCGTATTCAAAGCAATTAATTCCCTAAATGCTCGTTTTGTTTTACAATAGTTAAATGTCAATCAGTTAAAGGGAAAGCCTGTTAAATACAAGGACAAATCATACAAGGCAAAGAACAAGTATTTAATATTTTAAATATTAAGTATTTCAAATGAGACAGTTATAATTACTAGTAAAAGTAGCCTTGGAGATGCTGATGCAAGTACAAGTAGGTAATTATCCAATGTAAAAATGATCTCTTTTATTCTATCATGATATTGATAAGGTCTAATTGGGGTGTTATTCAATTTTATATTTATAAACTTTTTAATAAACGTAATACTTATGATATTTCTTAGACCATTGTGATTTCTTATAGGGAGAAAATCACTCGCTATAATTATAAATGACTTTTTGATAGTTTATGTATTTACTATAACGTTAAGAGGTCAGGGGGCGTAACAACGTGGCTAGTTGAGCACGATGATAGTTACATAGACAGTTATAACGTAGATTAAGATTAGATATGCGCTGGGCCGAACAGGTTGGGCGTGAGCGCCGAGCCGCGCGCCGGGCCACCGCACCTGTCCGCTGCCCTGCCTTGCCTTGCCCGTTACCATCGCCGCCGCCTCGATACTCGGGGACTCGCAACGGTACCATACCAGCCAATTAATGGTTTGGATCGACCTAAAAGCTCATAATACTTACGGCAACGCACGAAATAATGTACACTTGTATAATTATTACACTTATACTTGTTATAAGTTATATTATAACTCATTTATATGCGTCCATACATTTCAAATGTCAAAAGACGACTGACATATCTATAAGGTCCTAATTTATTAGATGCAGATATTTTTACAGCTGATAGTACTCGGTCTCTGGAGTATATTAAACAGTGAAACATTATAGCTTTTACGATGTTTTTTTGGAGAAAACGGAAAAACAAATTTGCTACGTAAAACATCCTGTTTATGTGATTATTAAATGAAAACTCATTGAACAGATTCTAGTACCTCTTTTACGTACCACTTAACTGTAACTGGCCACTTCAATGTCATGTGCAGTTTTCCCGCCGAACCTTTACGACATTTACAATAAACAATTGTTGACATGACAGACAGTGTTATTGTGACATGTGATAATGCACATGATGATTTTTTTAGACGAAATTATAATTAATTTTTTTGTTAGGAAAATGAAATCAAAAAAGTTACATGAAAAGATTTCTTAATTTATATTTAAAGTTAATTATTTTAATGTAAAGTATCATGTGTTAAAATATCTGCAACTAATAAATTAGGACCTTATATATCTGAAAATTAGTTACAAATTTCAGTACGAGAAAATTGAAACGCGACACCATACATTTGTATCTTTCATTATTATAATTCAATTTAAAATGGATCCAGCCAGTTTGGGCCCAAACAGTATAACGAGAGACCGAGACCTTATCGATCGATCATCATAGAAGCATGTTTTTATGACGCACCCTTGTAAAGTGTACGTTTTCGTTTAAAATTTTATTAGACAATAAAAGTAAAGCACGTCCTTCATTTCGAACAAAAATATTAACGGGAAAGATAAATTATATGTATTATGCATAGGTATATAATAGGAGCGTTCCTGTCTACTTTGTAATTAGTACGTGGAAATTTAATTATTGGAATAAATAAAACTAAAGTAGTCTCGATTTAGTCTCGATAAATTCCTACATAAGTAAGTCATCATCATAAGGTCCACTTAATCTTATCATAGAGGATTACGTTTTTTCTATGGTTTTAATTGACCAATATGGATTGAATTGATTGTTTTGATACAGTTACATAAAAGATTTACAAATTTTAATCGGTACCATCGGTTATATAAAGGCACATCCAACTTTCGATTCCGTAACTTTACCAAGAAAGTGAGTAAACTGAGCGTCTGTGCTCGAGGAAGTATTATAGTAAAGATTTTTTATAATATTATTAACGAAATAAAAGTAGCCAATTCGTGATACTCAGAGTATATACATATTTAAGATGTGTATGTATTATGTATGTATATTATGAAAAATAAGTATACTCGTATTAAAAACATTGTTAAAGTAAAGTATGGTTCGTTTGCATGTAGCCATACCACGTTATCGCAAATCCTCAATGTATCGCCAAGAAATATTTATTTATCGCGAATGCCTGCGTCTCAGCTCCTGAAATCATTTACCTACCTACTAAGAAATGAAAAGTTTGACAGAGATGAGTTTGACCGCAGTCATATAATTTGAGAACGACCCAGGTTCGGTCATAGAATAGTCGGAACTTGATAAATATTAACCGCATTCTTCACTAACACGCCAATCAAAAACCAGTTATGCCATAATACATATTACCTATCTACATGCTTAGAGGTATCGGTATCGTAATGTACCTAATCAAGAATCATATCATATATTTGTAACTTTCTTGTGTGTATGCATTTAAAAGCGTATTTTTATATCTTAAGAATGTCGAGAAAACCGTGTCAAAGGCAGATTCTATTGCATCGATACATACAGTGAAACCTGGTTAAGTGGGACCTGGATAAGTGAGAAACCTCTTTAGCTGGGACCTAAGGTGCGGTCCCGACACTTTCGCACCGATTTACCTCTGTTAGTGAGACAAAACAGACCTCTATAACTGAGATTAGCCTTTTCGATTTTTTAGTCACATTTCCCTCTATTAGTGAGACAGAGTGTGTATTTTACCTCTGTTACTGAGACTATATTTAAAATGTATATTCACTTAATTGTTTGTTAAGAATTTTATAGAAATTTACCTCTGTATCTGAGATACAGTCAATCTATGACCTCTGTAACTTGGATTTTATCGAAAATCTATTTCCATATTTTTAATAATTCTTAGCCCATCTGTAAATTACGCGATTGATTCTTTGTGTTTAGGTGAGTTTAAGGGTTTTTTTGGTTATTTTAAGTAATTAAAACTAAAATTTCGATTTGTAACATAAATATTATTTAAAAAAATATAACTTTCATAATATGTATAAAATTTCTATTACACAATGACATTAAAGTCTTATATATTATTTAAAGACAAGGCTTATTTACCTTTTCGTTTAGCATGCAACTAATAATAACTATATAAAAACACCTTATCACCTCTATAACTGACACATCCCCCTATTCTGGCCTCTATTAGTGATACCCTCTGTAAGTGAGACAAACTTTGTATTATACCTATCTAACTGAGACCCTGAATAAGTGGAATACCTCTTTAAGTGAGATAAATTTTGTCGTCCCTTGAAGTCTCACTTATCCAGGTTTCACTGTATTAGCCTAGGTAGTTATAAATATTACCGAGGTTTATAAACTGTATTATTATTTTTCAGTCCAGATGCCCGCACCAGTGCGTAAAGTGGTTCATTTCTTGTCTGGTCGAAATTTCAAGAGGGCCATCTGTAGGTACTGAAAATTGTCGTACAGTCAAGTGCAAAAATACGTAACGAAATAATCGTCTCATAAATATGGTACTACGCTCTTATTACACCGGACTAAGATGCTATAGGCGAATGTGTACACCCATATTTTTACACTTGACTGTACAATACTCGTGCGTGTCTTCAGCCGATTTAATTTAAACACTCCCTTTTGTCGTGTTTTAATTTTCGCCACTCGTTTCGAACTTCCTCTTTTTCGCACTTGTATCGTAAATAATGTACTATTGAACGAAATCCTCGAGGGTAGTGGACTATCAATTTTTTATAAGCACTGAAGGGAATATCAGTTGACCTAAAGGAAAATCTACGGTCTACTCTACTCTATGTACATGCAAAAAAAATATTCGTTGTAATAATTAGTCCGTTTTCACATTATCCGTTCCAATATCGGATGTCGGAACTCTGAAGGAGTTCAAAAGCAAAAATCCAAGATGGCGCCTGTAATGTATGGGATATCGGTCCGACATCCGATATCGGATCGGATAATGTGAAAACGCACTAAACGCTCATCAATAATACATATGTATTATCAAAACAATCATCCACTTGAATTTTAATTAAGAAACGATTGACATTGTACGCTCAGACGGACATGACGGTTTTTTTTTTGTTTTTCAGACGCTTAGTTGAATAGTGATTATCTGATTATTATAGAACGGTGTTACAATCAAGTTTTGCACCGACTCGACTTCAAGCACATTAGTTAGAAATTTAATATAGCATATATACTTGATCTGTTATTTTTCTCTTTTATATTACGGTTTTACGGTTGAATATTCAGACAGCACGTTTCTTTATGCATAACAAGCTACGTACCTAAGTATGTTGTATTCAGTGCCAGAGATATTAAGAAAACTCCCACTGTTTTTAAATTGCCTACCTAAACCCTGCAGTGGGAGTAGAATTGTTTAGAAACAGTTTGTATTTTGCAGAGTCTGCAATTTATGTGTAGGCAGTATAAATGGGTAATAAGAGCGACTAGGAAGTGCAAGCCAGACGATATTATTTCTTTCCATTATTCCTTGAAATAGACGGCATTATTAGTGCAAGAAGCGGCTCGGAAAAGGAATCCTTTGCATATATGTACTATTTTTAATCTTAAACTATGGATTTGTTAGGAAGATAACTGATATTGCTATGAGCCATTTTTCTTTGATAAATATTAACGTAGTTTTTCATTGTGAGACCCAAGTCCATTCCGGACGACGAACCCACGGTAACGAGTGACAAAAGATGTCGATCCGCCCATATACAAATTAATTAATTAAGGTACATACCAATCAATCGGCTTAGTTACAATAGCTTCATTTAATTGTAAAATATCAGACAATGGGTCCTTTATAACGCAAGAGTCAGGAGTTTCCGATTGCCTAATGCCGGCGTGGAGGGCGGATGTCACGAGTGGGACGACTGTTTGTCCACTACGTCGTCTCTTCAGCGCTCGCTAGTGTAAATAGGACAAGCTATAGACTCTCCAATTGTAAGCTTTTGAAACATAGACCAAGGCTCTTCAAATAAGTTATTTTGATTTTAGACATTTTAATAGTCCTGTAGGTCACGCTCAAACAATTAAGTAACTACGCATCTACTTAGGTGCAAAAGTACCGCACGACGTGATATAATATATGATAAAAACTATAAAAAGCCGACCATGCTGCCACCGCTAGGTGGCGTATTAGTTAGTCGTGACCAACGTGACTCATCCTAAAGGCTTGCAGATAGGTATTCAGCAGCTAAGAGCCGAGCTTAGACTGCTAGACCGCGCGGTTACTAAATGGTTAATAATACTTAGTAGATGTAGATACCTATTCTATCTACTTAATTAATATTTAACATACATGTACATTATATAACCAATTTTTTAATTTTTCACTAAATTTAAAAATCTCCGACTATTTTAGGCTACAGGATTTATTTGCCTTTCTAAAACGTATGGTGTACTTATATGTTGTCCACGAAGAAGGAAGTACCGGGTTAAATAATATAAAATTATAATGGACGGTGATGCCATAATGGACAAAAAAACACAAATCTTTAAAAATAAGTATCTAAAATTAGTTTCTAAAAACTGACAGCATTGTACCATAAACAAGAGTCATAGAGCTGCTTAATTTTGAAGTTTCAGTTAATTCGGTTATTTCTGAAGGATTTGGCGGCATGATAAAAGGTCATCAGTTTACTGAAAAAAATATCAAGACGAATTCTTAGTAATTTTGCTAAGAGAGTTGAGTTCATGTATAAAATAATAAAAAAATTATACTCGGTGTAAACTTGAATGAGTTTTACTTACTGCATTAACCATGAGGTAAGGTATAAAACATACTAGTTTGTTACTCCAAAGATATAAAGAAATAGTGTTATTTTGCGAGTATCCATAACCGGAACGGAAAAACTGCATACCTCCTATGATGGACAAGGAACAATTTACTAAACCAAAATTTACAAGAAACAATCCTATGTTAAAATAACCCAAACTAATTTTATTTGGGGTATATAAAATTGACTCATTGAGTATCAGTTGGCTTTAAATGTAAAAAACTTATTTAACTGTCCATAAGGGGGGATCCATTACTGGAGAACTGCCATACATGACTGGAGAAAAAACACCTCGTTTTAATTTGTTAACCATGAGGAAACCAATAGAAATTCTATTCTGAAATACGCTGAAATGTAAAAGAAGGATAGGACATTCAAGATTTAATACGCTTAGCTGTAGAATTTTTACATATATCTGAAATATCAAAAATAGGCAAAAAAAAAATCTTTAACTGTCCACGATTGGGTCCGTTCCCTTAAAGATTTTCTAGACTCGACGACAGGAATGGTACAATTATAAAAAACCATGAAAAATAACGATTGTTTTCTGCTAAATGGCAATTTTTAGGGTTCCGTACCAAAATGGTACAACAGGAACCCTTATGGTGCGACTCTGTCCGTCGGTCACATTACTAAATATTTATATAACTACTAATGCTATCAACTTGAAATTTGGAATAGTTGTGAACATTGTAAATCTCTACGTAAATGTACCCCCCCCCCCCTCCCTTATCTCCAAAGTTTACCAACGAAAAATTATGAAAATTTTAGGATATATTGGTTTTATGCTAAATATTACATGAAAAAGAAAATCGTGTTAGTATCTTGTAAACTTTTTTTTTATTCACAAAAAACTTTTCAGATTTTTACTTTCAATTTAACCACCCTTGCGGATGTATAAAGTAATTCAAATGAATACAAGATGTTACGTAAATCATCTTCTTTCAAATAGAGAAAAAACTGTATAAATCGGTTAACATTATAAACAATTATCCCTGAAAAACATACTATACAGGTCGAACAAATTAGTCAGCGAATTCACCGAGAGACGGCGCTATACACAAGTCTTCTAATCAAGTCGTCATTAGAGTTATATGCGAAACATGAGATTATCTTAACTAGGTACTTTGAAATAAGTTTGTACGGAACCCTCGGTGGGCGAGTCCGACTCGCACTTGGCCGGTTTTTATTGTTAATTTCACGAAATATAAAAAAATAAAACCGAATACCAAAAATGGCATATTATTAAAATTCGAAAATATAGAAAACATAATTTTTAAGAAAAAAAAACCGTCGCCTTTTGGGTTCTGGTGAAAGCTACTTGCGAATGTTGGATTATGTAGAAATGTGTAAGTATTTTTTAAAACTGCTTTTACCTAATGCTTTAATTATTAGATGGCAACACAAATGAATATACGTATAACGTTAAGGTTTGAGGAGTTTCCTCAATTCCTCATGAATCCGATTATATTATAAGAAATCGAAGCTTGACAAACATTGACTTCAAAACATATGCTTAACAAACATAACTAAATAAATGTCACTGTTCTGAACTTAAATGCATGTTTTTCTTACAAAAATACCAAAGTCACTATGAGTGTGCCGTTCAGGTTTGAGGAGTTTGGTTCTGGCCATCATCAGCAGTTCCACTGCACCAAATGTCACTGTTCTGGACGAAAGTGCATGCTGTTCTTATAAAAATACCAAAGTCACTATAAGCGTGCCGTTCAGATTTGAGGAGTTCAGTTCTGACCATCATCAGAAATTCCACTGCACCAAATGTCACTGTTCTGGACGAAAGTGCATGCTGTTCTTATAAAAATGGCAAAGTCACTATAAGCGTGCCGTTCAGATTTGAGGAGTTTGGTTCTGTCCATCATCAGCAGTTCCACTGCACCAAATGTCAGTGTTCTGGACCAAAGTGCATGCTGTTCTTATAAAAATACCAAAGTCACTATAAGCGTGCCGTTCAGATTTGAGGAGTTCGGTTCTGACCATCATCAGAAATTCCACTGCACCAAATGTCACTGTTCTGGACGAAAGTGCATGCTGTTCGTATAAAAATACCAAAGTCACTATAAGCGTGCCGTTCAGATTTGAAGAGTTCCGTTCTGGCCATCATCAGTAGTTCCACTGCACCAAATGTCACTGTTCCGTACCTGAGTTCCCTCGATTTCTCCAGGATCCCATCATCAGAACTGGGTTCTGAGAAAAATGGGACCAATCTGTATGCATATACATTCAATCAAAAAAAAAATTTTCAAAATCGGTCCAGTAACGACGGAGATATCGAGGAACAAACATAAAAAAAAAAAAAAAAAAAAAACATACAGACGACTTGATAACCGTCCTTCTTGAGATATGAGGCGACGGTTAAAAATAAATCGGATGACGGAATGTTCATCGAAATTGCACCGGGCGATTTTTGCATTTCATGATTGGTTCAATCTGAATTTACTATGAACTTGATCTGCAGGCGGTGAGGTTATAGACGAAGAGCTTGGGTCGAATGATAAGAATACAATTTACAGTTAATGATGTTAATGTCAGTAGTTATAGGCGCATAGCAGTGGTTTATTGGAGAAGGTCAAGTCTCGAGTTATTTTATTAAGCTCTAACCTTACCTTTAACGACAAACGAGGCGCGCAAAAATGCATTATCAGCATAATTATGACGATGAGTGGGATATTTATTTCATTAACAGGTTATGTAACTCGCGGTAAGTGAGGCTAGTAACAAGAAGAGTTAATAGAAAAATATTTCTTTGTTAACTAAGTAGAGAAATAATAACATGCAAGTAGGTTCAGTAAATCAGTGCTAACATGTACAGTCACCATCAGATATATCTAAGCGGCCGGGGCGTGCAAAAATATCTGAACACGCCTTATCGCCTTGACAATAGAGGTGTGTTCAGATATTTGTGAGCACCTTGACCGCTCCGATATTTCTAATGGCGACTGTACCTATAAATACTAACTAGGTAACAGGCGTATTTTATATGCAATTAACTGCTGTTTTTAATTTGCTGGCTTAGGTAACGCAGGTAAATAATTGTGATTATAAAACGGGTACATTAAATATAAGAAAAATAGTACTAAGTAACATATAAAATAAGAGTACCGACCAAGCGCGGAATTGCAGAATATTGGCAAATTAAAACCCGTTTTTTCTCCGGTGTTTCGAAAGCTGACGCACTGCAGCATTCAACTCGTTCTCGCAAGGTGTGCTTGCTGCCGACTTATGGGACGTCTGTTGCTATATGCAGTATTTAAAATGACTGATGTAGTGCAAGTAGGTAATTTTATACAAGTTCGTCATTTACAAAGAGTGATATGGCCAAACGAAAGGTAATTGAAAACTGCGACATGACTAGTCAAACAAAACACACGTCGTAACTTCTGTGATGCATCACTAAGCTTTAAGTTATTTTCTCAAATATCCAATGTCTTCCAAATATGTACTTATATTATTTAATTGATACGTGCGTGAGCGTACAGTTGTACACTTGCCTTAAATAGTGCCTGTTTACTAATTGATTAGTGTTTAATTGTTTATGTTTGGTATGCAGTTATTCATTTGTTACTCAATGCAATTACTATCTCGGACGATCGATTCATACGCGTAGAGTATTGAGTAAATTGAGTATTAATGAAATTTATTATCAAAGTAAATTTTGTAGTAATTTAGTGCATTTATCGACGCATCGTAGAATTCAAACTTTTAGAACAGTGTTAAATACAATGATTAAATATCAACCATCTGCTAGTAATTGTCAATTGTATAATTAATTAAAAAATAATGTCCATATTTTGACAACGCCTGCATTTAATTAAAATAATATTAACAATACAAAAAACTATTTTTTAATAATACCTATCCAACCATACTGTTTAAAGTACCTACAAATACATACTTTTAATATAAATAGCATATCACAGATACTTATATACCCAAACAAATGTTGACAGATTAAAACACGATGTAAAATAAAATATTGTCGTCCTGACATTTAAAAACCTCCAATATATGTATTATGTACCTACTTAATAACTTTTTATTACACGGCACAGCCTTTAAAATACAAAATTTTTAACTACCCCTGTATGTAAGTTAATAATCTGTAAAGGTGTTTACTGTATTTTCCGTACACGTTTAAGATAAAATTGCGTTAGTTTGTCGGAATAAAAAGATTTCACATTTTCCTCAAAGAGGGATTACGAGGGTGATATTATAACGGAGATTGAAATTTTAAAATCTTGCTCTATAATAGAAGCCATTCAGGCGACGTTGTTCTTGAAACCATTTATTTACGATACAAGTGTTTTAGGAAAAGTACCTATTTTCATGGAATGGTAACTTTAGATTCTACTCGTAGCTAAAGCTAATTATGTAACAAAATAATTTAACAATCAATAAGATGGCATAGATAAATTCGCACACATTCAGCAGGCCTCCGTGGCGCCATTGAGAGCAGTTAATAACACATAAGTGGAATGAGACAATTTAATACTAGCAGCAACATATTTAGAAGTTACTAAGACCAAGGTTTCATTTTTACATCCATTGACCACACGCTCAAGTTTCCATTTTTAAAACCAATTTAGGAGTATTTAGTACGCTAGAATATTTATTATTAGGTTGAACAACTTTGCCCCCAACCACTAGGTATTGATACATTTAAATATTTTTATTTTATAATAACTTTATATGGTTTTACCGATCTTTTGGTTATTTCCCTACTGAATTAGGGGCTGAGAACAAACCTTGCAAAATATCCTTACACCTCACCTTCTATAATCACCTCACCACAAACAGCAGATAAGGTCAATAACTACTCAGCAAATAGAATGAAAATATATTAAAAAAATTGTAGTGTCAAAATATTAAACCACTGAACAACGTCGTCAGGTTTCTTTCAAAGCAAACTGCGGGATGCATATCCTCGTACTGTACATGTCGTCAAAGCATGTAGGTATTCGTACTTGAGACTGATTTTGTCACACTCCTATCTGTACATTCTAAATTGCTCCGAAAGGTCAGCTACTTATTATACTTACTTATACATTGTTATACTTACTAACATCTTGGCAATTTACCAATTGCTGATAAGTGCTAATAACTTTCAACATAGCCTTCGCGTTTATTTGAAATTAATAGGCAGAGAGCGACTACTTAGCTTTTATACTTTACCAAATGTCACTTTCCGGGAGAATTAAAAAAACAGCATAAGAATATATTGTTTTGAAAAACGAATATTGTGAAAATTGAAATCGAGATATCAAGTGCACAGCATTTTTATAGTGTTTCAGTCACAATTCAAAATAGGCTCACTCCGCGATTCTATTCTAGTACATGCTGGCCCGCGAGCCTAATCAGGGGTGGCACGTTCTCACGGAATGCACGTTCGTACTTTCCGTTGTTACTTTACGTCGCAAATACTTTTTAAGGTTCATATGCGTGTGGAATGGCTAATAATGCTTAGTTAAGAAGCCATCATGAATAAAATAGTACAATCTTACAAAGATCTACTATTGATTATCCCACGGAAAAGTTCAATAATGCTTGCGATGTTGGGACTTAAACAAAAATATATGAATACTGTATATATACCTAGAGAGTACCCAAAACTTGACTATAATAGTATAACATTTTATCTGATTATTAATTCGTTTTAATCCATATTAGGCAACCCTATCGTCCGACCCTGCGCACGTGCGGCTCGTTTCTTTGTTAGAATTTTGTAGGCATTTAAAAAGGCGGCATTTTGTGAACATCAAAGCAGTGGGCCTTCTGTACTTGTACTATTATATATTCTGTGGTCCCGCAGAGAGCCCTTGACTCTGCCCCAGCGCGCCGGGCGAGAGCATCCATGGCAGCTCATCCACTTGTGAATAAGATATATAAAATATACCTATCTGTGCATGCGTGTCTCATGGTATTCCGTCATATTACATAACGAGAAAGTATTCGTGTTGTAACTAAGTAAATACCATTTTGGCTATTTCCGTTCGAAATGAATTCGCTTAGGTGCTTTCACTGCTTTATTTTATAAAAGATAAAACAGAGACATAAATAATGCACGCGTTATTACCAGTCCGTGTTACTCAATAGATGTATGTAATATACATAGTATAATCAAACTAAACTGATACTTATTAATATTGCACGAGCTTCGTAACTAATTACGCAAATTTCGCAATCTAAAATAAGTACATTGCAATCTCTAATAGCATTCTCATTATCGGTATTGGTCGAAATTACTTCATAGAATATTCCTACAGTCAAGATTAAATTGGATGCTTCAGTGAATACGAGGGAGCAGTGCTTAAAACCATACATATAATTATGCCTAAAACGTTGCATAGTTATTTAAGTCACAGATTAACCTCATTTTGTAGCACTTCTTTTCTATGGCCTTTTTAGTCACCAGTCAGGCAGTCACGCAACATTAGAACTACCTATCGAACGATATAATAAAATAAGATCTTATATCCGTTATCAGGAAATCAAGGGACGTTAGTCATTAGCAAGTGGGATTAAAGGAGATTTTCGTTCGGTACGGTTTTGTTGGGGTGGGTGTGCGTGAGCGCTGCCCTTATGTGCAAAAGAGTTCAACGCACGTCTGCGCTTTGTTTGAGCGCACTCGCGCGCGACTATACCCTAACATCTAGGATAGCCAAGGGAAACTTACCTTTCATTCTCATATTTTTAAATTAAACTTCTAACTAACTAGGTTTGATGTGAAATCAACAGAATATCCGTTACTTTAATAACTTTAGAACATTTTATGTGTAGAGGTATTAGCACCTAACATCGTTCGAAAAGCTTAACTTGTATGCGATAGCAACTATAAAAGGCAAGGCAAAGGTTATGACGTGTCGCACCCACACTCGGGTATGATGAATACCAAACGAATTTAACAAGGTAATATAATGCAAAACACTCACTTATCGAGGGCGTTCGGACCTCCGGAAAAACGGATACAGGCTCCCTTCCCAGCGAAAATCTAGTCCAATGCCCTACTGTGCTGCCGTCAAAAAAGAAATCACAACAATAACACTCACTACACTATAAAGTTTTTTATTCAGCTCCCAGTGGAAAATTGACGCATATAACAGCTCAACTGTTCTTAAGTGGAGGTGAAAAGAGCAGAGAGGCACTAAGTGTTACGTCTTGTTTAATGTGAATTAGCACGTACACGGTAGATAATGCGACGGTATGGCATTTTGGTGGCGAGAAGGCATCGCCTCGTTCGAACGCGAGCCCGACCTGATGTGCGGTGCGCACTGGCAGGCGACGGCTCGCCCGCGCCCAGCGTCGTGACGTCACTATGGTATTCAAAATGGCGGCATGGAATTCGAGAACCTAGGTGTACCGACAGTAAAACAATCGATAGTTTGACACGTATCCGTTCTATAAGAATTTGGTTTTGTAAATAGAAAAGATGATTAGGTGTATGTGCGGATGTATTCACTTAGAAATAATCAGCATCTAAGACTATGTATCGTGATTACTGACTTATCTATTTGTTTTATTTGTATTTTAGTAAACTTGTATCTACGCGTTCCGAAACTTATGGCAAGTTAGGCTATTAAGTACCTACGTACATCTTTAACCATCCCCGGTTGTTACCCATGATAAAATGTATTTACTCAATAGCAAAGTAACCATAAGTAACATAATATAACAACAGGTACAAATAAGGTGCACACAAAAAAAGGGCCACAAGAAGAATAAGGTGCATCATTTTTTTACGGTAAGATTTTTACCCACTTAGTACAATGCCCCTTTCACTAACATAAAATGAGACGGCGAGATGTTAATGTTCATTCATCCGGTCTACGAATGAACAAGACAGATGTACCTAGTTGTTTTACTATACGCATGAAAATGTTGATTAAAACGAAACAATATTTTTAGCGGAACAATTTAACATGTTCGTTCGGATAGTTACGTAGGTATTTATCCAAAACTAATAAATAATATATGTGGTTGCCGCGTTAGTAGCGATTTTTCTTAGTTGAGATGAAACGATTTCGCGTGAGCGCAGGCACGCCTACGTCGAAATGAGGTGACCTCATAATTATACAGCAACGCAAGCCTTCGACGGAGTTAGTTACGGTTCACGATTCAGTTCAAAGTGTTCAAACACTGGAAGTATCTATACAATATCGCTTCGTCACCGATTCTTAGTCGTAAAAGTCTAACTTATATGTAGAAGATAAGTTTGCAAATTGGGGTCGTACTAATAAGTAGTGTAATCACTCGCTTGCATATAGACAGACCTTTAGCTACCTTACCGTGATCTTATACACGATGTTACACGTTATTCACACATTTATTTTCTGCAGCCAAAACTAAAATTAATATAACTTATTTTTATTTAAATCACTTTTTATTAAATTGTTAGGGTTTACTGCATATAAAAACTATTTACTGCGTTGGTGTAACTGAATATTATTTTTCTACTTTAATACACATAATATGTATTATATATGTATATGTAACAGCGACTTTCTTCAGAATTTTATCAACCACAGGAAGTTAATATTTTTTCATCATCAGCACGGGAAGCATGGTCGCGCGATAAATGATAAAACATCTGGCCGTCCCTATCGCACTTACTAATAGTGCGATAGGGACGGTCTGATATTTTATCGTCTATCGCGTGACCATGCTTCCCGTGCAGAGAGTTAGTATTCAGGATCGCAATTTTGAGATTCAACAAGTAGATCAACAGACACACCTAAAAAAACTGCCAAAAAATTACCTTCAGAGTTGTAGGTTGTAGGTAACAGTAATGTTCATTATATAGGGTAGGTAGTTATTTACATTCTGTCCGCCCGAGAAACACTCAAATACCTAGAGTGGTCGTCTGAGTCTGAGACACGAGCAACAGTGAACGGAGGATAAGAGGTCTATTCTATCTACCCTTAAGTAGCTCAGCAATCCAAAGTGGTTTTGGCCTCCGATCCAAGTACATACACAGCAATATGTACACAATCTTCCGCTAGTTATCATTTCGCCGTTTCAACAGCATCGTCCCGGCTATTCTGCATAGTACCAATATACTTATGTATGTATTTTAGCGCTAGAAAGGGTAGTATCCTCATCAGTTCTTACTACTTGGTCAAGCCAGTGTTTGTCGATGTTTTTTACCTAGTCGATAATATTTGGCGGAGCCCATCAAGCTGGCTCTGAAACCGTAAAAGAAGACGGGAGAAGCCCCTCTGGAAGCTAGCCAGCTTCCGTCTGATACATCCGAGACGAAGAAATGACAAGTGAGACAAAAGGGAGGGTGTATTTTAAATGCAGTCACATATCCTCACACCTAATATTTATTACACACCAAGTATAGTATTTATCTACCCAACGCTGACTTTACGATGCCTTGTATTCGGGTCGGCTCCAAATTTCCCGTCTTTCCTACTATCCTGACTGAAAACCCTACACTCCCAACCCTATCTACTGGGTGCTCTGGTGTCTTGGACAGGCTGCGGGGGCCTACGGCGGGGCAGCAGGGGTTGCTGCGCAATGAGCCAGTTTGCAAACGTACTCTGTCTGATTCTGCGTTCGAGTCTTAGTCGGTGAGATGTGACGCAGACATATCCAACGACTCGCTGCCTCTTAGGCTCAATCATCAGAGTCACGTGAGCCTACAGCGCTATTGCGTATCAAAATCTCCTCCCCCTGTAGTCTCCCCTTCCTAGTCCTTGCAGCAGGATCTGCTGGCTGGAGTTACCCCCTGAATCTGAATCTGAATCTGAATAGTCGATAATATTTGGCGGAGCCTCATTATGCTCAATTATAACGTTTTTACTCTTAGGAAAGCCAGATTTGCCAGAAAGGCCAGTAAGTCAGAAAATTACCATTCTGACACCAGTAGCTTATTTACTTCTTTAAGTTTTAGTGTTCAAGTCCGTATCCGCTAACCGCCATAAACGTACATATGCGTATAGGGTAATGTGTCCGGAACGCGTATTGCTCACAAGCTTGGATAATACCTAACACCGTACGCAAGGTTACGTAAAATCGCTAGTTTTTCTCCTCCGAAATGACAAAATACAGGAAACCACATACATGCGTATTCTAACCAGCAGCCGGCATCCAGTTGCAAAAGTTAAAGGCGATGAAAGTTGTAGTTAAACGCACTTGACACTTTCATGCACGGCGGCGCGGTTGACCCGCGTCGGCTAATGGTCTTCTAGAGAACGGCTGTAATCATGCCGAATTACACGCTTCATGGAAACACATCGTCCGCTTTCTATACGCTTTCGTACTTAGACTAAACATGGAGTTGCACTCACTCTCTTCTTGCTATTCGTTGAACTAATAATATAGTATTGTTCCAGTACATACATATTACATACTATTCATATAATTATCAAAATATATATCAAAAGTGCGTAGCGGTAGCTAAGAATTTTGGTTTGCTTCTGTCTCGTGTCTTCAAATTACTCGTATTATTTTGAGAAATTAAGGGTTTCATTATTATTACTACTAAAAATATTTATGATATTTTTTTATTTTCGCTTTTTTAACAATACGAGTATGTATTGTTTGTACACTTAGATATTTATATCCTATCCATGCGGTATCGAATCTAGAGCTAATATTGGCGTGTCTTAAAGTTTGAATCGGGCCGTGTATTCGATTATGACTTATGAAGAAACTTGTAAGTAAAGCCATGAGAAGCACCAATGCACCTGTCTGCCACATTTAAAACAGCTTGTATTTAATGCAATTGTAACAAATCCATACTAATCCATACTAATATTATAAATGGGAAAGTGTGCGTATCTGTTTGTTTGTCCGTCTTTCGCGGCAAAACGGAGAGACGAATTGACGTGATATTTTAAGTGGAGATAGTTGAAGGGATGGAGAGTGACATAGGCTACTTTTTGTCTCTTTCTAACGCGAGCGAAGCCGCGGGCAAAAGCTAGTATGTATTATAAATGGGAAAATATGTGTGTCTGTTTGTTTGTCCGTCTTTCACGGCAAAACGGAGCGACGAACTGACGTGATTTTTTAAGTGGAGATATCTGAAGGGATGGAAAGTGACACAGGCTACTTTTTGTCTCTTTCTAACGCGAGCAAAGCCGCGAGCAAAAGCTAGTATTTTAATATATGTAATTATAAAATTTACCCACATTATTTTACAAGAAACCATTAAGTTAATTAACACAAAATATATGTATTCTGAAAATACTTCCAGTAAAACCAGTTTAAAATTATCGATATCCTGTCATGATTTAAAGCCAACATGCGATAAAATCTGATACTGATAATACATATGCTCGAAAATAAGGTAAATGATAAATTGTTTGGATAGTTTTGGAGTTAAATAAGCCTTTTTAAACGATTACAATAGTTATTTGTTATACAAGAGTGCAAAGTTGTATTTTAACGCCGAGTGTGGAATTGAAAAACGAGCAAGCGAAAGGATTCTATAGTTGAACCACGAGCGAAGCGAGTGGTTCGAGACTAGAATCCTGAGCTTGCGAGTTTTTCAACACACGAGAAGTAAAATACATTTGCACCCGAGTGTAACACAAAACTTTTCCCCTCACTATAGCGAGGAAAGTACAACGCAAAAAACGCCTTTATCACTGCTTCCAGTAGTTCCATAGGTGGTAAAACATCTTCATCACTAGATTAACCCACTTTTATCAATTTTAAAGCAGAAGATTTGCCTCTATTCAAGGTCAAATTACTTTACCCACTAGTGGATAAAATGCGTTTTTACCCGCTGGTATTAACGGACAAAACACGTGTTTCCGAGCTAGTGAGGGGAAAATAAAATAATAGCTTGTTCGTTAGGTAGGTACTGATTTAGCTATAGGCAAAATAATTACATCTTTATGAATAATAATCTAGGAATTTTAGGAGTGAACTTAATTCTTTGAAAACCAGGGTTGGCTAACTAGATAAGTAGTTTGTTTACACGGTCGAAAAGTCTAACTACAGAACTATACTAACGGGTGGCCCTTTGCGGCCACGTAAAATAATATTAATAAGTAATAACTTTCCTAATAGGTAAGATAAAATCGATATAGATTTAGTTAACAGCTTCAGAGTAGGTATAGAATTAACGTTGGATCTTTTTTACCTTTATTTTATTTCTGAGTTTTAATATAAGTAATAAGTACCTACCCTATTATTTATACGCAATTTGCACATGTCTGAAGTCTGTATTGCAATCCGAACGAATATTTACTGTTGGTGAATACCTTCAAATGTCGATTTGTAGTAGATATTCTGCATCCTGTACACATACTTCTGTTCTGTAGGCAGCTACGAAACAATGGTATTGTTCCTAGTCAAGGTGACACTCGCTTGCGCTACGATAACGAACCTCTTTGTGCGTCTCTATCAATATTTTATATTGATGCGACAATGAGTGATTGTTGCGTTTCGTTCTACGGAGCGTAAAAAAAATGGCAAGTTGGCTACTCATCCAGGTGACAAACATCGTTTGAAACTCAGCAGACTATAACGAAATTAAGGAAATCATATATATAGAACTGACAATAGAGCATATTTCGGGGTCACGAAGTAGCAAGTCTGTAGGTATACTATAGGCATGCAGCTACTTATTGTTATTTGAATAAAAATTAGGTAGGTTACCAGACACTAATTACAAAAATAATAAAAAAGCTTACATCAGACAAAAGTCCTTATGATCTTTGAGTACCTATTTAAAAATAAATATATTTCACTCACTCATGTTATCTCCAATATAAAATCTTGACTTAAGGCAGATTTACACTACACACTTCTCCCGCTGCGGAGTTTACTTTTTAAAGTCTTACGCCGTGTCTTGCGTGGGCGACGGTCGCGCGACCGTCGCCGTCGCGTCTCATACTTCCATATCGATAAGGTTTGATTTCGTATGCGTCGCATCGCCGTCGCGCGACCGTCGCCCACGCAAGCCACGGCGTTAGAATTAATTGATTCGAAGTGATCGAAAATCGCACGTGATCTGTTGCAACGTACGCGGGCACGTGGACAGACCTAGAGCACATGGTCCTCCAGCTTCAGGTACCTTCTTCCGGGACTCACACAAACCCATAATAACATTAGGATGCAACTTACCGGGCACATGCTGGTCGTTGAAGGTGATAGCGACAGTGTGCGTCGCAGGCGAACTCGGCGTAAACGCGGCGGCGTATCGCTGCGGGCCTAGGGCGCGCACCGAGCTGCGCACCAACGCGCCGTCCCCGTCGCGGACCTCCAGCTCAGGTGCCCCGGCCCGGCGCCCGCGCAGTCCACTTCAATACAATACGAAATTTTAATAGGTTGCGTTTGTCCATTTGAGGAAATTTGACAATGTAAGGTACATTCGAAAATATCGTTTGCAGTTCTTATCGAAATCTTAATCTGTGGGAGTAGCTTTAACGCATCGGCGCGTTTCTATCGCACTTAAAAATAGTGTGAAAAGGATGGACTTTATCACGCGACCGTGCCGCGGGCACCTGTTTACAATACATTTATCTATCTACTTAATGAAACATAATATTTCACGAATAGAATTTATATTAAAAATTTAAGATATTTATTATTCAGTGTATAAACTAGAGCTGAAATCTCGAAAAAACTTAGTATCTAACCACGAACATATTCTAATAATAATTTAATAATCTTTCAAATTATGTTATCTACCTCAGACTCCATACGGATGGACCAGTCGGTTCTTGATATACGAGCATATAACAAATTAAATTTCGGCAACAATTCCTGGCTTCGCAATAAGACTATCATAGAAATTAGCATAATTGTATAGGAGATTCTGTTTGCAGCAGTCCTATTTGAATACTACAAACTTGTTAAAATTGTTGTTCGGTCATATTTAGATGACTTCTGACTGGCCTCATTTTTTAGATAATATTTACTTATGTATTTTAATTTATCATTTATCAACCAGCTTAATTATTAACAAAAATTCATTAACATTAAATCACAAACATTTCCCGCACAATTTTTTGTTATTAAAATTGGGTAGTAGGATAATTAACATTATTATTTTTAGCGCAATAATAATCCGTTAATAATTCCCCCTTTTACGCACGATGTGTGGGACGCCCAGAATAATCCCCCTTACATCGACTGATCTGTATCTATTTTGATAACAGGCTATTTTAAAGATCACTAATTGGTTTAATTCTACTACCTAACATAATATAAAAAGTATTATTTATTTGCTCTAATATATCGACAGGTAATAAAGTTTGCAAGGCTATTTTGCATGCAAATATTAGCATGGCGTGGAAATCGGAGCAGCAGTTCACCCTCACAGACATCGCGACGCTGCAGAAAATAACCACATTGTTTAAAATGCGAGGAAACTCTTCGGAGCAGCGTCGATTTAATAAAAGGGAAAACATTAACGAGTGACTTCAGCTTTTGACTTCTTTTTTTGTGAAACAAGTTGAACGTTTACGGTACAATAAACGTAGTGAATTTATGCCATTGTAGTTGATTAGCCTAGCCGAGCAAAATAACAGAAAGATTCAAATGGACATACTTTATATAATAACATTAATATCTGGGCAACCGAGCTTCGCTCGGTTCTGTTTCGTATCCTTGACATGTGTCGCCATCTAGTTCAAAAATGAATAGTACCTACATCGAGCGAAAGAATTCTCAGCCTTAACAACACAACTACTCCACACGAGATGGCGCGCATTTCGCCACAAAAACTCAAATAGTGTATTTTCTATTCGTTTTAGCCTTGACCTGTGTCGCCATCTAGTGTTTGCAATAAATAGTACTTACATCAACCGAAAGAATCTTATACTATTAAACGAGCAATTCTTGTATATTTATTTATTTATTTATTTATCTATTTATTTATTTATACCGACGATCTCGGAAACCGCTCTAACGATTTCGCAGAAATTTGTTATGTGGGGGTTTTCGTGGGTGAAAAATCGATCTAACATATTCTTAGGTCCCGGAAACGCGAATTTTCGAGTTTTCACGTGTTTTTCTTCGCGCGCCATCTCGTGTGGAGTAGTTGTATTGTTGAGACAGAAGTCTTTCGGTTGATGTAAGTATTATTTACTTCAAAGACTAGATGGCGACACAGGTCAAGGCTAACACGAATAGAAAAATACACTCTGAGCTTTTGTGACGAAACGCGCGCCATCTCGTGTGGAGTAGTTGTGTTGTTAAGACTGAGAGTTCTTTCGATTGATCGATGTAGGTACTATTTATTTTCGAACTAGATGGCGACACAGGTCAAGGATACGAAACAGAACCGAGCGAAGCTCGGTCGCCCAGATATTTCTGTCTTAACAGTACAACTACTGCACACGAGATGGCGCGCGAAGAAAAACGCATGAAAACTCGAAAATTCGCGTTTTCCGGGACCTAAGGATAAGTTAGACCGATTTTTCACCCCCAAAAACCCCCACATAACAAATTTCTGCGAAATCGTTAGAGCGGTTTCCGAGATCGTCAGTGTAAATAAATATATATATAAATAAATAAATAAATAAATATACAAGAATTGCTCGTTTAAAAGTATAAGATTACTTTTTAAACTAATAGGTATTTATATTACTCGTAAATAGATAGGTAAAGGTCAGCAACACTCATACTAACACATACTCGTAGGTATCTGATATTCCAGGCGCCCAAAGACTATGGTGACTGCTCACATTATAGGTTAATTATTTCAGCGAACTGATATCAAAGTACTACATATTCGCAAATTCCTCAATTTTTGAAACCTTATAAATTTTCTGTTTTCATTGTCACAAAAAGACTTTCGGAACCCAAATGCTTTAAAGATTAAACGATTACAGGCGATATTGAAGAAAAGAAAATGATGAATAGCATTATACAGAAAAATCATAATGATAATATTTAAGTAAATATTTGAGAAACTGTTTTGTTAAAGATACAATTGCACGCTTAAGCGATCCCTTTCCCGGGGGTGACAGAATAATAGAGCACTCAGGATAACGTTTCGAAGGGAATATGAACAACAAGCGGGATATATTTTTACCGTCAATTCACTGCCTTATTATTTTGAATTATTGGAATATTCTTTTTGCGTGACACAATAGAGACTTGATTGCTCAGGTGCGACATTGATATTTTATGCTACAAATTGCACTGATAGTTTCCAACATATTTACAACACATATAGATCCTATAATTGTTTGGTATACAGTTAAATACAATGTTTGTAGGTATTTAACTTTATCACACAATAATAAAATTCGTAACTCGTGTCGATTTAACACTCCTTTGATATAAAAAGTAAACGACAATCGTTTCGAATTTCCTCGTTTTCGCACATGTTTGGACAAATTTACTTTTAATTTCAAATTCATTTACTTATTTAGAGAATAGAATACGAATACCTAACACACATGATCACCGTTGGCATTTTTATTTACCTACCGATAAACTCTATCAGTCTGTCAACTGTTCCATTGACTGTGGGTTGAACTTGTATTTCTTGAGCTCCTCTATAGTTTTTTTCCCTTTCAATTGGTCTGTAACAAATATCATTATGCTATAAATCATTATTAAAGATGTCGTATGGCTTTATTCCTCATAAAATTATATTTTCTCAAACATGCAATGAAATATTGTCTTTACGTTCCTTAAAATGGGCTGGGAAGTATCGCTTTTTGGGCGCAACAACTCGAGAGGACTGTAAAGGGATTTCATATTATTTTTTAGGCCTAGGCCTGCAAAGTAACTTTTTTTTATAAAATATTGTCCTTTAGAGCATTTTTTTTTATTTCATTGTATGTTTGAGAAAAGCACTATACATGCCTCGGCGTGAAAACGGATTCCCGGCCTCGTATCCCTATGTACTTAATTGGCAGGGTGCAAAGCGGGTGGAGGGGGTAGCTGAAACGATCACAGCGCTCACTACGGCCAAAATTGACATCTTAGTCGCTGACTTGCGCTGTCAAATCCATATTGCAGTAAACATTTTCATGTCGTTTTTTAGATAAATTTAATACGGGCCCAGTAAAATTTGTTATGGCGAATTGTAATAACTCCAAGAAAAGTAGCGACTAAATTCTAGCTATTTCCAAGACCGTGGTGGAAACGAAACCACCGTTTAAGTGAATAGTTGCCGTAAGAAGAAAAGTGTCTTCCAATCTCTGAAGTTTTACATAAAGTGCGTAATCATTTGATACAAGTATTGAATTGAATTTACGTTGAATTTATAGTGCAAATTTTATTGGAGGTAGAAAAACCGACGTGGAAGCCAATCCCAGTTATGTTCGAAAATCATTTTATTTGTTTCCTCATCTGCATGTGCTCCTGTTTACAAATCGAAACGGATGGACCAAAATGCGTAAACATCGAGGTTTCAATGGGAAGAAGGAGCACGAGAACAATAGAAGCAGAAGCAGTCCATCCACTGAAGGCTTATCACATTTTAAATAAAATTCCTGAGAACTTATTTCATCGCATTGATGATTACATATTTGATGTGATATCTGCTAAACCTCCAATATTTTCAAGTAAATGAAACAAGTTTTTGTAATGTATACTATAATTAAAAGTTATCATAGCTAGTTTGTTTTTATTTTACAATAAACCCTGTACCCTGTAAATTATATTTATAATACCTATACCTATAGTTAGCCTATGAAAGTGACATAGCATAGCAATGAACTGATCAACAATTTCAAAAGCCAATGATTTATTAATACTTTATTGCACATAGGTACAAATGGTGGAAAAAGTCTTCAATCTCTAGAAAATGCCCAGCTAGCACCAATTTCTTGTCTTTATTCATCGTCTTAGGTTGGAAAATGATTTCGTGAGCGATGGCACGAAACCCCGTTTTAGTCACCAGTTTGTTAATTTCTCACTGAAAACACAATTTTAATGTTATTGACGATAATGTTGTAACCACCATCGTCCAAAATTGTCTAATATAGTAAAATAACACAAGATTTCATAATTTTTTTCACAATGTTTACTTACTTCTCGCTTGAAAGCGGCGACAATATTGTCCATAATGGTCACCTGTCACGTGGCGTGTCGTCGCGCACGGTCCCAATAGTACATTACATCAGAGGCCGGGAAAATGAGGATTTCCGGCCAAGTGGGTTTAGTGGGTATATATGGCCGAGCGAGCGTGCGAGCGAGTATAATGTAATCATTATACTTACACATGTAAAGGAAAAATTTCAATGAAATGCTATTAATAAGTACTTAAATCAATTTACTAATTACTACATATTTGAATAACATTCATAAGTACATTTAAACCGCGGTGAATAGGGATGACTGGAGTGAATGCGTATAAACGAAGCTTAAAAAATGCTTGTCAGTTACAGTTTCTTAATAACTTATTCAAATTGCTTCATACAAAATGTAATGTAATTTTCAGTCGAATTATTAAATTCCAGTGATTATCGTTTCCCATTAAAACCACAATTGGACTTTAATGAAACTGTGCACATACAAAGGCGGTAAATATTTTTTCCCCTCACTAGCTCGGAAAACCTGTTTTGTCCTTTAATACCAGCGGGTAAAAACGCATTTTGTCCACTAGTGGGTAAAGTAATTTAACCTTGAATTAAGTCAAATTAACTGCTTTAAAATTGATAAAAGTAGGTGAATCTAGTAATAAAGATGATTTACCACCTGTGGAACTACTGGAAGCAGTGATAAACGCATTTTTTGCGTTGTAGTTTCCTCGCTATAGTGAGGGGAAAAGTTTTGTGTTACACCCGGTGCAAATGTATTTTACTTCTCGTGTGTTAAAAAACTCGCAAGTTCAGGATTCTATTCTCGAACCACTCGCTTCGCTCGTGGTTCAACTATAGCATCTTTTAACTTGCTCGTTTTTCAATTCCACACTCGGCGTTAAAATACAACTTTGCCCCCTTGTATAACAAATAACTATTTCACCACACCTACATAAAGGCGTTCTTTGCTATTGATAGCAAAATTGCATTTTATCCACAAGAGTGCAAAGTAATTTCGTATGTAGTAGTAGTAGTAATTCACGTATAAATGATGATTTTGAATCATAAATGTTAAATAAATTGAAGTACTTTATTTATTTTGATGTTTTCCAGTTCATATTTTCATAGTGTTAGTGTGGTGAAAAATTTTGTGTTTCACTCGGTGGCAAAGTTTGTTTAACCTTCGTGCCTTGATACTTACCCTCGCAACACTCAAGATTCCACTTTTTGAACCACTCGCTACGCTCGCGGTTCAATATTGGAATCTTTCGCTTGTTCTGGTATCAATATTGGCCCGTGCGGTTAAACAACAACTTTGCCTCCTTGTAAAACAAATAACTATTTATAGTATTTATTGCTCCAGTTTATGTGTAAAACAAACGTATAATAATGCAAAAACAAGTTGTTTATGAAAATGTGAGACGAATTCGTTAATAATTACTTTCCAATAAGACATACTTTATTTAAAAGGACTTATTGCAAGTACAGCGTTTGAGAGCATTCTAGCTACCCGTTTAGAGCGTAACTACATTTGTATGGAGAACAAAGCTTCCTGAAGGCTCTTAAGTATGAGGATCAGCGCTCACCTGAAACGAGCGTGTGCCGCATCGGTTTCAGAGCGGGCCCCCCCGGTAGGGTCGCGGGGGGGCCTATTGGATAAAAAAGACTGCTGTTGTTGTTGTTTCTCTTCCACACTGCTGTAAGAAGAGTCGCGCGCAACGTACGTGCTCTCCCGTACTTCGCGCTTGAATTCTTGCTGCAAAGACAATTGTTTCACATTATTGCTGTCATTTCCAGTATAAAAAGCTGTTCATTTGGGTAAAGTTCACAGTAAGGTACAGCGGGGCAAATCCCGACTGGTGGGCAACTGTAACTGATCCATTTTCTCCATTATTACACTATTGAGTTCCACATGTACACGCGTGCCATATATAACCAGTGGACACTTTTATTAATAATGCAAACATTGTAAAACATGAAAAAAAAAATGGATCAGTTGCATTTGTCCCCCAGTCGAAATTGCCCCGCTGTGCCTTAATAATAATAATTACACAGGGGTTAAATATGGGTACAAATAAAATCAGAATGGTTCGTGTAGTTAATATACCGATCTCCCGCCGCATCGCCAATTTTGTAGTGTGCTTGATGAATTTGATAATTATAATAAAATCAGCTCCATTTCCGAACTGTTAAAAAGATTTGTAACATTGGAATATATAATAATAAGAAAAAATAGTATTGAATCCTTAACGAGGTAAAGGAATTAAAAAAGAAGAGCGTAGTGAGGGATATCAAGTTTTAAAGCCCAAGTTGGAAATAATTTGGCTACCCGTGACACATACTGCTTTTTACATCACCTGTTAGGAAATTTATACTTATGTTTTACCTGTTTACCTAATTTATTATTTAAAACCAAAAAAATGTACGAAAAATAAATAATAAATGTACATAAATGTACCTATGTATCCTTGAACAGAAAAGGTCACTTTGCTTTCTCATAGCAGGGAGGACTAGCAAGAAAGAAAAGGTCTCTTTCCGAAATGGTGATCTTAAGAACATAATCAAGTCAGGGTAAGTACCTGCTCACAGTCAAGTAACCCACACTACATAATTCTGTACGATTAATGCTTTATTTCATGTTTCAGTCGTATACCTTACTCGTATTATCTCTTATAAACTTGGCGCGTACTTACTTTCTGGGTACTATCAGCTGCAAAAGTGCATGGAGAAATTATGAATGAATTCATTGATAAATTCGCCACGCACTTTTGCATCTGATAGTACATTACAGATGTAGTGCGAAAAGGGTTTCCTTCGGAAACGTTCGTATTTGTCATGCTAGTTCAGTCAATGTCAGTCATTACATCTTGTACTAAGACTGACTGAAATAGCATGACACGTTCGTACGTTTCCGTAACAATACGGAGGCAATTCTTTTCGCCTACATCTCTGTAGGTACTCTTAAACTCACTCGAGACGTGTAGGTGTCGGAGTCGTCGTCCGCGAGCCGGTCGAGCTGCCTGTTGAACGAGCCGCGCGACATGTCGCCGAACTTGTTCAGCTGCGTGTTGCGCTTCGTCTCGCGCTCCAGCGTGCTCTGTCCGGCGTACCGGTCCGACGAACCGGCCGTCTCCAGGCTATTGAGAATATAAACGTTTTATAAACAACCTACAGATAACTAAGATGCAACGAGTGAGAACTCTTGCATATAAATTTGTTTGTAGAAAGCTTCACTTAACTTTGCATCTTACTGTTCGTGGCACGACGTATGATATGCCATCTATAGCGCGTCCAAAATTCATATCGAGCACAGTCAATAGTGATTATAACAATGTAGAGGTAGATGTAGTTATACAGTTTTAAAATTGGATTCTTTTAAATATCAAATCTTACCTGTTGGCACTGAGCATTTGTCTGGTTTTCTCTAGTGAATCCCATGAATCTTTTCTTGCATGGTACGGTCTCCCTCCGGGGTCTCCTGAACCTAAAAAAATTAAGTCTTCAATATTTTAATTGTAAAGGAAAGTAAATATTATACAAAATGAGCGCTGGGTCTACACGTTTTTCGAGGGGGGATGGCACCCCGTGAATTTTCCGAAGTTTGAATTTGGAGCCCCCCTGTACTTGACGCCTAAGCATGGCCCTTGGTTCGCCCACGACAAACACGAGGTAATAATTAGCCAATTTTCAAGCATACGCCAAATAATATTAATAGAAGATAAATTCTAAGTAATTTAGCTATGAAATTGAAACTATACATACTTAGTTGGAAATAAGTATCTAGGTAGGGTAGGTAGGTATTGTTGTAATTCACACAGTATACATAGTGCCAATTTATATAAATTTGTATAAGTAACACAAGAGAATACGCAAAACATTTGTGAAATAAAAGTCTCAATGCCCAAAAGATCACTTATGGAGTTTATGGTAATTGTATGTGGCTCGGAGCTCATGAATAGTTAGTAGCTCCTGTGTACCGGGTTGAATTTGATTGTAAACATGAATGGACCTAGACACGAGCCATTCCTGCTGTAGCGAATGCAGCGCAGTTGCGGCGGTGGTCAGTTAGTTAATTTTGCCAGCTGACCGCAACACCCTTACGTCACTTAACCGAGTTTGGTGACCAGTAGTGTTATGCCGGTTACGCCCGGCGTCGCTTTAACGACTACTTTGACGGTTCAAATAACCACTCCCAGGCTCAAATCCACGATCCTTTACTTTGTCTCTAGAACGTTTTATTATGCTTAAAATAAAATGTTTCTTTAGACAGTAAATTATGTAGACTAAATTTTAAAACTAAGAAAAATAATATCTGCAATTATAAAACTAAGAAAAATAATATACATCTCACAATATTGGATTTTGACATTTCGGAATAACATTTTTCCTTTTAAAATATTTATTTTATACATTTTATTTTAACGAAACCGACATTAATGGACCGATCGGAGTGCTAATAAAAGCATATCGATTGCTAAAATAATTCAAACAGACTTAAAAAAGAGGAGTAAGGTGAAATACCCCATAATGGACGGTGATGCCATTATGGACAAAAAAACACAAATCCTTAAAAATAAGTATCTAAAATTAGTTTCTAAAACTGTCGGCTATGTACCATAAACTAGAGTTGTAGAGCTGTTTCATTTTGAAGTTTCAATTAATTCGGTTATTTCTGAAGGATTTGGCGACAAGATAAAATTCATCAGTTTAGTGAAAAAAATATCAAGATGAATTCTTAGTAATGTTGCTAAGAGAGTTGAGTTCATGTATAAAATAATAAAAAAATAATACTCGGTGTAAACTTGAATGCGTTTTACTTACTGCATTAGGCATGAGATAAGGTATAAAACATACTAGTTTGTTGCTCCAAAGACCCGAAACCGAAATCTGCCTACCTCCGATGATGGACAAGGAACAATTTACAAAACCAAAATTTACAAGAAACAATCCTATGTTAAAATAACTCGTACTAATTGTATTTATGGTATATAATATTGACTCATTGAGTATCAGTTGGCTTTAAAAGTAACATTTTAAACTTATTTCACTGTCCATAATGGGGGTCCATTACTGGAGAACTGCCGTCCATAATTGGAGAAAAAACACCTATTTTTAATTTGTTAATTATGAAGAAACCAATAGGAGTATCCATTCTGCAATACGCTTGAAATGTAAAAGAAGGATAGGACGTTCAAGATTTAACACGCTTAGCGGTAGAATTTTTACATTTATGAGTGAAATATCAAAAAGAGGCGAAAATTTTTCTTAAACTGTCCATGATTGGGTCCGTTACCTTACATAATTGGAATACGTACTTGGGCTGCCCAGTCTCCTCGCGCGGTCAGCCTCCAGCGAGGAAAAAGGGCTGCCCTGGTCCAGGTTGTCCTGTGAGCCGCTGTACGAGCTGTACATCTTGTAGTTGCTCCGCTTCTCCACCACGCGCTTAGTGGTCGTCACCGGGCTGTAATGCTCCGTGGGACTGCTCACTCTGATACAATGTAATGTTAAGTGAGACTATTTCACAGATACGGGTAAGATACGCAATTTAGCAGAATAAGCTAAGCATAAGTAGGTAGGTGTAGACACTGCACAGTCCAATGTTCAAATTGTTTTAATGCAACTAATGTTAATAAAGCAGTTAACTAAGTCGCGCCAGTTGTGTTCGTCCAAGACAGTTATATAAATAATTAAGTAGAGGCTCAGCATCAGACCTCAGTTATGCATGTTTTCTTTTAACATTTTCTCGTGTTCAATTGGTTTCTGAATTACCTACTCTAAAATGTGTTATGTAACATCCTTTAGAATCAGAGTTTGAATGGGATCGTAATACAATGCAATGCGCGTAATGGAATATGAAATCATGCTTACCTGTTAATCGGACTTGAAGTGCGGTTAAGCGGACCGTCCTTTCTCGCCAGCGGACTGGCCGTGCGCCCGATGGGGCTGGCGGCGCGGTACGGGCTCGCGGCCCGATACGGACTTGTAGAACGGTTCACGTCAAGTCGAGACCCATTCCCAAGGTGCTTCGTTGTTATCGGACTCGTTGTTCTATTTAAAGGACTTTCCGTTTCGTACCTAGTGCTGTCTTTTCTCAAATTCCTAGATGTTGAGTATGCGGAATCTATTACGTCATAGCTTTTCTCCTTAAGATCCGGACTAAAGGAAGCTTTGTAGTAATCTGTTGAATCGCGCCTTTCTTCCCGTCGATCGAATGAACTAGTGTTGTGTTTCGTTGTGTTTTTTTCGTAAAAATTATAACTGTTGAGCGGGCTTTCAGATCTTATCCTCGAAACTAAAATGAAAAATAATATGGGAGTAGGTATAACAATATCGTATTTTATAGCTTCTATAGTATCCAAATTTAACACTAAGAAATACTGAATGTAAAATTTAACTAGGTAAGTACTTAATCATTTTGCAATAAGTATGGAGCTTTTAAGTAAATAGATAATAATAGGTAGATACAGGATACAGGCTAAAAACTGGAATAAACATGATTACCTGGGCTCGAAATCCTTGCGTAGGAGGGACTCGCGCTGTCCCTTGGTTTCTTGGAACGCGAACCCACTCGGAACATGTGCGGAGAGCCGTGGACGTCGTATCCGTTAAAGTAAATATACAGCTGCAACAGGTTTGTCAATATTACTTAGTTCAACAAATACAAATCGTATTATTATCAAGTTTATAAGAAAAACAAAAAACATTAAGTTACTATGCATTGATGTAACCTAGTAATTAGCAGTTGGTAAATAAATATTTAAACATTAAGTTACTTCCAATGGGTATGTCTATTTGCAGTCTAGTAATATGTTTATTTGTGAGCTTAAGTGGGACTGGGCGGGAGATGTTTGCCGTAGGTAAGCCGGATGACTTCTGCTAAAACAACAACCAACTGAATTCCACGAAATCGATCCCGAGGCAGACCTCAAACGCGTTGGAGAGATAATCTTGACGCCTTTGACACTCTAGGCATGTATGTGCCGAACCAATTATTTGGAAACACTACAGCCCGATTAATATTCTGTTGTTATGCTTACTCTATGTTTTCCCGGAGCTTTAGGCATGAACGTGGCGCGATACTTGGTAGCCGAGAGTTTCTCGAGAGCGCACATGACGCTGCGTTTGTCGTGTACTATGTCGAGCTGCAAGTCGCCGCGCGCGCCGCAGCCGCTGGTATCCAGCTCGAAGGAATGCGGTTTGAGCGGCTCCGCGCCCTCCAGTGCGCCCGCGCTCAGCCGCACGCCGCCGGGCTCGAACACGTCGCAGGTGAAAGGGCCTCCCTAAATATTAAAACAAATAAATACATACCTGTATGAAAATAACGACCTATTAGGAAAAAATTCGCTTCGCGCCATGATGGTGACACTAATTAATAAGCATTTGATAATGTTAGTGAAAATTATGGTTGAGAATTGTCGCTTTAATCGCTGTGAGGGCCTACATTATTCTACGCTGTTTGATCAGACCAATACAGTCATATTCAATTCAGAGGTTCTACAACCAATGGGCAGTTAACTGATGACAATTTGAATGATAGGTACATATCTACTTATATTATATTATTTGCTCAAGATGAAAATTAAATATAGATAGCTGCGCGATCCGCCTCTCAAATAAACGTCGTCGTTGTCGTTTTCCCACCTGGATAACATTATGGCAGAAATTTCGAAAATACATATAATATAATTATTAAAACAGCTAAGTACGATTTATTTTAGTCCAATTTTCGTGATTTTTTTAAAATTGATTTTAAATGATGAAAAACTTATTTAATCACTTTAAAAACGGTGGTCTGTTTCTGATTCCTATATTAATTAAAAAAATAACGGGTGGTCAATACACAAAGATTTTCCATAATGTCTGTCTTGTGCACCAAACTAACTACTTATATCTGTTTTGCCCAATGGTTGACTGGTAGAGAATGTCTTAAGGTGTTAAGTCCGCCATTTGTATTTTTTATTCTTAATTTGTGCAATAAATTTTAAATTAATAATATTTTCCCTCAAGTATCATCGTCATTAGGCCTTGTACAATGTACATCTTTACAGATGATTTAAGCAGCGTCTCTGATCGAGCGACAGCGGCGCTTGTGACTATATAACCTCAAGTATACACAAGAAATATTTGGATCTCACTTGAATATGATCCCCCTTGTACGTGATAGCAATGGTCCAAGTGCCAGCTTCGTCTGGCTGGAAGGTGGCACTGGAGGCCGTGGTGCCGGGCGCCGAGGGCGGCGGGTGGCGGGGCTCGAGCGCCAGCGCGCGCCCGCTCGGTGAATGCGCCGTCACGTCGATGTCCTCACGCCGGGGAGCTCCTGCAAATTCAAAGATTAGATAGAACAGCCGGTTTATCTTAGGTAAAAATCGCTGTAGCTTCGACAGGGAAACGCATAGTATCCCTCTACAACTTCCAATATTAGTGCGACAGCGCTAAAGAACGCGACGCAAAGACCATCCCTATCTAGAGTGAGAATATCCAACCACTCGCCACCGCGAGAACCATTGCCTTTTTGGCTAGACTTTTTAAATGGCACCACACCCAAAAATATGGAGGATTATGTGTCAGGTTCTTCATTGTTTTCTCATGTGTCGAGAAAAAAGTACTGTAACTAAGTAATTACCAAATTAACTTTGATCAATAATAAAGCTTATCTGTCTATCCGTCTGTCTCTTTGTTAACACGAACAAATATAACCGACAAAACCAGCAAGTCGTGCCACTTCACATCGCTCATAACGCCGATCGCCAGATATTTTACTCCTAGTATAACAAACAGAACAATAGCTTCCATAAAAAAGGCACCTTATGCTTCATACGTAATAAGGACCTTTTCATCAGAACTGTTGGAATTCCAATGTGAGGACCCTTTTGTGTGGAAAGACACATATAACAGCTACCGCAAACCAGCGAAAGGAATTTAATACGAGCTCGCATTATTCGATAAACCTCAGTCATGTCTATATTTACTCTATTTGTCCATTGCTTTCAAAGCTCACAAAACAACCACAAAGTGTATTAATTTCGAAATACCTATCAGAAATCATGGTAAAGAATTTCGTGCAGAGTCTTGCGTGATGTATTTTCATATGACATCGGTGCAGTATATTTTTACTTTTTAGACAGTCAATTCAATATACCTACTTAAGTTACGTATATAATATGTGCGTCAAAAAACTGGAGTAAATAAATAAACGTATGCCTTCTTAGCAAAATAAGTAGGTAAAGATGGTTTATTTTAATAGTAAAACAGAATTTCAAATATGAGAAAATGAATATTACATTTTGGAATTTCTATTATGAAAGCGTGTTTTATTAATTTACTGCGGTTTAAGTTAAATTCACTGCAACAGCAAAATAATGTTGAATGTAAAATTTACTTCAAATTTCGTTAACTAGTTTTATTTTATCAAGTGTAAGTTTTTATTTATTCCTTTGCCTTGAACTCAATAACCACGATTATTTTAAAAAAAAAGTTCGGAAGAGTGTCGTTACAAGTTTGCTTTCATACATTAATTCTTAAGAAGCATAAGGCCCTTCTCCAATGGAAATCAATTAATTATGTTACGTATTATATGCATACGAGTCGCACTTAAGTCAGCCCAATTGTTCAATTATTAAATTCATTATTAAATAATGAATAATACATATGTCCTCACAGTGACACGATTTACATACTAATTAAACTTGCGGCTGCGATCAAAGGAATAAACCATTTCCCGCGGCTATTGCAGAATTAATATAATAAGGTGATAAAATCCTATTATGCTACAACTTTATGAATATAATTTATAGTTAGAGCTAGTTTTCAAACAGGCATGTCACACTACCTACAAACAATGTTAAAACAATTAGTAAGTATTAATTATTCCAGATAATGACACCTGGTCCCTGACGTGTTGCCCAACTTGTTTAAAACATAATTATGATCAGAGGTACGTCTGTCTTGCAGAGGCTGCAGAATTGCAGATAGTATGTACATGAAATATTAAATAGAATTCTATTCCCTGTACGTGTACACTTGTTCAGTCAGCAGCAAAAGTATCAATTGTGTTGGTCATAGATGACTTAATGAAAAAGTTGTATTATGCTTTACTTAGTCGTCGCGATGCTTTTAGACTTTAACACTTTGACGGGGCATGTGTTTGTGTATTAGTACATACTTATACATACCTGTAGCACTGACAAGCACCTCCACGATGCTGCCCACCGCGCACGGCGCCATCCCTGGCGGCGGCACCGTCACCAGCCTGGGCAGTACTCTGAAGAAGTATCGTCCGTCAACCCTAAAAATTATTTTTAAATGTTTATATTTGTTTTTTTTTTGTTTTTTTTTGCATTGGGGTAATTTTGAAGTACAGAAATGCTTGGTTAATGTCGAAAGGGGAATCTTGATATGATGGAAATACTTATGGTGATTTTATGTGACTTTAGAAATTAGACTACCTTCGAAATTACCCCTATGCACCCTAATAGAAAAATTAGGTAAGTACTATTATTTATTTTAATTTTATAATTTCTAATATTTAAGGCAATTATAGCTGTATTTATTTATTTTATGACTAAAGATATAGGTAGCTAACCTTACTCCTGTTCAATTATTGATATGTATAACATATCGTACTATCAGCTGTAAAAGTGCATGGCGAATTTATCAATAAACTCATTCATAATTTCTCCATGCACTTTTGCAGCTGATATTAAGTAAATACAGAAGCTACAGCTACTACACACAGTTATATTTGTAAAAACAATGCATGCACCTATCGAGAAATAGGGCTCTGGTGTTGCAATCCAATAAGCGGATCAAATCGCATTTTAGCCGATATCGCGACTCCTATCGAGTTTTCTCTTTGCAAGGTGGCAACAGTTTGGAACCTTATGTCGTCGACGGTGAGTACAATCTCGTGCATGCCCGCGTGCTCGGGCACAAACTCGCCGGCGCCCCGGGAGTCCAGCTGCATGCGCGACTCCTGTTCCAGGGGATTCACGATGGTGACCTTCACGTCCGACGTCGAAATCTCGTTCGATATGCTCTCTATTTTAATGTAAGTCTGGAAAAAATAAACACATATGCAGTCCAAACTGTAAGGAATAAATCTTAATAAGTTTGATATTGACTGAGCTCTATTCTAGAAAAAAATGTGGCTGTTCGTAAATTACGAATCGTAATATGATACGAGTTGAGTTGACTTAAAAAAAATATTTTGGAAACTTCATTTGTATACTATACTTCAAGCATCGTCTGATTATCATCTGATATTAAACAATAACGTTATCGGGATTTCCATTTGATTATTTTGAATAGCGTATGAAATTAGATCTAATAGATCTATCTACATATAATATTTACCCTCCCACCTACTATAATTACCTACTACTACTACTTACTTACCTATTACTTTACCTATTGAAATAATTTTTCTTCACAGGATACATTTCAATAAGTGTTAAACTGTACAACGTAACATATCGTAAATTGTATTATCAATTTATCATAATATCTTTCGCCTACAATGACGTAAGTAGAAAGATACCTAGGTACCTGAATAAAGTTGTAAAGCGCACAATTCACTCCGGGTGCGGAACTCTCCACGGCGAGATTTTATTTTAGGGAAGTGCACACACACACACAGGCAACACTGTATTCATGGCAGATCTCAGACTGAAGAGTACTTAGTGTTTGTTTATGGGCTTTTCTTTATGAGAGTTGTTTCAACCGTTCTAAGCACCTATAAATAGGTATTGGTAGGAATCAAGGACGATATATACCGGGACTGTCAAAGCCCATACAAAAAAGTGTACCCCTGAAATATATGGGCCTTTTCGAATAAAACTACATGGCGCTGTTTCGCAACCTGGAAGTGACAAAAATCATATTTCCAAATATTTTTGCTTGTTTTTATTTTTTATAAGAACAAAATGATATACCTACCTATTTTTTATTGTAATATCACGATAAGTATCACATCAATACACATTTTGAAAACAGAAATTTGTAGGCGTCATCAGTGTAGTTATTTTAACCCAGATACACCTAAAACTATTTTTTTGCTGACTCTGTATTGAGCTGTAGATATGTATTTATATAAGGTCCTAATTTATTAGTTGCAGATATTTTAACACATGATACTTTACATTAAAATAATTAACTTTAAATATAAATTAAGAAATCTTTTCATGTAACTTTTTTGATTTCATTTTCCTAACAAAAAAAATAATTATAATTTCGTCTAAAAAAATCATCATGTGCATTATCACATGTCACAATAACACTGTCTGTCATGTCAACAATTGTTTGTTGTAAATGTCGTAAAGGTTCGGCGGGAAAACTGCACATGTCATTGAAGTGGCCAGTTACAGTTAAGTGGTACGTAAAAGAGGTACTAGAATCTGTTCAATGAGTTTTCATTTAATAATCACATAAACAGGGTGTTTTTACGTAGCAAATTTGTTTTTCCGTTTTCTCCAAAAAATCATCGTAAAAGCTATAATGTTTCACGGTTTAATATATTCCAGAGACCGAGTACTATCAGCTGTAAAAATATCTGCATCTAATAAATTAGGACCTTATATAGTTCAAATTTGAAAAAGGAACAGGCGGTGTTATAACACCTGGTCGGACCAAGTGGGTTAATAGGTGGCGCTTAAAAACTCGAGGTACGATTTTTAGTATGAAGCTTATCAATCCTATACATATATATATAAATCATCCTTGGTAGGAAGGTAGGAAAAGAAGGTAATAATTTGAAGTGTCAATTACCATGCTAGTAGAATATTTTCTTTAACGGTCTGTAAGTACCTACTTACATGTTATATGTGAGGTATATTCGTTTCACTGGTCAACCAACGTCAATATTGATGAATGATGCGATTAAGATGCGCATAGCATACATTAACATAGCAATTTAGAGAACAAATAGTCTAGGTTAAGTTAGGTCCCCACAGAAAACCAGCGCCTCGGATTGCCGGAGTGGAGATCCTATTTTAGCGTCCAGTGGTTTTTTTATATGTCTGCATACTTCTTTAGAATATACATGTGGTGGCATTAAGTAAATATTTAAAAAATATATTTCAAATTGCTTGCTGACATTATTAAGTTGCTAGAATGGGTACTGACTGGTTTGCCGACGAAGCCCGATTTGGAGTGGAGCCCCAGGTGATCTACGTTGCTTTGATGTTAAATATCTCGATGAATTAAAACCGGGATACTACTTATATACCTATTGCTTACCCGTTGCTGACATCATAAGCTACAGAAACATTAGGAAACAAAGGAATGCCGATTGAAGGTAAAGGTAGCTCCTAAAGTGCAACATTTACGGTGCGATCTGTCGCTTCGATTCGATCGGACAGATATCGTGAACGATCGGTCGCATCGAGAGCGCCGCCATACAGGGCGCGTTAACGATATCGGCGACGGAGCCTGTTGCGACGGATCGTACAGATATAATATATCGTACCGTGAATGGGGGGCTTAAAGCCGATTGGGTACTGACCGGTTCGCCGACACGGCCCGAGGTGGAGTCAAGCGCCACCCGCAGCATGTCGTGGACGGGCGGTCGCGGCGCCACGTTCCTGAACTGATTCGCCCACGCCATCACACCCAGGTGCTCCACGTCACTTTGGCTCATGTCACGGGCTGATAACACTGGTTGAACACCTGAAAATAATTGGATTACCTTTATTTTTATAAAAGGATAATGCCATTCATGCAAGATATTTTTCACAATGTACACGGCAAGCACAGTTAGCACTATTAGCAGACATATTAACATCGCGCAGCAGAAGTCTATGGAATTCCCCATACAAAAAAATTGGCGAACGCTAAATTCGGTAACGGTATACCTAGTTTGGTTCAACCGTTCCTTATTCGTATATATATATATCATCATTCATCATCATCATTCCCTTGCCCTTAGTACGTTTTCACATTATCCGATCCGATATCGGATGTCGGACCGATATCCCATACATTACAGGTGCCATCTTGGATTTTTTCTGTTGAAATCCTTCTGACATCTGATATCGGATCGGATAATGTGGTAACGCACTTATCCCAATCCCCAAATTGGGGTCGGCGCAGCATGTCTTTTCCGTCCGTACCTCTCCTCTCTATCGGACGGGACGTCATCTCATCATTCACTTGCTATCGTTCCATATCTCTCTCACGCAGTCCATCCACCTTTTTTCGGCTTTCCTCTTCCGCTTCCTATTTATTTTACATTTATAAAACAAAATGTTCAATGAATAACCATAAACGTATTGCATTAATAAAATTACCGATTTTAACAGCTGCATCAATAGCTTGTTGGTTGTTTTCCTCCCACCTCGCCGGGTCGCGCCGCAGCCGGCTCAGTGGCGGGGCCGGCCCCCCCATTGACCGCACCAATTCGTTCGCCACTCGCCCGTCATTCCAATCCGTCTGGGAAAATAAATATAACTCTTATTATGTATACCTACATAGGAAGAAGCTAACGCAGGAGTGTAGTATTTAGGTACCTATATCGAATTTACACATCGTTGAATCATTCATTACTAAATAGTATCCTCAAAACTATACTTTTGAGGGTCAAAGCAAAACTAGGCAGGCAAGCATGGTCGCGCGATAAATGATAAAACATCAGGCTGTCCCTATCGCACTATTCGTAAGTGCGATAGGGACGGCCTGATGTTTAAAGTTGGCTCAGTAGAAAAATCTCAAAATATGTCATCGATTTTTATCTATTTTCAATTATTTTACTAAAGAATAATACTTTTATCACAACTGTCCTCGTAGATAATGTTATATTCGCTCAGGTATATTTTTAAAAGGCATATAATTAACCGGGAAACTAAAATATTAAATGGGAAGTTATGTCGGGCATACAATAATATAATTTGGCTGTGTTTTAATATTGTGGCGACAAAAAAAATATACGAGCCTCAAATATTAAGCATCATTATTATTAAAAAAACGGCAGCAAATTTCAAGCGACAAAAATATTGCCGAGGAACATTACTTAAACAATACTTTGGCGACTAAAATAATAATTGGCACCTAGTATTGTAAAGTGTAAGATTTTTAATATTTGTAGTCATATAGATGTTAGCACCTAAATAATTATACTTAGCTCATCGTTTAAAGTAGTATTTAAATTGCGGAGGCAACTAAAAAAATTATTGGGAGGTAGGTTTTTTCAAAACACATATAAAATCGTTTCTTTATGGAAACGATGGTCTCATCGGAAGATCAGCGCTGGAAGTCCTACCAAATTTGCTAAGAATGGCATAATTCTTTAGTGCTTTGTATGAACAAAACAACGATAGCAAAAAGGAAATGAAATACAGTCCCAGAGGCATGCATCCCCAACACACATGACTCGCTATCAAATAGGAAGAAGATGGACAACTTTTTACCGCCTAAATATTATGCAAACAAAATCTACGGAAGTACTCTTAATTTAGAAGATTATTTTGCTCATGAACATTATGCCAGCATAAGATTCGATATTATAAAATCTGCGGAACGATTTATGCCAAAGCATATTCTGAGTAAGGTTTTCCTGCCAAAAAAATTAATCTTTCAGAGTGATGTTAAGACTGCGTAAGGCCAGCCGTAGATTCGATAGAGTAAACGTCATGAAAAGTTAAATTAATTGTATAGACGAAGTTGCCAGCACCCCCAAACACCTAATTTCTTACCCATAAGTATAATATTTTGTCGACCGTTATATTTTATAAGAATCCTTTTTTTTATTAAAATGACAGCTCAGGTGATGAGTGCCGATGTATAAATTTTAAATGTACTTTTTATGTTAATTTGCTATATAAATATTTTAAAAGAACTGTATATTTTATATTAATAGACAGCCATTTTCCTATTAAACTGTATCTCTTAAAGTGTTTCCTAAATAATAATTCAGTTGCCAAATAAATAGTTGGTACTCGCGTCTGAGTAAACCGTAGCCGTAATGACATTAAAATGCTACCTCATATTGAAATATTTTGCGGCCCCATTTTAGTCGCCAAACTATTATTTTTGATACCCATTTCTATGGTTATTTAGTCGCCCGGTTAAATACGTGCCTTTTTAAAACAAGTACATATTATGTTTAGAAACATTCCAGGTAAAACGTTAAAAGTGTTAAAACCATCGCAATTGCCAGATATCCATTCGCTAGCTGTGACGGCCACTTCTAAAATTTCTTGGCCTCATATTTGCAGAAATGTATGAGTAATTAAGTGTCATAGAGACTATTAGCACAGTATAATAAAGAGTACTGTCGTACAGTATGGCCACTCCCGCTCCCCGCCGAAAGTGCCGCCCACCCCCTCTCGGTTACCTCACAGTTACCGCCCGTCAAAAACGCGAGCAATCGACCTGTCATATCTCACTCCTACAAGCATGGTACGCGTTCACCTACACGAGTTTACAATGTGTGCTAGGAACGCGCCTCTTTCGTATATTTGATCGCCAGTGTCCGAGATGTGCTATTAGGTACTAAGAGCGAATACTTACGGTGAAATTGGTAATGCCCCTCTCCAACCGCGAATTAACCCAATCCAAAGTCGATCGATATCCGGGTCCATTTGGTTTCATAAAGTAAGATAAATAAGTCATGCCGGAGAGTTCATCCAACCACGGCGAGGCTAAATATTCCGGCTCGAGCACCATGGGAACTTCGAACTCCCGGTGAGCTAATTTCATTGCTCGGCGACAGTTCTCCACAGCTTCGTGGCGGTCTGGTTAACAGAAAAAGTTAACATTAGTAAATGTATGCTCTGTACATAAAGTGTAGATATTTATTTATACTCACTTAACTCTCTCCAGTGCGGGAAAACACCAGGTTTGCAGTAGTCTAAAAGAGCCGACAGCAGCACACCACTGTTCCAATCCGTAGTCAAGTTGTTGACTCGGCACTCGGGTAGGGTGGCTTGCAGCCACGATAGCATCAATTTTCTGCGATAAAATAACAGGTAAAGTAAATAAAGACAGAACACTGCGAGTACTATGATGTTCTCAATTATAGAGTAAAACAACAAATAAAAATAAACAGGGAAACTCACGCAGCCGTGAGACATTATTTCCTTGGAGGCAATTGGATGCCTTTAAGACACAGCATTAAAAATACGATTTTACAAAGCATTTCTTGCGATCTAAGAAGGAAATTACTGCCATCAACCAATGAGATCCCCGTATGCGTTGTTACCGGACAGAGTTTTTTTTTAAACAAGAATAAACAGCCCCGCCCAAGGTGCTAAACAAATTTAATATAATTTTCTCCAATATACTCGGAAATGTTTACTTTATTTTAGCTAGAATAAAACAGGAAATTCTTCTTTATGGTCATACTAAAAAAAAACAACAGTCAGGAAGGTTATTATTGTACTGTTTTATACTTTTTAGTGTTATTTATTTAAACATAAATAAATAACTCTGAAAAGTATAAACTATAAAAAAGTTATGTATAGACTAAAGGCCTTACTGTATACAGCCAATGTGAAAAAAGATTTTGTTTTATTTAGTCGGATGTTTGGGGCAAAGTATATTTGCCTAGGCGGAAATTGCAGTTCATGGATTCGCATGTATTGGTTGACTCTGTTACGCTTCATCCGACATAAAAATCATAAAATACCCATCCACATTTTGCAGTTTTCCGGCTTATTTTAACTTTTCACGTTGCCCAACAAATATGCTTTATGTTTTAAAATTAAATACAAGTTCTGCAATTTTTATATAAATATAATTTGAACATCAAAGTTTAACCAATGGGTATTAAGCAGATACGAACTCGTCAGGCACATAAGCACAGATTAATAAATATGTAGTTACTAACACATAACATAAGTGCCTAGTAAAGTAACTACTTAGCTCGAAGTCCCTGATTATAAAATTTAATCGGATCTCGCCCCAATTCATGGTTTCCGTCTGCAGTTTTCAGAGTTTGAGAATTTTCATAAAGCAGGATTTGCGGGGTGGGACCTTAGCTGGTCGCACTGGCACTATGAATAGATATATATGCTCACCTCCGCAACTTAAGCTTTTTAATTAGTTGGCTTCAGATCAGCCTTTCGATTCGCGCTACATGGCGCTTTCAAACACGAGCGTTGCTTTCTTAGAATCAAGAACGGTTTAAAAAAATAAATGTTAAACAATTTGACGGTACCCGCCTTTTGCCTAAAATCGACTTAATCATTATTTGTAAAGATAATCTGCCACCTAGCAGTACACTTAATAAGCTTATTTAAATAAATATTAATAGCATAATTCTATTATGTAATTACGATTTTATTAAGCAATTATTTTGTGCGAAGGATTTTATTAGGACAATACGGAGAGGCACCGCCTATCTTTATTTTATTAATAGAGTAACGTAGCCAATACTCTTTTCTTTTTTGCTTAACAGGTAATTATATATTTTAGGTAAATAATAATATAAATCTCACCTTGGTGGGAATTTACTGCGTCCAATTTGGTATCGCACTATAAGTGACCAAATTAAACCTAAAATAAGCTTCAAATTTCCATTCACGATGTCCACATTACCTGGAACACATTAATTATAGCGGTAATTAATTAGCAAGTTTACAAAATCACACATGTATTCTAAATTTGAATAGGCGATAGTTTCGAGCTCGGAGTCGTATCGTAGTACCTATCTCTCTCTTCCGTATTCGTTTTACAGGCAGGCAATTATGGTCGCGCGATAAATGATAAAACATCTGGCCGTCCCTATCGCACTTACTAATAGTGCGATAGGGACGGCCTGATATTTTATCGTCTATCGCGCGACCATGCTACCCGTGCAGGAACTACCATACGCTATGACAACGGTTACACGCTGATTCTGTCGTCATTGAGCGAGAACGATCATTTGTCTACATTCACACTCAAGTAGAAATTAAATCTCGATTAGTTATGGATGACCTGTCACTGTTAAAGAAAAGCTTTCGGTAGGTGAAATTTCATTTTGACACTGTTCGGATCCGAATCGAATCGAAAACCTGTTATTACAAATCAGAATACCTATATTACGCATAATGGTCTCACGTGGTACAACTGTTCAAACGAGTCCCCGATGAGCTTTAAAAGTCCCGATAATTTCAATGCTCGGTATGCAAATGTTGTTTTGCAGATAGGATAAGACCTAAGCTAAATTGTATTTGAATTTTGACCGCTACTTACCTATATTAACGAGTTTAACTCCATCATCCTCTATTGCATGTAAAGCAGTAGTGACGTTATCTAATTTGTGATGCTGGTTGGATGGATTCGGACTCCACCCTTTCAGTCGCCGGCCTTGTAACGCTTCCACTAACGCGCACAACACTGTGCCGTCTCTTAGGTCTTCCACTAAGTCTGACACCTGTTACCATATACGTAATAGGATTAGATTATGGTGTTATGTTTTATATAGTCTCACTATATTAATTCCTGCTCGTGAATTCCTGTTTTCAGAAATTTGTATTTAGTCCAGATGGAGTATTGAATTTCCTGAGAACAGAATCAATGAAGAGAATAAACGCAACTTCATTTCTTACAACCAAGTTGCCTTTTTACTCCCTTGGCATATAAATCATAAAACCATCTCATCTGCATTCCAAGTGGTACAAAAATCCCTGTCATGAACTAACGATCATGAGTATCATGACATTCATGAGTTTCATGACGTATTAAGTTGATGTTATTGGATCTGAACGTTTACACTATTACCTACCTATTTTAGGTAATTAGGTATTCATTCATTTAAATTAGCAACCTCTAACAAGACTGTATAAAATTAATGTCTCTTTACGTAGCGATTATCAACGGTTTGTTAGATTTGATAAATGTTATGTTATAAATATCGCCATTTATAAATTTCTTGAAACTCTATCGACCATTATTTATATTAGTCTTGTTTGGTATAATATTTATCAGTAATTTTCGTTGTATTTTAAAATTAATTACCTTTATATCCATCGGTTTCAACGTTTCATTGACCCAGTTTTTAAAGGTGTTGGCTTGAATTTCAACCCAAAGGTCCTCATGGCCCTTGATGGGCATGCCCTTGGCGGCGGTGCCCTCCGGGCTGCGCGCGGCCAGGCCCGCCTGCGTGATGCGGCCGGCCGAGCCCTCCGCCGAGTGTGCCCGCACACCCTGGTGGCTCACTCGCACCCCTTCCATCTCGATTCGATACCACTTACTCAGTACGATATATCGTGAGTCATGTTACATTTTGGTCTTAGGCACTATATTTCCATGCCAACTGAAACAAAATATGATGCGATTAGATGACGTTTATAAAATCGACATCATTAGTACCAACGACAAATGAAGGATAATCCTAAATTGTTTTCTTGACAATCTTATCCTGATTTTTTTGACAAATTTCAGCTTTCTATCATAATTGGGGAGCTATGCCACAAAAGGACAAACAGACAAAAATGTCGAAATTAGAAACCGGTTAGCTGACGACGGAACCCTAGAAATGTTTTAGTAAAATTCCTTTGACTACCGGAGCGGGAATTTCCGCAAATAAAGGCTTTATCAAAATATGGCCACATTTTCTTTGACATACCTTACAATACGCAACCCCACACCGTCGTAGGGATTAAACACAAAGTCAACTTATATGTATAATTAATTCGCATGTATGTCATATAGGTACGTATGTTTGGACGGGTCGAATCTTGCAAGTAAAATTTGATCCACTCCCAATTTCCAATTGTGCTGAAATTTTGCATACATATTAATATGCAAATCGGATGACAATGCAATATTACCATGACATAGACCTGATCTGATGATAGAGGCGGAATGGTCCGGCCTCTTGAGCTACAGTCCCACGTGACAGAAAGCACGAAACCTGGCATTAGCTTTATAAGAAATATGTTTATAAAAAAATAGGTTTATAAGAAAAAATAGGAGTAGAAACACGCCGAGGAGTGAATGTTTCCCCTCCTTCCCCCCATTTTTATATAATTATTTTTCAGTTTTCTTTTACATTTTCATGAAAACCGTGAATTCCGTGAAAGCTACAATCATAATGTCAACTTGTGAAGTGAAAGCTTCAATCATAATTTCTAGGAAAAGTATAATAGTAATCTCCATAAAAATCTACATTAATAAATTGTGGTACATGCACGTTTCTTCAAGTTATATTTGTAAGCCAAGTAGCATAGCAGATAGTTTAGGGTATCATACCTTCTTAATCGCGGAACCCTAATGTAAAGGTATTTTTATTTTTGTTTACAAACGTATCTCAGCGTTAAAAAATAAGGGTTTACTGAAGAGTATTTCGAATTTAAGTCTCTTTGATATGGAAACCCTTGTGGCATATCAGCAGGCAAGCATTTCCAACGACGAGATTAGATGATTGGTATAAAAGAAGGTAAGGTATTTGATCCCTATCAAATGGCATACTGTATCACTTGAAATAGGTTATGATCGTTATGATATTTACGAATGGAGAGAGTGAGAATTGTAATTATGTTAATTGTATGTAATTATCGCCTATTACATTAATTGATATATTTTTTGTTTTGAGTATATTAGTGTTATATGTTATAATTAACATAAACTATGTATACCTTCTATAAATTGTCTTATGAAGTTCTCTTTAGCTAATCTTTGGTCAGAAAACATAACAAACTCAATAATTAAATAAATAATGATATCTTTGTTGGTAGGTTTGAATGTTTTCCAATTATTTAACAGCAGATTGTTACTTGACTTAAGCAGTATTACCTACTGTAATAGAAAATTAAAATGAAATTCCTCACAAGCCCTTCGTGATCGTTCATTCTCGTGTCCTCGAGGCAATAATTTATTTTATTTGTCAGAGTGAAGCACATGCCTACGTGTCTGCAAAACGCTGAGTCAATTAGCGAATATAATGACAGGTAATTTACTCTCCAGTCCATGGCAATTATATGCAAGACAGTTAAATTAATCTGCCGAAATCTGTGTCGCTGTAAAGGTTTCAGCATAAATATGCCATGGAAAAGGTGAGTAGGGTAACGCCGTCGCGTCTCATACTTCCATATCGATAAGGCTTGATTTCGTATGCGTCGCATCGCCGTCGCGCGACCATCGCGCGACCGTCGCCCACGCAAGCCACGGCGTAAGAATGTAGTCGGTGTATTTAGTTGGCGCGGCCGAGGCAGGGTTCGTGCCTCTGAGGCGTGTTAATGAGCCGCGTGTGTTGGCGACGCGGCAAGAATGCCGCGAGAAACCGGGCCTTCTAGCCAAAAGTGCAATTGCTGATGCTCCGTATCGTATAGTAGTTTCTCTATCGCTCTTCCGTATTGGTGTGACAGAGACAATTGCGTATCGTTCACCACGGAGTGTGAGCGATTGCATGTTTGACTAGAGACCCGGCGCTGCAATTACTAACTTCAGTATAAAGTGACATATTCTTCAATTGCGGGGCGCGCTAATTAGACGGTGGATCCGCTCACCCCCCGTTTCTCGACTTCTGAACGTATTCTAAGATCAGTTATGAATGTATGAATGTAAATTGGAGTGTACCTATTCTTTCAGAAGTTAAACAATTTAACTTCCACAATGGCGCCGTAAATCGATGAGGTTCGGTTTAATCTTGAGAACAAAAACTTTATTAAGTACCACATTATTCTTCATTTATGTACACAAAGGTTTTAGAAATTAGAATAATTTAATTGAACAATTTAATTTTATAATATTTCAATAATTTACATTTGCAAGCTGGTACCTATTATAAACCAGTACCTACGTTTGAAGCAGTGTGGGCTGAGCACGTTTAAAGTCGGTGCTACGATAATGTAAATGTTCAATTTGAACATGTCGTGGGTTGCCTATTTGCTAGCTTAACACTGCCCAGCTGATGTATAAATAACGTCACGTCTATTTTAATATGCGTCGTAATTATGTCATTGTTAACTTTTGTAAGTATGAGTTTTCGTTATTTTTTGCCAGCTGTTTTTTTTAACCGTCTTCTTAGTAAAAAAAGGAGGTTATCAATTAGAACGTAGGTAGGTACTTATTTTTTGTATGGATATTTCAGGACTTTGTCATACAAAAAAAAGTGCCTTTTGATAGAATTAGACGGCCTGGTCGCCGTCTAAAGAAGTACAAATTCAGCACCTATTGTGCACTAAATCCTCGTATAATAAAAAAAACCCAAACGCAAAGTGTGGTTGCTGGAGAGCATCACGTTATTTATTGTTGTGGTGGAAGGTTGGAAGGAAATTAAACACAATATTACGTGATATTACCTACTTAAGTTAGTACTCACGCTACCTCTTCAAAGATTAGCGTAGTAATATTTTTATTTGAATTACGATTAATTTTCGTAATTATTTGAAAATCCCGACTTTCAAAAGGATGAAATAATATTTCATTTTTTAACTATGTGTATGCAACAAATATATATGTTTGAAGCCGGTAAGCAAGTAAAGAAAAATTTTAAGTACTTATTAGTGCTGTTGTTTATTGCGTCCACCTACCAACTAAGGAACGACTTTTCTTTATTCTTCAGCCTTCCGTTTGCGCTACGATAACGAAACGCTCTTTCTATGGCACTCATACCTTTGTAACTGATGGAGACAGAAAGTGTTTGCAAACGATTTTATTTTTGGCCAAATGATTATGACAAATCGATATTCATGAACGCTTTTAACATTTGACTTGTCACAACATATCGATCTACATAATTATAATGCTTATAGAAGAGATGCTCCTGACCTGAGGCACTTGTGTAAAAGGGTACGTCTCGTAGAGCGCAGGTGAAAAAGGGTATATGTCCCATATATGACTTATGCCGTTTTTCACCAGCGCTCCGCGAGACTTGTACCCTTTTTCACTAAAGCAAAGCCACAGCTATTTTAATGTACCTTTTACGAGGGCTTTTTCTTATTAGTATTTTGACTGATAGATGCATACTAAATACGTAAGATAACTAAGTGCAACTAAATAGATCTAACTCAAAACTAAGTAGATAAATAAGAAACATCAGTCGTATATTTACAGCAAGATCGATTAAGTAAGTACATCATACATCATACAAAAAACCGGCCAAGTGCGAGTCGGACTCGCCCACCGAGGGTTCCGTACCTACAAAACTTTTACGTTACTCACATAATTCTAAAAACTGGGCTAGGCTAGAAGTATAGGTTCTCTAATGAGCATAATTGTGTTTAGCGCCACCTCTCGACGAATTCGCGAACTAATTAGTACAGCTTGCGTGAGGTCTTTTATAATGTTAACAAAATTCAACATTTTTTATTTTATTTTAAAGTAGGTGTTTTATGTAAAATTTCGTAGCTATAAATTTTAACACCCTTATTCATACACTAAAGTATCCAGCCGATAAAGTTCGTTTATCCCTTTCTATCACACCAATACGTCGGAAAAGGACAAACGAAATTTATCGGCTTGATAACTTTAGTGTAACTATGGGAACAAATCAAATTATTTTAACAAATATTCTGATTTGTGTTTTTTATGTAGTCACACTACTATATATAAATTAAAAATCGAAATAAGATGTCATATATTAAAGAAAAAATGACGAGCACCACCAGTGGTGAAGGCCGGATTCGAACCGGCGTCTTTTAGCAATCCGGGCCAAACGCCATCACCCCTAGGCCACCTCGCCACAGCGGAAGCCGTCGAAATTTCTCTTCTATATGTCATCTTTGTAAGACTAGGCGTCTTTGACCAACTCTAAGGGCAAGCAGTAGGTGCTTGCACCTCCTATACGAAACCTTTACAGCCGGCGTATCATGCTGCCAATTTTATCACTTATCCACGTGGATAAGACATCTGTCACTCTCACACTGACATACTTGCTAAAGCGTGACGGATACTTTATCCACGTGGATAAGTGATAAAATTGGAAGCATGATACGCCGGCAGGTTTGCGATATAGCTAGAGAGACTGGTGCTGCCATCTATACGCAACTATGGGAACAAATCAAATTATTTTAACAAATATTCTGATTTGTGTTTTTTATGTAGTCACACTACTATATATAAATTAAAAATCGAAATAAGATGTCATATATTAAAGAAAAAATGACGAGCACCACCAGTGGTGAAGGCCGGATTCGAACCGGCGTCTTTTAGCAATCCGACCTCATCATCATCATCATCATTGTCATCTTTGTAAGACGCCTAGTCTTACAAAGATGACATATAGAAGAGAAATTTCGACGGCTTCCGCTGTGGCGAGGTGGCCTAGGGGTGATGGCGTTTGGCCCGGATTGCTAAAAGACGCCGGTTCGAATCCGGCCTTCACCACTGGTGGTGCTCGTCATTTTTTCTTTAATATATGACATCTTATTTCGATTTTTAACTTTAGTGTACGTTTATGAATAACGGGGTAAGTACCTAAGCATGGTAAACATCAGAAAGGGTGAGTAAAACAATCTGAAAGGTTCTCAGTTTTAGGTACTTAAAGGTTTTTTTAATCTAATCCAAATTTGGTCATGGTAGCTGAAAAAGTATACAGAATAGTATAACGCAAGTTTCTAGCGGGAAATTACTAAATAAATATTATTTAAATTTTAACTTCTGATTAGCAGAAACGTCTGCGCTGGAGTATCGATTCAGAGGCCGTGAGTTCAAGTCTCACCCAAGGCAGACATTTTCCACTTTTAAATTTAAAAATATTATTTAGTAAATATATTATCTATTGTTGTATTTTGCCTTGGACCTTGTAGTACCTATAGGTACTCTTGTATATGCGAACTAAAGCCAAGCAATAAAAGGTAGCTGAATAATGTCAGATTGTACGACAACGAGAGACGTGAGCCGACTGCGCGCACTCTAAAAAAAAATTGGTTGCTCCTATCAATATTTTGATAGTCGCAGTCAAGCATCTTGATTCCACACGAGCCTGATAAGATAGCAACGTAACTGAATCGATTAAGATCTTGTTCAATAATTCCATGAAAAATAATTATGCTAACTAAATTACCTTAGTAAGTTTAACTAAGGATTGAATCAACCTATGTTACATAGTTATGCCTAACAAGTTAATAATTGATTCAAGGTGTACAATGGTTAAGAATAACAAAACACCTAAGTAATTAGTTCAATCATACATTCCCTTGTTGTTTTTAGACCGTTTGTAAGTTAAAGTTAGCCATCACAGCTAACTTTAACTTACAAACGGTCTTAAGCACCTGCACTTCTGAAGGCGCTTAAGTCATTTTTGCTAATAAAAAAAAACCACAACGTTCTATGAACATTGGTCAAGTGCGAGTCGGTTTTCGACTTTTCCATACAAAGAACTCATGAGCGCCTGAACGACTATGATGGCAAAGTTAACGTTTCGCACTTTCAAGACTTTACGTATATATCTCGGAAACGATAAGAGATAGAGCAAAATGGACTTCAGATTTGGGCTTTCGGTGGCACAAATTCTATGTTTTCGTCAACAGACACCTTTTTTGGACCGATTTGAATAAAATTTTGCTCAGTCAATTTATAAACAGTCTTAAGCGCCTCCTTTTTAGTAGGAACTTAAGTCATTTTGTACAAATGAAAAAAAATTTGAACAAGTTCTAAAAGGAAAAAGACAGAAATGAATTTCTTTATACCTGTCCAACTCGCTTACACAATTTTAAGACGTTTAGTAACTACTTGCAGCGGCAGTGAGTGAAATTCGTAATCTGAGTTTTTTTCTCTTAAGTCCGACTTACGCTTGACTGTAGATTTCTAATAGGTTTTCCTGTAATCTACAGGGAGAGGGCTATCTCGTGTATTTTTTTGAAAATTTTACGCTAAGTAGTTTCGGAGATAAGGGGGGGAATGGTCATTTTTTGCTTATTTTCTTAAATTACTTCTAAATTACCAAAACAAAAAATATATAAAAAATATATTTCAGATGCTGATAAAATGCTCTTTTATTTGATATGTAACACAATATAATTTTAATAACTTTGATTTTTAATTTTCAATTTTACCCCCCAAAAGTGACCCCTGTGATTAAATTTCATTTAATTAAATTACATGTCCGTCTTTGGGCCATAAGTTTACATACGTGTGCCAAATTTCAAGTAAATCGGTCCAGTAGTTTCGGAGAAATCGGCTGTGACAGAGGGACAGACAGACACGCGAGTGATCCTATAAGGGTTCCGTTTTTCCTCTTTGAGGTACGGAACCCTAAAAAGAAATAAATATAAATATTATGAAGGAAATGCCACCACAGGATTTCAGCTTTGCCTTGTAATGAACTAGTCTTTGAAGGCAGACAGGTTATTACGTAGACGCATTGTTAAATTGTCATGTTTACGTTATAGTGCAAGTTTATTTACTAAGTATGTAGTATGCTATATTGACATATTGTTACCTAGCTTATCTTGTTATTGCAGTCTATCTTGATTTGTAACCGTACCGTGAGTAGACACTTGGCGTTTACATTAGCGACCGCGTAAATTCAATTACAGTCCGTCTCGTTTACACAGTCTCTAATATAAACCTCATATGTGTCGCTTTATTTCAAACTCGGGTAAATCCATTCTGCTATAAGGTTGATTCTTTTTCAGATTATCTATACTAATCCATACTAATATTATAAATGGGAAAATGTGTGTGTCTGTTTGTTTGTCCGTCCTTCACGGAAAAACGGAGCGACAAATTGTCGTGATTTTTGAAGTGGAGATAGTTAAAGAGATGGAGAGTGACATAGGCTACTTTTTGTCTCTTTCTAATGCGAGCGAAGCTGCGGGCAAAAGCTAGTATATATATATATATATATATATATATATATATATTTATACATAATCAACCTTAAAGCAGAATGGATTTAAAAAGTTTTGAAGTTAAGCGACACGATTGTTTATGTGGTAATTACGTCTAGTAAAAACTAGAGTTGTACTACGTAAATGTAGCAACCGGCCTAGCCGGTGTGGCAATATTTGTATCTCGCTCCGTTGTCAATGAAAAGCTCTGTCGCACCATAAGAAAAAGAAATGAACTACGATACGCTAACGGAGGCACTTCAGTTATGCCGGCAGAGCAGAGTGAATGGAGTTGTCAACACTACCACCTCTAGAGTGGTCTAAAAAATAGAAAAATAATAAATATATATATATATATATATATATGAAAAGGATTCAAATAGGAACATGCTCCGGTGTACGGGACAGTATGATAACCCGAGGCCGCGCTATGTTTTCCTGTCAGGTGTATACATACCCGAGACAAAACTTGTGGGAAAATATTAGGTATTGAATTTGCCATGTCAATGAAAAGTGAATTTTATCAGTTTATCTGTTTAATCAAAGCTTCCCCTTTAATTCACGAACCTGCTGCTTCCTGATAGGGAAGCATACCTAAGTTTCGCGGTACAATTTCAAGTGACTGAAATTCTGTGCAAGACTTTCTTAATTCCTCAAAGGTAACTTAATTTTCGTTACGTTGTGTAGGTACTAACGTGTTCAGAATATGAATACCATGTCGTATGCTGAACGTAAATACCTCTAAACTTGACGAAATTTTCCTTAGATTTCTAGCTAATCGCTACTGGGTAGGTACAAATGTGAATTCGCATTCAAGCAGTCGTGACATGAATGCCGTGCCATTAAAGCGAAGTAAATAATTACATACACCGCTTAATAAATTATAACATGAACGTGCAAATGTGACATAGTGTTTACAATAGTGCAAAGATTGTTCACGTGTATATAATGCTTAGATCATATTATGTGGACTTGCCCCCAAATAGCCTTTCAGTAACTTAACCCTTTTTTACTAACCTTGCAAAATATGCAATAAACCTTATTACATGGACGTAGAATTCTGTGTTAATTCTTATACATATGCGTGTCTTCTTCTTTCAATAAAGTTTATTTGCATTTGTGTAAACTTTTTTAATTGATAAACTTCTTCACCGGAAAATTCGACAGATTTATTGTTTGCAAATAATATAGCTATTCCACACAGATGTCATATATACCATAGATCAAGCAAACGTATCTACTTAGCGTGTCAAATGAACTCAGTGAAATCCACTGAGTTGTCCGTCTTTACTCGCAGCTTGCAGCTTTCGGGCGTCAATTTTTGTAAGTTGAAGTCAACCAAAACATAAAAAATGCCTCGTTACGTGATATTCAATTGCAACAACACAAAAGTTATGAACAATCAAGAGCCTGAGACATATTTAAAATTACAGGCAAGAATCAACTTCAGTACAAAATTTGACACGCTCGGCCCCTATACAAATATATGAATTTGTTTCTTCTATCTAAATTAAGTTCTGTGCTATTACAAGTAGGTATGCCAGTTGCATATTCTATGATATCTAAGCGTCAGTGTACAAGTACAACAGCGTGCGTAGCCGAATGGCATTTCTCCGACGCCAAACGAAAACGAAACGCCACGCCAGTTTGTCCGGCTCTGTCGCGCCAATACGCACGAGCGATAGAGATAGATATCTACTAGCGTTTCGTTTCGTGAGCGTTTCGTGAGCGTTAGTGCCATTCGGCTACGCACCCTGATGATCGGAGTGCGAAACGGATGGGAAATGACCGTGGGCAGCGTTATTGAGCGATGGTGATAATGAGGAGCTAGCCTCCCACGTCGCTGATTTGAATAAACTTATAGCGACCCTGCGGAATGTTATGTGATCTAGTAATCGCGCACACACCTGATTGTAATACGAAGCATTTTGAGCGCCTGTTTACACTTCCTATTGACTGTTTTAAAGTCAATTGAACTGAATTAAATATTAGCAATCAAAGAGTAACTATAAGTAATTCGCTTTATAAGGGGCAATAGTTTTTTTTTACAAGGGGCAAAGTTATTGTTTAACCGCACGTGCCAATATTGATACCCGAGTAAGCGAAAGCTTTCCATATTGAACCGCGAGCGCTGTGAGTAGTTCAAAAAGTGGAATCTTGAGCGTCGCGAGGGTTTCAAGGCACGTAGGTTAAAAACTTTGCCACCGAGTGAAACACAATTTTTTTCACCACACCAAAAATAAAAAAATAAAACATCAAACTAAATCAAGTCCAGCAATCTATTAAATATTTATGGATCAAATTAATTATTTGTAGGTAAATTCTACCAGCCAGCTCAAGGCATCGAGATATATGAAATTACTTTGCACTCTTGTGGATAAAATACAATTTTGCTATCCGTTTTCGAATAGCAAAATTGTTATTTACCAATCGGTGTGGTGAAAAAGTTGTTGTTTAACCGCACGTTCTCGTTCTAAGAAGAGAGATACCAATAAGCAATAAGTATTATGGTCCAGAATGTGGACACATAGGGTTTCGAGAATTTTAAGGCTAGGTAAACAAATTTTGCCACCGAGTGAACCAAAATTTCAAAATCATCAATTAAACGTCTTCTTCAAACCAATTGGGGCATCAAGTTAAAATTTGTATGAAATTACTTTGCACTCTTGTGAATGAAATGCAACTTTGCCATTCGTTTTCGAAGTATCAAGAGAGCCGATTATCAATCGTTGTGACGATAAAAACTTCATAAGCGATGTTGTGACGTATTCGTGGAAACTAGTTTTTACTTTAAATAGAGAGTGAAAGAAGTACTTAGTGCATAGGTATGTCAATAATTGTTCGTTATGTACTGAATCACAAGTAGGTACTAATAATTAAATACAAGCAAGTATAAACGACTAGAATATTATATTCTTTTTCAAGCTGTTATTGACGACCTAACGAGCCCGAATTCGATGAGGTTGTGTTGATTTATTACAGAGCTCCTTGTCACCCTCTCCCCGTCATGGAACCAGCTTAATGTTCAGTAACAATGACATTGCATTGTCACCGATATTAGTAGGTCATTCGAACAAAAAATCAGCTCAATATAAAACTGCGATGTGAGTTAATTTGTCAATGATCAATTCATATGTATTACAACCGGCACCTGTCTAAGTGTTGTTGTTGAAATAAAGTTTTCAAATTTTTTTAAGAGTAATAAAGTATAATATTAATTAGTACATAATTATAATACGTATACAACACACTACCACCAATTGTAAGCACCAATTTCATTTCAATTTTCCGCACCGATTGTAAGTTTCTGTTTGGTCCCATGGTTGGATGGTAGAGAATGCCTTAAGGCATTAAGTTCGCCATTTGTACTTAATGTTATGCAATAAAGGTTAAATAAATAAATAATACACGACTAACATTTGCAATGAGTTTTCATTAAAATTATTTTTCAACATAGGTAGCCTGATCGGAATCACTTTTTAAAATATCTCCAATAAAAAGACAAACAAGTCTGTTTATAAAATATTTGATACAATGAAGTTGAAGCTATAACCTATCATAACAAATACGAGTAGATAGGTTAGCACTACTCGACGGAACCAAAATCAACTCCCAAAGGAAATGACCAATTGCATTTAAACTTTGAAAATAATAACAGCTAAATTTACAATTGAGTTGTGTACGTATTGAAAACCAATCTAAAGTGATATAGAATTGTCGTTCACCTGAAGCTCGTGATCGATTAGAGCTATCAGCCGCGGACCCCCAGTCTCGGCGTAACCTGCCCGGTCATCCATCATGCTTCGGATCCAGCGCTTGTGCTGCCCGCTCTATATTCATGCACTGTAGTTATTGATGGATACTAGTTACGACCATAATATTTATATCTCATATTTATTGACGGTTGCCGTAACTGCGTAATTCATTTCGCAATAGCTAGGGCCAGATATCTATAACATGTAAACGCTTGACGCTGATTACTGTTATACCATACCTAAACGTCACTGATAACAGTGATGACTTATAAACGTCAAACTTCTGTGATATGCCGATTACTTAACGCAGGCGGGGCTATTGAAATCATTGCTAAATTAGCTTAGTCTGACTCCACGCACTATCTTCTTAGTAAGTATCTTCTCTTATCTTAGTAAGTATCTGGGCGACCGAGGAGTTCTAAAGAAAAACGCAGGAAATCTCGAAACTTCGCTTTTCCCGGAACCTAAGACTAAGCTAGACCCGCGAAAACTACCACGTAACAAATTTCAGCGAAACCGTTCTTAGAGATCGCCGGCATATGTAATACAAAATAAATAAATAGGTACACAAGAATTGCTAGTTTAAATGTTTTAGATATTAAATAAACATTGTACCAGAGTGCAGAAACACTAAAAACAGATGTAGCGGATAGGTCCCTATCTAAGCAACCCTGCGTCGGGCGTCGTATTATTTCAGGCATCTTCATTCATATTAGTTGACAAAGCCACCATATCCGCAATTCCGCATGTTCTATGTGGGCGCTGCAAGCTCCGTGACATTGTAATAGGTGCCTAAACTACTATCATAAAAGCAGGTAACTTACAAAATTCGTGTTGGACTTAATTATATATTTAATCGTGTACATGTAAAATAATTCTGTACTCTTGTGTTATAAATTCAATGTACACTCATGTATAGAGAAGCAAACAAAAATAGTAATTTATACTAAACGGAAAAAGTGCCCGTTTTCCTTTTGCGAATGAGATCTGAGAAAGCGTAAGATTCTAATCATCTGAAAGGTTCAAAATAATCATGCGAAATGGGAAGATTTCAGGCATCAGATTCTTTCGAATCCTTTCGGATACTCTCAGATCTTCTGTAGCCGATATTTAGAAATAGTCGCTTCAAAGCCTATTTTAAGGGTTAGCGTAGACAGACAGCAGGACTAAATATACGTCCAAATATAGTACCAATAATATATCTCATTCATATTTATTCCGTAAGTCGTTTCCACCTGACTAGGTACTTTATGTAGTTTTATAGTAGGCATTTGTGCTAGCGAAGAAAAAAACTGGCCTCATGTAATGGTTTTCTTATAAAGATTTATTGTTTAAGTTCGTATTTTTATTGTTACATTTTTTTAGTCATATTCTTTGTATTTACTATATTTAATTGCATTATGTATCAATTTCATCATAAATAAATAAAAAAATAGCTGATTATGTACATAGGGGAACATACCCAAACTACGTGACCATATTTGTGCCGTTTTTTGACCCCCTCCCCCCCCTGCGTGACCAAGCGTAGTATATGCCGAGATCCCCCCCCTCCCCCTGTAGTTGTCACGTAGTATTTATAAATGAAGTTTTAAATACATTTTTACAGAAAGTTGTTAATAGATATTCGTGTGTCTATATCAAATTTAATACACTCAGCGTCAAAAAAACCGCATCTCTCAATCGGTTTCGTTCAAGCGATTATAGCCCTTATATTATACAAGGAAAAGTATGACTATGTGGCCTTATTTGAAAGATAATCTAACGCTCTATTGGAAAATGCCATATAATTCATGACATTTTTCACAAAAAATTATATTTTTTTAGGAAAAAGGAGTCAACTTGCATTCAGGTATAAAAAAAAATCAAAGACAATAAAATCAACAAATGTCGAAAAAAATTACTTAAAACTAAACTGAAAACCTAGTGTTTTCTCCCTCTGGCCCTTCGTGTAGCTTCCAGGCAATCAGTTATGGACCTTTAATCAGTGTTACGATCCGTTTTTGAGGAATGTTATGCCACTCCTCAATACCTGCGGCTTCCAGCTCGTCGAGGGTGGCTGGAGCACGATCCCGCGACCAAACAAGCCGTTTTAACTCATCCCAGAGATGCTCGATGGGGTCCAGGTCGGGACTCGTTGCTGGCCACTCCATTACGGTACATTCCGACCTCATGCAGGGATTCCCGCACTGTCAAGGCAGTATGGCAACGGGCGTAGACGTGCATAAATTGGAAGTCAGGTCTAACAAACTCAGCGTATGGGACCTCATGTTCTTCAAAAATCTCCATAATGTAACTGCCAGCAGTTAAGGACCCCTCAAAACGACCACAGCCAGTGCGGGAAACGCAGACGAGATCCGTTTTGCCGTCGATGGAAGTGCCGCCCCAGAACATGCACGAGCCGCTCCCGTTTCTGACTGTTTCTTCGGTGCAGACTGGTGTAAACTGCTCTCCTTGACTCCTGTACACCCTCTTGCGTCCGTCGTTTGTGTAAATGAACCCCCTCGTCTCATCGGGGAACAAAACTTTCCTCCATTGCTGCAACGTCCAAACCTAGCGAAAATTCCTTCTGGCAATTCGATGGCTTAAATTGGGGGCCCCTGCCAGCTCTTCGAGGTAACAGTTTCTTCTCCAGCAATCTTCTTCTGATCGTGGAGACACTCACTGCAGTTCTTCGAGTTGTCCTAAGCAGTATCTGCAGCTCAGCAGCGGTCCGAAAGCGGTTCCGCAAAGAGGCCGATACAAATGTACCGGTCCTCTCTAGCTGTGGTGCAGCGTCTTCTCCCAGATTCAGGCTTCCTAATGTAGCCACAGATCTCCAGGAACAGCAGCAAGCCTCGTCGCACCCGGAAACGGCTTATGCTTAAGCGTTCAGCAACTTGCTACTGCCGTAGTCCGTTTAGGAGCAGTGCCACCACTTGAGCTGCTTTTTCTGGAGTTGTACCCGTATTCTGAAGGCTTTTTCATTCTGCAAGTACTCAGTAGTGTCCTCGGTGACTTTTGGAGTGCAAATTATCCACATGACACCTTTACACTTCCTTTTAAATCCGTCTAGGGTAGCACACCTAGAGACCCATTAACATCGCATCGTTACCCTTTTTTTAAAACCATCGTAGATTGGCGATTATTGTTTTTAAGAAAGTTGTACACCTTTTTCTTAAAGGGCTTTCATTGTACTTTAAAATGATACCAATATTGATAGGTTAATACAGTCAATAAAATTAGAGCTGTATTTTCTTGAAACGAATTTTGGGCGAGGTGCGATTTTTTTGACGCTGAGTGTATTTGTTTAATGACGCATGTTTATCATCTTTTTTTCCGGCCTTTAAACAATGATTTTCATCCCATCACCTTCATCATCATCACCTGCCTATATTAACGTTCCTCTGCTGACCACGGCTGGGCCAATATTGTACAGGTTACGTGACAAGAAGTTAGACCCCCCCTTCCCCTCTGTGACCAAGCGTAGTATTTTGACGACCCCCCTCCCCCCCCTAAACGTGTCACGTAGTTTGGGTATGTTCCCTAGTTAGTTAGTTACAAAATATGTACTAAAGCATTTTCAGAAATTGGGACCCAAAAATTAGTGACAAACGCAACAGCGAGTTAACTTTTTGTTAACAACTGTCACTAATTTTGGATCCCAACTTCTGAAATTGCCCACTAGTAGAATAAACAAACGAACATAAATGTAAATACATATGTCACTTAGGTATTTTAGATACTCGCTCATACAAACATCACAAATGATATAATTATTGGCCGGTGCTGTATATAACACGGCAGGTTTTAAATTAATATAATTTTATTAACAAGTCGTTACCTAACGACGGGCTTTGTGCTCCAACGACTCCGATAACGCCCGGGCCCGCTCATGTAGAAACATTTGCACCCCGCCCCGCGGGCGCACCGGTGTGCGCTGTGTGTGCACTTGTCCGTGTAACTATTTCAAATCACGCTGCTATTTTCTATTTCATTATTTCATATTTTAGGGTTATGTGTGACAAAATTGTGGCAGGTCGTGCAGCTCACGCATCGGCCACACAGTCACCAAGTCTAAACAATAATGCGAAATCGTCTAACGCAAATGCCTTGATGATATTCATTGTAGGTACAGTCAACCAATTGGAACCCTAGGCCACTGTAGAACTTTGTCATAGTGACGTTATCAATCTAATTGTAAGAAATCTCTTACTGTTTGTCATTTTGACATGGTTGCAGAGTGGCCTAGGGTTCCAATTGGATGACTGTACCTATACATATAAGGAGGTTTTCAGGGGCGAATCTAAAAAAACGCGCATTGTTTTAATATAATTATAAAGAAAATCACTGTCCAGTTTAATATAATAAGTAATTTTGTACCCAATAAAATTCATCCATAAGTATTTAATTAACGTTTGCGTTTCGTAAAATGTTTGCTTAACTTGATTATTCATCGTAAAGGTTCGAGTAACCATGGAATCTTGATTGAGTATAAAGTTCAAAAGGGAGTTATAGGGCTTTGATTATTTAATTAGAATCGTGGCTTGATCTTTCTGCAGATGAAAATATAAGTGTTAATTAATTTCAGTGTGATTCTTAAGACAGATGATAATGTCATGAAAATAAAATTAATAAAATCAAGGGTGACTGTGGATTCCATTTTCTTTAATAGGATTTAGCCAGCGTTCCCACTTAAGCGTCGCGTGTCTCGGGGCGCGCAACGGACGTCCGCGCCACGCCACCTGAGTGTAATTCAAAAATCAGGTAATTCAGGTGGCGTGGCGCGGACGTCCGTTGCGCGCCCCCGAGACACGCGACGATCTGATGTGGCCGGTCCCTTAGAGGTAAACGAACAAACATGTCACCTGATGGAAAGCAATCACTGCCGGTCGTGGACACCAGAAAAACCAGAAGGGTTCGAAATACGTTACCGGCCGGCCTTTCAGACGCACCAGGAGAGGTCAATTCTCCATACAAACGCTCTGACTATTTCTTCCCTGGTTTTTGAAGCTAGAGCTATGACTTTTTCAACACTGATTATTATTATTTTTATCTGCGTCGGACCGTTTTGATTTTTTTATTTTTAAAGACAGACTCGAATTTTTGATGGACTCTATTCCATTAAAAATTTACAAAAATCGGCCTATTGATTATGGCGCAAAAAAGGTGTGGTATTCAAAATTGGTAACAACTAGCCAAAAAACTGACCTATTGAACCCTAGGTTCAATAGTTACCTACGCGTGGGTACGTAAAAGTAAGTATCTAAGAGTAGGAAAAAACTGAAATTACCTATTTCTAATCATCTTCCAGATATCATATACCTCCTACCAACAAGAAGTATCCACCCTTCCGAAAGCTCAATGAGCGCCGTGACTGGCATCAGGAGAGAAAGTGAAAAGCATTCAAGAGAAACATTACATAATTACACCCCATTGCCTGCCAATTCAGAATCATTCAATATCTATCTGTTGAGAAAGACACCACGACGTTCACGATTGTAACCGATTGTGTGCTAGCACGACTCACTGATAAATGGATTGGGATGAAATTTTGATTACTTATATCGAATTATATCGAATCCCTGAAGCAAGAGCACATTGAATTAAAAAAAATTACCTATAAATATATTGGACTGCAGGTATTTTAATACTCGATTGACGAAGAAGAGAGATTTTTGCATGTTTGTTACATGTTGCACGTCTATTTGGAAGTATTACTATAATTTTAACCGACTTCAAAAAAGGAGGAGGTTCTCAATACCACTGATTTTTTTTTTGTATTGTATGTCTCCGAGAATCGTAAACCGATTTTGAATTTTTTTTTTAATCGAACGGGTAGGTATAGCCCCGAGATGGTCCCATTGGCACCAACTCGGGGTCTGATGATGGGATCCTGGAGAAATCGAGGGAACTCTTCAAATGTTATAGGCACTTGTAATGTTTTTAGTATAATTTTCAAAGGTAAACCAGTATTTACGCCTGATGGTAATAATTTTATGTGACTGAGCTGATGATGGAAGGTCAAATCCTCAATGGTTAGGAGTTAAAGGATAATTATTTCACTACTGTACGCATATTCGAACTGATACTTATAATATCAATAGGAACCACTAAAAATCAGGAAATAAATAAACTTTAAAAAAAAAACCGTCTTTAAAATAAGCGCATTACTACAAAACACGGAGAAACTAAAAAGCAAAAAATAATAAACCTTTGAATTCCGATTTCTTATCGGATTGCAATAATCTAAACATCTAAATTATAAACAAATCAATTATTTTTGGAGTCGGGGCCAACCTGCGTATGGTTGGGTGGGGCAAACAGGCAATAGCAAGACGAGGAACAGGGCTGGTACCAACTACAAAAATAATTGATTGGGTTATAATTTGGATGTTTAGATTATTGCAATCCGATAAGAAATCGGAATTCAAAGGTTTATTATTTTTTGCTTTTTAGTTTCTCCGTGTTTTGTAATGCGCTTATTTTTGAAGGCGGTTTTTTTTTAAAGTTTTTATTAATTATGTGTTAATATAATATTTCATCGCCTAGATTACTACTAAGTTTGCGTGCTTTGGGGCTATCCCTAAAGAAATGTTACGGCCTGGATCTTTCTGTATAAAATTGTCTACCGAAATATTTTGCTATAAACAATGTTATCTACATTTTTCATCATTAACTCCCTAAATCCGAAACTGCTTAGCACTTTTAAAAGGCATTGACATTCTAATATGTAAAGTGCCTACCTACCTACTAATTTGTATATTAATTTTAAACAACGTAAGTACTCACATCTTGTATATTTTCGTATGCATGTGTTATATTTCTATATTTTAAGAGTAGGTAGGTACCTATACGATTTTAATCAACCTGAGACCTATGTAGACTATTTTTATTTTAAGTTTGGCATATGCATTTTACACTTATATTTCACACACAGTCTCTCTGCTTAGCCTCTAGGTTGACTGGTAGATAATGCTTTAAAGCATTAAGTCCGCCTTTTTGTACTGCAAGATTTTTCTTTCGTGCAATAAAGATTAAATAAATAAATAAATAATATTTTAACACATATACAGCATGGATATAGAAACCTGCTGCAGGCAGGCAATTATGGTCGCGCGATAAATGATAAAATAGCAGGCCGTCCCTATCGCACTATTTGTAAGTTCGATAGGGACGGCCCGATGTTTTATCATCTATCGCGCGACCATGATTGCCCTACAGATGCATAACACAGCCTGATTGGGGAACATAACCTTAATGCACGTGTGTTGTGGGTGGAGTACGAACTTGTCATGGAATGATGTCATAGATTATTACTTCACGCTTTATAATCTTAGTCAACACAATTTCTTGGAAAAGGTCGAAGACTGACCGAGTAAGGAATGAGTGATACACTACCTACTCTACTATTTAGGTTTGTTATGCAAGATACAGAGTACTCGTACCTATACGTAACTTATTTAACTTATTAAAGTGTGACATAGCTATTACACTATATGTGTTTTATGTTATGTCGATTCTATAATACCTATATGTATAGATCTTGTAAATATTAGAAACAAATTGAGAGCCGTCCTTGGTGTTTATACTAATAATTAAATATAAACGTCGTTTACACCGTTTACCTCGTTTGTTTACTTCCATGGTTGCGTCACTGGTTTAACAATAACACTACACTAGACTTCACAGTTTGTTGGCGTATTTATTTAGTATTAATGGAAAGAGTTGACAGTTGTTGAATGGTTAGTGAACATAATCATTCGCCTTGGTCGCAAGCGAGGCACTAGAGGCGCGGACCGCGGAGGCAGCAGGTTGCGCGACTTGCGCGGGAGTGCCCCCCACCCCCCACCGCGCGCGCGGCGCAAGGCTGCCCCGGCGCCGCCACGCCGACCCATTCCAACTGTAACGACAAACTGTCCATTTAAGTCTTTGGACATGGTCGATGGCCACATCGACCATATGGTCCCATGAATGTCATGCAACACCAGTGTAGGTAATGAAAATTACCAAGCGCGACTGGCATAATGGTTAGTCTACTAAGACCTACTTAGCTGACGACGCTTGTAACAGATATAGGCATGTAGGTGTCCTAAAGTATTGTATGCACCCATGTGGCACTGACAGCTAGAATATTTACTCATACTCGTAGAAGAATAAGTAACAAACTAATTAGACAAATCCAAAGATAGCTTACCAGTATCACACATCAGAGTCTTGAACTTATTAATGTTTGTCGTGCCACTTGTGCCTTCAGAAAGTAGGTGGGAATATGAGTTGGAAATTTATGGGGGCATAAATTATGAATATGCAACCCTTAGCAAACGTGAGTTTGCTATCTGCGGAGGAGTTAAATTGGTTTCAAGGGTCACACAAGGTTTAATTTCATGCGGGTTGTACGCGAAAACACTTCGAAAGTTATAATTACATATTTTATTTTTGTCAATAACAATAATCCCTTTGGTGGAGAAGACCGGATGAAGAAGTAAAACTTAAGTACTTACCTTTTGAAATGTAATATAATGTAAAGAGTTTGCATGTTATTTGTCTGTAATGGTTGCATTCCCGAGCTGTGCACGCACTAGCATGGACAGGGGACCCGCGGCGCTTCATCCTGTGAATAAATTTGAATGGATGAGCAGCGCCTCGACGGCATTTGGCCTACGGGCCACAGGTGCTGCCGACTTAATATTTACATATTTTATTACTTCGAAAACCAAAACGTTTATTTGGCCAATTTATCTAAGGACACTTTGCTTTTATTTTTGTTTTCTATATGTGCCTAGCCAACTAGTAATAAAAATAAAAACTTAATTTTACCACAATCGTATGTGAATACTTCGGTAGGTATAAACCAAATCTTTAATAAACTAATTAGGTAGAGTCTGCTCGGAAAGAGAAGAGTCGTAAAACGTATGGGGTCCAATACATTCCACGATTCTTCTCATGGCATTTCTGCGACGCCAAACGTCGCAGAAATGCAATCTGTCTCTATCGCTCTTGCGTATTGACGCGACAGCGACAGAGCCAGACTGCATTTCTGAATGAAATGCCATTCGGCTACGGGGCCAGGGTAAGCACTACCAAACCAGCAGGGTAATACGTATCCAAATGCACAGACGCTCACGATAATATTATGTTTCGTAGCTATACTCGATTACTCGCTACCGTTTTGAGGCTGACGTCACAGTGCATACAATAAAGAGTACTATCGTACAGTATGGCCACTCCCGCTCCCCGCTGAAAGTGATGCCCACCCCCTCTCGGTTACCTCACAGTTACCGCCTATCAAAAACGACCAGTCATATTTCACTCATACAAGCATAGTACGCTTTCACCTACACGAGCTTAGACTGTGTGCTAGGAACGCGCCTCTTTCATACACATATACTCGTATGATCGCTAGTGTCCGAGGTGTGCTAGCGTCCACTGGCTGTGTGTGCCGACATTTAAATTATGATACATACAATCATACATACATACAATCACGCCTGTATCCCATAAAGGGGTAGGCAGAGCACATGAAACTACTAAAGCTTCAGGACCACTCTTGGCAAATAAGGGGTTAAAAGAAAACGAAACTGTGGCATTGCAGTGACAGGTTGCCAGCCTCTCGCCTACGCCTTTTTTTTTTTTTTTTAATCATGATATTGAATCATAAATCTTAACTAAGTTAATGCATTTGATTAAGTTTGATGATTTATTGTATTTCTTGCATTGGATGGTGTATTAAAATTTTCTGTTTCATTCGGTGGCACAAATTGTTTAGCCTTCGCGTCTTGAACAATGAAACCTTCGCAATGCTCAAGATTATACTCTTTAAACCACTGCTCCGTTTACCACCAACCGCTCGTGGTTCACAAAGTGGAATCTTGAGCGTTGCGAAGGTTTCAAGGCAAGTAGGTTTATCCACCGAAAGAAACACAAAATTTTTCAAAACATCACCAACGTCACCAACACTAGGAAAATGTCAATTGTATAACATCAGACAAAATCAAATGTATATATTTTTTACCATTTATGGTTTTGGAATCAAGTATTTTTTTATATCATTACGTTACGTTAAGTGTGTAACTTATGGATAAAATGCAATTATATAGGTACCGTCGTGATCGTTTCACTGGATGATCGCATCGGAAGAACAGCACTGGAAGTTGATAATAATAAGTATTGTAAGCTGGGATGAGAGAATGTCATGGTTTTTGTCTTCTTGTATAATTTTCCATTTTTAAGTGTGTTTCCGAATACAGCATTAATATTTCTTATTTTGTTTCGGATTCTTGGACTTATTTGTTTTTTTAAATATTTAATTTTCTTTTAAGAGCGTTTGTGTTTGCCTCTTCCGACAATTCTCTATTTGTCAAAGTAATGATACGTACAATCATGAAGACATGATATAATAAGTATATTGTCTACGTTAGTTTTATATTTTATAGGGCAAATTAAAAAAAAAACTCAAAGTACGGCGTACACTCTGATCGGACAACGAGTAACGACAAAAGTTAATTCTTTGATTTTGTCATTGTGTCAATTTCCACTCAGGAAAGATTTCCAGCAGCCTGCACAGCCCTCTCTACGGCTTTAACCAGATTTAAACTAGCGTAAGTAATTTAAAAAAAACATTTTTTTGTTCGCTGTATTCAAAAATTGGGTAAAGGTGTATAGTACACTCTGATCGGACAACGAGTAACGACAAAAGTTCATTCTTTGATTTTGTCATTGTGTCAATTTCCACTCAGGAAAGATTTCCAGCAGCCTGCAGCCCTCTCTACGGCTTTAACGAGATTTAAACTAGCGTAAGTAATTTAAAAAAACATTTTTTTGTTCGCTGTATTCAAAAATTGGGTAAAGGTGTGTACGGGTCATTTCCCAAGTTAGAGGTTAATACAGCGTCACATTAAGTTCTGGGCATCTGGTGTCGTCAAAAAGCTTTTCATATTATTTGAAAGCACTGCGCCGTCTTAAACCCCGCTAAGAACTGGGATATTGTGGGTTCGTAATTTGATCCACAGTTGTATCTGCCAATCCAAAAAAAAATCTATAGGGTACTAGTTTAATCTTCGAGAGACTTAATTCCAATGTGTTGTAGGTTTTCTCAGTGACGTTCTTTCTACTGTTTGAACCCATCTTCACTGCGATGGAGGATTTGGCCTTAAAAAAATGATGTATGTGATTTTTTTTCCATTTCAGTAAAATACTTCAAAAGGGGGGCTACGAGTAGTGAAGTCCTGTTAATGGGGATTTAGAGCATCAAATAAATCGTAGCGGGTAGTTCGTCTGAAACAAGACTACTGTTCAGATGAATTTGCTCTGGTAGTGAGATTGTGTAGTAGTGGGAATAATAATTACTCGTAGCTATTTTCGCTAAAATACCAGCCTGCACATGATGGCTAAACACTTGAGCCACAAGTATAACCTTCATTTTTTGTATGGCGTTCGGATGTACATATAAGTATGTCAATCAGGGCAGGTGCGTACAAGAAATGGGGATTTTGACTGCTCCCATTTGGCAGTACCTGTAAATGTATTTTATAAGATGTCTTCCGATCACGGAAATTAGAATTCAAGTGTGTCCAGTGTGCTGTGCTACTTTGGCTTAGTGGTGCCAACTCGCGTCTTGGGCGAATGTTCACTTCCACAGCTAAGGGCACTGGTCCCACGAATCCCTGTTTTTTTGTCCATAATGGCATCACCGTCCATTACAGGGTCTTCTACTATACATATTAGACATATTTTTGAAAAAAATATTATCACCCTCATTTTCACACTTAAGTACTTACCTTTTGTTAACATAACACATAGAACTTTACATGTTATAATAGGTATATCGTGCCATTCAAGATGACGCGCGAAATTTTAATACATACATATATATTCAGTGTCGACATAACAATAAGCAGGTAATTACGAACCAAGGAAACTCTTCCTGAAAGACGCAATCAAAGATATTAAGCACCTACACCGTGTTTTTATTGAATTCCGTTAACTTCGACATATACCTAGTTAGGCATATAAGAAACAGAATGGCATAGTTAGTTTTCTTAAATTCGTATTTTTTTCTACATAAATAAATCATACACCTGCGATACTACCATAGGTGTTACTTTAATTGCTGATTGAGAAACGGGCTTTACAGTTAACTCACACTAAGTAATTGTCAAAACTATGACATGTAAATCGCGTATCGAACACACAAAGCCCGCTTCTTGATAGCAATTGATGTAACATCTATCGCAGGTGTATGGTGCTTTTCAGAAAATAGTTACTAATTAAAAAAAACCGGCCAAGTGCGAGTCGGGCTCGCGCACAAAGGGTTCCGTAGCAGCAAATATAATAAACCAATAACTTAACCAAAATTACAGTTAAATCAACCTATCTCAAAAACTATAAGAGATACTTTGATCAAACCAAAAATCGTTGAAAGAGTTAATTAGCATGCATCACCTCTATTTTTTTTAGAATTTTATACCCCGTAGTTATAAAAATAGAGGGGGGGGACATACTTTTTACGACTTTGAGAGCTGATATCTCAAAAACCGTTCACTTTAAGAAAAATGTTTTTTAGAAAACTTTATATCATTTTAAAAGACCTTTCCATTGATACCCCACACGGGTATGTACATCGAAAAAAAAATTTTCATCCCTCAGTTACATGTATGGGGGCCCCACCCCCAATTCTTTTTTTTACTATTTAGTGTCATAATTTTGTAGCGGTTCATACAACACATATTCCCATCAAATTTCATCACTGTAGTACTTATAGTTTCCGAGTAAATCGGCTGTGACAGACGGACAGACGGACAGACGGACAGACGGACAGACGGACATGACGAAACTATAAGGGTTCCGTTTTTGCCATTTTGGCTACGGAACCCTAAAAAACTAACTATGCTATTCTGTTTCCTATAATGGACCTAACTACACCGTGTTTTTTGCCGTTAAATTCGACACGTTCATTATCAGAAACCACCCTGTATTATCACTTTTAATAAAATTCGCAAAAAAAATAATCATCATTTTCATACACACAAAATGAATTTATTGATTGACGGCACATGTCAAAACAAATAACATTAGGAATTGGTAAAGGCTGTCACACAAGTGTTCAGTAATTATCTTTATTTTTTTAATAACTCGATAACCGTAAGAGTTAAGACGCTAGTTTCTTAGAGAAATTAATTGTATTTGATCTGAAGAACATTCCCTTAAAGTTAACGGAATTCAATAAAAACAGGGTGTATATGCCGAAGTTAACGGAATTCACTAAAAACACGGCGTATTAAAGAAATTATCAAGTTACTTGCATGCGCTGGAGCTTATTTCTTCTTTGTTTCATTTTAAAAGACGACTCTGTTTTGATATTCGCAACAAGGCGACTCGACCTGTACGGAATCATAATTTCTGTTGCCATTGCATTCTTCTCAGAACTGAAATATAGAAATGAATAAATAAAATTGTTAATAGTACATTATGATACAAGTGCGAAAATGTAGAAGTAAGAAACGAGTGGCGATAAATTAAAACAAGTCCGAAAGGAATGTTTTACATCGACACGATCTACGATTTGCCTGTACCTAAGCACGTGTATTGTACGACCTATTTTAGTACCAGGCCCCGTAGCCGAATGGCATTTCTCCGACGCGAAACGAAAGCGAAACGCCGCTGGCTCTGTCGCGCCAATACGCAAGCGCGATAGAGATAGATATCTACTAGCGTTTCGTTTCGTGAACGTTTCGTGAGCGTTTGTGCCATTCGGCTACGCACCCAGTTCTAGTAGTGAGTACCACTTTTCTTCATTTGTCTATTGAATCATACAACGACATGTATAAAAGAAACATAATTTAGGTAAGAATCAGTTCCGTAAGTTTTCTATCGACAAGTGAAGGTACAGTCAAAGTCAACCAATTGGAACCTAGGCCACTCTACAACCATGTCAAAATGACAAGCAGTAAGAGATTTCTTACAATCTGATTTATAACGTTAATATGTCATAGTCCTACAGTGGCCTAGGGTTCCAATTTGTTGACTGTACGTTAAGGCACTACAGGAGCGAAAATGCTAAAATGGAAAGAAGCCCTTTCAATTTGTGAATTTTAGTTAAATATACTAGTGTTATTAACTCGATTTATCGAAAAAAAATGTCCATCCAGATCAACTCAGTTAAAAGATATTGCGAGAAAATCTTTAAAATCGAGGTTCCGCTCTCGACTGTTTCCTCCTTCAAAACTTAATCAATCGTAACGAAATTTGAGAATCTGAATAACAATGATAAATACATAGAATATAGATCTGGGTCGGACCGTTTAGTTTTTTTGGCTAATTGTTACCAATTTTTAATACCACACCTTGGCTCTATTAGCGTCTTTAAAATAAGTGTACCAAAAAAATCAAAACGGTCCGACACAGATAAATATAATAAATAATAAGTAATCTATGTTGAAAAAATCATTGATTTTCTAAAACCAGGGATGAAATAGTCGAGAGCGTTTGTATGGAGAATTCTCTATACAAACGCTCAATTGACCCCTCCTGTATCGTTTTAAGAAGATTATTTTCTAAAACACACTTGTGTAAAATACCATTTAAAAGTGTTTTAGTTTCAATTCTCAGTTCATCAGGGCCTCTCTTGTTCGTTGGCTGCCTTTGTTGCGAACAATTGTTTTGTAAAGCAAAATACACAAAGCTTGCCTATCCAAACGCAGACAGTCGAAATATTGTGTAGGCACAAGGTTTAGAACATGCTACTTTTAAACTCTTCTATTTTTACTGTTTTTTGCAAATAAATTATATTGATTTTTTTGTGGATGAATTATATATTGATAAAGGTCGTGTTTAACGTTTTGCATGGTTGGTTATTTCCAACCCTTGAGCCTATTTAAATTATTTGTAGGTAGGTACACATCCCCTCATTAATGCTGAAACTTCATAAAACCTACAACAAAGGACCCGTATTGACCTTATAGTAAATTAACTATTTTAATAACTCACGGAAACCTTTTTAATTACTATCAAGAATAAAAGTAATTAAAAGCCCCAGAGCTTCCTAGCATGCCGTAGTGTAGCAGTGTATTCACATGTAAATATATAGGTACCGATCCGGCATCACCTGCCTCCACCGGCCTATCCAAGATAATAAATAATTGTGTCTCTTAACTTCTAACTCGAGTAAATCCATTCTGCTTTAAGGTTGATTATGTATACAAATATATATAATCTGTAAAAGAATCAACCTTATAGCAGAATGGATTTACCCGAGTTCTAAGTTTAGCGACACAATTTGTTGATAGGAAACAACTTCAATGAACCTTCTGCTTATTAGGAAACTATCAAATAAAGTCAGTGCGGGCAAGACCGGCATAGTTTATTTGAAATAAAGTTTGTGTGGATAAAACTAGATAATTAATGTAGTCTGGCGTCATCCGTATGGTCCTATGGGCTAACAAATATTATATTTTACAAAGCTATTATAATATTTTGGTGAAATAAGGTTCAGTAAAGCTCACCGCTGGGCGAGTAACTATAAATATCGCCGTGTCTCTTTTATTTACGCGGGAGTGATTATCTTTTGTTCGTTTTAATAGCCGATAGCTCATAGTTTACTAGCTCGCGGTGGGACCAGTGCCTAAGGATGAAAAACTGGTACCTATACCTTCGGAGGTGTGAGAGGCGTAGATATATAAACACAAAAGTTATAGTCAGTAGACGGTCTTTCCGGGTAGACGGTCTTCTCCACACTGACCTTATTCTATACAATATTTAAACAACAGACTGGCTGGCTGTACATGGCATTTAAATTTACCTAATATATATGTAGGTAGGTACTATCATTCAGAAATCACAAATCAAAAATATTTATTGTTTAAACTATGTAGGTACAGGAAGTAACACTAGGTACATTTTTCAGTAAGAGTATCAACAGTTTTATCCTTATCTGGCATACAATGTATTCCGTTTAAGTATGACTCCTTCCTTCCTTAAAATAACAATAAAATTAGCATTATAACTTTTGGTTTCATTTTTATGATATAGATCAAGATCCCAGGGCCGCCAGACCTTCCTCAAATTCTCAAGGATGAAACTTTGGGATAATATAGAGTTCGTATCGACGTTTAACGTCTGCATATTTTCTAGTTCGGCCCATCGGCCATTTTTTTGCTATCAAGTGCGGAAGGTGAAAACTTAAAAGTTAATCCGTTAATCGAAATGTTAAGTTCGTTAATTAACGATTAACAGATTAACGAGTTAATAAAATACATAAAAATCAGCCTTGAGAATTTAAGGAAAGTTAGCACTTTTTTTTTCACCTTCAGCACTTGATAACAAAAAAATGGCCGATGGGCCGAACTAGAAAATATGCAGACGTTAAACGTCGATACGAACTCTACATTATCCCAAAGTTTCATCCTTGAGAATTTGAGGAAGGTCTGGCGGCCCTGGGCTCTTGATCTAATAGCTGACAAATTGCATAAAAATAATTTTTAAAATAAATCATATTAACTTACAGAAAATAAATACACGTTTACTTTGTACAATAAGTAACTATTGAACACTCCTTTTACAAATTTAACAGACATTACTGGGTAATCAATTTGTAATAGTTCATTAAATTATCGCACTTGTAAATATTATTTTGTAAATTTTTACATTGATGACATATGTCCAAAATAATTTAAAAAAACATAGACAAACCATATAACATAGAGTAATAATTGAGTAATAAGCAAGAATATTATATACCATGGATATTGCGTGCCGAACATTACGTTGAAGCCAGAAAATTTGACCTTGAATTACGTCACGCCGGTCTTGCATCTCTTTCTTTAGGGTGTCCATGATTAAGCATACATTAGGGATATCCCGCGGAATTTGACGTATTACGTTTATACGACTGATTAATTTTGTAACTTATTAAATTCAAATCCGATCAATCGTTTTATCACGAAAGTGAACATCCATCCTCACAAACTCAAAAAGTAAGGTACATTAGGGCAATTCCGAAAGTCGTCTAATTAGGAAAGTCGCATAGAAATCACCATTATTTCCGTCATATCAAGATTCCCCTTTCGGAATTATCTGAACATTTCTGTCATTCGGAATTACTCTAATGCACCTTACTAATTTGTCAACCGCCAATAAGGTCCATTTCTATACCACTCTGCAGTTACTTTGCCTTACGCCACAAAATACGGTACAGTTTTTACCAGTGGTAAACTACTGGGATTTTTTTTTCAGAACCGTTCCAGAATAAGAGCGTGGTGAGTGTTGCAACACGAGGCTTAAAATATAACTTTTCTTTTACTGACACCTGTATTATTAAAAAATGTTTCAGTCACTTTAAACTATCACAATAATATTTTGGTAGTAACTACTGGGAAAACTAATCCCAGTAGCTATCAACCCCGGTGTGGTAATTAACAATGTGGGGAAAATCCCAGTAGTTAGGACAGGTAAAAACTTGGTGGTAACTAGTGGGAATAGCCACAAAAATATAAGGGAAGTATTTGTCAATGGGGAAATAATGAAATACTAGGACGTTTTAAAACAGTATCTTTATTTTTAAGCGCCGCCCCAAATCTCAAGGAAGGTGGTTCTCAATTCGTACGTATTTCAATTCTCTTCGCATGTATATATATATATATATATATATGTATCTCAATTTAATGTTTATGCCACGATATCTCCGTCGTTACTGGACCGATTTTTAAAATTTCTTTCTGTGTCATAATCTTCAGGCTTAAAGTGCAAATCTGCAAATTGTCGAACGCTCTGAAACATTTCCTTTTATCGGTACAATCGACAGCCAACGCTGCCTCCTTCCTTCATCTTTTGGAACACTGAAAAGTTTAATATTATTCATGTTAATTGTAAAGACATAAACAATAAAGTTGGTATTATTATACTGTGATATGAACTATGAACATAGAAACCGTACCAAGTTGATAGATTTAGCTCCATTCAATAAGAGTAAATACCATGCAAGAAAAAAGATTGGTCACCCTAGTCGTAAAACCACACATAGCATTATTTTTCTTTAAAGGTCATATTTATCGTTCTAAACCTATTCGTGGGAATTTTGATATAATTTGAGACAATGAAAACAATATAATGATAAGAACTAACCAAGATTACAAGCAAAATAGCAGAAAATTTATTGCCAGCGAGGTTTATGAACATTTTGGTAAAATAAGTACTTACTTGTGAAATTTTACGTCGGATTTCGGTTTCCATTTACTTCCACAATGGTTCACTATGCAATACATAGCGCAGAACTTAAGTAAATCGTCGAAAAACGTTTATTTCGCAAAATAAATATCTGAATCGGTGAATGACTTTTGACAATTCTGACATATCGGGCATATTTTTTTATTATTAGTGTTCCCATAGTACGCAGGAGGTAAATACCGGAGAAATAAGGTTTTTGATTGAGTTTTTTTTCGTATTATACAAAGAAAAGTAAGTCAATTTGATTGAAGAATGTTTTATACGTTTTTTTTAGTAACTAATCTGGCAATACATCACAGTGTCGGAAAGAGATAGAACATAGGAGTAAAGGTGAATGAACCTGGCTTCAACTCATTGGTCGGCACGCAAAATCCATGGTATATAATATTCTTGAGTAATAAGTAATAAATTTAATAAGAAGCAAATAAGAAGTCTGTTATAGTAAAAACCATAAAGGCGGTAAGCATGCTACTAATATTAGCAAATGTGTCGCTTAACTTCAAACTTTGGTAGATCCATTCTGCTTTAAGGTTGAATATATAAAAAATATAATATTAATCTAAAAGATAATCAATCAACCTTATAGCAGAATGGATTTACCCAAGTTTGAAGTTAAGCGACACAAATTAAGACTACCTTGCCGAATAGCTAGTCATTGTTTACACGAAGTTTTAGACTAGATTTTAACTGTTTGAGGTAGGTACCTAACCTACACTAAAAATGCGTCATACTCTGCAGTTCTGCAGTTGGCTAACTGGAAACGTGCCTGAATCACCTCTAGTCGATTTTTAAGCTTAATAAATGTTTATGCAGATCGAGGGGCCTGTAACATACTATAGGTACGTAATTATAAATGAAAATGACCTAAAGTAAAGATTAATAAAATGAATCTAAAGAGGTTTAAGTAATGAAAGTAAAACTTAGTGAAGGCTATGCTCCGGTCTTAACTGAAAGAACTTCTCCTTTCTCTTTGTTTTATTACAATGCCAATCTCATACTGAACAGTTTGGGTTACAATCACAGCCGATATTAACAATACAATACACAAATTCCTAAAATTATCACAGCTTGGTTATACGGTTGCCTTTTCTAGTTTTTTTTCCATAATGCCGATTATACCTTTTTAGGGTTCTGTAGTCAACTAGGAACCCTTATAGTTTCGCCATGTCTGTCTGTCCGTCCGTCCGTCCGTCCGTCCGTCCGTCCGTCCGTCCGTCCGTCCGTCCGTCCGTCCATCCGTCCGTCCGTCCGTCCGTCCGTCCGCGGATAATCTCAGAAACCGTTAGCACTAGAAAGCTGAAATTTGGTACCAATATGTATATAAATCACGCCGACAAAGAGCAAAAATAAAAAATGGAAAAAAATGTTTTATTAGGGTAGGGGGGGCCCTACATGTAAAGTGGGGGCTGATATTTTTTTTCATTCCAACCCCAACGTGTGATATATTGTTGGATAGGTATTTAAAAATAAATAAGGGTTTTCTAAGATCGTTTTTTGATAATATTAATATTTTCGGAAATAATCGCTCCTAAAGGAAAAAAAGTGCGTCCCCCCCCCTCTAACTTTTGAACCATATGTTTAAAAAATATGAAAAAAATCACAAAAGTAGAACTTTATAAATACTTTCTAGGAAAATTGTTTTGAACTTGATAGGTTCAGTAGTTTTTGAGAAAAATACTGAAAACTACGGAACCCTACACTGAGCGTGGCCCGACACGCTCTTGGCCGGTTTTTTTCACGGTGACATCTGTCAAGATTTATGCGGTTCCCGCCTAATGTTTTATTTTTTTAAAAGGGCCAATCTTATTAAGGCACGTTTATATCTACCGATAATTTGATAAGAGTCAGTATACATACAAAATCAATGAAAATTATGAACTCAATGTCGAAAGCTAACATTAGGTACATTAGGTACTCTTTGCATCTAGATCCGTACCTTAGTCTATGCAAAGATTGATATACTAACTGTCATGCGTCTGTCACCGCTGTTTTACCTAACCCATATCTAACCTACCGAACATTTCACTAAATGTAATCTTACTTGTGATAAATTCATTTTATTCATCATTTTAATTAATAATAGTGACAATAAAACTGTTTGATTCCGTCCGGGTTATCATAAATATTATTATAGAGCTAGTGCAATATGAATAGTGGAACTCTTTGGCGACTATGAGTGAACCCCCTTGTACGCGTTGTACGTGTTGCGATATACACTTATTTTCCAGTGAGATGTGAACTTTATATTGAATATTTATCGATAAATTTGTGTTGTGTATAAAACTGATATATTGTGATATTGGCTATGGACGCAACGTATCTAAGGCACTATAGGCAAGGTAAGTAACCTATCATAACAATATTTATATTTTTTGTTTAATTTCTCAACGTTTTCAGCTTTTAGTTTTTTAACTGCCGCCTCACATCTCTCAAGGTCTCAAACCACCTTGGTTTTCAATTCGTCTGTATGTTTTTTTCTTTAATGTTTGTTCCACGATATCACCGTCGTTACTGGACCGATTATGATTTTTTTTATTTTATTGAATGTATATGCATACAAATTGGTTCCATTTTTATCAGAACCAGTTCTGATGATGGGATCCAGCAGAAATCGAGGGAACTCCTCAAATCTGAAAGGCATACATATGGTGATTTTTGTGTTTTTAAAGGAACAGCATGCATATACGTACGGAACAGTGACATTTGGTGTAGTGGAACTGCTGATGATGGTCAGAACGGAACTCCTCAAATCTGAACGGCACGCTTAATTATAGTGAATTTGCCATTTTTATAAGAACAGCATACACTTACGTCCATAACAGTGACATTTGGTGCAGTGGAACTGCTGATGAAGATCAGAACGGAACTCCTCAAATCTGAACGGCACACTTATAGTGACTTTGGTATTTTTATAAGAACAGCATGCACTTACGTCCACAACAGTGACATTTGGTGCAGTGGAACTGCTGATGAAGATCAGAATACGGAATGTAAAATCTTCGCTGGTCTCAGGTCTTCGTAGTGATGGTGAAATAATAAGCGGACTGTAATTTTAATCTGGTTTAATCCGAATTGTGGAAGACAAAGAAAGTGGTACAGTGAATGTCGTTGGAGGCGGAATAACCGAACAGTAACAACCGTAAGTTTTTAAAAAGCTCTAAAAACTGTCAGATTTGAATTTTGAATATTGCCATTCGTAAATAGTGACTTTAGTTATACATTACAATGAATATTTTATTTGAAAAATATGCAAGTAGTATAAATGAATAATAGAATTATAAATGAACATTAAATAAAAATTGAATAAATTAAAACTGATGATTTGCAATGCGTAATGTCAACTTGAATACAATATTGAATATTTTAATGAAAGAATATACAAATTGGAATGTCAAAAGTTGCATGATAATGAATTAGAATTAAAATGAATTATTATTATTAAATTTATAAAATTGAAAATTGATTTTTAATTACAAAAATGAATATCTTAACCTAACGAAGACAGGATCAAAAACCAGGGTGGTTTTTGAACGGTTTCGTAACATGCTCCCGCCTTGAAGTCTGTGACTTCAACTGTATGCCGAGGGGGAGGGTAGACGTTGTTGCAGACCGTGAGATACCGTCGCTGCCATGGATGCCTTCCAAGTTGTCCTGCTGCTGAGTGCCACGAACCGGTGATGTCTTGGAGGCTGCAATCTGTGCATTTGGTCCGAACTGTCATGGTGTGGATCGCCCATGAGGAAGTGGAAAGGGAGGAAAGGACTTTAGGGACTGAAATAAAATTGTATTGAACTGCCCTAAGTTGGATCAGTCGGTAGATGTTCAGTGTATATACATGTGTGTGCATAAATATGAATTGTGAAAACGGAATATAATAAATGTATGGGTGAATCTTCTAGCGCTTCACGCTCTCTTGACAAGTTGCCTTGCAAGAGCTGCACTGTCTTGCTATTCAATAGTGGCCCTGCATGTAAAAACGTAAGGCGGTAATATTTGTATATTACGATGAATACTTGGTGACGACGAACCATGGAACTGAGCAACTCTGAACTATCGAGGACGTGATCGTAAACATAGTTGCTCGGTGCTCCCGCCACACGACTGTAATTGCATCTGTGAACTGTATAGCCATGTTTGGCTTCCAAACTACGCTCCATGTGAAGAGGCGCAGCCGATGTATACTGATATGAGTACCCCTGGACTGACGGCGACTCATTAAACGCGATGGATGTCGTGGATTGCTGATCATGAGCAGCTTTTGGACACTGACATTGTATCGTACAACTGTCACTCGGAACATTTGAATCTAATTCCCTAACTGGAAACTGAATATTTGTATTTGAGGGAGTTTTATGTGCGGATATGGATACTTGTGTGTTTATCGTGCTATCTAACATATTTTTGATCGCCTGAGTGGACACTTTCACTGTTGAATTAAGTTTTGAATACTTATGAATCAGCACTTGTGCATTCGACATGCTAGCGAAGTACATGTCTTCGAAGAGTGCCCGCTCATCCTCTATATACTCTCCGCTTGTGAATTCTGACAATATGTCTATGTCTAGCAGCAATGTATCGAACTCATTGTATAAAAGCCCTATTTTGTCAAATCGAAGCTGCAGCTCTGCAAGCTGTAACTCGTTTACTTGCGGTTCAACAGCTAGTTGCGACACAAAATTGTGAAAAACAGTAAGTTTACCTTTAATAAGTCCAACCTTGTAATTAAGTTTATGAAAATCATGTTCCGATGACATTGTGGCATAACAAAATGCTAAAAAATGAGCCTATAAATATTGGTACAAATTATGACCTTAAATAAAAACTTTGCTCTTAAAAAATCTCCAGGCGCTAAAACTATTTGCTATGCGAATCAAAGGTATGCACTTGTATTACGTAACCTTGTTTACGACTTATTTGCACTGCAGTTAGTTATCAAGATTGTTTTAAGAACGTGTTTGCCTATTGTTTTTGAAGTTTTTAATTGAAATTAGCGTAATAAAGTTACAAAATTATTGAATTATTGTTATCGTATTATATAGGAATTATGTGAAAGTGATAGTTAATATTAAAATCTTATGTATTACTGTGAACTGGGTCAAGAGGTTATACCTACTAAAATGAATATCTCTAGTGAATAATCCTATCGAAATGTCTACTGGCTTCTAATCCAAACTATGGCAATGAATTAACTTTCTGCACTTAATGGGAAAGCAATGAATTTGGTATTTGAATAGGTATGCCTGAATAATACCTAATGAATATTGCAGCTACACAGAAAATGAAGAAAACAAAGGAATGTGGATAAAAAAAGAAAGGAATGGAACGATCTCACTTTGTTCGTTTTCCCTCCTGTGCTGGATGCTGCTGGATCTTGAATATTGGCTCCCGCTGATCTCCACTGAATACTCCTGGACTGGTCTAGTTGGCGCTGAATTGGCTGGATCCCGCGACTGACTGCTGGTCACGGATGGATGCCCACTGCAATGGGATGCTGCGTGTGCTCGTCGCGACTTTCACCCGTCCTGGATCCTGGCTGATGGGATGGGACTCGATGAGTGGAAGCCCTGGAACCTGCACGCAGCTGAATACGCCCTGCGCCAACCTGGTCGACCCACGGCTTCGATGATGAAGACCCGTTGCATAGGTGGAGCCTGACTCGGTGCCACAGTCCTGTCCTCTCACAATCCAGAGGCTTCGTAAGGACCATGTAAAATCCAAATGGATGTGGATTCCAAATTGAAAAAAAAATGTGAATAAATGCAAATTGTGAGGACAAAGAAAAGAAAATGGTACAATGAATGTCGTTGGAGGCGGAATAACCGAACAGTAACAACCGTAAGTTTTTAAAAAGCTCTAAAAACTGTCAGATTTGAATTTTGAATATTGCCATTCGTAAATAGTGACTTTAGTTATACATTACAATGAATATTTTATTTGAAAAATATGCAAGTAGTATAAATGAATAATAGAATTATAAATGAACATTAAATAAAAATTGAATAAATTAAAACTGATGATTTGCAATGCGTAATGTCAACTTGAATACAATATTGAATATTTTAATGAAAGAATATACAAATTGGAATGTCAAAAGTTGCATGATAATGAATTAGAATTAAAATGAATTATTATTATTAAATTTATAAAATTGAAAATTGATTTTTAATTACAAAAATGAATATCTTAACCTAACGAAGACAGGATCAAAAACCAGGGTGGTTTTTGAACGGTTTCGTAACACGGAACTCCTTAAATCTGAACGGCACATTTATAGTGACTTTGGTATTTTTATACGAATAGCATGCATTTAAGTTCAGAACAGTGACATTTATTTGTTATGTTTGTTAAGAATATTGAGTTTTCAAGTCAAATTGTGTCATGCTTCGATTTCTTATAATGGGATTCATGAGGAATTGAGGAAACTCCTCAAACCTTAACGGTATACGTATATTCATTTGTGTTGCCATCAAATAATTAAAGCATCAAAGGCAGCTTTAAAAAATACCTACACATTTCTACATAATCCAACATTGGCAAGTAGCTTTCACCAGTACCCCAAAGGCGGCGGTTTTTTTTTCTTACATACATACATACATACAATCACGCCTGTGTCCCATGAAGGGGTAGACAGAGCACATGAAACTACTCAGGTTTCAGTGCCACTCTTGGCAAATAAGGGGTTGAAAGAAAACGAAACTGTGACATGCTGTGTGTTTTTTTCTTAAAAATTATTTATCCTTTAGTTTTTTTCCTTTAGTAGCGCGCGGGTAACAAATTCTTTGTTCGATTTAAATATGTAAATAAAAAATATTTAATACGTCCCAACATGATTTACATGACATGATATTGCAGTTTCAAGTAAGCGTTTATTTTTAATGGTCGTGGTTTTATCTATCGAGTGAAAGTCAATACTGTGGATTCGTATCGATAAAAGCCCTCGAAAAGCTCCTCAAATTGCCGATTTCATGTATAGCAACCGTATTATAATCGCGCTACGACATTGTTTAATCCGTTTTCTGAAGTAACTGCACTGAGTTTTGAATATAATTTATTATTTTATTATTTATATTACTGAATGATATCAATTATATTATTGAATTTGATTATAACCCTTCGTTTTATATTATATTTAATTTATGTTATTTTTTATTTATTTTAATTTTAAAATGATTACAACTTTAAAATAAACGGGGCATATCACTGGTTGATTCATAACCACTTGTGTCAAATATTTATTTTATTTTTAATATCTAGGGAGTAAAATAAGTACTTAGTACTTTGTGAGTACTTTTTATGGAAATCCTCAATCTTCGACTTCAACAATTCACAACACATCAAGAAGGCTTACATCTAATAATTATTATCTTAAAGGATTCTTATTGGATTGTCCGGCGGGGCAAGGGGCCGGAAGCGAGTGCAAAAATCACAAAGCTGCCATTAAAATGGGTTTAAGCAGTAGGAGATTGTCTCGGCTCGGTCCAGATACTCGAATTAATGAGTCACTTCGCCGCCTCTGGAATACGGCACTTTGGTGCGACTCAAATGCATGAAGTTTATACCTTTTTCGTTTTTTTAATTCCTGACAAAAAAGAGAACACTATTATACAGCTGTAGGTTATGCATAATCCCTTAACGTCGCATTTTCACGGAAATGTACGAATGTGGAAATTCAGTTTAATTACATTAAAACACTAGAATCGGCTGAACCAACATAATATATTTAAACGTGATTTAAACGAATGTTTCCAAGGAAAATACGTTGGCGAGGATTACGTGTACATGTACGTATGACGCCAATCTCTGAGACTCTGTGTCTATCATGTCTATGTATACCTATAGTATCGTAGTTCTGAAAACGACGGCGACGGGCTGAATTCGATGCGAACTTAGTTTCTGAAAAAACAGCAATAGTTTTAATTAATTTCTTAGTTTTGTTGTGATTGCAGAATTTCGATTCAATGAAATAGTGTACCATGTGAACTTTGAAGTGGCAATTGTCAAAAAATAACATGTAAACAAACATATATTTTAACGATTTTTTGTTAATTTTATATAAATCGAATAACAAGAGCTACTATTTCAAGTGTAATTTAGGTAGATAGATTATAAAGACATGGATATAATAATAAAAATCAGTTTCCAAAGCATTACTCACGATATAAACTTCCAACCCCAGACCACAGAAAGAGGCAAGAAATTGGTGCTGGCAAGGCATAAATAAGGAATCTTGAAGAACATAGGAGTAATGGTTGGAAGTTCTACGAGCGAGTGATATGGTATTCGCTAAACCTCCGTCTCGTTAATGCCATATAATGACGACCGGTCTGGCTCAGTCGGTAGTGGTAGTGACACTGCCTGCTAAGCTGCGGTCCTGGGTTCGAATCCTGGTAAGGGCATTTATTTGTGTGATGAGCACAGATATTTGTTTCTGAGTCATGGATGTTTTCTATGTATATAAGTATGTATTTATCTATCTAAGTATTATATCGTCGCTTAGCACCCATAGTACAAGCTTTGCTTAGTTTGGGGCTAAGTTGATCTGTGTAAGGTGTCCCCAATATTTATTTATTTATTTATATAAGACAAGCCTAAACGTAAGTACCTAGTCATGTCCGCGGCCGCAGAAATATCCGACACGGGCCTATTCCCAGGCCAGGCCTGAATCTTTAAGCATAATCTTTTACGGTAGGAAAAATACTAACAGCGTATTAAACAATATTAGGTAAACAAAGCTTAAATATAATTTATTAGGTATAATGTTTTGTTTTGACATATTACTTAGGTACGTTTTCTTTTCACGGCAGCTATCCATTTAGTTCTTTGATCCAATTTCCAGTGTGCTCTAAGAAACGCATAGAACGTGCAACGACTATTTAAACAACATTGGTGCCCCATTACAAACGTTACACATTGTATTATATTTTATGAGTTTTGATAGATGACAACCACAACCACTTTCAGTGTCGATTTTGACCGGTCTGGCGCAGTCGGTAGTGACCCTGCCTGCTACGCCGCGGTCCCGGGTTCGAGTCCCGGTAAGGGCATTTATTTGTGTGATGAGCACAGATATTTGTTCCCGAGTCATGGATGTTTTCTATGTATATAAGTATTTATATATTATATATATATCGTTGTCTGAGTACCCACAACACAAGCCTTCTTGAACTTACCGTGGGCCTCAGTCAATCTGTGTAAGAAAGTCCTAAAATATTTATTTATTTATTTATATTTATTTAATCTGCATATATTTTTATCTAGATAACTTGTCAATCTGTTTGGAAGATAATTAAATTCTGAATTCACAAATCACACTATTTATTAAATAAGTATATTAAGAATATTTTAAGTGTGATCTAATATTTACATTTAACTGTTATGTAACATTGGGACACTTTGCACCTAATTGTAGGTATACCTTATGTTACGCAATAAGAAAATCTTATCAAAAACATCAACTTGTGCCTACTAGGTCCGTCTAAAAATGAGTAGATAATTAGTGGGTGGGTCTGGTGGAGTGGCGCAGCATTAGACAGTCTGAGTCGAGGCGGCAGTGCCTGCTTTGTTCGTCCGAGCGAAATTACTGCAGACAACAGTTTACTTGTTCCTTTCTAAAAGGATGTTGTGTTTCCACGTTTGTTGAAACAGAATTGATATAGACTATATTTTTAGTGATTTTACACATAGCTCCGTAACGAGGGGTTTAGTTTACCATTCGTTTGAGCATTGTTTTGTTCAAATACCTAGAGGTCAATTAATTTAATCCTTAATTATCCTTATTAAGCATTAAGCAAACCAACAACGTGTCTTAACAATAAACAGTATGCCTTATAAACCAGAAATACTGTTCTAATGAGGCCTACTGATAAGTTATCGTTACGTCACGTTTTGCGAATGAAATATACATTAGCGTTACGATAACTTGAGAAAAGTGATATTAAGATAGAAAAGATTTTAGAACCCCTCTATGTATACGCTCAGGATTCAATGCAAGCTCTCATTATAAATATGTTACAACACGTATGTTATCACATCACTAATAAATGTAACAAACAGACCATTCAATTACTTTCCCATACTATACACAATCAGTACCCATGTCCAATAACGTCAAAGTATTACTTAGTACGGTACAACCTTGTTTCAATATTGGAAGTTAGGAATTCTAGTTAAAACTTATAAGCTTCAATAGTATCTTGAGAGAAACTTGACTTTAGTTGCTCAGACCAAGCATACTCGTAACAGTCGTAACACCTGTATTCAGAAACACCTCTATCTTTAATGGCTCTCTGAGATAAAGACACCTTGCCGTTATGGTTACAAAATAGAAAAGTGAAAAATAGGTAGGTAATTACTTCGTAAAAAAAATGTGGACTTCCTTGCGTCTATATTTCTGAACTCATCAATATTATACAAAGAAAGCTTCGCTGTGTCAGCGGTGCTGTAACTGTATGACATTTTTACAATACATTACAGTGCTACGTAGTACTAAGTAGTATATTATACAGTGGCGGTTGAGTGTAAAGACTCCCGCCCGTCGGTCCTAGCGCAGCCCAATCTGTCAAGCGCTTACTGCACCACAGCCGTGCCGCAAATACTGTCTGCTTCAAAAGGAACGCAACATGTATTTTCTCTATCCGGCAGCCCATATGTGATTTGGAAAGTGTCACTATTAAATCACTAGAGAACATGACGAAAATTCTAGTTTTTAACCGTCGCCTCAAATCTCTCAAGAAGGACGGTTGTCAAGTCGTCTGTATGTTTTTATGTTTGTTCCTCGATATCTCCGTCGTTACTGGACCGATTTTGAATTTTTTTTTTTGATTGAATGTATATGCATACAGATTGGTCCCATTTTTCTCAGAACCCAGTTCTGATGATGGGATCCTGGAGAAATCGAGGAAACTCCTCGAATCTGAAAGGCATACATATGGTGATTTTTGTGTTTTTAAAGGAACAGCATGCATTTAGGTACGGAACAGTGACATTTGGTGCAGTGGAACTGCTGATGATGGTCAGAACCGAACTCCTCAAATCTGAACGGCACACTCATAGTGACTTTGGTATTTTTGTAAGAAAAGCATGCATTTAAGTTCAGAACAGTGACATTTATTTAGTTATGTTTGTTAAGCATATTGAGTTTTCAAGTCAAAGTTTGTTAAGCTTCGAATTCTTATAATCGGATTCATGAGGAATTGAGGAAACTCCTCAAACCTTAACGTTATACGTATATTCATTTGTGTTGCCATCTAATAATTAAAGCATTAAAAGTAGTTTTAAAAAATACCTACACATTTCTACATAATCCAACATTCGCAAGTATAGCTTTCACCAGAACCCGAAAGGCGACGGTTTTTTTTTCTTAAAAATTGTTTCAATGTTTACTCTATTATTTACTTTACTGGTACTCTTATATTTTTTGTAAGATCCTGTTGTACCCATCTTAGATGTATTTTATTGTAAAGTCCTAATATCTTATGTGGGCGAATCTCGGTCTTCCGGAAATCAAATTTAAGGCTGGTGTCCGGTTTTTTCTCCATATCTAATTAAAATATTAATCTGTTTACTTCACCCAATTACCTATAATTTAAGCGCAGTTCATTTTAGATTCCATCAATCCCTAAAATATCCCGACACTCTGGCAGGAGCTGACTCTGCGTATGTTTAGCTGTATCCGCATTCAGGCTCTTACATTTCACTTAGACTACGCTGTACCACTATTTATTTGTTTAAATAGTATGTAACCTTGAATTTATAAAAATTAATTGTAAACTTTTTTGACGTGTAAAACATTGACTTTTATCAATAAATGTCTTGTATCTTGTATTGAAGTGTCAAAAGAGTTCCTACGTGTTGACTTCTACTCCACTCCCGCTGTTGTTAGTCAGTTTTATTGGGCACTAGCGGCCTGCCCCACCTACGCACGGGATTATCATAAAAATTGTTATAGTAAATTATCCGTAAAAGATAGACATATGCTATCGCGGACTTTTTTGTAGATCTATGAGAGAGACACAATTTCGCCATACATGGTTTTGATATAGCTCAAACCGGGCAGCGTTTTCGATTAAAGCTCTCAGCCAGCAGAATTTTGTCCGACTTGATTATCAAATATTCAACCAATTCAAACAAAATCTCATCAAACTTTGCACCTAAACCTTCCTCAAAAACCACTCTATTCATTGGTGAAAACTTCATGAAAAACCAATCAGTAGACAGACGCGGCGGGCGACTTTGTCTTATAAGATGTAATTAGAGAAGATTTTCCACAAGTCGACATACATTGAGCCTAATTTTGCGAACTAAGTTTCATTATGAAGTCTCATATCTCTGCGTTCGATTCATCTAAATGTTTCAAAAATATTGGCTATAAAGTTAATATCCAGGAAGAAAAATAGGTCTACGTTTCTAAGAAAACGCGACTTCACGCGGCTAAGTCCGCATAGTCTTAATTAAAACTACAGATTACAGATTTTTTTTGGTCTTACCAGGGGATTTTAAATTCATCATTTCACGCAAAAAATAAATACCTATAAAATTATCAAAGTAAAGGTATCCGACATAATCTTATTTTAGGAAGCATTTATTCTGGTTGGCCGTTTGCCACGTGGCTGACTTCAAGAAAATTTACTGGCCAAAAAAAATGGAGCCTCGCTCCGGCTTCCCCAGGGCCGGCCCGGTTAGATTAAAGTTTTGTTAATGTGGAGAGGCTGCTGCGGTGCCACAATTTCCCAACAGGCTGAAATAAACGTTCCGTAGGTTCCAGCTTTTAACAATATCCTTTGCTGGCATTAACCTGACCTGACATTTAGATGTTTTGTTAATATCTTTTAACAGTCTATGCGATTATCCATACTAATATTATAAATGGGAAAGTGTGTGTGTCTGTGTGTGTGTGTCTGTTTGTTTGTCCGTCTTTCACGGCAAAACGGAGCGACGAATTGACGTGATTTTTTAGGTGGAGATAGTTGAAAGGATGGAGAGTGACATAGGCTGCTTTTTGTCTCTTTCTAACGCGAGCGAAGCCGCGGGCAAAAGCTAGTACAAATAATAGTGGTTTGTGCAGAAGGCATAAAAGATCAACTACGGAGTTTTCTGAACAAAAGATTTCCTTTTGCAGAATTACTCTCTGTGTTCCTAAGATGTATTTAATAAGTGAAACCACCCCGATAAAGGTGGGGAGTTGAGGAGATGGTTTTAGCATCGGCGAAGGCTGAGGTTAATAATTTATCAAGTTTAGGTTCTGTATCAATTTGGGTATCATTGTCTGTCTGTTAATCCCTGTATCTCGATAGCCAAACATTCGCCGATATGTCTGCCTTATAATTAAATGATTGTGTCTAATGGACCGAAGGAAATCGAGAATCAAACTCAATCACGACGGTTAGCGTGGGCCTCGGTAGCTCCTGCAATCTCGGCAAATGGTGTCATTAGGGGAATGCGTAGCGTCGCCCGCGTAACGAGCTCGCCGCGCCCGCGCCCATCGCTCGCCGCGATCATTCAACAATTTGAATAATACATGAAACACGCCTTACACGCCTGTCCCGCCTATATTCGCACGAAGCACTTTGCTCCTTTTTTTCTTATGCGCACTGCCAAGGAGTGGAATTCCTTACCGGCGGCTATATTTCCGAGCTCATATAACCCGGCGACCTTCAAATCAAGGGTGAACAGGCATCTGCGCTCAGCTCACTCCATCGTAGGCCACGTATTTGCCTTTGGCTAATCTGTGGTCAAGAGTAAGCCCATTCATAATTTAAAAAAAAAAAACGGAATAAAGTCCTCAACATCCACATGCTACTACTACGAATATGCTAGCTACGAATACTATGCTAGGCTACGAATGATACCCATCTTGGGCATTCTTTAAACGGTAAGTCATCTACGTCCAAATGAGAAACATAGCCGCTTCACTAAAAAAATGGTACTAACTAAAACAAACAAAAAATATGAAAAGTTTCAAATTGTTATCCAGTGTCAATATAATATTACTAGCTTTTGCCCGCGGCTTCGCTCGCGCTATAAAGAGAGAAAAAGTAGCCTATGTTACTCTCCACCCCTTCAACTATCTCCACTTCCAAAATCACGACAATTCGCTTTGCCGTGAAAGACGGACAAACAGACACACACACTTTCTCATTTATAATATTAGTATGGATTAGTTCGATTTTTATCCAAATGTTGATAATGACAATTGAGTGAACAGGCGTCATTCTTATACTATTGCATAAACGAAAATAAAATATTTTTGAGTAGGTACATACGTAAAGAATTGGCTGGCATAGAATAGCATATTACTTTTAATTGGCCGAGTAAAAACCGCAAATGTATTAAGTTACCTATGAGATGAGGCAATAAAAGATAACGAGGAGTGTATACAGACGATAAAGGTGCACGGATAACGTGATCGCATGTTACGGAACTTTCAACTACTTTCAATTGATAGTTCATGATACTTGCTTTCCTGGTATACATACTTTACACGCCATCGCCATCTCATTATAATGATTTGCTCACTCTAGATTACTTATTAGCAAAAAAAGTAAAACCGACTTCTAAAGGATAAAATATAAAAATGATAGACATATACCTATGCGCTTGCAAATGATACCTTAAGTACTAGCGCATATAGTACCTTACGATACAAGTGCGTAAAAAAGGAAGTTCGAAACGAGTGGCGATAAATTAAAACACGACTGAAGGGAGTGTTTTAAATCGACACGAGTTACGAATTTCCTTTTCGCACGTGTATCGTACGACGTTTTTCAGTACAGATGAGCCTCCGAAGTTTCGACCTGGCATATAATGAACCACTTCTCGCACTAGTGCGTAAAAAAACACCATCTGTACTGAAAAAATTATAAAACGGGAGAAGTGTGGCTACCATGAGCTACTGTGCAGTTGTCCACTTTCTCCATACAATGAATGTCATATTCCATGACGTTTCGAGATTTTATAAAGATTCCATTATTTTAACTTACGGTGTTATTATTGTCACTCATTTTGGATCATTACACTCCCACTCCACTTATTTCTGTAACGAGAAGTTAACAGAACTTTATAATTCTTAACTCGTCATCTTTATAGTGAGTTCTAGGTTTACTATTATTACCTACACGTCACATCTCGGACACTGGAGGCGCGCCAATTTTATCACTTATCCACCATCCGTGCTTTAGCAAGCATGTCACATTCTTAAGTCCATGATACGCCGGCTGGAGGCGCGTTCCTAGCACACATTCTAAGTAGGTGAACGCATATCCATGCTTGTATGAGTGAGATATGACAGGTCGACTGTTCGCGTTTTTTGACAGGCGGTAACTGTGAGGTAATCGAGAGGGGGTGGGCGGCATTTTCAGCGGGGAGCGGGAGTGGCCATACTGTGCGATAGTAATCTTTATTATACTGTGAATCAGATAGGCCGTAGTTAACTAAGGAATGAAGTGCAATCGTCGAAGTTGTACTTGGGATTCGGATTGTCTTCAAAGTCGTTCCCAACATAACGTGGCCTCAGTTACACTTGGTAATAATGTGTAAACAGAAGTCGGACGTATATTGGTTTGTTTATTTAAAAATCAGTTTCCAAAGCATTACTCACGATATAAACTTCCAACCCCAGACCACAGAAAGAGGCAAGAAATTGGTGCTGGCAAGGCATAAATAAGGAATCTTGAAGAACATAGGAGTAATGGTTGGAAGTTCTACGAGCGAGTGATATGGTATTCGCTAAACCTCCGTCTCGTTAATGCCATATAATGACGACCGGTCTGGCTCAGTCGGTAGTGGTAGTGACACTGCCTGCTAAGCTGCGGTCCTGGGTTCGAATCCTGGTAAGGGCATTTATTTGTGTGATGAGCACAGATATTTGTTTCTGAGTCATGGATGTTTTCTATGTATATAAGTATGTATTTATCTATCTAAGTATTATATCGTCGCTTAGCACCCATAGTACAAGCTTTGCTTAGTTTGGGGCTAAGTTGATCTGTGTAAGGTGTCCCCAATATTTATTTATTTATTTATATAAGACAAGCCTAAACGTAAGTACCTAGTCATGTCCGCGGCCGCAGAAATATCCGACACGGGCCTATTCCCAGGCCAGGCCTGAATCTTTAAGCATAATCTTTTACGGTAGGAAAAATACTAACAGCGTATTAAACAATATTAGGTAAACAAAGCTTAAATATAATTTATTAGGTATAATGTTTTGTTTTGACATATTACTTAGGTACGTTTTCTTTTCACGGCAGCTATCCATTTAGTTCTTTGATCCAATTTCCAGTGTGCTCTAAGAAACGCATAGAACGTGCAACGACTATTTAAACAACATTGGTGCCCCATTACAAACGTTACACATTGTATTATATTTTATGAGTTTTGATAGATGACAACCACAACCACTTTCAGTGTCGATTTTGACCGGTCTGGCGCAGTCGGTAGTGACCCTGCCTGCTACGCCGCGGTCCCGGGTTCGAGTCCCGGTAAGGGCATTTATTTGTGTGATGAGCACAGATATTTGTTCCCGAGTCATGGATGTTTTCTATGTATATAAGTATTTATATATTATATATATATCGTTGTCTGAGTACCCACAACACAAGCCTTCTTGAACTTACCGTGGGCCTCAGTCAATCTGTGTAAGAAAGTCCTAAAATATTTATTTATTTATTTATATTTATTTAATCTGCATATATTTTTATCTAGATAACTTGTCAATCTGTTTGGAAGATAATTAAATTCTGAATTCACAAATCACACTATTTATTAAATAAGTATATTAAGAATATTTTAAGTGTGATCTAATATTTACATTTAACTGTTATGTAACATTGGGACACTTTGCACCTAATTGTAGGTATACCTTATGTTACGCAATAAGAAAATCTTATCAAAAACATCAACTTGTGCCTACTAGGTCCGTCTAAAAATGAGTAGATAATTAGTGGGTGGGTCTGGTGGAGTGGCGCAGCATTAGACAGTCTGAGTCGAGGCGGCAGTGCCTGCTTTGTTCGTCCGAGCGAAATTACTGCAGACAACAGTTTACTTGTTCCTTTCTAAAAGGATGTTGTGTTTCCACGTTTGTTGAAACAGAATTGATATAGACTATATTTTTAGTGATTTTACACATAGCTCCGTAACGAGGGGTTTAGTTTACCATTCGTTTGAGCATTGTTTTGTTCAAATACCTAGAGGTCAATTAATTTAATCCTTAATTATCCTTATTAAGCATTAAGCAAACCAACAACGTGTCTTAACAATAAACAGTATGCCTTATAAACCAGAAATACTGTTCTAATGAGGCCTACTGATAAGTTATCGTTACGTCACGTTTTGCGAATGAAATATACATTAGCGTTACGATAACTTGAGAAAAGTGATATTAAGATAGAAAAGATTTTAGAACCCCTCTATGTATACGCTCAGGATTCAATGCAAGCTCTCATTATAAATATGTTACAACACGTATGTTATCACATCACTAATAAATGTAACAAACAGACCATTCAATTACTTTCCCATACTATACACAATCAGTACCCATGTCCAATAACGTCAAAGTATTACTTAGTACGGTACAACCTTGTTTCAATATTGGAAGTTAGGAATTCTAGTTAAAACTTATAAGCTTCAATAGTATCTTGAGAGAAACTTGACTTTAGTTGCTCAGACCAAGCATACTCGTAACAGTCGTAACACCTGTATTCAGAAACACCTCTATCTTTAATGGCTCTCTGAGATAAAGACACCTTGCCGTTATGGTTACAAAATAGAAAAGTGAAAAATAGGTAGGTAATTACTTCGTAAAAAAAATGTGGACTTCCTTGCGTCTATATTTCTGAACTCATCAATATTATACAAAGAAAGCTTCGCTGTGTCAGCGGTGCTGTAACTGTATGACATTTTTACAATACATTACAGTGCTACGTAGTACTAAGTAGTATATTATACAGTGGCGGTTGAGTGTAAAGACTCCCGCCCGTCGGTCCTAGCGCAGCCCAATCTGTCAAGCGCTTACTGAACCACAGCCGTGCCGCAAATACTGTCTGCTTCAAAAGGAACGCAACATGTATTTTCTCTATCCGGCAGCCCATATGTGATTTGGAAAGTGTCACTATTAAATCACTAGAGAACATGACGAAAATTCTAGTTTTTAACCGTCGCCTCAAATCTCTCAAGAAGGACGGTTGTCAAGTCGTCTGTATGTTTTTATGTTTGTTCCTCGATATCTCCGTCGTTACTGGACCGATTTTGAATTTTTTTTTTTGATTGAATGTATATGCATACAGATTGGTCCCATTTTTCTCAGAACCCAGTTCTGATGATGGGATCCTGGAGAAATCGAGGAAACTCCTCGAATCTGAAAGGCATACATATGGTGATTTTTGTGTTTTTAAAGGAACAGCATGCATTTAGGTACGGAACAGTGACATTTGGTGCAGTGGAACTGCTGATGATGGTCAGAACCGAACTCCTCAAATCTGAACGGCACACTCATAGTGACTTTGGTATTTTTGTAAGAAAAGCATGCATTTAAGTTCAGAACAGTGACATTTATTTAGTTATGTTTGTTAAGCATATTGAGTTTTCAAGTCAAAGTTTGTTAAGCTTCGAATTCTTATAATCGGATTCATGAGGAATTGAGGAAACTCCTCAAACCTTAACGTTATACGTATATTCATTTGTGTTGCCATCTAATAATTAAAGCATTAAAAGTAGTTTTAAAAAATACCTACACATTTCTACATAATCCAACATTCGCAAGTATAGCTTTCACCAGAACCCGAAAGGCGACGGTTTTTTTTTCTTAAAAATTGTTTCAATGTTTAAGTCGGACGTATATTGGTTTGTTTATTTAAGCGAAACATTATGTGAACAACAACTCTGGGCGCAATGCGGTCGCCCTCCTGCCTCCGTTACACCGAACCTTCGGGCGGTAACCTTTGATATATATGTAGGTACGTTGATATCGTGTCTATTATAATTATTATAAAATATTAAGAACTTTTAATAGCTTACAACCTAGGTCTGGGTACACATTGGCCCGGTGACTTTTTAGTGTTCCGGAGTCAACTAGGAACCCTTATAGTTTCGCCATGTCGGTCAGTCCGTCCATCCGTTCGCGGATAATCTCAGTGACCGGCACTAGAAAGCTAAAATTGACCTTAAGCAACGTCCCACTGCTGGGCACAGTCCTCCCCTCACGCATGAGAGGGATCGGGCTATAGTCCCCACGCTAGCCCAATGCGGATTGGGGTCTTCACCTTTGAATTTCTTCGCTGAGGTCAAATTACATTTCGTACATTAGTTCCGAAACCATTGGTAATGCCAGGATTTGAGAAACAATTAATATTTATTTGTTTTACAAGGGGGCAAAGTAGTTGTTTAACCGCACGTGCCAATATTGATACCTGGGGGGTTACCATGACGTGCTAAAGCTGTTCAGTTTAGGTTGAGAGAGAGGGACGGAGCTATGTAACTGCTATAGCTGTGTCCCTTTCTCTCAACCTAAACTGAACGTCTTTAGTACGTCATGGTAACCCCAGGGGCGGCTCACTCCGCGATCCTTTCGCCGCGCTACAAGTATATGCCGGCGGCCGCGAGTTCGCGGCCCATTCAGTGGCGACAACCTTCGCGCGGCGCAATAGAATTCAATGTCGTCTGCACGCGTGCGCTCCGTTTGTTAATGTAGGTAAGAATTTAGAATGGCGGCGTTTTGTAAACATCAAAGGAGTGAGCCTTCTGTACTTGTAGGTACTATTATATATTCTGTGGTAACCCCCCTGAGGAAGCGAAAGATTCCAGTATCACTCGCTACGCTCGCGGTTCAAAAAGTGGAATCTTGAGCGTCGCGAGGGTATCAAGGCACGAAGGTTAAACAAACTTTTCCACCGACTGAAACACAGAATTTTTCACCATACCAACACGAACAAAATACTAACTATAAAACATCAAACTAAATCAAATCCATCAATTTATTTAATATTTATGATTCAAAATCATCATTTATAGGTAAAATCTAGCAGCCAGATTAAGACATCGAGTTAAAATTTGTATGAAATTACTTTGCCCCCTTGTGGATCAAAATGCAATTTTGCTATCTGTTTTCGAATACTTGGCAAATAAAGCCTTTACCAGTTGGTGTGGTGCAAATTAAATTGTTTACGATTGCAATTGCAGTATTTACATTATTGGTATTTCTTTCTTCTGCTTTAAAAGCCTTTTCCCCTCACTAGCTCGGAAACACGTGTTTTGTCCTTTAATACTAGCGGGCAAAAACGCATTTTATCCACTAGTGGGTAAAGTAATTTGACCTTGAATAAACTCAAGTTAACTGCTTTAAAATTGATAAAAGTAGGTGAATCTAGTAATAAAGATGATTTACCACCTGTGGAACTACTGGAAGCAGTGATAAACGCATTTTTTGCGTTGTAGTTTCCTCGCTATAGTGAGGGGAAAAGTTTTGTGTTACACTCGGGTGCAAATGTATTTTACTTCTCGTGTGTTAAAAAACTCGCAAGTTCGGGATTCTATTCTCGAACCACTCGCTTCGCTCGTGGTTCAACTATAGAATCCTTTCACTTGCTCGTTTTTCAATTCCACACTCGGCGTTAAAATACAACTTTGCCCCCTTGTATAACAAATAACTATTGTTTACCTAGTGGAAGCGACGCGGGTCACGTTTGCCCCGAGCACGTAATTCGTTTACGCCAAAGCAAAATCCGTACCTACATTACTATGAGATTTTGATAATTCCAAATACGTTACTGGAAAACGTAAACGTCCGGAAAACTTACATTTAAGTATATATGTCATTGAGAAAGTACCTAACCATGCAGTGCTAACGATACTAACACCTAGGTATGTACTACAGGAGCATTCCCTGAAATAATCTACCATTGTCCCGTACAAACGCGAATTTTCTGAAAATGGTGTAAGAGAATATCTAAGGCATCCTGCAGAATTATGTATCTACAGAAAAATGAGCGATTGCTCGATTGACGCCGAAAAAAAATCACAATACATGAAATGCAATGCGTTTGTACAGTTAACCAATTGGAACCTAGTCCACTGTAGAACTATGTCATAGTGACGTTATAAATCTGTAAGGAATCTCTTACTGCTTGTCATTTTGACATGGTTGTTCCAATTGGTTGACTGTACGGGACAGCCCAGCATAGAATGTAGGAGCATTCTATAGAACAACAAAAAATACATACATTTTCCTTTGCGCTATCGAGTCAAGTATCCTAAAACGTCCAAAACTCATGTTAGAGGTTCTTATGGTGCTCCCACATTGGATGCTATAAATGATAAAATATACCTAAAGTATAACATGGCATGAAAGGGACATACGATTGCGTGATGGCGCGCTGTCCCTGTCATACCATGTTATATAACATTTATAACAGCCCAGTGTTCCCACATTCACATTACGTACGACATAAACGTCCAGCCCGCTCGCGGTGCCATTGAACAGGGAATCGATTTTTGAATTTCGAACGCACGAATTCGCCGTTCGAAAGTCTGTGGAAAACGACGTAATGGTATTTTTGAAAAAGGACAGCTTTTAAACTAGTGGTAATGACCACTCGTTTTCGATTCTGTTACTAGAATTTTAAATCGTTAGTAGTGGAGATATTATTGAATGAATTTCACGAAATCGAATGGCCGAGATTCAAAAATCAGCCCCCAGAACAATTATGCGCAATTATTTACACACAGACTAAGTCAGCCTGTAAATAAGTTTTCGCCTCACACGGACTTCGTTTGAAACTAACCAACCCTAGCACGTTACCCGCTACCCTTTCTGCCGTATATTACGAGTATTTCATGCATACAATGGATAAATGAGGCATGTTTGATGTTGATGCCGAACACACAGTCCAGGCTACATACTAGAATATTATTTTGGGATTCTACTAGAATATTATTTTGGGAGTCAAATTGATAATTCTATTTATTTGGTATATATATTCTGTCAAACAAGTCTGTCAGTAAATAAGAACTAAGAAAACTATAGGTATCCTTTTTTCTAGCACCCTAAAGAAAAGGATGCATATAGTTTTCGTTGTTCTTATTAACTGACAGACTTGGTTTATATATGTAAGTACCTAATTTGATACATTGTACATTAGGGTGGAGCGTGCTTGTATTGGGACCGTGCGCGACGACAACGCCACGTGACAGTGACAATATTGTAACCGCTGTCAAGCGAGAAGTAAGTAAACATTGTGAAAAAATTAATGAAATCTTGTGCTATTTTACAACATTAGAGAATTTTGGACGATGGTAGTGAACATTATCGCCAATAACATTAAAATCGTTGTTTTCAGTGAGAAATTAACAAACTGGTGACTAAAACGGGGTTTCGTGCCATCGCTCACGAAATCATTTTCCAACCTGAAACGATGAATAAAGGCAATAAATTGGTGCTAGCTGGGCATTTTCTACAGATTGAAGACATTATTCCACCATTTATACCTATGTGCAATAAAGTATAAATAAATCCTAGGCTTTTGAAATAGTTGATCAGTTCACTGCTATCCTGTCATTTTCATAGGCTAACGCCGTGTCTTGCGTGGGCGACGGTCGCGCGTCCGTCGCGCGACCGTCGCCGTCGCGTCTCATACTTCCATATCGATAAGGTTTGATTTCGTATGCGTCGCATCGCCGTCGCGCGACCATCGCGCGACCGTCGCCCACGCAAGCCACGGCGTAACTATAGGTATTATAAATATCATTGCAGGGTACAGAATTTATTGTAAAATAAAAACAAACTAGCTATAATAACGTTTAATTATAATATTATACATTACAAAAACTTGTTTCATTTACTTACTTGAAAATATTTGAGGTTTACCAGATATCACATCAAATACAATCATGAATGCGATAAAATAAGTTCTCAGGAATTTTATTTAAAATGTGATAAGCCTTCAGTGGATGGACTGCTTCTGCTTCTATTGTTCTCGTGCTCCTTCTTCCCATTGAAACCTCGATATTTACGCATTTTCCTCAATCTGTTTCGATTTGTAAACAGGAGCACAGATGAGGAAACAAATAAAATGATTTTCGAACATAACTGGGATTGGCTTCCACGTCGGCTTTTCTACCTCCAATAAAATTTGCACTATAAATTCACCGTAAATTCAATTCAATACTTGTATCAAATGATTACGCACTTTAAGTAAAACTTCAGAGATTGGACGACACTTTTCTTCTTACGGCAACTATTCACTTAAACGGTGGTTTAGTTTCCACCACGGTCTTGGAAATAGCTAGAATTTAGTCGCTACTTTTCTTGGAGTTATTACAATTCGCCATAACAAATTTTACTGGGCCCGTATTAAATTTATCTCAAAAACGACATGAAAATGTTTACTGCAATATGGATTTGTCAGCGCAAGTCAGCGATGTCGACTAAGATGTCAATTTTGGCCGTAGTGAGCGCTGTGATCGTTTTAGCTACCCCCTCCACCCGCTTTGCACCCTGCCAATAGAGAAAACTAAAAATTTGAAATTCATAACGGAATAGGTATTGAAAGTTGCGAAAAAAATTGTAGATCATATTTCTGGTATCAAATTTAAAATTAGGTACTACTTTTAGCCGTAAAAGCAAAAAAAAGGTAAAATTAACAAATAAATTAAATATGTCTGATGTCAATTTTTATTTTTATTATTAATCTATGATATAAAAGAACCGGTTATTAAGTGACTTTAACCATAATTATGTTTAAATTTAGTAAAAAAATAGTAAATAATGATACTTAAATATTTCATTTTTAACTCACCAATCACGTTATCATGCGTAATACGATAAACGAAGTAACAAGTACAGTATATTTTCGGGTTGTATTTTATATGAAAGGACATCTTTAGATATAAATAAAATGCTTTGGGTTTTTGCATTTTTTTATTTTTCCTATTTTTACATGATGACGAAAAGTTACATTTTAGGCGTTAATTGGGCAATTTAGGCATACTTTGAAGCGTTATAACCAAAAATTATGGTTGGACTGATATGTTGTTCAATGTGCTATGAGTTAATTTCGATTTTAATAGTTTTTCTGTCTCATGCTTAGAATATTTTTTTAAGCACGAGTTATATATAAATAGGATTTTTTGGATAATTCCAAGTTTACAGTAAATTTAGGTCTCAGAAAAAAAAAATTAAAGTAAAAAAAAAAACTGAAATTATTATCATTTCCGATACCAAAGGTGGTAGGTGGTGTTTAATATATAAATGTAAACAAAAATGTTAAATTAAAATAGTACATTAAGGACTGTATCGTTAATTATAGGGACACAACAAACCTCGTCTAAATGTTGACATGTGCATAATTTTGTATTATTATGGTCCGAGAGTATGATTTGAAGGTATTGGTAAGTATTATTTGATATAAGAAGGTCTGATATTTTTTTTATTTTAGGGACTTTATGGTACTTTAATTAAGGTCTAGCAAATACATTTCGGACAACCCCTAATCTGGCTTAATTTGAGAATATCTCAAAGACTTTTTGTACGATTTCGACAAACAAAGGTTAATATGCTGCCAAAATATATTTTTTAAGGGTCCTCTTCATGGTTGTTCAATTGGGTACTTGCAGAATAAATGCGGTGAATTTATATAATTTAAAAAAACGCATTTTTGAGCAACGTTCCGGTTTGCCGTAAATTTTTGATACAAGCAGGATGAGAGAAACAGATAAAAAAAATTAGGCATAGGCCAATGTCTAATAGACATTCATAGTGTTTGAACAGTGCCTAAACCAGATCGATATAAACAGTGTATGATAGTTAAATTCGACATCAAAGTCGGAGTTAGCGTAAGCACCATGCCACATTCTCTAAATGGCCGCCATACACAGATCATGAACTTTATTTTTTTTAAATAACAGTGGCTAGACTATGTCTAGATATTCTGCTTTGTGGATCATGTGTCGTTGAGGTTCGCACTGTACAATTTTTTTTCGCAATTGTGTCGTCTTGTACGCACTTTGTGAATTTTCTAGTAGCATTTGTCCGAAATCGTAATTGGTACTCGGGAGGATTAAGTCAATGCTGTCTAAACCACATGCTTTACGTCGAGTTTCTGGGACAAAATGCGTACCTTATTATGTGCCTTATTAAGCCCATGTCTTGTTATAAGAAAAAAATATAATAGCAAATAAATACGGCTACTCAAAGTTGTCTCCATATTTAACGATACAGTCTTTATTTATATGCCAGGTCGAAACTTCGGAGGCTCATCTGTACTGAAAAACGGGGTGCGTATCGATCGATATAACTTTTTTTGATATATTTTTAGTCGTTATAACGATCATTTGATATAATTATTGAATCATATAACAACAAATAATATACTAACAAATTGTATAATTCTTATTTAATATAATGATCATTTTTTCGAATAACATTTATTATAACATACTTTGAGTATAATGCTTATTTCTGATAATAAATAAATTGTATAGGTACCTAACACAAATTCTTTCTAAAGCACAGTTAGAATAAAAAACAACTGTACAGTAAATTAGATCCATCATTTATCAGAAAAGTAGATTAGGTTAGAATGTGTCCCCTACACACAACTCGCTGCTACCAGAAAAATAGGTTAGGTTAGGTTAGAACTGTGACCCTTAAACATATGTACTGCTATCAGAAAAGTAGGTTAGGTTAGGTTTGAACTGTGATCCCTTCAAAAAAGAATAAAATTAATTCATGAAATGTTTTATACTGTTTGCTAGTTATATTATACTAATCGTATATCAATAGATAGTTATACCATATAACGGTTATTATAAAAAGTATTATACGAAATAATGATTATACAAAATAAAAGTAGATATTTTGTGGTTATACCAAATGTTAATTATGTCAAATGAGTAATTATATCCTTTAAATATATACGAAATGTTGTTATATCAAATGTTATTATACCAAAAAAAGTTATACCAATCATTACACACCCTGAAAAACGTCGTACGATACACGTGCAAAAAGGAAATTCGTAACTCGTGTCGATTTAAAACACTCCCTTCGGTCGTGTGAACGCACTTGTATCGTACGACGTTTTTCAGTACAGGCCCCGTAGCCGAATGGCATTTCTCCCACGCGAAACGAAAACGAAACGCCGCGAAAGGTAGTCTGGCTCTGTCGCGCCAATACGCAAGTGCGATAGAGATAGATATCTACTAGCGTTTCATTTCGTGAGCGTTTGTGCCATTCGGCTACGCACCCAGATGAGCCTCCGAAGTTTCGACCTGGCATATAATGAACCACTTCTCGCACTAGTGCGTAAAAAAACTCCATCTGTACTGAAATAGTACATTACGATACAAGTGCGTAAAAAAGGAAGTTCGAAACGAGTGGCGACAAATTAAAACACGACCGAAGGGAGTGTTTTAAATCGACACGAGTTACGAATTTCCTTTTTGCACGTGTATCGTACGACGTTTTTCAGTACAGATGAGCCTTCAAAGTTTCGACCTGGCATATAATGAACCACTTCTCGCACTAGTGCGTAAAAAAAAACACCATCTGTACTGAAAATGATATTTTACATAAAATATTAATATTTTTTATTAAATCAATGGTAGAGGGCCAAAAGTATATAGATTTTTTTATCATTTCTCTCGTAATCTACATAAAATTACTTAGGCATTCTTTGAGTGTTATTCAATTGCATATTTCCATAATTTTTAAATTCGATCCACCCTATTATATTATACATGGCCTGTCCCTGATGAAATGAAATACAATACCAACTCCGTAAAAGGTGAATAGTCTTAGAAAAAAAAAAATACCTCGAATAGTTTCGAGATACGAAGGTATAATATATAATAAAACATTTATTATGGTTCAGATGGCGCTTTAGATATGCTTGGTTCTCGGCTAGATGGCGCTATTAACATTTGACATATTTCATACATGTCAAGATCAAGTAAAGGATAATGATTCAAATTGTCAAAACTGAGGTTCAAATGTTTTAATACTGAGTCGAGAGATTACACTATTTAAAATCAATAATGTGTACTATTTCGACTATTCAGTATTCATTTATAGACGACCAATCTCTCTCATTAGGTTCCTACACTTTGACATACCGAACTCCATTAAACGTCTCGCATAGCACTGGCAGAGCAGGTGATGATAACTAGGTAAACTAAGATAATACCTGTCTCGCCGTAGGGCGTCTGTATACAAGCAATGAGTAATACGTATAGGTAATAATAATTAACTCTATCTGAGATCACCCCCTAACAATAGGGTATCTCACCCGAAGCTGTCCCTCAAGTGTCTACGTAAACGTACGTCGTACATGTGTAACAGATATGTACCGTCCAGGCATCAAATATAGACATTATGTACGGTGAGCTACATAAATATGTATACATCTGTATTTAATTTTGGACCTTCTTCCCCAGTAATAAGTTGCGACGTTTAGATATTTATAGACGTAACTGTACACCTGTATAAAGGCCCGAACATCGATACGGAAAATTACCCAGAACCCGCGCACGCAATTCGAACAAAATGCTATCGACAAAACAAATTGGACAATTTGTTTCCTCTCTGAAACACATCATTTCAGGATACAAAACATTTCATTTAATTGGCAAAATTAACAGCTGAGGTTTTTTTTATCCTACAACTCAATTTGATGTTGACGTGCCAGAAAAATATTACTAGGTAGGTTGATGTCAATTAATGAAAGAGAAACATATTTTTTGGAATTATTTTACAATTAATTAAGTTGTGGTTAGGTAAATGTCAGCTTGACATATCCATCGGAAGAGAACCTCTACCTACCATGAGATTTTGACGTTTTAGAATCCATTTCACATAGTCGACTTCTACGACACCCACGGTGGGAAGCACACTGCCATTTTTAACCGCCGCCCCAAATCTCAAGGAAAGTGGTTCTCATTTCGTCTGTATTTTTTTTAAATGTTTGTTCCACGATATCTCCATCGTTACTGGACCGATTTTGAAAAAAAAAATTTTTTGATTGAATGTATATGCATACAGATTGGTCCCATTTTTATCAGAACCCAGTTCTGATGATGGAATCCTGGAGAAATCGAGGGAACTCCTCAAATCTTAAAGGCATACATATAGTGATTTTTGTGTTTTTATAAGAACAGCATGCATTTACGTATGGAACAGTGACATTTAGTGCAGTGGAACTCCTGATGATGGTCAGAACGGAACTCCTTCAATCTGAACGGCACACTTATAGTGATTTTAGTATTTTTATAAGAACAGCATACATTTAAGTTTAGAACAGTGACATTTATTTGTTAGGGTTTGTTCTCTTTGCTATGTTTGTTAAGCATGTTGAGTTTTCAAGTCAAATTCATGAGGAATTGAGGAAACTCCTCAAATCTTAACGGTATGCGTATATTCATTCGTGTTACATCAAATAATCAAAGATTTAGATTAAAAGCAGATTTAAAAAATACCTACACATTTCTACATAATCCAACATTCGCAAACCTTACCTTTCACCTCAAAAGCGGCGGTTTTTCTTCTTAAAAGTTATTATGTGTAGAAACTACATACTTACATAGGTACTTTTTTACAATTTATGGCCTGGATACGAGTCCTTTAAGCCGTCTTTGTTTATCATGTTCATAGCACTTTATTTAAACAGTTTTATGTCATATTAATGCACTAATGATTTGTTTAAAACCTTCACTTGTTTAAATTTTCAGCTCGGTATTTTTAATATACTATACTAGTATGTACCTACAACGGAACGTAACTGTCAACGTTTTTGAGAATATCGGCTAGGCGGCGGGGGACATCTACATAGGTACATTTTCCGTGATCTTACCGACTAACGTATTCTAAAACGGCAAAAACTCATACCGTACATGCTCTGAAAACGAAAAATTAATTGTAATAAATACAGTTTCACAAGTTCTGTTATTACTATTAATAATATAGTAGGTACAGTACACAACTACATGCATATATAGGCTTTACATCAATATGCTTTCACGTGCGTAATCTGCAAAATGCCTTTCACTGAATCAATTTATTTTATATTTAACTTTACAATATATTTATTTTCTTAGCCAATAATCATTGAGAGTGGCTAAAACCTGGCGGGGTAAACTTTTTACGGCTAATAACGACCGCTGATGGTGACAAAACTTTGAAGAATGCAATTAAAAATAATCGCGTCGCCGAGTCCGCGCTGCACCAGCAAGCGCCGCAAGATAAATAAAGGACCAAGAACTTCGAAACAATCAGTTTCTAATTGAATACCTACTATCATTTATTTTTTTACTTTATTCCGTGAAATACCTTTTCTGTTATAGTAGAGCAAGGACGGATCTAGGAAGGAGGGAAGTCATGGGGGTAATTTGCCTGCCCTGGGCCCTAGGAACAAATTACCCTAATTTGTATACTTTTAAAGCATAAAAAAGCAGAATTTTTGAAAGTTTCGACGAATTCACAAAAGTAGTGCATCAGCGCATTATCCATACTAATATTATAAATAAGAAAGCATGTGTGTCTGTTTGTTTGTCCGTCTTTCACGGCAAAACAGGGCAACGAATTGACGTGATTTTTTAAGTGGAGATAGTTGAAGGGGTGGAGAGTGACATAGGCTACTTTTTGTGTCTTTCTAACCCCCCCACTTTCCTGCGCATTAAACGCGAGCGAAAGCTAGTTTGTTTATAGTTGCGAGCGACATGCGACAGGTAAAGCATTGGACTACAATCTCACCTAAAGGAAAGTTATCCTATACATAGACCATATTTGCCTAAAAGTCTATTCACTTTTGGTTTATAATACTAAGAAGCTTTATGATTTAAAGAAGATTTGATAAGAAACCAGTTGATTAGCCCATCACAGCCGGCGGGCCGCGATGTAAATGTTAGCGATTTGTCGCCGCCCACCGCAGCCGCCCGGTAGGCTAATAAGCCGTCAGATAGAACTATTGCCAGCAATCTGTATCGGCGCTAAACCTGCCCAGCCATACTAAAATCGCCGTCAATAGAAATTGTCAACAATGTAAACAAACCATTCTATAAAATATCAATATTCTAGCACAATTTTATTGGGTTGGTAAGAAAGTAATGAGCGAATCATAACCAATATTGTAATTTTTATTTAATTTATTATTTTAATCATTTATCAAAAATATAACGGCCTTCGATATCTACTACTTGTCTCCATAGTTCTGGTAAAGAATGAATAGCGTCGGCGAAGAAGTTCTTAGGTTTAGATTCAAAAAACTCAGCTATGTTGGATGGGCTTGATCATCGAACTTTTTTTCATTCAAGGCATTGCTTAGCGATCTGAACAATGCGTAATCCGTAGGTGCCAAGTCTGGAGAGTACGGTGGATGAGGTATCACTTTCCAACCTAGCTCCAATAGCTTTAGCTGAGCCACTTTTGCAATGTGTGGGCGAGCATTGTCATGTAAGAAAAAAACTTTAGCATGCTGTGGACGATTCTGACAGATTTTTTGGTTTAAATTTTCAAGCTGATTACAGTATACTGATGCGGTAACAGTCATTCCACTTGGTAGGAGTTCCCAGTGAATAATACCATGAATATCCCACCAAACGGACAGCATAACTTTTTTCGGGTGAGGCTCTGTTTTTGGTGCCTCTATTCCTTTTTCGTTTGGAGCTAGCCACTGACGTTTGCGTGTGTGATTTATATATAAGACCCATTTTTCATCTCCAGTGATAAGATGGTCCAACCAGTTGAATGTGCGGCGAAAAGACAGAAGTTGTATGCAGATATCGGCACGGCGGTTTAGATGATCTCTATCAAGTTCGTGCGGTATCCAAACACTGTATTTGTAGTTTTTTCCCAACTCGTGTAAATTTGTTTCTATGGTGACATGAGAGTAGCCTAACTCGGTAGCAAGAGTACGACTCGTTAGCCTCGGATCTCCTTCAATTAAGGTTTTTAATTTGGCTACATCAATCTTCACCGGTCGACCAGACTTAGGTTGATCTGATAATGAAAAGTCGCCACTACGAAACCGCTGGAACCATCGTTTCGCCGTGGCCTCAGACACAACTTCAGGAGCAACACGCTGACATATATTACGCACTGCTTCGGCGGCTGAATGGCCAGACTGAAATTCATATAGTAAGCAATGCCTTACATGCACTTTTAATTCGTCCATTTTCTTCCTTATATTACTCCTTATATGCTCGGCGACAGCTAGTGAATGACTGACGAGAAACTGTGCGACTCGCCCTTTATATACTTTCGACCATAGAAGATTCTAGAACTCTCTCAAAAATTTTATGTGGAATTCAATCGATCGCTCATTACTTTCTTACCAACCCAATATTACTTTAAAGGTTGAGGAACATAATGTGATATGAATTGATTAAATAACACATGGATTTAGCCAGTATCTGATGAGTTAGAATGAAAATTAAAGACATTTTGACTACAGGGTTTGTTTACATTGTTCACAAGTTCTATTGACGGCGACTTTACGAGATAGCGCGGCATGGATAAAGGATTAGGATCATGACGCGGTAGCTTCTCATTCATTAGATCCCTTATAATCTTATACTATTAAACGAGCAATTCTTGTATATTTATTTATTTATATATACCGACGATCTCGGAAACCGCTCTAACGATTTCGCTGAAATTTGTTATGTGGGGGTTTTCGGGGGTGAAAAATCGATCTAGCGTAGCCTTAGATCCCGGAAAACGCGAATTTTCGAGTTTTCATGAGTTTTTCTTTCGCGTTTGTAAACGTAAAATATGGTCCTTAATTTCGCCGCGCGCGCATCGATTCCGCTTAGCTCAGTCGTACGAGGTCGGTCTAATGTACGCAGATAGATCGTAGGTTTCGAATCCCGGCCAGAAATTAAGTTTTTGTCTTAAGAGTTTTTTCTTAAGACAAAAGTCTTTTTTTGTTTTTGTATTTATAAGAGTTTTTTTTTATCTAAAGACGTGATATATTAAAATAGAGCCCAGATATTATAAATAATATATTAAAACAACCGAACCGAAGGGAGTGTTTTACAATCGACACGTGTTGCGAATTACCTGTGCACGTGTTTTGTACAACAAGGCTTTACAGTAGATATGGCCCTTTCGCCGTAGTCAATTAAAGTAGATAAGTAGGAACATGGTTCTGTTTGCTTTTTAAAAATATATGCTAATAAATACGGTACTGAAGCAGAGAAAGCCGTATAACTACAGAATAGTTACGCAAGCATCTTTCGTTCTTAAAGCGAAATTTACAGCTTTGTTACGACTCGATCAGTCTTTCGCCCTCTCCAGGGAATTAAAATTTTAATGGTTTTTCAATGGCGGCGAGTGAAATAAAACCACCACGCTGTTTACTTTGCTCCGCCGCTTCGATAGGACTACGGATATACAACGCCTCGTCCGTAACTAAAAATAACTACGTTAAATAGAAACGTTCATTTTACTGCAATGTTGTAGGCAGATAGAAAATATCCATAATATAATATGAAAGAAAGTCAATTTCACCTTACATTGTGTTGCTCAAACAGCTTAGACAGTGTTTCCGATTAGAGCTCTCGGCCACCGTGATTTTTCCGATTTGATTAGCAAATAATACCTATATCGTTTTATTTCAACCAAATCACACAATATCTTGAATAATTTATAAAACAAAATTCAGAAGGTAAAAGTACATAGTGAAATTTATATCGTAAATCGTAACATGTTTTGTTAACCTTCACAAACATAATGATAGTGATGGTTCTTCTTACTGCGCATTCGTACGCTGTAGCGTTATTGCTACGCCGTAGGCGTAAGCGTGGAAATTAAAGTTATATGTAAACTAAAACAATGTTAGAAGTTAACATATTTTGCTTCATCATTAAAGTAGATGTTCAAGGTCCATAGATCTTATAAGAACCATTTTTAAATTGCAAATTCTTGAACTTAGTTGTATAGTGGTTGTATACCTATATTATCATAAAAAGGTGCTTTATTCGTAAGGGAGGTATGACATGTCATACATGCAATGTGATTTCTTTGTTTTAAGTTATAACAACATACTAGCTTTTGCCCGCAGCTTCACTCGCGCTAGAAAGAGACGAAAAGTAGCCTATGTCACTCTCCATCCCTTCAACTATCTCGACCTAAACAAACAGACACACACACTTTCCTATTTATAATATTAAGTATGGATTAGTATGGATAACTCCAAATATTAAAGTTTTTTTATAAAACCTTCTTTTGTACAGGTACGTACTGAAATTTTTATTTTACTTAGTTGCAGCAGAAGCAACTGAAATAGGAATGAAATGGCATTAGTAGGTAAATGACCCTCGACACCGCCGTTCCGCCTACTAGGTAACTGGGTGTTCAATTATTTAAGTCCCGAGAAATCGGAATAAATATTCAGGAACTGATGCCCAGCTGGAGCAGATTGCGCGTTGCGTTTTAGAGCCAACTTAAATATTAAATGGAAGCGGAAATCACGTTACCCACGGTGTCCACAAAGAAGAATTTGTTACTTTTCTTTCACTACTAGGTGCATGGCCTTACTATTTGGTGATTAAAACTGCACAAAACTTATCATCAGCCATAGTCAAAAGCACATAGGCCTTTTGGATGATATTACGTTACACATGTTATTTAAAATATGATTTATAATGCCTTTGAAAGGTGCACTTGGTCGATTTCCTACCGCTGATTTTATGACGTCACAGATACTACAGCTATAATTTTCGCGTTTTCCATTTAATAAGGTGACGGACCCAATCATGGACAGCTTAAAAACTTTGCCTATTTTTGATATTTCACTAATGTAAAAATTCTACCACAAAGCGTGTTAAAACTTGAATGTCCTATCCTTCTTTTACATTTCAAGTGTATTGCAGAATAAATACTGCTATTGGTTTCCTCATAGTTAACCTATTAAAACGAGGCTTTTCTTCAGTCATGGACGCCAGATCTCCAGTAATGGATCCCCCATTATGGACAGTGAAATACGTTTAAAATTTTACTTTTAAAGCCTACTGATACTCAATGAGTCAAGTTTATAGGTATACCCCAAATAAAATGAGATGGTATCTAGTAAATGTTGGTTCCGTAAATTGTTCCTTGTCCATCATAGGAGCTATGCAGTTTTCCGGCTCCAGTTATGGACACGAGCAAAATAACACTAAAATTTCTTTATTTCTTTGGAGTAACAAACTTTTTTTACGTATAGGTAACGTTTTTTAGGGTTCCGTACCTCAAAGAGGAAAACGGAACCCTTATAGGATCACTCGTGTGTCTGTCTGTCCCTCTGTCACAGCCGATTTCTCCGAAAGTACTGGACCGATTTACTTGAAATTTGGTACACATATGTAAACCTGTGGCCCAAAGACTGACATGTAATATAATTAAATGAAATTAAACGAAATTTAATCATAGGGGGCACTTTTGGGGGGTAAAATTGAAAATTAAAAATCAAAGTTATTAGAACTATATTGTGAAATGAAAGAGAATTTTATAAGCATCTCAAATATATTTTTTTTATAGTTTTTATTTTGGTAATTTAGAAGTTATTAAGAAAATAAGCAAAAAATTAAAAATTACCACCCCTCCCCCCCCTTATCTCCGAAACTACTTAGCGTAAAATCTTCAAAAAAATACACGAGATAGCCCTCTACCTGTAGATTACAGGAAAACCTATTAGAAATCTACAGTCAAGCGTAAGTCGGACTTAAGAAAAAAAAAACTCAAATTGAGATTTTCACTCACTGCCGCTGCAAGTACTTACTAAATGTTTTGAAATTTTGTGAGCGCCATGGACAGGTAGAAAGAAATTCATTTCTGTTTAGAAATTGTTAAAAATTTTAATCATTTGCCAAAATGACTTAAGTTCCTACTAAAAAGGAGGCGCTTAAGACCGTTTAGAAGTTGACTGTCATAAATATTTTCTAAATCGGTCCAAAAAAGGGTTTATATATACGAAAACATAAAATTTGTGCCACCGAAAGCCCAAATCTGAAGTCCATTTTTCTCTATCTCTTATCTTTTCCGAAATATACGCAAAATCTTGAAAGTAGGAACTTTAGTGTACTTTGCCATCACATTATATTCAGGCGCTCATGACTTTTTTGTATGGAAATGTCGAAATCCGACTCGTACTTGACCAATTTTCATAGAAAGTTATGTTTTATTATAGTTTTGAAGGAGGTTTCTTGTTTTTAACCACCAACGCAAAAACGACGGAGTGTTATAATAATAATAGGTTTGACGCTTGACATGACTGTCTGTCTGTGGCATCATAGCTCCCGAACGAATCAATCGATTTTGATTTAGTTTTTAATGTTTAAGGTGAATTCGTCGAGAGTTTTTTTGTACCACACTGTATTTAGGTGGCAAACAGGCATACGGTCCGCCTGATGGAAAGCGGTCACTGTAACCTATGGACGCCTGCTACTCAAGGGGTGAAATATGTACCTACGTTGCCGACTCATTAGAAACTTGTACAACCCTGTACTGATTTCTAAGGCCTGATTTAGACGGCGTGCGAACTCGCATGCGATTTTGGTTACATTGCGGGATGTTGAGGTTACAAACAATTTTGCACAGCCATCAAATACCGCAATGTAATAAAACTCGTATGCGAGTTCTCGTACCATCTAAATGGGCCCTTAGGAGGGTCCGGGTAGACAGTAGGTACTAATTAGTTCCGTAGGTCCTCCCGTCGTCAGCTCACCGCACCCTCGTTGAGCTCTGGCAGCCTTACTCACCGGCAGGAACAGAACACTATGAGTAGGGTCTAGTGCTATTTGACTGCTTTAAAGCGGAGGTACTTCCCCAGTTAGACTATCTGCTCTACCTTAGAGTATATTCAATTTAGTATGGTATAGAGTTATCAGTCAAGATGTTCAAATGCAGCGCCATCTTTTATTAGTTTCGACAAGTTTTCATGTGACTTTCCATGCCTAAAGGTTCGCACAAGTCACAAGTTGTGTAAATTACTTAGTAAATACAATAACTCATTCAATGCTCATTAGAGTACCTATACTTCTAGCACGATACGATACGAATAGTACTTTTTTATACTGTGCTTCTAGACAAGTCTTATATGAGTACCAATTGTGGTAGGGGATAGTGGAAAAATCAGATCAGATCCCTCAGAGGCAACTATGGGCGTAGCGCAAGGATCGTCAGTATCTAGCGTACTTTTTCACTTCTCCTCAACGACCTACCTGAATCCACAGTATAATAAAGAGTACTATCGTACAGTCCACTCCCGCTCCCCGCTGAAAGTGCCGCCCACCCCCTCTAGGTTACCGCCTGTCAAAAACATGAACAGTCGACCTGTCATATTTCACTCATACAAGCATAGTACGCGTTCACCTACACGAGCTAAGACTGTGTGCTAGGAATGCGCCTCTTTCAATATTTCAATATATTTGATCGCCAGTGTCCGAGGTGTGCTGATGCGATACAGACTGCCAACATTATAATGTACGACGATGATGTTGCTGCCATAGTTACTGCACCAACGTCTGAAAGTCTTCAGCGAGCCTTGAATGAAACAACAACTCAGCTGTTTCAATGGTTCGCATGGAATGCTTAGCTTTAAATCTCAAAAAAACTCACTTAGTTCATATTAATGGGAAAATACTTGAACAGGCATCCACGACTACTTTCCGAGGTTTTAAGATTGATCAGGGCTCAAAATGGGACCAGCAAGTATATAAACTGTGTGGTAGTCTGGGCAGTGCGTGATTTGCCTTAGGTCGAGTAACAAAGTCTGTGGCTCCAGAAGAAGCCCGGACATGCTATTTCCCCACTGCTGTCCATTCATTAATACAGTACGGTGCGAAGCTCTGGAGACGCTGTGCTGAATGGGAGAGGGTCTTTCGCTTTCAGAAACGAGCTGTCAGGATCGTTGCTCAGGTACCTGTAGACACCCCGGCCAAAGAACTCTTTAAATAACCTAACCACAAAATTAAAATTTTTAAGAAACCCCCGACCACGACTTAGTAGACCGATTTTCATGAAACATGGCTAAGGACACTCCCGACTAACTCAGCTTTCAGACAAAAAACTAAATCTAAATCGGTTCATCCGTTCGGGAGCTATGATGCCACAGACAGACACACACACAGACAGACAGACACAGACAAACAGACAGACAGACAGACACGTCAAACTTATAACAACCCGTCGTTTTTGCGTCGGGAGTTAAAAACTAAGAATCCTCACACTGCCTGCAATAGTTATTAGCCATTTAAGTATGTAAGAGAGAACTTGGCAGCATACAAAACTAACAACATGTGTTCCAAGTAAGTACAGCACTCGAAATGCCGGAAAGTTAGTAGGTATCGACCGTAAATTGGCGAAATCCAACAAATTAACACATGTGATGGGCCCTGCCGTCTATAATAAATCAACCGCAATATGTGGTTGAAGCACCTAGTGTGTCGAACTTTAAGTATCGTTTAAAAAATTGGCTGATCGAGCACACGTTCTACACTTATAACGACTTTTTTATTACCTAATTAGAAAAATGTTATTGTGCATTTTTAATGTGAATATTGCCTAACTTTTTGTAATCTCAATCTTCTGTCTATTTATTTTCTTAAGTATTATTTTTGTATGAATATTATTTTTTTAAACCAAATCTTAACGTGTAATATGGCTTTACAAATAAATGAGTATGAGTATGAGTAGTATGATTATTTTAACCATTGAAAGTTTGTACGGAACCCTCGGTGGGCGAGTCCGACTCGCACTTTTGGCCGGTTTTTTAGTAAACTGATGACTTTTATCTTGGCGCCAAATCCTTCAGAAACAACCGAATTAAAAAATGAAACTTCAAAATTAAGCAGCTCTACCTATGTGCATACAGATTGGTCCCATTTTTATCAGAACCCAGTTTTGATGATGGGATCCTGGAGAAATCGAGAGAACTCCTCAAATCTGAAAGGCATATATATGGTGATTTCTGTGTTTTTAAAGGAACAGCATGCAATCATGTACGGAACAGTGACATTTGGTGCAGTGGAACTGCTGATGATGGTCACAACGGAAACGTCCAGAACAGTGACATTTGGTGCAGTGGAACATCTGATGAAGATCAGAACGGAACTTAAATCTGAACGGCACGCTTATAATGACTTTGGTATTTTTATAAGAACAGCTTGCGTTTACGTTCAGAACAGTGACATTTGGTGCAGTGGAACTTCTGATAATATGATGATCAGAACGGAACTCCTCAAATCTGAACGGCACACTTATGGTGACCTTCGTATTTTTATAGGAACAGCATGCATTTAAGTTCAGAACAGGCACATTTACTTATTTGTTAGGAGATTTGTTCTCTTTGTTATGCTTAGGTACATATTGAGTTTTCAAATTTATCTAGCTCGATTTCTTATAATCGGATATCGGATTCATGAGGAATTGAGGAAACTCTTCAAACCTTAACGGTATACGTATATTCATTTGTGTTTCCATCAAATAATCAAAGATTTACATTAAAAGCAGTTTTAAAAAATGCCTACACATTTCTACCTCTACATAATCCAACATTCGGAAGTACCTTTCACCAGAACCCCAAAAGCGGCGGTTGTTTTTCTTAAAAATTATATTACCATAATCGATGCGTTTACGAAGACACGTACAGACTATTGAAGATTAAGTTACATTTGACAAATCGACATGTTACCGTGAATGTATAGGTAAGGGTAATCTGACTAATCCTTGAACTGATCTATCTATCAAGCAGCAAAGTGCTGCTTTGATATTACCTAAGTACAGCGGTGGCCTTATGAAATTGAAATTCAAAATGTGAAATTGGACACTTTCGACGAGAGAGTAATGTTTAGTGGATGTTATATGTTATAACTTTTTACGATCCTTAGACGACCGGTCTGGCCTGGTGCGTAGTAACCCTGCTTGCTATGCCGCGGTCCCGGGTTCGAATCCGGGTAAGGGCGTTTATTTGTGTGATGAGCACAGATATTTTATAGATAATTATGTTCCTGAGTCATGAATATTTTCTATGTATAAAAGTATTTGTATATTATATTTAAATATATTATCGTTGAGTTCCCACAACACAAGCCTTCTTGAGCTTACCATGGGACTCAGTCAATCTGTGTAAGAATGTCCTTATAATATGTTTTTTTTTATACTAAAATTACTCGTTCACAGATTAGTGCTCACTAGTTACCAACTCAACTTCAGGGCACCTAGCCAACGTCACAATCGCTTAAGCTCATATCGTTATAGTAGCTAGCCCTCTTCATCGCATTTCGATGGCCACGTAGCGTTAACGATTGTCACTTAGGCTAGCCCGGCAAACTACATTTCGCTATGATAAGCTGGGTGTTGCCGTTCTGGTATAACGTAGTTATATATCTCTCCGTCTTACTCTTCCAATTAGCGCGACAGAGACAGAGAAGTATATTAAAGGTGGGTAGGTACAGTACAGGCGTTATCTTTATATATAATTTATAATATATCTTAGTAAACACTAATTAGATACCCTAAAAATTGTATAGAAAAATTGTCTAACAATATTCCTTTCCTGTTTCGGCTAAAATATTCGATTGATCAAATTCAGCACAAAAGGGGTCCACTGTTTCCCTCCTATCCCGCTGTTCCTTGTTTCGGGAGCAAATAAATAAAACCAGTAAACAATGTATATCGTAATAATCTTTTTATTAACAATAAAAGGAAACACGTGCGAGACATAATTTAATTCACAATTTGACTTGCTCAAGCCCGAAAACTGCAAACAAAATCAACCTGAACCTTTCACTCGTTCCTTCCTGCAACTCTCACTGCTGTTGTCATAAATTCACACATATTATAAAAAAATACATCATTGTCTGTCACGTACATAATTGAAGTATAGCGATCATGAAAATGTTAAACCTAAAACCCTACGTATTGCTATGTCTGTTAAGAAGCACTTGCATTTCGTTAATATTCAATCGCATAAATGCATCTCTCTTACCATTTTATAATTGAGAAATATGTTAGAAGAAAATTTATGGAATATAATAACAATAAATAAATATATTATTTACAGTCAAAAGTTTAATCGCCTATCTAACATATTTTTGGGCGTCCATGAGAACCTAAAACCGGACTTCAATGTTGGTAACGCAGGAATACCTTATACATCTAATATCGAAGTTTACAACATTGTTTTAATTAATAACTGAATATCCATTAAAGTGAAATTCATTTATTTATAACACTTAAATAAAAATTTGGTACAATAAATATTATAAACTAGGCAATAAAAAAGAATAATAATAAAACTAAAAATCTAAGTCTAAAGAGGGCCCCTGAGGCATAGTGCCCAAAAGAAAAAGGATTAAAAAAAAAAAAAAACTGAATACCTAAGTACTGTACCGTAAAACCATCCAACCATTTATAGTCTAGTACAATAGGCTACTTGCCTCTTAGTCAAATCAGCTTCTTTTTAAGAACTGTCAAACGAATTAGAACGACTTTCTAATATGGAATTTATATGAAATCGAATTGAGTGACGTCACGGTCAACTCAGTTACTTTATATATTTCTACCTGACTTATAAAATAGAAATTGGATTTAAAAATAACTTCTGTCCATGTTTTTCTTATAACTATCTGATGCTTTATTTCGTGCATGGTATAGAATATTTTATTTTAACTACTGTCAAGTTGCCTATTAATATGTTCCATCCATATCTAAGTTTAATACGTAATTTAGCATGAACATATTTTTTTATATAGGTAAATACTTTTACCCTAATTTTTGATAATGATTTGTACGTATCAAGTTATTTTCAAATAAGCTGGGAGTTTTTGAGCTATTGTGGGTTGGTGTTTTACGGTAATTAAGTACTGTGCCAGTAGTAATAAATAGCTATTTCTGATAAATCCATGCTCTCCCTTCAATTGAATCGCAATTAATCGATTGTGAGGAAGCGGCTATGAAATGAATATATGGTTCTGTGTTATGACGCTGCGTCCTAGTTGCACCGATGTACATGTACACGGCGCGCGGCTCCCTACGGCCACCTGGCGCGAGGCCCGGGTCCGCTCCGCCGCCGCGCCGTCACTACTCCGGGCACTGCCCCACAGGACGTGGCAACAAAACTTTTCTGATTCCGGACTGATGGTGCCATCTCGATTTAATACTAACGTTCTGCGTAAGAAGCACAGATCTCAATGTAAAGTAAGCAGGTATAGGTACCTATATAACAGATAAATATTCAGACCATTAGGTTATTCGGTTGGTTTTTGTAATATATTCTTATATGTATTTATTTAGTGTTAAGCATCACAATTGCTCTCTTAATCATAACATAATCTTGAAGCGTCAAAAATGAGTATATTTAAGTAGGTACTTAAAACGCATTATTAATGTTAAATAATTATGCTTAAAATCGTAATAATCGTGTTAAAATCAATTTTAAATATTTTAGAAAGTATAAGTTTAAGTACAAAACGTTTTTCAGTTAATTGGTATGGTATATTTTACATTAAAACTTCTTACTTAGCTACAAGTTTCTAGTAATGTCTGGCAGTACTGATCATCTGAAGTTCCCAAAGTGATGTATTCATTACAACTAAGTTTCTTATTCGTTAGGTAGGTAGTACTCACTTCGTTTACCTAGGTAATAACATTAGGTATACTATGGTCGATTTCATCACTCCGAGTCAGCGGCGTTAATTAATGCTTAAGGAATTAAAATAATATGTACATATGAATTATCAATGAAAATTATATGCAAACACCAGAGGGCATACTCATACGAATATTTCCACCATATTCGCCGTAAATGAAACAGTCATACTTATCTTTTACAGGTGAACACATATAAGACCCGGTGGAATGAGAGGAACGTAATAGGGAACTATAGGTTATTTATTAACACAATAATCTTGCGAGAAATAAAATATTCGCTCCTCTTATCCCACCCGACGTACTATTAAGAAGAGTCGACTGTTTTATTTATGCGACGCAGCCACTCGGCTCCGCACTCCGCAGACACTCATCTATGAGTACATGTACATTGTACAATGTACAATACGTGCGTTTATTGCACGTGTATTTCTATCTGATGGCAGATTTGTGTACTTATGGCTTCCCTCTTCTAAAAACGTATTTGAGAACATGGTAAAGTCTAAAGGAGTTTATTATAATTAAAGCTCAGATATAATGGATAGGGTAATATCATCCATCTTCTATGTATGAAATAACATAAAACTCTTAACTTATCAGTTTAGTTTCTTTGTTTACCCATTAATAGTCATTTAATAATGATAACTATGCTTAACGTTCAATATTTTCAAAATGTAATTTCAAATTCGAGACGTAAATATTTTGTGATAAACAACACCTGCAAAATCAAATAAATATATATATAACGGTATATGTAGGTATATAATAGTATATCCCATACTCTTATCTTATTTAAATATTAAAACCAAACGTCGTTAACATAGACACGAGGTATGCACGACATAGATTGACTTACAAAGAATTAACGTATCAACGTCCATGCAGAAAGAAGTACCTACGCCTTGGCCGAAAATAACTCGGAACTGAAAATCGGAGCGCGCTCGCCGCTCCCACTCTCTCCACTCGACACATCTCGATGCACTTAAATGACTTTACATTACGATATTGTCTCGGCATAATCTCACTCCACGGTCACTCGATAAACATTAGCGAGTCGTTATACTACGTATATGTATAAATTTGATAAAGTTAATTCGTATTAAATATTATAACATTCATTTTATCCATTGTAAAACCACATTGCAATAATTCTTCGTAACAAAGGAAGTTCTCAAAAAGTACAAGGAGGGTCGATAACACTCAGTGACGTCGAACGGGCGCATGAGACCACGCGGGTGTGACCATCACGCCCGCCGCCCGGGCAGGCAGATCAGAAGACGGCCGACAGCCGCAGCACAGGCCGGGGCGGCAGCGGCCGCGGAGCCGCCGCCGGGGGCGAGGCGCGCTGTTAAATGATGCTTTCCCGGTTGCGCTCGTTCTCCTCTTGGGAGCTCAGCGAGCTACCGCCGCATATTTGCATTTCGATCTCCTGCAGCCTGTCATTCCAAAACATATGCATTTATTATGTGAACTCGTTCGTGTAACAAGTATTAAAAAAAATTACGAAGCATTACCTCTGATCTACTTCCCACTGCTGCTGACTGAGTTTTGCCGACATTGCAGCGTTTTCAGTCTCGACAGTATGCAGGCGCTCTCTAAGACGCTTGATTTCACATTCTAAAACGTCATGCGAGTCGAGCATGACGCGAGGGCCGGCGCCGGAGCCGGCGGCGGCGGCGGCAGCGGCCACGGCGGCCACGGCCATGCTGCCCGCGCCGGCCGCGCTGCTGCGGGCGCTCGACGCGCACGAAGCCACAGGAGATGCTACACGAAGAGGACTTACTGACGAACTATACAAAAAAAAATTGTATACATTATCTACTCCTCTCAGTGTCACTTGCACCAATAAAAATGGAGGGTTAACCCGAGGGTTAACCTATCATTTTATATGGAATTTGACAGATGACAGCGCACTAACCCTGAGTTAAGTGGTTGGTGGACTTCCGGTTCGGGTGCCATCTTAGCGGCATCGTGTCGTGAATAATTTCTCCTTCTTTTGCTCATTAATGTTGTTTAAAGTGTAATATCGATAGCTTATTATGCAATAAACTAATGTTATAGTGAGAAGCTGATGAAGAATTAATCTCCAAACGCGTTTAGCCCCTTTTTTGTCATCGACGGCCGATAGTCCACGTGCCCTTGTAAAATATAGCTATCAATTTACAAGTGCCAACTACCGAACAACGTCGCACTTACCGTACCAAAATCTAAAACTATTAGCTTATATCACCTTGACACTGGCAAAATAATCCCACCAAATGGGACTGAGGCCATTTATATAAAAAAAAGTGGTTGGTGCAAGTGGCCTAAATTAATTAGTTATTGACTGATTTTCCCTAATCCAGGAAGGCATTCATGTTACTATTTAGTTTGAATCGATTGATTATAAATATTACATGTAGGATTGACTGAATAGGGACGAGGTACCTATAAAGCTGGTCCCGGTAGGAAGGCGGGTGTGAGGAGTGCAGCGGGGGCGCCTGGTGCGCCGCAGGCAGCTGCATCTCCTCGATGGGCACGCGCCCGCTCGTCTCCACGAGGCCGGGCGTCGACTGGCAGCGACCCATTGCCACTATAAAACAATCACCTTCAACATCATGTCGCAACTACAAAACACTTGATCCGTCACATGGAGGCGAATGTGGGTATACCTTTTTCCAGTGGCGCTTTCTTATATTTCTCAAGTCTCTTGACGGCGATCGCTTCGAGGCGCACTCGCGCCGCAGGATACTCCTTGAGTACGTCCCACATGTCCTTCTTGCTGAGCACGAACAGATCCGAGTAGCCAACGGAGCGCACCGATGCTGTCCGCCGGTTGCCTGTCGACGTGTCATCCACACACTCCATGCCAACCGGTGTCCGGTCAAATGGGCCGCCCTCGTTACCTGTTTCGGCTTTGGCTATTCTACTTTTGAACTTAGTATTTCAATTATTACATTAGAGCCGTTTCCGATAGGTCGTTGCCGAAACACGTCGCGAGGTTTTTATAGGGAGACCGAAAACACCGGCGGCAAGCTCAAGTAAAACATACATTTTGAGAGATAGTCCAATCACAAAGTAAGAAAGAGCTGATACAAGGTAAGCTTGGTAGAGAAACAATTAAACAACATACCGCGTCAATCGTTCCAGTCAAGACAAAATGAATGAAGGGGGCAATCAGGAGGTATGACGTTCATTCACAATCCATTAACATGTCTTCTCTCAAATAACTATAAAAAGCCATGTCTATGTCTAATACGTTCCAAATTGTGCTCTATTACGTAAGATTGAGGTACAAAGCGATTCGGGTAAACGGTAGACAGATATGGTACAAGTAGTAGAATAAAACTGTTAGGCATATGGAATCCGTACAGGAACCAAGCATTACTAAAGTTCAAAGGGTTTTTTTTATAGATATAATGAAAATAATAATAACTTAACCGGCAGCACGAAGAATGATCATTATTTAAATATTTATTAATAAGTAAATATATTATAGACTTATAATAAGATGGGGTTACATGCACCAAGAGGTCACGCCAATGATAATTAGGTATTCAGGGAGGATGCAAAGCGATCGGGGACACTGCCTTCAATACAACCAAAGGAGATTAATCTAACGACGCAAAATAAACACACGAAGCTAACGGCAGGCTCAGGCTACCAGTCCATCGGGAACATCTAAGAAAAAGCCCCTCCAGTTCAAATAAGTACAACGAAGCTTACCATTCAAACTGTAACTCCTATTAAATGAAATATGATTTAAGTGGGTTTAAAAGTCGTGTAATCAACACGTGACAAGGAGTGTACGTTAAGTTAATAAAGAGGATCAATGCGAAAAATAGTCAAAAATGCGACAAAAGTAGAAAAATAAGGTGTCAATATCGAAAAGCATTCCCTATGAATAAGAAACGACAGTTGACATTTTGGCGGCGCTATCGCTGCACCCGACGCCTTGCCGCTTGTGGCGCTCGCGCGGGCGCGCGGCGCGACACACGCGGCAAGGCGCGGGCCGAGCGGCGCCGCCGGCGGATGTCCCGGAACCTGTTAGATGCGTCGCGGCCGCTCCCTCGGCCTGATTGCAGCGTCTCCTCGAAACGTTTGCTTTTGAAAACTTTTCAACAAACAATGTAATAGAGTAATAATGGCGTGGCGTCTCGGGCCCCAGATATTTACCAAGTTGTTTACCTGCCGTGCCCATGTTCAGAATGGAAATTTCGCCAAAATAAGAACCCGCCTTGAGTGTAGCCAGTACGGTCTTTCCGTTATCTCCGACCACCTGCAGCTTCCCTCGATTTACTATGTACATCTCTTTTCCCACTTCCCCTGAAAATCATGTCCAAGTTTTAGAGAGACGATTGGTGACTTGACAGTGTTGTGTAAAAAGTGACAATCGTGATTTCCTTATGATCAAATATCTATGTGTCAGGTATAAGTGAGAAGTCTATAATTTACTTATAATAATGGATAGCACATTTTCTAACCGTTTTATAGCTTTTATATTTACCATAATATTCAGTATAAGTCAGTATTCGATATTTTATTATAGTATAAATGCGCTTTCGTAAAAAATCGTACCTTTCCTGCAGATGAAATCTCCTGGCGAAAATAGTACCGGCCTTAATCGCAGCACTAACTCGCAAAGGAATCCCGCTTCAGTATTTTGAAAAATTTCCACCCTGCGAAAATAATCACAATAATGTAATCAATGTATAAATACCTATTTGAGATTTAAACCAGCTAAGTAGGTTATTTAATGTTTAATATTAGTTTTTGTATAAATTCGTTTACACAACTACATGGATTTTATAATTAGTTTAGGTATAATAACTAAATTAACCCATCCAAATACAATATCGTTGTCCGATGTATATTATACGGTTATAAATATACATTCATTCGGGGTTAATAACTGCCTTTTTGCTTAAAGAGGGCTCGGTCCGGCTCACAAAAGCCATTTGGCGACAAAATCGTAAGTACCTACGGATCGCAAACGAACACTGCATTATTCATGGATGTAAAAAGCGAATGTTTTTCTTTTTAATTATACAACATGGGATATTAAGCATGAACTGCCGCGTTGCATTAATGAAGAAATATGCACAGTCCACCGACTCAGCTTTTATTCTTTAACGCGACTTTTGTGTTTCGAATAACACGGTAATAGCAAACATGAGCTTGGTCTGACTAAAACTGGTACATATTATATTTTAAGTTGGGTGGCATGATAGATACCTACCTAGTCTGAGAGCTCCCTAAATCTAACGATTAGACACTACGAAATTGCAGCGTTAGTATACCTATATAGGTAGTACCTTTTTGAACAACGCCAAAGCATATGAGTAAAAAATAAATAAATACTAATAGATACCCCATTTATTAAACAGTTCAGCACATATTTGAATACCAAAATGGAATAAGCAACAAGTTGGAATTTAAAACATTGATATCAAAGTTCGGCTCGAAAGTTAGCCTGTGTCTCCATGTCGGCACTGCATAACAAAACTTTGACTAAGTAGCTTTTAGCGCATTTTTTTTAAGTTTCTCCGGTGTATCTATATATATTGAGAAGGAACCTATAATAATAAGTATAATAACCGTGTTTTCTTGAATTTATTCAGATTATATCTAGCGGCAAATTTTCGCTTGGCAGTGCGGCCTGAAGCCTTATCGACCCGCACAGCTGCGGGTCGCTCCCTGTGTGCTCGTAGGTATTTACTTATTGAATGGCACTAATAGCCTCGTGCATACTCGTCTGCACGATAATAGCTGCCCTCGAAAGCTTAATAAGCCTGTAGCGTATAAAGGCATAAAATAAACAAAGGATTTTGCGACACCGCCAGTGATGCCAGTGGATGTTGGCTGGATTTTATGCTGACATCGTAAGTTTAAAGTAACGAGTAAATAGGTACATACCTACAGTTAAGTGAATATTAGACAATTTCCTCGTAATTTTGGTAATTCTTTTTTGAGCTTGACTATTCTTTGAATAGTAACTACTTACGTTCATTTTGATACTTAAGATGTGATTCAACAGTGTAGTTTTACTTTAAAAAAAATAGTAGAAGACTATTTGCTAACACGTGCCCTATAGTTTAAAAATTAAAGTCAGTACTAGTAACAATACCAGTATGATGTACATACCTCTTCAACGTGTCCAAATGAACATTTATTGCAATTTCCGCTTTGAGCTTGTCCGGAAGACACGAGACCGCCTTCTCTTCATCGGAGCACTTCTGCGTAAGCCAGAGGTAGTCGAACCACTTGATGACCTTGACCTGCAGGTGTGTCGGCACCCGTCGCATCCGCATATACGTCTTCACGCCGTCGAGCTTGGCTGCAAGTAAATTGTTACTTAATATAATACGTCGAGTGAAATCGGCGACATTCGCGTTTTTCGGCTATTCAGCTCGCGGTGGCATCCGCAGGTTTCGTGTACCCGACGACGGGTCCGTGTAGTTCCGGTCCCGGTACCCATGTAACCCGTTTGTTCGGATCCACGGATTCTAATTACACGCGGGTCCGACCCGTTCTTGACCAAATAGTGAAAAATTTGTCGCAGGAACGAAAAATTTATATTGTATATTATAAACTTTACGTTGTGAACCGTGTACCGAACCCGAACGCAAATCTGGGCCGAAAGTCTCTACTTCCGTAATTCGGACGCTTAGCACCGCTAAGGAACCAGATATCATTAAAATATTGATTAAACTTATTACTCGTATTTGAATGTGAAAGTAAAGCAGCGGCAGATCACATCTAACAACTTGGCCAAATTACCTTTAGTGACAAATAGACAGAAAGACGTTTTTTTTTATGACGCAACTTATATGTAGAGTTCCGATTTTGTCCCTTTGGCACGGAATCACAAAATTGAAAGTTATTATTGTAGCAAGGAATTATCAAAATAAATATAGGCTGTTTTTGCTGTGTACTTTTAAAAATAACATTCAAATGGCTAAATAAAAAACGATGTTTTGGTTACGGGTTTAATTGGTCCGGAATGTTATTGGACTGAATAAACTGTTCAATTGACAATCGATCGGACAGATATCGTGAAACGAGGCGATCGATCGTTTACGACATTTTTCATAAAATACAAACGTTTATGAGGCGCTTTGAAGCGAAGAAAGATAGGTAACGGTTTTGATAAAAAGAGATATTCTTTTAAACGCTAGAATTCTCATGAACGAAATAGTAGAAAATGTACATAAGTTAAACCGGCGACAATGAACTTTACTTAGACTCAGTGTGCATTATAAAACTGAATCGAGATTCGATATTTATGAATTTATATTTACATCAACATTTGTTTGAAAAGCAAACTGGTTTTTGAAATTCGAACTGTGTGCAATTTCCACAAAGTTGTTATTTCAAGGACAAATTATCTCGGTTTATCGGGTTTCACCAGTAAACTGTCGATATATATGTCGGCGGCCGAACGAAGAATCCGCCAGACCACGAGATTCCTAGGCATATCGTGAAACGGCGCCAAATCATGATTTGGCTTAGTAACATTCGCCATATCGTTCAAAACTCACCGTTTAACGATTTTCCCAGTGACGTTTAAGCAGATCATGAAATTCCTAGGCATTCCATGAAACGCCGCCATTTCATGATTTAAGCAAGTAAAACCCGCCACTGGCATTTAGGCATATCATGTGATTCCTAGGCATATCACGATACGCCGCCATATCGTTCAATACTTAAGTAGGGTTCCAAAATTGAAGTAAAAAATGCAAAAAACCATAATAAGTACAATATTTAATTAAATAGTTTGTATTTTACAAATAAAATGAGACGAGACTTGTTATTATTACCTAATTGGGACAAATATTAAACTAACCTTTTCAATAATTTTGTTAAAACTATCGTGAGATATATTAACTCCATACTTACTAATGGAATGGGAAAGTGTGTGTCTGTCTGTTTGTCCGTCGACAAAACGGAGCGACGGATTGAGGTGTTTTTTTAAGTGGAGATAATTGAAGGGATGGAGAGTGACGTAGGCTACCCCACTTCCCTAAAATGGGGGGGTGGAATTTTGTATGGAGCATGCCGAATATCTGGATTTTTCACTCGATAAAAAAACTCGGCCGCCATCCGCGCCATCGCATCCGCTGCATACGCAGCACCACCAATGGCCAAGAAAGAAACTGTTCTACGAAGTGCCCGCTATAGAGCTAGGAATATCGACGAATGCGTTGCTCTAATCGATCTGCCGTGTTGTTTATCAGGCACATCGTGATATGCCTGGGCAACTTTTACGCATTTCATGATTTGGCGCCGTTTCACGATATGCCTAGGAATCTCGTGATTTGGCGGATTTTACAATTGGCCGCCGACATACACATATATAAGCAATCAATGTAGTACGGACGAAAGATGTTTGAATTCTGAGTCCTCCAATATTTGTGTAAACGTGTTCAACCCTTAACATCTGTAGCAACTAATATATAATTATACACGTGTCGGTAATGCTATCAGTCGTTAAAAGCCTGCAGCGTGTAAAGCGTGTTACAGATAACAACAATTATTACACGGTACATTAGCGAAGCGGGTAGATGCTTATTATTGTAATGTAATGTGACTACTTTATAGACGAGAGGGAGAATGATGTTTACTCGTGCCGAGTAATTATTAATTACCATATTTGTACCTTTCGAAGTTTGACATTAGATCGTTAGGGTACCGAAATTGGTCTATTTATAGATGGCGTTTAATCTTACCTGTCGGGTGCTGCACGTCTACGGTTTAAACTAAATGGTGCGCTCGTGTGTTAAGCTCTAACTTGGCGTCAGACGGAAATAATTGCAATCTCGAATTTACTTAAACTACTTCACCACTACTGCTGAGCGGCGGAAATTGCGTCAGGTGTAACTTTGGCTTACTTTACTCACTTAAGTTGTTTTATAAGTACCTACTAATAAAATTGAGCCATACCATAGCAACATTATTAAAACAATGTATGTACCTATTTAAAAATACAGATATCTTCAAACTGTCTAAAGCACATGCACATGTTATCCTAATACATTATGCATGACAGATGAAAAGGCCGTAGCAGGATAAGGGAACAAAAAGTGCCCTTTATGATTAGGAGCTGGTTTTTTTTTCTATAGTTACTTACACTTTGTGCAAAGTTTTGTTGAAAAATTCCCAGTGGTTCAGCCAGCAGAAGAAAAAAACCAAATTCGTGAAAATATATTTTTAAGTTATTTGGCGGTGTTAGAACGGTATAACAATGAAATGTGACAAAATCCAACCAACATTATTTTTTTAATTTTGACACTGTTGCTTTTCGATTTTAACTGTCAAACTTATATGACGGACAGGTCATTAAATAAGGCTTTTTTAGAAGTATCAATTATCCCTCCTTCAGAAACTAAAAAATTTTTTTTTTTGAAATGTTACTTTTTGCAGAAATATTATAGTTGGAGACTCAAATTTCTTCTAGGTTATAAGTACTATTTAGTTAACCAAAATGAAAAAAAAGATTGTATGATAGAGTTAAATACTTTTAGAGAAAAATCATATTTCGTGAATTTGGTTTTTTTTTCTGCTGGCTGAACCACTGGGAATTTTTCAACAAAACTTTGCACAATCGTACTACTAAGTGTAAGTAACTATAGAAAAAAAAACCGGCCAAGAGCGTGTCGGGCCACGCTCAGTGTAGGGTTCCGTAGTTTTCTGTATTTTGCTCAAAAACTACTGAACCTATGAAGTTCAAAACAATTTTCCTAGAATGTCTTTATAAAGTTCTACTTTTGTGATTTTTTTCATATTTTTTAAACATATGGTTCAAAAGTTAGAGGGGGGGGGACGCACTTTTTTTTCCTTTAGGAGCGATTATTTCCGAAAATATTAATATTATCAAAAAACAATCTTAGTAAACCCTTATTCATTTTTAAATACCTATCCAACAATATATCACACGTTGGGGTTGGAATGAAAAAAATATCAGCCCCCACTTTGCATGTAGGGGGGGTACCCTAATAAAACATTTTTTTCCAATTTTTATTTTTGCACTTTGTTGGCGTGATTGATATACATATTGGTACCAAATTTCAGCTTTCTACTGCTTACGGTTACTGAGATTATCCGCGGACGGACGGACGGACGGACGGACGGACGGACGGACGGACGGACGGACGGACGGACGGACGGACGGACGGACGGACAGACAGACATGGCGAAACTATAAGGGTTCCTAGTTGACTACGGAACCCTAAAAAACCAGCTTCTAATCATTAAAGGGCATTTTTTCTTACCTTATCCTGCTACGGCCTTTTAGCAGTAAGCATACATAAGGATAACATGTCATTTGTTTTTATATATCGCTTTTCCTCCTACCCTTATCCCTCTTCGTTTTCGTCACATCAGCACTCTCTTAATTTTTCATGTTGACATTCAGACGATCCTTAAATGAAGTACCTTACTTAATAAATACGAATATAAACTCCCTATTTTAATAGGAAATACATACAATAAGATTTCAGGCATATTCTACCTTGATCATATAATCTGGGTGGCTAGCCGAATGGCACAATCGCTCACGAAACGCTCACGAAACGAAGCGCTAGTAGATATCTATCTCTATCGCGCTTGCGTATTGGCTAGGCGGGGCCAGGCCTCGTAGCCGAATGGCATTTCTCCGACGCCAAACGAAAGCGATACGCCGCTGGCTCTGTCGCGCCAATACGCAAGCGCGATAGAGAGCGCTTCGTTTCGTGAGCGTTTCGTGAGCGATTGTGCCATTCGGCTAGCCACCCTGTTAAGATAAGATACTTATCTGTCGATATCAACGGTGGCGTTTTTATTTGAATATTGTACGTCGTGAGATGCACTTTACTCCCGCAACAAATAAAAGATGCAATTCAAGAGTTGTATGTACAGTCGCCGTCAGATATATCGGAGCGCCCGAGGTGCTTACAAATATCTGAACACGCCTCTATTTTCAAGGCGTAGAGTGCATGTTCAGCCATGTTGTGCACCTCGAGCGCTACGATATATTTGATGGCGGCTGTAGGTACTTGTCTGTCGAAGTGAGGTGTGTCTTGTTTAATTAGCGCTTCACAAATTAAGTACACAAACACAAGGCTTATTTACTCAAACTAGTATTAAAATTTCTGGGGCACATTTTTCCTACACACTGAAAACATTCAGTGCCAGTGCCACGATATCGGGTTCTCTGTGCCCGTAGTAGGCGTTTTTCGCTACATGCGCATTTTCAGTTGATGTCGCCTACACTCGTAGCGCGTAGCACCAGTGCACTTCATGTTTAAATATTACTGCTACGAGTATTATTTGTACCATTTTAGCCATATACAAAGACTATGGACGGACTTTCATACATTTGCGACCTTTGATTGTAGAGAATAGATTTTTTTGCGGTAGAATATGGACTAATAATTTAAAAAAAAATGTGTAAAAGTCTGTCAGTAAATAAGAACAAATAAAACTATATGCATCCTTTTCTTTACGGTGCTATAGAAAATGATACCTATAGTTTTCTTTGTTCTTATTTACTGACAGACTTGACAAAGTATAGTTTATGAGAAAATCATTATTTTCTGAAAACCATATAAGTGACATAAGTCAGAAACTGTCAAAAATAAGCAAGTAGCTGAAACTTGGGCAAAATAATAGACGCCATTAGGGTGCTTGCCACAAATAATCCATTCTCTACACTACAATCAACGGTAGCAAATTTATGTAAGTTCGACTATAGCCTTTAAAATTAAATATAGTTATAAATATCTAAGGAAATACCCGAGAATATTTATTTTAAATATATACTTGTACAATTATTATCATGTTATGATTATGATTATTTTGGGCAAGTGACTTTTTAAGCGGCAGTGAAAGGATCAATTTTTGTGGAATAGTTAGGGTCTGAAACACGGAACGAGAGTGGTGGCCGGCGGTGGATCGATGGCGGCCGCGCGGGACTGGGATGGGGCGCCGCCGCCCGACTTTCGCCGCGCTATTAATAGCATTCAAGCCGCTGACCTATTTCGCTGCAGCAACGCGGAGGAAGGTCACGGATTCAGCCTATTCTCTGTCGACGCCGCGGCATTGTCTTCATCTCGGAGATGCAACTCTAATTAAACTTGTTGACATTGTTCCGTTCTCGCTTAAAACGTTCGCTAATCGTTTTTTGAACTTTATATTTGTAGAAATTGGCTTTTTAAATCCATAACGTACCCAAGACGTGTGTTTATTTTAATTCAGTAGTATTTAGCATTTTCGTATGTCTGGAATTTTTTTCGTAAGATCCAGTCACGTATGTGTACGTATACATGTAGGCTAAATATACTTAATTTCAAATTTGTCATTATCATTACCTGAGTGTCATACATTTCATAAGATTATTTTGGGTGAACGAAGGTCATATTAAGCTTAAAGTAGGTATGTATACCTAGACAATAATCAGGGATCATCAAGGGTTTTAATGTAGAATCAGAACAGAAACATTTCGACAGATGGTTAAAGTAATGGGTAGGTTTTAGGTTGTTTGAGTTGTTTCTGTAGCTGGCTCGCAAGTACACGTGGCGGCAGCGCGCCGGCGCAAGTATCCACGTGCCCGCGCGGCAAACAAAAACATAGTCTCGTGTCGTGTCGTGCTGGTGCTGTGGCTACCTCCTTATCCTCGTAAGGCCCAATGTACATTATAATGTACATAGTTTTTGCAATCTAATTTGAACCTTTCAAGAACTGAATAAAGTAGAATTTCCATTGTTTTGGAAACAAACGAAAATCTTACCAATTTATTTATATAATAAGGTTCAAATTCAAAATGGGAAAACTAACTATGGTGAGCCTTACGAGGTTATAAAAGTGAAACTAATAACAACTGAATAGGATCATTGTGCTACGAGCTAGTTTCCGTCTACATAATTATCACGGAATAGCAAACAATATCTTAAATTTTAATATGCTACTCGTGAAATTTCATTTTATGTACGAGTATAACTATTATGTAGAGTATTGCAGTATGCTCGGCAAAGGAAGGTATTTTAAAGGAAAATTAGCACTGGACGGAAACTATTTAGCACCGTATCCCTACGTGCATGTTTATTTTATTTGCATTTGGTTCAATTTTAAGCAATGCCGTGGATTCATAAAGCGGAATGATTAAAAAGTCGCTGTTTATAAATTATAATACATATTTATGAAAATATGGATGCCAAAAGTTAAATTACCCGTAGCAATCTTAAGAAGACTAAGAAGTCTACAAGGAGTTCTGAGGACTGAAGGACAATCTTTACAATGTTAATATACCTAACCCAAAAAATATGAGAGTAAAAATACAAAAAAATCAGTATCACATTTCGGGAACTCTAAACTGACTTTTTCTACTCGTCGACTTTAATCTGTCAATTAGGACACCACAGACTAAACTATACATGCTGACTTTTCAGTGTAGGATAGTCTTTGACACTGTCTTAGTCAACTATTATATTTCATTACACTTCACTTTAGTTAACTGAAAAAATTTCAAAAATAGAACTGAATTTTTTTTTAAATAAAACTTATTTTAATACTAATTTGCGATACCTGTCAAATTTTTCTGCATCTGAAACACATTTTTTTTATCTATCGCATCATCGACCAATCAGAGACGGTTAAATCAAACAATTGGTTGCCAGGTAATTCGATGTTGATACAACGGTGAACGACGCTATCAACATTAATTTTAACTTGAATGATGATATTTTTCGTCCATTGATGATGAAGATGATGACTCATAGAAAAAGTATTGTATACAATAGTGATATAATTAAGCTTTTCACTCTCGTAACGTACTATTAGGACACTCAGCAAGCTTCGTGGCCTAAACATGGTACTCGACTGAAAAGCTTTGTATTATGTCACGATTGTATAAAATACTATTTCTTAATTATTTAAACGCATATAAAATGTAAATGGAAACTGATGATAGTGATGATATTCGCAAAAAATTAAGGGCGCGCGTGTTTGTTTCGATTTCGCTTACGTTCGTACAGTCAGCGAGACTGAGGGAATAACCCGACCCTACGGGACCTTACAATACCGTGACGAACTTTCCTAGAACAAAGCAAACCCATTGACTTCCTTCTTTTTTTTTAATATACACTGAGAGAAAAAACAACCAGTTTTCATGTTCGTTAAACAAGTTCTTTTGGTTAAAATAGCGCCTATGTGCTCTTTGGTTCAAACAACAAGTTAGATTTTGTTAAGTTTAACTTAGTACATTCTACAAGTTACTTGTCATTTGAATCAACAAATCGATTTTATAAAATCAATATGACACATTGTTTCAAACAAATGTTTGGCTGATTCAATCAAATACTTTTAACAAGTTTGATATTGTTGTTCGTACAAATTTGACTTGTATCATCAATATTGTGATTTATTTCGTTTACTAAAATACTTTTGTTTCAAACGGATAAACCCGCAACAAGTCGAACTTGTTAAATCCGCAATGCAAATTTCGCTCAGTGTAGAAAAATATAAACTTTAAAGTTTTACCACAGAATATATAATAGTGGGATACAGGCGTGATTGTATGTTATGTTTATGTTATGTATATATAATAGTACAAGTACAGAAGGCCCACTGCTTTGATGTTCACGAAAAGCCGCCTTTTTAAATGCCTACAAAATTCTAACAAAGAAACGAACCGCACGTGCGCAGCGTCGGAGGATAGGGTTGCCTATGGATTAAAACGATTAATTCTCAGATAAATAGTTATACTATATATTCAAGTCTTGGTTTTATATATACAGTATTTATATATTTTTGTTGCAGCCTTCAGCATCACAAGACTTATTGAACTTTTCCGTTACACTTAATCAATAAGATCAGTGTAAGATTGTCCTATTTTATTCATGATGTCTATTTAACTAAGCATTATTAGCCATTCCACACGTGGACATCGCATATGAACCTTGAAAAAAACTCGCTACGTAATGTAACAATAGAAAGTGCGAACGTGCGTTCCGTGAGAACGCGAGCCACCCCTGATTAGGCCGCGAACTCGCGGCCGCCAGCATGTACTTGTAGCGCGGCGATAGAATTGCGGAGTGAGCCGCCCCGGTTTTAAACCGGGTAGATCCAAAACAGTACCATTCGTGGGTACTTGTCTAAGATTTTTATTTCTCTGCCAAAATCTATCATATTCATGAGTTCAGCAATTCCCGTTTACTTTGTACATTTGGATCACGTCTCCGATTTGAATAAAAATTGGTAGGCTGATAGAGTCCATGATGCTGAGCAAGATCCACTAGGTTTCCCAAAATGTCCTAGGTTGATTGTATGAAACTTTCCTTTTTTGTTACCGAAAATGTATAGAAATCTGGTAACAAAAAAGGAAGTTTTCATACAAACTACATAGGACATTTTGGGAAACCTAGTGGATCTTGCTCAGCATCATGGACTCTATCAGGCTACCAATTTTTATCAAAATCGGAGACGTGATCCAAATGTACAAACTTAACGGGAATTGCACAGTTATACTAACATATTATTAATTTTACTATTTAACACTGTACTCGTACATAATCATTCCGCACGATCGACAACGTTAATACTTAATTAAGGTAAGCCGTAAAATTTGTTTAATTACGTATTTAGTTGTTTTGCGCCGAGTCATAATTAGTAATTAGTTAAACACGTAATAGTCAAATAAGTACGCGCATATTCAAATAACATCCATTTGGTGGGTTGACAATAAAATGTTAGTTTATGGCACAGCTCTAAAGCGCCATTTATTCATTAGAAGCAGAAAATATATTTCCATTTATGGATAAGCTAACGCACACGACACACGTGCTCTGTTCATGAAACGATCTTATAAAAGTATTAGCAACCCGCCTCGCAAAGTATAAAAATGGATAAGCGCGAGCGTAGCGACTGGTTGGTTCGTGAAGTGGAATCTTGATTGCTGCGAGGGTTTGAAGGCACGAAGTTTAAACAAATTTTGCCCCAGAATGAAAAAGTAGTGAAACACATTTTTTTTTAGGAATACTAACTGTAAAACCGTCAATTTATTCCATTTAATAAATATATTGATTCAAAATCCTCATTTACAAGTCACTTTATTACTATTTTATGTCAGTGTAAAATTGTTTATTATCTGTGTGCTGTCGAATAAAAAATATTCTATTCTATTCTAATTCTATTAGCCAGGATCTCGGAGGAAATATAGACTGGAGTAGCCTTTCAGTTACTTACCCCTCTGTTAAAAAACTTGAACAAATGTTCATAAAGTCACGTAAATACAATTTCACAATCGATTCATGCTCATTCACAGAATCGCCACGACACATATCACTGGTAATTAAAAATGCCCGCGTGTGCTGTGAACACTTGTAATAAACGCTCAAATACCTCAAGTTTGCAAAAAGATGGCATAATATTCCATTTGTAAGTAATTTTAATATTGTTGTATTACTGTTTTTATTATCTAAATGATAATATTTTTGTCATACGTCATCGAATATCGATTTATGTGATCGAATGCAATCGATTTGAAATTTGTTGGTGGGTAGAAATTACGTCACGAACACTCCCCACGAGACTTCGATTTTTTGCTGTTTAAGAAGTTACCTAATGTGATTTAAAATAGAGTCGATATTTATATGTAAATTTATTCATAAAAAATCCAGAAAAGGCGCACTTCCCACGAGACTTGATTTTTATATTTTGTAAGAATTAACCTAATTGCAATTAGAATAGAGCATATAATAATATTGACAAGGATAATTGAAAATTAGAAAGATCATCCGACCGAGACTTCTTCGTAGAGATGTGGGCATGGTCGATGAAATACCAACTATCGATAAAAAAGTATGATTTGCAAACCTTGATCACACAATTCATTTGAAATATATTTGTAATTTTCCGAAAGAGAATGATTTGAGTTTTATTACATGTACTTAATAAACTTTTCACTTTGAACCAGTATTGATAACAGTTAATAAAGACTAAACCATTTCTAGTTTATTTATTTAACCAAGTTTGTCTATTATGATTTAGTACCACCAACCGCAGTAAACGTTGTTGATTAGTTAGTCTGAAAAAATAAATTAATGTTTTGTCAAAATGTCAAATATTTATTTACCTACTAATCCTATTATCCACCGCTAGTCCACCCGCGTGATACCTACTACCCAGGATTGTCATTAGTGAATCTTAATATGATTATAATAGTGCCAAATATTAAACAGACCTAAAAAAAGCAACATCATTAAAATTATAATTAGCTTGATTCATATCGATTTCAGTTATCGATGCCTGCCTCATCCCTATAATGAAAATGAAAAAATGAAAATGAAATATTTATTTTTATAGGCATATTACAATTTGAGAGCTACACACGCCTCAGCCTCGAGAAGCAGTCCCCCCTCAGGGGGTATCCACTTAGTGTCCGTGCAAAAGTATTCATCAAAGAATATGAACAGACTGTTTATGGAAATCAATTTCAATAAATTATATTATTGCTTAATAATACGTCGTTCTTCTTTTCAAATTGTCATAGAAGAAAAAGATAATATGAATCTCAATATCATTAAATATGTAATTTACCTACACAACATAAAATATAAAATATATGCTTTCTTATCTGTGTGCATTATAATGAGCATGTGTTATTTTTTGTATCATAATGTGTGTGTCTGTGTGCATTGACATGTGTTATTTTTTTATCATATGTTTTTGCGTTTGTGAGTACTCCTTTACATGTGTTATTTCCTCACCTCCCGCGAATCTCGGCAGAATTATTTGTACGTAGACGAAACATGAAGGCTACTCCAGTCTATATTTCCTCCGAGGCCAGGATACATTACACCCAGTTAACATTCGTATGAAATTATGTTGCACTCTTGTGGATCAAATGCAATTTTATTATTCGTTTTCGAGGTAAAAACCTTTACCAGCCTTTATCCTTTACCAGTTTCTTTAGCCTTTACTTACCAGTTGGTGTGGTGAAAATATCATTATTTTACCTATTCCCTATTCATTGCGCAGCCAGTGCAACCTGGCTGGCAGCAATAACAATAACAGTTCACTAATATAAACAGTGATATTATACAATTGACAATAAATATGTTCGAGTTTAGATTATTATAGTTTGAGAATACTAACTTACCTACTGGGCCTTACCATGTGATGTTTTTAACCCCCGAGGCAAAAACGACGGGGTGTTATAAGTTTGACGTGTCTGTCTGTCTGTCTGTCTGTGTGCCTGTCTGTGGCATCGTAGCTCCCGAAAGGATTTATTAGATTTTGATTTACTATTTTTGTTTGAAAGCTGAGTTAGCCGGGAGAGTTCTTAGCCATGTTTTATGAAAATCGGTCCACTATGTCGGGGTTTTAAAAAAAAAAAAATTTGTGGTTGTGATATAATTTAATTTTTTTGTATAAGTACTTACTAGTAGTATAGTGTTACACTAAACTTGAATAGACAAATGCTTATATGAAACTGGCTATCAAACAGACCTTCATCTCATTGACAAGTTCTATAGTTTGCGCGATCTCGCATCAGAATAAAACCAGGATATCGACACTCAACTTTACGCTATGAACACGAGAAAAGTCCGCCCCTGAATGGATACCCACTCCAACTAGACTTCACTACCTTCGCAATTTATGAAATTTGCAATTTGTCTTAAAATCTCTGACAAAATATCAAGCCTAAAGCCAACTAGCTAACGCTCGCATAGCGTAGTTATAACCAATTGATATACCGTTCATATTATTATCACAGATACATTGAGGTGTAAGCGATTGGCGTGTGGTGATTGATGTGGGTAGTTACATGTACATGTAGTGCATTAGTTGCTCAAATGCTCATGCATTCACCACGGCCCAATTCGAACAAGGCTATCCGAGTATGTCAACGCGGTACAATTTACAACTATCCAAAAAACACGGTTTATAAATTTATAGTGTGTTATAGTGAGTTGCGGTTATTTCAATAGCTATGTAAAGTAATAGCTGTGTAAAGATCCGGGCCATATTTTTCGATTTTGAATTAGTAACTTTCTTTTATTACTATAAGCGTTTTAAACTCGAATACAACTCGAAGACAATTTGTACTTGTACAAGTACCTACGTTGAAACTATGGTCGAGACTTACGACGACATCGACAGTGCAACTTTTCTTATTACTTAGAGGTGTAACAGACGGTATTAGCCCGAAAGTGTCAACTAATTTCCCTAATTTAGATTATTGGTTTCGTCAATTTGGCCGAATACGCCGAATACCGAATAGTTCCCTAATGTAACATACAAAGTGGCGTCAGACTAATCTTAGTTAACGCCAAAAATCTTAAAATCAAAATGTACTCCTTTCCGACTTGACTTCATTTTTACTCGAGTAAATCATAAATTGCGAGCGAGGGCGGCCGAGCGACCATCACGACGTCGCAAATGAAAATGGTTCACTGATTCTCGAGATAAATGCGACTCTGAAGAAAGGAAAAAATATTGTCTTTCATTATATTACCTTTGATGAAGTTATTGTTAATCAGGAATGGTTTTATTTATCTGTAGGGTAGATAGAAATGTTATGTTTTTGAAGTCCTCCAATACGCCTCAAGCAAATAATGCTTATTATGCTTATAGATAGGCATTATGTTACTTGTTTAATTTCTAAATGTGAAGTACGAAAGGTTTCTCAAATACGGAACCCTAAAAAGACGGAATTTTATTTTCCTATTGACTGCTATCATATTAATTATAAGGTACATCGGGGCAAATCTCGACTGGGGGGCCATTGTAACTAATCCATTTTTTCCATTATTACACTGTGATGTTGAGTTTTATATGTATACACTGAACACGCCTACCATACATAACCGGTGGACACTCTATTTAATAATGCAAATATTGTAAAACATGGAAAAAATGGACCAGTTACATTTGTCCCCCAGTCGAGATTTATCCCGCTGTACCTTACACACAAATGTGAATTTTATTTCTAATAAGTACTTATATGAAAATTGAAAAGAGATTCAACTCATTTGTATTAAAATAAAACTGTATGTAGGTACTTATGGAAGCCATATTTTCGTATAGTGGCCTAAAATAGAACGGCTGGCAGTTGAGACGCAGTTAAACATTGATGTAACTATTTTTTTTTTCAATTCTGACGTTCTATTACATTCATAATCCTAAAGAGAACAAAAATATCTAACCACTCTATTAATGCACAATAAAAATTATTGGTACTTAACGTCGTGTTCAAATATTTTAAGTCCCGTTTTGTCTGTTCTGATTTAACTAAACGCGACAGTACCAACCTAAAATATGACTTAAAACAGTTTGTATAATATCTTTGAGAAATTCACACTCACGAGAAATGTAACGGAATCTTTCTTCGTGCCATTATGAAAAATACAATGAAAAAACTGTTGTTTTAATACTTTGTCAGATTTCATAATAATCATTATTCTTCAGACAGGAACGTAAATTAGAAAAAGAATGGAGACTTGAAGACATGTAAAATGATTCAGTTTTCTTTTTTCTCGGTCATGGAAGCGAGAGGGCGCACGTCACGATGTAGACCACGCTCGAATGCGCAAACCTTCAGCTTTCCATTCCTTACGATTCTTCGTACTTTGCGAGGCCTATATTGGTGTGACAAGACGTCTTTACAAGGAATAAAACGTCATTCAATCTGTCTCAGGACCGATGATAAAATGGCCGCTGTTTATAACTTATTATTAATTGCACATATTTTTATAGCTGTTGATGTTGATAGTAATTGATTCGTGGAGTATACTCAAGTGTGAAACATTGAAAGCTTTTACGATGTTTTTTTTTTTTGAGAAAACTGAAATAAAAATTTGCTACGTAAAACATTACTTATTGATTGTTGAATGATGAAACATTGAAAAAAATGTAGTCCCTCTATAAACCTCACATCTGTAACTGGCCACACACACACTACACTTCGACTTCATTTAGACGTCGATAAATCAAATATTTGACAGACAAACTATAGATGCCATGGCCATGAGTGGCATGAGAGATACAACACAGACATTTGTCAAGCAAGGGACAATGAGGAGGCAGACTGACATTTTATCCCGCCAGGCGGCGCCTGTGCAAGTGCCTATGCATGTCACTGTCATTCATATGTGAGAGAGAGAAAAAAATATTAACTTCTCACTCTCACATAATAAGGTGGTGCCATCTGTCATAACCTTTGAGTGTACCTCCTCAACACGAAGAGCACGCCGTACATTGAAGGTGCGGATTTCGGATAATTAATTTTGCAATTAATTTAAATAACAATGAATTGCTGATATACGCAAACGATTGATTTTAATAAATGCCCGCATGGTGATAACAGGTCCCGTAGCCGAATGGCATTTCTGCGACGCGAAACGAAAACGAAACGCTGCGAAAGGTAGTCTAGCTCAGCCGCGCCAATGCGCAAGAGCGATAGAGATAGATACTTATCTGCGAGCGTTTCGTTTCGTGAGCGTTTGTGCAATTCGGCTACGTGCCTTGATAACACACTGAAAATATAGATATTGTTAAGCACTCACCCTGAAACTCCTTCCTGGCCGTGCTGACGGAGGTGACGATGTTGGCCACGTGGCCCAGCACCGTGGCGAACAGCAGCAGCCCGAACAACAGCTGCGCGATCACGAACACGTACTCGCCTTTGCTGCGCGGCCGCGGCAAGTCTCCTGCACACAATCAAACTTTGTCATACTCCGTTACAAATACGAAGGCCCGATACTACTCGAAAACTTGACAAAAGGGCTTATAACGCTTGTGACACGCGTCAGCGCAAACGACATACAACATAACCACAAAATGTCTAAAAAACTTAGATATAATACCAACGAATGTTACAATGACATGAAGAACTTAGTGTTTTCCATTTTTTCTTTTAAAATTTTGAAAAAACCCCCGACATAGTGGACGGGTTTTCATGAAACATGGCTAAGAACACTCCCGACTAAGGGCCGGTTGCACCAAACCGTCTGTCTTCGTTAAAGCATTCGTTAAATTTTATTGTATGGGAAGTTCCATAGTTCCAATGTTTATCTTACTTTAATCTTATTGTATAAATCTATATTTCCTTCCTTTGTAACATACGAGCATAGAATATGGTGTCTTACAGCTATGTTTTATTATTTGAATATTTAATTTAGCCTGGCACCTTGTTCATGTCATGCACACTTAAAAGTCTTTGCTGCGGTGGCGTCGTTGATCGGGTCGCCACCTTCCCGAATAAAGGTTGAGGGAGGCGATGGCTGAGATACGCGTCATACTCGTGAACGGGTGCCGTCTGTGAAGACCGGTCTGTTTAAGCTTACTGGGGCTGTTATAACTTAGTAACTTTAATTCTAATTTTTATTAAATTAGGACACTTTGTTCGGTTGTCGTTTGTTTCCTTTCTTTTAGTGAATATTTTAAATATATGATTTTGACTCTTGGAGACCATATACATCTCTAAGGAGAATTAGATTAAGTATACATTTTATCTTTAGTTGTGACATTTAGAGTCATTTGCACCTCTAAAGTAATTTTAGACTTTTTTTTGTATTTGTACTTTTTATATTTAGTGTAGTTCTTGGTTGTAATTCGACATTTAGAGACCTTCTACATCTCTAATTAATTGTATAGAGTTAACTTTAGTTAGAACTTAGAATTAGTATATAATAGTATCAATTGTAATTTCAATTCAATTTTAAATACCTACCATGTAACGTGTAAAAGTGCCCCTGTGGCCTATTTGCTGAATAAATTATTTTGATTTTGATTTTTTGATTTTGATAGACGTCTGCTGCGTGACGATTATGTGTCTGTCAAATGAGGTTGATGCAACTGGCCCTAAGTAACTCAGCTTTCAAACAAAAAAAAACTAAATCTAAATCGGTTCATCCGTTCGGGAGCTACGATGCCACAACAGAGGCACACACACACGTTTTTGCCTCGGGGGTTAAAAAGCGAAAGTGCATGTAAAATACCACGCCGAAAAATGTATCTTTTGTTTTCACTAATCATATTGTTAATGCCGCGCTGAATGACCGTCTCAAGTGCTATCGGGCCTTCGTATTTGAAATGAAGTAGGTATATGACCTTGAGGCTCATTTAGACGGCGCGCGAACTCGCATGCTCGTTAATTACATCAGATTGTTCAGGGTACGTAGCCGAATGCACAAACGCTCACGAAACGAAACGCTCGTAGATATCTATCTCTATCGCTCTTGCGTATTGGCGTGACAGAGCCAGACTACCTTTCGCAGCGTTTCGTTTTCGTTTCGCGCCGTTCAAATGCCATTCGGCTACGGGGCCTGGTTAGATCATTTCAGCACACCAGTCTAACAGTGTACTGTAACTCGTACGCGAGTTTTCGCACCGGATTTAATGAGCCCAAAAGCTCTAGGCCGTGGATTATTTAGATTACATTCCATTCATCCGACAGATCAAATGCAGAATTGTATTGAACGTATCTACGCAGGTTATGGTGAAGATTAAATAATTAATAGTTAATCAATAATTTACGAGAGATGGCAGTTCGAATGAATACATTTTGTTTGAATGATTTATTTAAGGTAACATAAAGCAATTCCTACAAACAGATGTCAGTGCCCTATCCCACAAAACTTTACAAGTGTACAATTCGACAAAATTATTAAGTTGTAAACATAACAATGTACCTAAATACCACAATAATTACAAATATGTGTTCGTTACACGTGTGCAGTATACAAATATGTCACTTTTGTGTAAGCGTATCACAAAGAATAAAGGTATGTCATGACAGCTATATAATTGTAAGATTATGCATTGTAAAATATACAAGCGAAACATTGTAATGTTACAACTACAAATATGTAACAATTGATTTAACCTCTTGATATTGAAGGAAGTTTCACTTTATACGCAATATGAAGGAATTACATTATTATAAATAAGTTATTGACCTGCGACCCTGGGAAAATTTACATGTGATGCTGCAATAAAATTTTGTACAATTGTGTTTCGATTTCCTGACCATCTTACGTCACTTCCTAGTATTTTTTTCTATTATTTGGTTACATACGGCGTGAACCGAACGACACATTCAACACATTGTCATTTTCGAAACACCATGAGCATCGCCAGAGATGTGATATTGGGATCCTGTAGGCCTAGCACATGATGGCCGCGGGAGTATGTCGCCGCGAGATAGATGACACGTCTTTGTCTAATTGTATTAATGACATAAGGACAGGTAGTCTATCTCGCGGCGACATACTCTCGCGGCCATCATGTGCTAGGGCTGCTGAGCCCATGCAACCATCTTAAAACAATCAGTAAATGTTGTTTAGGATCAAGAGCATGACTTCTTCTTGTCGGATGTCTAAGGTTTCCACCAATAGTCTGTAATAGATATTCGACGGTAGATTAACTCACTCTGAACTTATTTTATACTTATTATGCTCTGAGGATCAAAGTTAAATTTATTATTTATCTATATGTATTTTCATCATCAAGAATTAATGGAGCAGAAGAATTAATTGTATTTAGTCTTACAATTAAATCTTCTTTCACTATTACTGCTACTTACACAAAACATTTCGTGGTACAAAGGCTTGAAATCGCTGAATATTAGTAAAATATGATAGAATATACCGCAATGTATATATTCGTATATTTGTAAGAGGTTGTGACACTCGTTTAGAGAATTGTTGACTTGTACGTACAATTATACATATATGTAAAACTATTACCACAATTTAATGTAGCACAAAACAATTGTCAGCTACAAATTTGTACATTTTCCGGAAAATATGTGTATCGTATGTAAAGTTTTGTAATACAATGATACAATTTACATATTTGTCAGAATTTTCCGCTACAAATTTGTTACTAGTGTATTTTGTGGTACGCATACTTGTACTATTACAAATAATAAATAAATAATAAATAACTATTTGTAACTTGACACTTGTAAAATTTGTAGTTGTATGTTTTGAGGGATAGGGCACTGGTGTAAGATAGTTTATATGTAATATCTAAGTACCCCATACCAGAAAGTTAATAGTTTGGCGTGCAGAAGCTCAATAAAGGCCAACAACGGGGTTGAATGAACAAAATATTTCCTTTGGCAGAATTGATATTTGTGTTCCTAATACATATTTAGAAGTAGAGCCACCCAGAATTTCATGCAGTTGGGAACTGGAGGGGATTTTATTGGTCAACGAGGTTTAAGTTTAGTGTCCCAGTCAAGTTTATTGGCATTTCCAAGTAAATCAGAGCTACATATCGCGTGATAATCAAAATGCAGAAAAATCTCGGACTAGCAGTAATTTTCTTTTAACACCTGATTCGATAAATATACCATGAAAAGTTGGGACTTAAGTCCTAAAGGATCTCTCCTGACAAAGGAAATATCTTGTTAACGCGCCATTTTTAGATCTACACAGTCTATAAAGCGTGATACGGACAATAATTATTTAAGTACCTAATATCCGGGACTCTTATTGTATTTTATGAAACAACGTTATTATGAAAAATAATATTATTTATTATTTTATTTATTTATTTTATTTTATTTGTTAGGAAAAGTTACAGCTAAAGTTACAATAAGGCTTATAACATAAAAACAATGAGCCAATAACAAGTTTCCACAGATAGAAATCTCTCTGAATGATCTTAATTAAGATGTAAAGTTCAATGCACCTACTCTAAAGGTCTGTTTACACATTGATTAGTGATTAGTGCTGGTGCGAAGTGCAAGTATTGATTGATTAGTAAAAACGTGTCATGCTGTCAAGTGACAAGTGCAAGTGCGAAGCGCCCGGTCTATTTTGCCTGTTGAGTAGTTCACTCCACTTTGCACTTGCACGAAGCACTACTATTTATCATGGTGTTCGTAGACGCTACGCTTGTAGCTCGTAGCACGCGCTGGCACTCAAATGTCCGCTCGGTCCGAACTTTCTGGTACGTCAAATATTCGATCTAGTTGTGATGTTCCAGTGTCCAAAATTACAAGTCGAGAGTGTTTAAAAGTGCGTATGTAACAACAATGAATGAGGTACTCTTTTATTATGAGAGGATGCAGAGTTGCAGACGAAAGAAGCCCTTAAGAGGTTACCACTCTCTTAAAAAAGGTCGCCTATGGTCATATGAATTGTATGGAAAGTCGTTTATCTAACATGTCTATTTTCCCATTACGAACCGCCAAACATTTGCACTCGCAAAAATTGGCAGATATTTTGTACCTATAGTAAGGCGGCGGAATTGAAAAAAGTCGTCTAGTTTTGAAGTTGACGTGATTCTTTCTTTGTAACCACCGTAGACTGGCGATTATTGATTTTAAGAAAATGGTAGATATTGTTTCTTAAAGGACTTTAATTGTACTTTGAAATGATACCAATATTGATAGGCTACGATGAATAAGATTAGAGCTGTATTTGCTTGAAACGAATATTTGCGCGAGGTGTACTTGTTTAACGCCGAATGTATGGGAACGCGTGTCAAACTGTGTGCCTCGAATGCGTTTAATATGCTTGTAGTTTGATTATTTATTGTCCGATTGAAGAAATTTAAAAAATAACGGATAGCTTAATAATGTAGCTAAATGATTTACATAACATATTTTTTAGCTAAGTGGCAGTTTTCATTGTCTTTTTGAGTCACAAAAGTCAAAAAAGAGAGTAAAAAAAAAAGGTTTTTTTTTGCATTATTGTTAATAAAAAAATAACTAACAAAACTATACTTTTCACATATAAGAAATCTTAATCAGCATGTCATACGCTTTTAATCGACACCTCATTTTTCAAAATTGAATAAGGGGTTCTAGACAAATTGGCAAAAAACTGAAACCCGAGACCGCGATCTTTGTGACGTCATAGTTAACCCCCCCACAGTCTGAGAATGTGACAAGTCATTTTTTCGTACTCAGTAAAGTCCATCACAACGATACTACTTGTCAGCAGTATACTCTCCAGTCACATCAACTTTTTCCGAGACCCTCTGGCCGCTCTACTACTATAGATACTTTATTGACATGCATGTTAACTCCTGCATTAATGCAGTAAGACCACGTATGCTATAAAATTGAAAATTATTATAATATTTTCTCAAAAAATTCTATCGAATCTAACCACGCTATCGAAAATGTACACATTTTGAATATATCCACTAACCGGAGCGTCAACAAAAAATATTTTATTTTAGAATGTACCTACTTAGTCACTGGTGAGGAGAACATGGTGACATACAACCGCGTTAAACCGTAGACCTATGCTGTGGCTTTAGTCAATTATTTATACCTGCTACCTTTGATTAAAACTTTTATTGTAATACTAATAAATATTTTATGAGAGCAGCAAATATAGGTAAGTACTTATTCACTTCACATTAAACATAAAGACATTATATTATCAACAAACTCTAACTAGCTTAGTCATTTCTGGATAGCACCATGAAAACTATCGTGAAAATAGCTGTTAATCCCTTGAGAACAGTTACTGCCATAGCATCTGGGGTACACTCGTGAACACAAATATACTGGAAGACAGATTGCCACCCGTGATGACAGGCGCAACTAGGGCGCACAATATCATATCTATTCTTATGGCACACATAATGCGTACCTACAAAAAACTTATAAAGAAAAAATGAAACGAATATCATTACTATGGAAACGGATCATATCGCGTATAATAAATACCTCCTACAAATAGGTATGCCGTCGTCGCCGCCGCATGTGCCGTCAGATACTGGACTTGACACTAAATTGAATTTAACAAAAAGTGATAAACTAGGTGGTTTCTGTTAATGAGTCTAACGATCTGTCAAATTTAATAGAAAGAAAACAACCTTTCGGGGCTAAGGTTCAACACAGAATAGTAGGTACAGAAATTATATGAAATTAAATTTTCTAATAAGTGCACCTTCATAGCACGTCTATATTGTTGTTAGTATTGTTACACGCGTCTATATTTTTTATATCCTTATTTTCATTTATTGTCATATTGATTCCGTGGTGAATGTGTTACTTATACAGGCTACAAGTTCTACTCTTGCAAAGCTGTAATTCGCTATGATTGATATATTTGGCAAAAAAAGCAAAAAATTGTTTTTAAGGATTTGATTAAACGTTAATATAATGATGGGGTATTATTTATTTTGCATTCTACGGGTGTTGTCTGTCGTATTCAAAAATAGGATCTTACAAATCTTAGACAATATCTCTAAGCGCAAGCTACAAACAGATTGTACCAACAACGTCCGACCAGAGAGCAGGATTTGCCTGAAGCGAATAGTGTCTGTCCATTTAACTATAAAGAATACTAAACATAAAACATATTAGGACTTTTTTCGTCATATCATATGCAACGGATTCGTTGTACTTCATTCCGCCATATTTTAATGTTATAACATCGGTATTTGTGTGTTATTTTCGATCAAATTAATTAAATAAACTTGTTTATTAAAACATATTTACTGATAATCCAGTCATTAAAATGAAATTGTAATTTTAATATATATCGACACCAATGACCAACGCTTGACCACAGAAACCAATATTAACTACCTAAATAATCATTATATTACACGTTTAATTGCATCGCCGCTGCCTCAAAGCATATTTTATTTCAGGGCCTTTTGACACTGTAGTAAATGAACTCGAAAATTCGTATATAAAATTAATTCATCATTTTGCAATAACTCGCAAGAATAATGTAGGAGACTAAATTGGATTTTTACCCGTCTGAAACACAGTCAACATCAACATTAGCGGATCGACTTGAACAAGGTGTCATTATAATAATAGTTCAACAAAGTGTTACGTACCTAGTGAATAATTAAAAATGCCTTTGAACTAGAGATGGGCCGAATATGGACTTTGCCGAATACGAATATTCGGTTACGCCATATTTAGAAAGCGGATGTTAAGAAAAAAACTATTAAATGATTGATAATGGTTACATATGTTACTAGAACTACATATGTTATTACGATTTAGTGAATTTAACTAAAACTTAGCGAATTTAACGAAATTCGGCCGAATATTCGGTTACGCCATATTTAGAAAGCGGATGTTAAGAAAAAACTATTAAATGATTGATAATGGTTCCATATGTTACTAGAACTACATATTATGTTATTACGATTTAGTGAATTTAACTAAAACTTAGTTAAAACAACTCTAAAATCTTCTCAACTCTTAAACTACGGTTTTTCCAACTTTGTATTTTGACGCATAGGCAATTATCTCTTTTTAGTAGTTCCTTAGAAAGCTACTAAAATAGGAGCTTATTATCCAAAGGAATACGTAAGATCTTCATTATTTTTTACTTTGTTTATTCGGTAAATATTCGGCAAAGCAACCGAATTATTCGGCCGAATACGAACATTGAAAAACTTGCCGTATATGCCGAATACCGAATATTTACCGAATATTCGGCCCATCTCTACAGTTTGAACGTAAGAAATGCCGAAATTTCAGAAAGAATCGGGTGTTTTCAAGAACCGCTGCACTGAAAACTGACATAATTCGTACCCGTAAAAGAAGGCATAAGTTTTTTAGGGTTCCGTAGTCAACTACGAACCCTTATAGTTTCGCCATGTCTGTCTGTCCGTCCGTCCGTCCGTCCGTCCGTCCGTCCGTCCGTCCGCGGATAATCTCAGTAACCGTTAGCACTAGAAAGCTGAAATTTGGTACCAATATGTATATCAATTACGCCAACAAAGTGCAAAAATAAAAAATGGAAAAAAATGTTTTATTAGAGTACCGCCCCTACATGTAAAGTGGGGGCTGATATTTTTTTTCATTCCAACCCCAACGTGTGATATATTGTTGGATAGGTATTTAAAAATTAATGAGTGTTTACTACAAGATCGTTTTTTGATAATATTAATATTTTCGGAAATAATCGCTCCTATAGGAAAAAAAGTGCGTCCCCCCCCCCCCCTCTAACTTTTAAACCATATGTTTAAAAATATGAAATAAATCACAAAAGTAGAACTTTATAAGGACTTTCTAGGAAAATTGTTTTGAACTTGATAGGTTCAGTAGTTTTTGAGAAAAATACGGAAAACTACGGAACCCTACACTGAGCGTGGCCCGACACTCTCTTGGCCGGTTTTTTAATTACCTGTCTTTCTCTTCTTTTAAAGTTCAAACCTCACCGCAGCAACTGGAAACTGTGTCTTGTAACTGTGAGGAACAAGCCGTGGGATTACCAATTAGTACCTACCTCTAAAGAGGTACTAGTCTGTACGAGTTAATGTATACTTAGTCCAAGTTAAAGTTCATCAGGTTCCGGAGAAAAACTTTTCCTGTTTAATTAGACAAAACTAAAATATAACATTGTCTTCATAGGCGTTAAAACGAGATTTAAATATTTAGATATTGTCTTCTGTTAGCGCACTATCTATTTACCTAATTCCTCAAGTAGTAAAACTATGGAGACGAATTATATGGCGTACTTATAATGAATTTACAATCCCGAGGTTTCAAAAATGTCTAATGGTACGAAACGCAACAGAGAATCGTCAGAATGTAGGTAGGTACTAAGTGTAAGAAAGTTTTTTAAACGCAATATAATCAGGTTCCATATATTAATTTTAGTAAGTAATTACTAACATATTATCATGTTCAAATAATTGAATATAAGCCCAGGCAGCGCAGGCAGTGTCAATTATCTGACGGCACATATCAAAACAAATAACATTTTATTTATTTGTATGTCTTAATTGTTCAGTGGTGTATAAAGGTATTATAAGGTTCTGGATTCATTGGATTACGTCATTACATTATGCAGGGTGAACAAGTCCACAGGGTTTCCACTATATTACAAATAATATGTGTAGTACACATATTATAAGTACACGTGTTCAGTTTTTTTTTATTAACCCGATATCCTTAAAATCAAGACGCTATTTTCTTAGAGAAATTAACTGTACCTTTCCTGAAAGTTAATGTATTTCAATAAAAATAGGTTGTATATGATATGCGCTATGTTACCAGATTAGAAATTAAACATTATTCTGGGCAATTGACCCAATATCGGGTTCTTTGTTTGTAGGCGCGTTTTCCTATTGTCCTATGTTGCTACCAGCCACGCTCGTAGCGCGTGCTGGCACTGAATGTGAAATTAATACCTAGTGATTCTGTAGACTTCCCGGCAAGCTTACTTAGTTCGATAATTAAAGCCAATATTCCAAAAGGTGCGAGTAGTTTGATTAAATCAAGAGTCTGCGCGTTTGATGGCTACTTGTAAACCCCTTGCACTCAGCTCCCTGGCTCGCTTCCTGAGAGCTTACCTACTTATATTCCACTCAGAAAAGAGGTATCCGCAAATAGAGGTAGAAAGCTTGATGGTTTGATCCATTATCTTTCGTCAATCTTTTTTTTTTAATAAACAAGTGTAATGTGTAATGTCTTATCTTCTACCAAAATTTCACTTCAACCAAGATTCTATTATTTATCTTTATTATCCATATTCGTTTAGGTATATTCTTGATTTCATCGCTGACTGTAGGTAAGTACCTACTTTTCTTTCTATTAAGCAACTAGACAAACACCAACTACATAGCTCGTGTTGCTTTATCTTTAAGTACATGGATTGGATGAGGTTAATCCGATTTGTATTATGCAAAATTTCATCTGAATCGAAAATCGGGAAGTGAGTCAAAATGAAGTTTCAAAATAGAGCCGTATCAAAGTACATTCCAAGCAAAGTTTGCAAAATATATTCATTGAGTAGTATACTTAAATAGTGTAATATCAAATATCTACGGTAAAAATGCTTGCGATTTACACCAATTTAAATTTAATTTTCGTCTGGTGTGTTGTAAGATAATAATTTTATTTGCCATATAATTATAAAGCATAGTTCACATAGTATTGGCACGCGTTTAGCGACGAATAAAAAAAATATATTTAAAAATTAAAAAAAACTGATAATCACATCTTAATTTTAATACGTTGATAACTTTATATTAGAAATTTGGTTGATCTAACTTTTTGCGTTTGTAAGTTATTGATGATGGACGTTGACCGGCGAAAATGCACTGTGAACAAATACGTGAAAAATCCCCTTGGTCTGGGTCAATGATTGCTAAATTGTTGAATTTCCAGAAAACTACTAGGCAATAATTATTGCCCAAATCATTATTTCATTAAAGGACAATTAAATAATAGTGGCAAAATAATTCAAAATATCCACACCTTGCGGTCCACACGGAATCAACAGACAAAAAAGATGGATGAAAATCTTGTTCAGAGGATGATGAATACTATTTTCAGAAAAGTCCGTAATTTTGTGCATAAACATACTGAATGATTGAAATATATGTGACATGCTATAAATTAATAAACGATCTTTTATATTCTGCAATAAAAAATATTGTTTACTTTTTCTTTTCATTTAAAAATTAAATTCCTCCCATCGCGTACCAATTCTAAATTAACTATGCTTTATTAAATATCGGTTTGTCATCATTGTTTACAAACTGTCAAATAGCAATGTGGCCAGCAACTTTCCCGAAAGTAGGGTGATTGATTTTCTACTAATTAATGATAAATTATTTCGATATTACAATAATAATTGCTCGCACTTTCCCATTTTTTTAATTTGTGTCATATTATTAATTATAACTTACAACTTGCTATAAATAAGTAAAATTCATGCATATGTACGGGTACTTCCGGTGAAACAAGCAAGTAATGAAGAATTTTTTTCATTTTCATAAAACACCTCGCTACGCTCGGCTTCCTAAGGGATGAAATTTCGATATCCTCGAAAAAAATCGTTTACTTTGATGTCTACTATCACCATGCAAAGCGGCTTGCTTCTATCTAAAAGTGCAGCTTTTGACCAAAAATCCTCCATAACAAGTATGACTAATATCATAATATGACACCGCTACTCTTCTAATATCATGAGGAAAACGCTGTTAAAATTATTCGCTTTCCTCATGTTACACCGTGTAATTTCTTTTCATCGATTGCACAAAGGCTTACTATATCTTACCTAAACTAATGAGTTAGAAACCACTTACAAATAATAAATAAAAGTCAAGTGGAGACCCGACAACGGGCTACGATTAGAATAACATGAATCGTATCTTTAACGGGCTTGTCAATACTCTACAGACTACAATCCGATTAATCGCACCAGCATGTCTAAAATCTGGTGATTATCGAATGCGTACGAAATATTATTTTGTTTGCATTTAAGAGTATATTCGATATTATTATAACAGCGTCGGAAGTACAACAATTTACATAATAAATTAAACAATATAATGGAATATTTGCTAACAAGATTGACATAGTATGTGTACTACCAATATACAGGGTGTGATTTGTAATGCAGACAACAAGAGAAGGCTGTACTCCTCAAAGTGACCAACTTTGTTAAGCTTGTTTAAAAAAAATACGTTTGTTTTATTTTGTAGGAATGCGGTCATCGGCGTAATTAGCATTGCTTTTCGGACTTTATTAATAAAAAAAATGCAATCACATTTAGACTAAACTTAAAAGTGTGCTAAAAATCTATAACTAAAGTTTATCAGCCCACATGTGGGTCAGTTTGGGTCGTACAGACTGCAGTGTCGTGTATTCATATGCCTCAAATAGCGCATACCGCGCATAGAGCATGACAACTAGAATATGGGCGGCGATGTGTCATGGCGGAAGCAAATATAACTAATTAAAACAAGTTATCATATTTAGTGTTTCATTTAAAGATCAGTACTTATTAATTTTTTAGTCATTTTTTAGTCGTTTTGCAGGACACACTCGGTATAGCATTTAAAGCACTGTTGGCGGCTTTGTAATACGGAGTAGGTATGCATGCATAATTAATTTATTAAATTGAGTAGTTAATTTATAACGAACTCACGTTCAACTCAACCTACCGTGACATTGGATGTAAACTAATTTATTCAAGATTTCATTAATTAATTCTAGACATTAAGAATTAACTCATATGTTTTGATCTTAATATTCTTAATGCAGTTTTATACCTACATATAAGAAATAAAAAAATAATTCATAACAAAATGAAACTTTGAGTGACATTGTTAATTCAGTGACTTGTTCACATCATTATACCGTTAGCAGATGGTACGAAAAAACCCAGTAGCTTGCCTGTTGTGGGTTAGCAGTGATAACTGAACGAAGAAAGTGTATTTTATTTTATCGTACGGTTAAGGAACCCTTGGAACGCGAGTCCGACTCGCAGTTGTTTATAATATAATAATACTAAAATATGCTTTGTCTCCTTTTTAACCGCCGCCCATATCTCAAGGAAGGGAATTCTCAATTAGGCTGTAAGTATGTTTTTTTTTATGTTTGTTATTCGATATCTCTGTCGTTACTGGACCGATTTTGAAATTTTTTTTTTGATTGAATGTATACACGGTGTTTCCGGTATCACTCGAAACCTCAGACACCCCAACTGATTTTTATTTTTTTAAACTCATCTAGAGTATTCATCTTTTAATCTGATGGTTACTTTTTTTTAAATTCAATTTTTAATTTTCTGTACAGCTCTAATTGACTTTTAGCTCTACACTCAATAAAATAATTGCTAACTACCATCATAAACCATAAAACTATTTATTTGTGTACGTTACTGCAACGACATAAGGTTTATCAATAGACAGCTAAGATGTCACTGTAAAACACTTTAAAGCTTTGTCACAGTAAACTTCCAATTGGACAGGTAATCGCAGTAAGCTAATTTAAACCCAATATTCAAAATGACAAGGTTGTAATTAGGTACGAGTTCAATTTGTTATGATTTATGATAAACATTAAGATTAAACTGACAAACAACGTCAAACTCGTAGCGGAAAAAATAATCGTTCAAGTAACCAGCCAGTATTAATACCGCCAAATACTGAAAAAGGTAAACAACCTCTAGCAATGCGATATACATAATGTTGTATTACGAATAAAATAGAATAGGCACATAAAAAATAATTAATAATACTAATTTAAATAAAAATATTACCCCCGTCAAGATATTCTCAATCGATTCTACTCTCGATTCTGGACAAACGGTTTTCAGGTTTTTAGTGTTAAGTGAAACACGGTGTATACATACAGATTGGTCCCATTTTTATCAGAACTCGGTTCTGATGACAGAATCCTGGAGAAATCGAGGGAACTCCTCAAATCTTAATAGTGATTTTTGTGTTTTTATAAGAACAGCATGCATTTACGTTCAGAACAGTGACATTTGGTGCAGTGGAACTGCTGATGATGATCAGAACGGAATTCAAATCTGGACGGCACACCTCTAGTGACTTTGCTACTCGTATTTTTATAAGAACAGCATGCATTTGCGTGCAGAATAGTGACATTTGGTGCAGTGGAACTGCTGATGGTGATCGGAGCGGGACTCCTCAATGGCGAATAGTTCATGTTAGGAGATTTATTCTTTTCGTTATGTTAGTTTAGTATGTTGGGTTTTCATTACACATTTTTATTATTGTATTTCACTATATTTAATTGTGGTTTTGAGGTATTCGTGATGTATTTGTAGATAGATAGATAGATAGATAGAATACTCTTTATTGGCACACCTCACCTTTGTATAACATCACTAGTAATATATTTAATTGGTATACAAACAAACCTATGTCGCTTACTTTATACATGTTCAAAACAAATCACACGTGATATACGAGTATTATTGGCCGGTACCTTAACTTAAATGAATCATTTTAAAGCATTAGATACCAGTACAGTATCCAACTACCAAACTTTTTCTTGTTGAGTACGCTAAATTGATTTAAAACAACGAAGCGCTTTCCCGGGAACGGCGTGAAGTAATTTAATCGATTCCTTTTAGTCTGATACATGTATGTGTAGACGTGTTAGGGTTGATTGATCGAGAGCGCGAGATCGCAAGCACAAACGAGCCTCGCGACCCCAAAATGCATACTCCGTGTTTAAAGAGAGACCTGGCTTTGTTTTATCATTTATCGCGCGACCATGCTTGCCTGCCAGGACCTGTAGCCAAGAGTACAGCCTTCTACGCTCCGTAGCGTATCGCAGTTATCTCCCTCTAACTCTCTTCCGTTTTAGTGTGACTGAGTCAGTTGCGTAGCGTTCGCCACGGAACGTCAATGATTGAATACTTTGCTACAGGCCCTGATCATTCTCGTCACTCCCGTACCCTCAAATCGTCCAATCTTAAGACGCTGACAGCACCCAATGGCCTTGACGCTAGCGTACACTGTCTAATCGTATGGCAGTAAGTGAGAGCGCGATGTCACTAAAAGAGGGCGGATAGGTACGAAAAGTACGGAAAAATATTAAAATGAAATAGAAAGATGCATTATTTGTGCAAAATGTTTCGTTAGTGTTTTAGATATGTATATATTTGTTATTATAATATTAACTATTAAAGACAACTAAGTGAATAATTGAACGACACACAACCGTTTAATGACGAACTCGAGACCAATCTTTGCAATTTTTTTCTATCGAGCCGATTTCATTAAATCGTGTATCGAGTACGGCTATGTTCTTTGAAATATAATGAAAAATAACATATAATTTACTTGCCCTACTAAGACTAATAGTTTGTCTTAAAAAACTGCGCAAGTAACATCAATTTTACGCAATTGGGTGATGTCAGCCCCTTAACCAGGTCGAAACGGCTCATCCGAATTTCATATCGCCAATATGTCTGTCTTTTTTCGCAGTCTTAAATCAATTAATTATTTGCTGCAACTGACCACATACACTCGTGTACGAGTAATTCAGAGTAAATGCGATGCAAAACATTATCATAATATTTAGTTTATGAATTTAAATAAAATGATATAGGAAAGTAAATCATAGTACTTAGGTACTTTTTGGCAGTCGGAATTTATAATTAACCTACTCAAATCAGTTTTTGGCAAAACATTACTAGAAATAAGATATTTGAAATTGCAATCAAGACCGCATTGAAATGCGGCTGCAAGTGAGCAGGCTTAGACATAAATCACCAAACGATTTTAATAGCCTCGCGTGCAGATCGACGGTCAAAATTCGAATTATGACCCTTGCAGAGGCGGCGCTATCAAAATCTTGGCCTGACTGTACTGCTCTTCAAACCTACGTCCTAAGCTGATGATTATGTATATTAAGTAGGAGACAGTAGTTTGGATCTCGGTCTCCACTAACTTGACACACTTGCCTGTCGTCGACAAAGCTCAGAGATAATGTAATATTGTGAATGTGAGACGCTGTTGTACGTCGACTAATAAAATCGATTATGCAAGTTAATTTCAGACGCTGTTGGTGAGCAGCCACTATTATTCCAAGATCATTTAAATATTTTTAATTTAAAATTCGGTATTTTTTAATTCGCCAACCTAAAGCCAATAAGTATCCTTTCAACAATAATTTTTTGAAAAAAATGTGTAACTCGCACCTACACCTAACCTTGCACCGTGAAATTAAAAATATAAATTTTAAATGAATATGATATTAAGCCATTTTGGTGTTACAATTCCCAGTTGCTTCGAACAGAAAAATAGAATGGCTAGTAAATAAGAAATCCTCAAAGGCCTCAGCCCACAGTTACATGTGAAAGTTCTTATTTTTTAATCTACTCTTAATTTTCATACAAATTTCATGGATCATTTGTAAATTTTCTATCCGGGAAAAAAAAATTGGTCTCATACTAAAATGGCATATTCTATATCTCAGGAATTTGAAAGCGAGGGAAGGTCTTCTAAGACTTTTCGCGTAGCAGCACGTGATTTAGTACTTAGCTCCCCACAATCCATTATCAAAATACACTATAACTGTATGATAGTGTGAAATAGCAAAAATTAAAATATTTTCATTTTGAGGATGTGTCAGGTGATATAATTATTATAGTCTTCCGTAAAACACCGATGAAATAGCTGTAAAGCCATAATGTATGAAGTCAACGTTGTTTCTTAAGACACAATAAGTAACCCGATGTTAGCGAAATAGTAATAAATATAATACCAACTAATAACTAAAGGTCAACACAACACAGTTCATTAACCACAAAAACAAAACTTATCGCTATCACTTACCTATCGTAGTGAGCGCCAACGTACACCAATAATAACTTTGAAGATATTGTTTCACCACATCCGCCGTTTCAGTGTCATGATACACCCAATTTTTACTTCCGAATCCATTGTTTTTATATATTATATGGTACAAGCACCCGTTCCAATGAAATATCACTAATAAGTAATGTATTAAACTGGTCGATCTAAATAAATTTGGATAGTTCGTGTGTCGCTCCGTGCGGTCCATGAAAGCCCAGAACCGGTAGATCTTGACTAGGCGAAAGGATCGCAAGATGGAGTTGAAGCCGATGGAAAGGTAGAGGAAGTCGAGCGGCAGCAGGCAGAGGCAGTCGATGTAGAAGGTGGTGGAGTTCATGTAGTGCGCGCGCAGCTTGGCCGCGTCCGTCTGCAGCACGCCGTCCTCCAGGTACCCCGTGCGGAAGTGGAACAGGATGTCGGCCAGGTACAGGAAGTCCGAGAAGTAGTCGAGGCAAAACCACACCACCAACGTTTCTCCTGCAACAACAAAACACAACCATTTCTACACCGTGTTTTTTTTTCGTTAAATTCGACACGTAGCTAGGGTTCATTATCAGGAACTACCTTTTTAGTTAAATTCGCAAAAAAATTTTTCGTCATTTTCATACATAATAAATTAATTTATTAGTGTGAGAGACCCTTAAGAATAACATTCAAGTTAGTGTCAAGTGATTGACGGCACATGTCAAAACAAATAACATTAGGAATTGATAAAGGCTGTCACACATGTGTTCAGTAATTATCTTTATTTGTTAATTAACTCGATAACCGTAAGAGTTAAGACGCTAGTTTCTTAGAGAAATTAATTGTATTTGATCTAAAGAACCTTCCCTTAAAGTTAACGGGATTCAATAAAAACAGGGTGTAGACTTTAGCACAGTGCAAAGTGTAGCCTAATATATATACTAATCGGAACACCGGTCGAAAATAAAACTAATTTATTTTTATACCACGGAAACACAGGAGTGTTTGTTTCTATCGGGAAAATTCGCAATGTGCAAAAGTTCAAGACAAATATTGCAGTTTTTTGTTTCCAAGTTGGTGTGATTACATTTTGTGTTGTGTTGTTTTTACGAGTGTGAACCTTACTACAACAAACAACAGTCCTCTTTCTATATGTTCTTATTTTCAAGTGTAATTTTAAGTTATTTAACCCATAGGTATACACAGAAGTTTAACAAACTGTAGGTACCTACATGTACTAAACCTTCCCCAAGAATTGCTCTGTGGATAGATGAAAATTGATGTTTTCCGTTAACCTCGCGTAAAGATTAACAATCGTGCACTATTATGCACTGAGGGGGGACTGAAATCTTCTCGAGGCTGAGGCGTAGGGTTAGAGCCGGCGTAGCTTTATTTAACGTTCATATGCGCATTGTAATATGCCTACTTGAAAAATAAATATTACATTTTTTTTCATTTTTTTATGAGATCAGGTTTTGCATCGAGTATGATATTATGACAAAAGACTGTTCAAATATTTATGTTCGTGTACTTAACTATATCGATGTATCGTGACTGTGCCTATATTTGAGCAGAAGAATCTTCAAGTACTTTTCTACTTCTGAATTTATACGTTTTCATTTATTACAACCTTTAATTCGCAGTCTATTGTTTAAAAAATACGTTATGAAACATTAGTTTCAAAGTAAAGACTATTTATGGTGTAAAAAAAGTCTAAAAGTCGAAATCATCAACACGTGACCAAGGTAGGTATGTATCACGTGTTGATATTATCAGTAGGCCTAGCACATGATGGCCGCGGGAGTATGTCGCCGCGAGATAGACTACCCGTCCTTATGTCATTAATACAGTTAGAAGAAGACATGGCATCTATCTCGCGGCGACATACTCCCGCGGCCATCATGTGCTAGGCCTACTGAACCTATATGTAGAGTCATAACCAGTTGTTATGCGCACTATATGGATGAATATTACACATATTAAAATATTCCTATCCTATCCTTTTTGTATTCGTCTAGATAATGTTTTATGATCATGATCTTGCACAATAACCCCGTTTTATATTTCGTCTGCCATAATACTAATACAATAATTCCAATAAGGCCTAGTTACCCTTTGGGTTGGAAGATCAGATGACAGTCGCTTTCGTAAAACTAGTGCTTATGCCAAATCTTGGGATTAGTCGTCACAGCGGACCCCAGGCTCCCATGAGCCGCGGCAAGTGCCGGGATAACGCAAGGAGGATGATGATATTTCGTCTGACATACAGTTTGTCATTAGGAGAGAATCAACCAGACCAACAGACCGAGGAACCTGATGTCAGTAATCGCGTATAGCTAACTCGTAGCGATGTGATCATCCAATTGCCCATTACTTTTTATGTGTTCCCGTATGAAGCTGGTGATAATAGCCTCGTTCTGCTCAATATTATTTTTAAAGGACATATTTTCCATTTTTGCAAGTAATGAATGAAATTTCTGCATAATTTATTTTAAAATCATAATAAACGAAAACTCTACTCTATTCTTTAGATAATTTGGTTTCAATTTCACTAACTTAAACTGAGTATGGTAGGCAGGACGAGGTAACTGTGTTTTCGTCAACTTTACTGATCTAAATTGGTTCTAATAACAAGTAAATTTCAGCCCAGCAGGTATCACGTCACGTCATTAAATACTTTCGCATCGTTGCTCTGCTTGTATGTGTTTTGTTAGCATAAACAGGTAGGTATATTTACATACTGAAACTAAACTTATTATACTTTACTATACGTACTCGTTTATAGACCTACAGTTAGTTATATATTAGGCATTTTTTGCAAATCGACAACCCATTTGCTTATTTTGCGTATATTACACTACTCTAGCAGTGTTTTTAGGTTGTGAACACAGAACACCTTGGTCTGTGGTTGCAAATAAGTGCGTTTTCACATTATCCGATCCGATATCGGATGTAGGACCGATATCCCATACATTACAGGCGCCAACTTGGATTTTTTCCATTGAAACCCTTCCGACATCCGATATCGGATCGGATAGTGTGAAAACGGACTGTCTCAAATACCTATTTTAGTGTGTTCGGCGGCCTAATTATATACTTCAACTTGTGTAGTCTCTGCACATAGGGCTGTCGGTAATATGATATAAGGGTTCAGTGTGTTGTTTCCTGTAATTAATCCTCTTATTTTGTGCTGTTGGTGTATGGGCATTTTCAGAAGGATTTCTGGGAGCTTATAGCTTAATTCTGTATGTGCTATGTTGTCTATGATAGTGACCTACTCGTAGATGCTTTTGGGTGTATGATACTGTTAGGGGTATGATCGGTTCAGATCCACATGCCGTTGCGTCTGAACCTCTTCGGGCCAGTTCATCCGCTGCATCTTTTCCTCTTGTTCCATTGCCCCTTTAACCCTTTATCCATTGTATTGTTACTTTGTTGCCCTCCTTACTCACTTCAGTGAGACTTCGGTGGCATTCTAGTACATAGTATAAGTTTCGACGTAAGTTTTTCGCTGCCTAGAGCACTACGGTTTACTGTCTGATAGTATTAGTACCTATGTATATTTTCATGTTTTACCTGTCGTCTTTTTAAAGAATTATGAAGCTTTTACTATCTCGTTCGTACAGTAACAGTAAATAAATTTCAAAGAGAAAAACGTATTTTCTTGTTATTCAGAAAATACTCTATGGCGGTCTTCACTTCAAATCTCATAAAATTCCGGCGTATTTGTAAATTAAATTTAAGCCCTTATAGGAAAATTGCCCCGAAGTCTTACGAGGTTAAATGTAATTTAATTTAAATTAATTTATTTAAATTGGTCCAAATATGCATGTTAGAAACCATCAGTAGTAAATGCAGATTTGCTCGACGCTCCGGACACATCGGCGTAGGGGTCGCATGCAATACTCGTAGCGCTGCACGCTGTCACCCTCATGAAATGGAGCGACTTGAATCGCATATTACTGCTTCATTTTAGGGTTCCGTACCAAAAAGGTACAAACGGAACCCTTATGGTGCGACTCTGTCCGTCTGTCTGTCTCATCTCAAGAACGCTTAAAAAGCTATCGATGTGAAATTTGGAATAGTCATGAACTAATCAAAGTGTGTAATTTTTAGGGTTCCGTACCAAAAAGGTACAACAGGAACCCTTATGGTGCGACTCTGTCCGTCTGTCTGTCCGTCTGTCACATTCCTAAATATCTCGAGAACTACTAATGCTATCAACTTGAAATTTGGAATAGTTGTGAACATTGTAAACCTCTACAAATAGAAAGTGTAATTTTTTTAAATATATTAATTTTAATTGTAGAAAATGGCCAAAATGAAAGGGGGCAAACTGTAAATTTCAAGTTACTAGGTCAAGTGGGGTATCGTTGGAAAGAGCTCAAATTGAACGTAAATAAGCTATTTTTTATAATTTTTTTGTTGTGGAAAAAAAAAGGATTTTAAGGAAAATGTAAAAAAAAATACCGTCCCCCCCTTATCTCCGAAGTTTACCAACGAAAAATTATGACAATTTTAGTAAACATTGTTTTTATGCTAAATATGACAGGAAAAATATAATCGTGTTTGTATTTTGAATACTTTTTTTTTAATTCACAAAAAACTTTTCAGATTTTTACTTTCAATTTACCCACCCTTGCGGATGTATATCGTACTTCAAATTAATACGAGATATTACGTAAACCATCTTCTGTCCAATAAAGTAAAAACTGTTTAAATCGGTTAACATTATAAAGAATTATCCCTGAAAAACCAGGCCCCGTAGCCGAATGGCATTTCTCCGACGCCAAACGAAAGCGATACGCCGCTGGCTCTGTCGCGCCAATACGCAAGCGCGATAGAGATAGATATCTACTAGCGCTTCGTTTCGTGAGCGTTTCGTGAGCGATTGTGCCATTCGGCTAGCCACCCAGGTCGCGCAAGTTAGTTAGCAAATTGACCGGGAGATGGCGCTATACATAATAATACTCATTAGTGCCTAAACTTTTGTCTTCTAGTCAAGTCATTAGAGTTATATGAAAAAAACCGGCCAAGAGCGTGTCGGGCCACGCTCAGTGTAGGGTTCCGTAGTTTTCCGTATTTTTCTCAAAAACTATTGAAAACCTATCAAGTTTAAAACAATTTTCCTAGAAATTCTTTATAAAGTTCTACTTTTGTGATTTTTTTCATATTTTTTAAACATATGGTTCAAAAGTTAGAGGGGGGGGGACGCACTTTTTTTTCCTTTAGGAGCGATTATTTCCGAAAATATTAATATTATCAAAAAACGATGTTAGTAAACCCTTATTCATTTTTAAATACCTATTCAACAATATATCACACATTGGGGTTGGAATGAAAAAAAATATTAGCCCTCACTTTACATGTAGGGGGAGTACCCTAATAAAACATTTTTTTCCATTTTTTATTTTTGCACTTTGTTGGCGTGATTGATATACATATTGGTACCAAATTTCAGCTTTCTAGTGCAAACGGTTACTGAGATTATCCGCGGACGGACGGACGGACGGACGGACAGACAGACAGACATGACGGAAGTTGACTACGGAACCCTAAAAATGAGATTATTTTTACTAGGTAGTTTGAAAGAAAGTTTGTACGGAACCCTCGGTGGGCGAGTCCGACTCGCACTTGGCCGGTTTTTTTTTAAGTCTATCAACATTCACCATTGAAAATAACCAATATAGAAGGGGGCAAATTTTAATGTCAAGTTACTAGGAACAATAAATTCGCGTTTGTATTTTGGGAACCATTCAGCGGGACGATTTTTGAGTCTCACGCGTTCGAATTCAGAAAATTGTCACTGAAAATAATAGGTAAGTCGCCGTTTTCAACCGGTATTTTAGTGACAAAATCACGTATGCGAGATTCAAAAATCGCCCTCCAGATTTTAATTTTCCATTTGTTCACCCTTGCGGATGTTTATCATACTTCAAATTTACACATGACTGTACGTGTGCCTTCTCTTCTTCGAAACTTCTTCGGTTAACATTGTTAAAAAATATCCATGTTTTAAGTCCATTTATGTTGCTAAGGCTGCTTTCAAAAAAAACGTCAAAAGAATGTAAAATTGATAGTTTTAGTCGGTGAAATACTACACTTTCCGTTATCCAATAGATTTATTTAATTCAAGTTCCAGTTAGAGCATCTTATTATCTTGATTTTTATAAGACTGGATTTTTGAAAACTAACTCACTAAATTAATTATGAATTTTTCTCTAATGCACGTTTAGAAAAACGCACGTATAGAGCTGAATCAGTCGATCTTATTTGTAAAATTTGGACAATTTTGAATATTAAAACGGGTAAATTTATAATTCGTATATCCTGTACCACAATCATTTCAGATTAGATTTTTATTTTAAGTTTTTGAAAAAGAGTAAACTAGCTACTAGCTAGAAAATCTACATCACATCGAAGTAAGTTTTTTACTAAATTAATCTGCAACGTTTACTTAAATTGCTGTTATGACTTAGTGATTATAAATTGCTATTATTGATTTTTGCCAATTTTTTGAAAACGAGCCTTCACCGGTACAATTATTACCACTTTTGGACATTTTCTCATATTTTGTTATACCAAGTAGAAAAAGTCCTATAATGTGATATATATTTATAAACTACTCGCAAAGCCCTTTAATTTGATACCACACACAGTATGATCGAACGCTCGGTTGCGATTTCACTATTTTTAACACGAAAGCCCTCTTAAGAATTTAGACTTTTTCACTAAGAATTCTGATATCCATAATTATAACACTAGAATCAAAAATAAGCTTGCCATAAAGAAGTTTCGTGTCCGTAAAGTACAGAAGTCATTTGTCGTGTCAAGTCGAGTGACGTCACGGACGGTAACACACACAGTCACGGTCGCGCTTTTTTTCTGGCTATAAAATAGCAAACTCACGATTTACCTGCATGTGTGATTATCGATGTGTGCATTGGTGAACCCATATCTCGTGTTAGTGTGCGCGACCAGCTGCGCGTTTGTTATAGTGTGTGATAGCATAATTACTGTTTATCACTAACAGATTTTTACGTGTGGTGGGTACGCTAAACTTTTATATAAAAAAACAAAAGCCGGCTGATTGAATGAACTTTTAATTGTTATAATTGTATTTCTGAGACATTTATTCACGAAGGATTTATATATAATATAAATAACAAGCAGAATATAATAAAGCACATATTTACATACAAGCCTTGTGTTTAGCGCCATCTAGTTGAAACCATTAGAACTTTTAAAACCTCTAGTGACCATAATCAATAGTGAGCGAAATGGTTGTATGCGCAGCGGCTTGTGGTAAACCCCTCGCATCGACAGGGGTCGCTAAGTGTTCATGTGGACAGTCTTATCATAAGGCTTGTGTGGGCATGGGCATTACCGCTCGTGTCGCCCCCACTTGGCTGTGCCCGACGTGTAAAGCGACCACTGCTCGGCGTGACAACTCTGACAACACGCCGGTGAAATCGAATGTTGTCGATGACGACGATACGCCGACCGATCCACAGGCGGATGTTGCAGAGCAGCTGCGCTTGCTGCGCGCGGACTTTGGTGCTGTGCGCGACGACATCGCTGGCCTGCGACAAGAGGTGGCAAAATTGCATTCTCTCTTCGGTGGCCTCTCTAGCCGTCTTGACGTATTAGAGGACAAAGTTAGGTGCTTGGAGGAGCGACCGGTGGGCTCCGCTGACAGCGACCCCGAAGGCCAAACGTCGGCAGTACCAGTGGTGGAGCTGCAGCAGACGGTAGCTCGCCTTCAACTGGAGCTAAACGACCGTGACCAGGATGCGCTGCTCTCTGACCTTGACATCGGCCACATCCCTGAGGCAAAGGGTGAAAACGTTGTGCACACGGTCACTGTCCTAGCGGCCAAGTTAGGTATGACTCTCGACCAGCGCGACGTGGTTTTCGCCGAGCGGGTTGGTGCTGTGGACAGGAGAGGGGAAGGTGTCGACGATGACGCAGTGGGGCGTCCGCGCCGCGTTGTAGTTAGGCTGTCGCGGCGGCAGTTGCGCGATGAGTTGCTACAGGCAGCGCGTGTGCGACGAAATATCAGCTTCACCGACGGCAACCCGTCGGCTCCTCCCTGTCGTGTCTTCGTTAATGAGCGCCTTACTCGCACGAACCGCCTTCTGTTTCATAAGGTTCGAGAGTTATGTCGGCAGCAGCAGTGGCGATTCTCGTGGACCAGGCGTGGCCGGATCTATGCTCGACAAGGAGAAGGAAAGCCGGCGATCCAAATTCGCTCTCAGGAGGACATAGACCGTGTTTTTAGGACCAGCTCCGTTTGAGGTGCGGGCGGTCGTATGTTGTGCTTCACTACTAATTATACCTCTACTTTCATTGTGGCATGGTAATTACTGTATGTGTATTTTCATGAAATATATACAGGGCAAATATTTTTGTTGTATGCATCTAACTATAACTTGCAGGTCATATAATTCCTCATGTATTCATTATTATATGTCAGGAGTAATGTATTTAAGTAATGTTAAAAAAAAATAAAACACTTCGAATAGGTTTGTATAATGCAGGTTCCCTTGGTACAAATCATGACAATTTTGTGGCGGCTGCTGCCCGGCAGGATGTTGATGTTCTGGCGATTAACGAATCGTGGTTAAGGGCAGACGAGGAGGGACGGGCGCCGAAACTTCCTGGGTACACTTTTCGGCATATCCCCAGACCACAGGGCGTCCGGTCGCGTGGTGGAGGCGTGGGCTTTTATATCAAGAGACATCTCAGCGCTAGGACCTGGCCTCACCCTGTTGACCCGTCGCACAAGCTGGTGGAGCAGATGTGGATCACGTTTACTCTCAACGGAAGAAAGCTGGCAATAGGTACGGCGTATCGACCACCTTGGATGGACATACAAGTTTTTTTGGATGCTATTAGTGACTCGATTAGTTCAATGCGCAGTTACGATCATTTGGTTGTATTAGGCGATTTCAACATTAATTTACTGCAAAACTATGACGCTAAAACTGCTCAATTCAACAATTTTATAACTAGTTTTAATTTAAAACAATTGGTATCTCAGCCTACACATTTTACTGACACCAGCCAGACGTTGATCGACGTTGTCTGTTCTGATATGTTAGCAAATAACACAACCATTGATAACGTAGGATGTATTTATGGTCACTGTCTCGTGGTTTGCGATTTTAATGTGAAACTAGAGAAATTGAAGCCATATCGCATCACATATAGACCTTATAAGGATATTTGTGATAGAGAACTTGATGTGGACCTGCAGAACGCGGGGTGGGAACTGATGTCGGATCTTGACAGTGTCAATGACATAGTAAGTATATTCAACCAAAAAGTTCTCACTATATTTGATGTACATGCCCCAGTAAAAACATCCTTAGTCAAAGTACAATCTTGCCCGTGGATTACTGACACTGTCAAGTTCATGATGCATCTGCGCGACACTGCTGCAACAGACTTTCACAGAAGCCCGAATGATATAAAAAAAAAATATTACAAGGACCTTAAGTCTGTAGTGAACAAGGCTCTATATTTCGAAAAGGTGGCTTATTTTAAACAAAATATAAATAGTAAAATAAATGACCCTAAAACATTATGGAAAAATCTGAAATCGACAATATTACCCACTAAGAATAATGAATTACCTTCAACTTTCAATAATCCTTGCGTAATAAATAAACATTTTCTTGACCTGCCGGGAACTACAGATGTAACTATGTCACAGTTAACCTATTTTGAATTTCACAGGCACAGCGACACAGTATTCCATTTAAAAACAATTAACTCGAGTGAAGTCACTAAAATAATTAGGAATTTAAAGTCTAATGCAGAGGGTGCTGATGGGATAAATTTACATATGCTTATTCTTACGCTTCCTTACACAATTGACATTATGACTAGTTTAATTAACAAGTCTATTCTATCATGCACCTTTCCTGATATTTGGAAGTTAGCAGTTGTAAATCCTCTGCCCAAAATTCCCAACCCTGTTACTATTAAAGACCTTAGGCCAATTAGCATACTCCCATGTCTGTCAAAAATAATGGAGAAAGTTGTCTGTGCACAGTTAACTGCCTACCTTGAAACTAATAACATTTTGCCAGACGTCCAATCGGGTTTCCGGAAAGGACGTAGCACCACAACTGCTTTGCTTGATGTCACTGACAACATATTAGATGCTCAGGATAAGGGTATGTGTACTCTTTTAGTGCTCCTAGACTTTTCTAGGGCATTTGATTGTATAAATATAGATCTACTTCTATCAAAGCTAGCTTACTATGGTTTTGATCAGAAAACTATACAATGGTTCCATAGCTACCTCAGTAACCGATGGCAGATGGTCAAGGTGCGCTCTGGTGACAGTTCCTCACTTCTTTCAGAAAAAGCCAAGCTTAACCGAGGAGTCCCACAGGGATCTGTAATCGGCCCGCTCCTATTTGTTCTCTATTCTGCAGACGTTAGGCTTCACATTAAACACTGTAGATACCACATATACGCAGATGACATTCAGATCTACTTATCATGTAAGCCAGCAGAGGTTGACTATGCTATAGAGAAACTAAATTATGACCTCGCAAGTATAGCAACCTGGGCTAGACAAAACTGCTTAGTGCTCAACCCAAATAAAACAAAGTACCTTATCTTTGGCAGTAAGCAACAACTGGCGGGTGTCAGTATGTCAGTGAATATTATGCTGATGGATGAACCAATTGAAAGGGTGTATGAAGCACGGAATTTGGGACTTTTAATGGATTGTGGACTTCGTTACGAGAAGCACACTGCTGAAGCTGTAAGAAGTTGCTTTTACAAGCTAAAGGTATTATATAAAATTCGCCCATACCTTAGCGAAACCTTGCGCATTCAACTGACCGAGTCGCTGGTACTGTCAAAACTGAACTATATGGATATTGTAACTGGGCCTAGGCTTCTGGCTAAAACCAAGAGACTCGTCCAACGTGTTCAAAATGCTTGTGCTCGCTTCTGTTTTGACATTCCGTTGAGAGCACACGTCACTCCATTTCTCAATAGTCACAAAATTCTCAAAATGCAGCACCGTCGTAAACTTCATCTGGCTTGTTTGCTTTTCGGAGTTCTTAAGTATAAAACACCTGCATATCTTTTTGTTAAGTTATCTTGCATCAAGCTCCGCGACCGCCGCAATTGTGGAATTCATTTGCTGACGCCACGCCATGCTTCGGCAGCCTTCCGGGGCAGCTACCGGTATAACGCTTCAAAGTGTTGGAATAATGTCCCACCACCTATAAGGAACCTGCAAAGTATTTATAGTTTCAGAATAAAGCTCAAACAATACATGCTTAGCCACCAATTCAACCAGGAAACCTGCTTACATGATACAAGTTGCCTGTAGTCTCTGTTTTTACTTACCACATAGTTTATGTTCCGTCTGTATTGCCATGGCGCACTTCATTCTGAAATATTCTCAGCCTTTTATTGATATTAATTAATAATTTAAGTTTGCATTGCCAATTTTTGTTTGTCCTTGTACTCGTGCTTTTTGTTATGTCATTTTAGTTCCCGTAATGGCCGGATGGCGCTAGATGTAGTCATATTTTAATGTACAGCTATGACGAGTCCGACCCGATAATATTGTGTAATAATGTAATGTCTGTTATAAATCTTTGTTGTCTTTTGCATACTTTCTTTTTTTGCTATTTTTTATTTTTATTAGTGTTGTATTCATAAATTGTTACCTGTCGTGATTGTTTTCACCGAATGGCCTCATCGGAAGACCAGCGCTGGAAGTCGCCAGCAACATGCTGAGATGAGACCATTTCGTGGCACTTTTGTCTGTTAGCCTTTGTGTGTATGGTTACTTGTTTGTGTCGTTAATTTTTGTGTATATTATATTGTTATCGTCGTTGTTAAGTGCTTACGAATAAAAAATATTCTATTCTATTCTATTCTATTCTATTTGTTGGGCAATGCATTCATTTTTATAATAAGTTACCTGACACTGCTTTGAGATTACCCCTCCCAGCTCTTAAGAACTACTTAAAAAAATCATTGATGTTTTTAAAGGCTTATTACAGAGTCGAGGACTATTTGACAGACAAACATGCATGGCCCGAACCAGAAACTACAAAAAACGAATAGCAATTAAAATAATTGTAATATGTATAGAGGACACAGTTCAGGCCCCGTAGCCGAATGGCATTTCTCCGATGCCAAACGAAAGCGATACGCCGCTGGCTCTGTCGCGCCAATACGCAAGCGCGATAGAGATAGATATCTACTAGCGCTTCGTTTCGTGAGCGTTTCGTGAGCGATTGTGCCATTCGGCTAGCCACCCTGATAAGAAAGCACATCAAATATTTTATATTTTATGTTGTGTAGGTAAATTACATATTTATTGATATTGAGATTCATATTATCTTTTTTCTTCTGTGACAATTTGATATGTTTTCTCTGAAGAAGAACGACGTATTATTAAGCAATAATATAATTTATTGAAATTAATTTCCATAGAGTACCTAGTCTGTTCATATTCTTTGATGAATACTTTTGCATGTTAAATTGTATCTTGTTATTTAATGCATGTTAATTATAAGATGTAATGTTTTGAAAAGAAGTTGCCCGCCGAGTTTCTTGCCGGTCCCGTAGTGGATACCCCCCTCCCAACTGAGGGGGGACTGAAATCTTCTCGAGGCTGAGGCGTAGGGTTAGAGCCGGCGTAGCTTTATTTGACGTTCATATGCGCATTGTAATATGCCTACTTGAAAAATAAATATTTCATTTTCATTTCATTTTCATGAAAAACTAACATAGGTACTATACAGGTCGCACAAATTACTTAGTTAATACGCCAAGAACTATTAACTACGTTGAGGGTGAAGGCTTGCCCCTGTACGTTTGTTTTGTGTTACGATTAGTAGACAGGTAGTCACACCTTTTACTACGGATCGACCGCACAACTGCCTCGCAAACCGACTTAATTAAGAGAAAGGGCTACAACAACAAACTTAAAGTGCCGGTATTTCGGGCTTTGCCCGTATCAAATTTGGTACAAGCGACTCAACTGTAATATTAATAAGTCAATTTATGAATACATCACAAGCGTTCGGATGGAATCGTGTAAAGTTCACGATGGGTTCAGCTATCTATTATCATTTTGGACCTATTTAATACAGGGTGTTTATTGAGTGACCTGCAATAATTTGAGGGGTAAATTTTATAGGTAAGAGCAACTTTTACTATAGAACCGATATCATGAACAAAATATTGAGCTTTTTATACATTGCACTATTTTGACCTTGACATTATTTATGAAATAATGAATTTTAAAATTTACTTAAAAGATTACTTTTTAAGTGTGAAATCTTTGGTTGAACTCTTTTTCACGCAATTCAAACTATAGGTACATTCATTAGTATCTATGTACCGATATCAACACTGAAATTGTTTGGGTTTTGGGGAAATATTACTTTTGCAAGCTGTGCAGAATCACTTCAGCTTATTTATGGTCGCCAATTAGGGATGTGTCAATTTTAAAATCACTGTGTAATTTGACATAACTAAAATGAAAAATATTCACCGTTGATCTCCTGGAAGGCGAACCTGTAGACGATGACCCACAGATTGTAGAGGAAGGCGAGCGAGACCACCATGGACCAGTAGTAGCACAGCCGGCCCGCGGGGTCGAACACGAAGGACCAGTGCGGGCCCGTGCGCAGCCGCCCGCTCGTGTACGTGGAGCGCCGCCGCAGACCCGCTCTGCTGCCACTGCACAACATATCCACACATCACCTCAACATAACATATTATATACGGTTAAGCTCGCCTTTGTATCTCTATTCCTACATCCATACTTCCATATATATTATATATTAATATTATAAATGGGAAAGTGTGTGTGTCTGTTTGTTTGTCCGTCTTTCACGCCAAAACGGGGCGACGAATTGACGTGATTTGCTGGTGTTCATCAGAACGGAACTCCTCCAATCTGAACGGCACACTTGTAATGATTTTGGTATTTTTATAATAACATCATGCATTTACGTTCAGAACAGCGACATTTGGTGCAGAGGAACTGCTGATGGGGAGCTGAGAGAGGAGTTCCTCAATACTCAAATCAGAACGGCATACTTCTAGTGACTTTGGTATTTTTAAAAGAACAGCATGCATTTGATACGTTCAGAAATCTCCTAACAAGAGCTATGCGTCGTTTAGGAGTTCCGTTCTGATCATCGTCAGCAGTATTATCGTCAGTAAATATGCATGATGTTATTATAAAAATACCAAAATCATTACAAGTGTGCTGTTCAGATTGGAGGAGTTCCGTTCTGATGAACACCAGCAGTTCCACTGCACGAAATTTCACTGTTCTGAACATAAATGCATGATGTTTTTATAAAAATTCAAAAGTCATAAGTGTGCCGTTCAAATTTGAAAAGTTCCGTTCTGATGACCATCAGGAGTTAAAATGCACCAAATGTCACTGTTCTGAACGTAAATGCATGCTGTTCTTTTTAAACACAAAAATCACTATATGGTTCACTATTATCTGGCAGAAACTTTTTACGCATTTCTTTGATTCGTATAATAGTTCTTGGCAGAAGTCACGTTTGGCAGAAACACCTTACGCAGAATATGCTTTGGTATAAATCATTTCGCAGATTTTTGTAATACCGATTTTTGATAGCGAGAAATTGCTATTTGATGTGTTGGGGATGCAAGATACCTAACACTCCTCCTCGCTTCGCTCGTCGTCGTACCTAACGGTGACTCTGGGGCAGTTTTTATTTTTTGATAGCGTGTAATAATTCTGCTAATGTAATATTATGCTATAAGATTATTATGGTACATACAATTATGCTAAATCAAAGTCGACCAAAGTAATGTTCTGTAAAACAATATTCTGCCAATTGTGTCTTATGCGAGGCAGTAATAATGCCAACTAAGTTTTTTGCAAAATTACCATTCGACGACTGCGAAACATGAAAGTGTGTTTCGGACTAAAATTATTCTGCCAGATGAGGGATAATGCCTTTGAGATTTGTTATCCAGGATCCCATCATCAGAACTGGGATTTGGGCTAACCTGTCCCATTTTTTTATTCGTTGATGAGATAAAATTTTATTGTTAATGCTGTTACAATTAAATACATAAAAAAAAAATTTTGTTATAAAATCGTTATTTTTGTATGAAAAGGTGAAACGATTTTTTCAGAAACGATTAACACGTCCCTACATTACACGGAAATGATATACGATTTGCCCTAGTCGCTAAGAGCAAGAAGAAGAAGAAGCTTTCATTCTATAAGAGAGTTATACGAAACGCGAAAAGGAATGCAGTACAGCTTCAAATAAATAGTGCAGGTGACTCAAGTAGAGAAATCTGGAAAGTAATCAACAGACACAGAAATAAAACACAAGTAAAATCAAAAGAATGCGTACCACTTAAATTGGATAGAATAATTACTAATCCACAAGATCAGGCAGCCGTTTTCTCAAAAATATTCGACCATAGTAAGGATAACATGTCGATAAACTATAGTTCAGCTACGGAACTACTTCAGAAAAATGCAGTTAAAATTGAAAAATGCATGGAGTACGAAAGTGTCATCCAGCTAGAAGTTTCAAGGCTAGTAAAAGAAATGGCACTTAAATCTTCGGTGGGCCATGACGAAATACCTATCACGGTAATTAAAGAAAATATAGACCTGCTAGCTGTGCCTTTCGCAAACTTCTTTAACGAATGTTATGAACAAAGTGTGTTCCCAGATCAGTTAAAATTAGCGAAGGTGTTACCCATATACAAAAAGGGGGTTAAAAGTGACCCGAATAATTATAGGCCCATTTCCTTGCTACCCACCATATCAAATATTTTTGAAAAGTTGATGAAAGTGCGACTACAGAGGCACCTAAATTTACACAAAGTATTAAATAGTAGACAATTTGGCTATCAAAAATCCGTGGGTACTAGCGAAGCCATTGATACGTTAATTCATGATACAGTGATCGAAATCAATAATAGAAACAAGGTGGCAGGCCTATTCCTTGACTTGAGCGCTGCTTTTGACACGGTCGATTATACGATTCTTTTAAATAAGCTGGAATATTATGGAGTCCGAAACAAGGTCCTAAAACTGTTTGATGTCTACTTGTGAAACAGGAAACAGTTTATTGAACTCAGATCGGTTCAAGGGGATACTGAGAAGGTTGTCAAGTCCAGACTAGTAACTGTGACACGGGGCACTCCTCGTGCCCGGATCCATTTTGGGTCCTTTATTTTTCATTATATTCCTGAACGATCTTATTTTCTATATTATAAGCAACGTTGTTCCCAATACCAAGCTAGTTGTATTTGCCGATGACACAAATGCCGTTATATCGGCCAACAACATGGTGTAACTGTCGCAGGGAAATGGCCAAAACAGAAATTTCATCAAATCTCTAAGGGATTTGATCAAATCACGCAGGATGTCAAAATGGCGAATCCATTTCATCATTTCTCTAGAAAATTTCAGTCATTTGACTAAATCCCTGACTCTGTCTAGTGAGATCACAAAATCGGCCAATAGACACGCCACGTTTTGTCATTTCACTAGATTTGTTTAGGGATTTGATAAAATCCCTGAACCACGACAGTGAGTTGACGAAACAAACTCAAAAAGTCAACTAGTTTTAACATTTCCCTAAACAAATTTAGGGAAATGATAAAGTCGCAACTGGTGATTTGATCAAATGTCGGAACTGGTTTCGTGAAATGACAAAGCCAAGAATCTAATATATCCAATTAGATTTATTAGAGTTTTGCCTTTGTCACTTGATTTGACTGAATCCTTAACAGGATTAGTGAAATGGTAAAATTGAGTCCGTTTTTAAGAGTTTTTAGTTTTCTATAAATAGGAAAAAAAAAATAGAATAAGTGAAGAAACAAAGCTAAAAATGTTTCATTTTAAATTATTTTCATATTTATTAAAACATTTTGTCTTTTCACTGAACTTGTTTAGCGAAATGATAAAACTAGTTGACTTTATAAGCTCGTTTCGTCAACTTAATGACGTGGTTCAAGGATTTTATCAAATCCCTAAACAAATCTAGTGAAATGACAAAACGTGGCGTGTCTATTGGCCGATTTTGTGATTTCACTAAACAGAGTCAGGGATTTAGTCAAATGACTGAAATTTTCTAGAGAAATAATAAAATGGATTCACCATTTTGACATCCTGCGTGATTTGATCATATCCCTTAGTGATTTGATGAAATCTCTGTTTTGGCCATTTCCCTGCGACATAACTAAACAGTAATGTTAGCGCAGCCTTACGAGCCTTTAGTAAGTGGTTTGGGGTAAACCAACTAAAGCTAAATACAAGTAAAACCAATGTTATGCTCCTATCGGCGACTGCAAATAAGGCTGATGTATTGGATGTTAGTTTCAACGGAATAAAAATAGAACAGACAGATAGTGTCAAATTCTTAGGCATCCAGATAGACTCCCAACTAAACTGGAAGCATGAGATAGAGGCACTGCGAAACTCTATAAGCTCTGCTTGCTATGCCCTCCGCAGTCTATGCGATGAAGTCCAGTCTAAACACCTTAAAATGGTCTATCATAGTTTAGTCGAATCCAAATGGCGTTACAGCATAAAACTCTGGGAAATAGCTACAAATATAACGTGGATGAAATGTTTAAGATGCAGAAAAGGGCAATTAGAACCATAGTGCGCATTCCTCAGTATCAATCATGTAGGGAACACTTTTTGTGTGCCTTGTTTGTATATACTCTTCTTCTAACGGACTTTATTAAACATATACTACATTATGAAAGCCAGAATGAGCAGAATGCTAGATTGTTAACTAGAAGGAAGGATGTGTCGAATATAGGATAGTGCCAAGACTAAACAATAAACATCGTGAAACATGCAGCATGTTATCAGAGCGTTTTCTTGTTTAATAGACTGCCATTGGAATATAAAACTATTACCAATAATCACGTTTTCAATGCAAGACTGAAAGAGTTTCTTATAAAAAATTGTTACTATTCTGTGATAGACTTCATTAATGATAAAGATGAGTAACTATATTTCCTAATATTTAATAAATCATTGTTTGTTATTTGTTTAAATGATCTCAATAATAGTATAAATATAATAATGTTATGACATAGTTAAAACCAAATTTTGATGAATAGTAGCTTGTTTAATGTAATTTAGTAGTAAGTAAGTAATATAATTATATTTATTGTAATATAGTGTATTGTTAATTAAGGATTATATTATAGATATTCGAATACAATGTATATTGTTACTGAATAAAAATGAAATGAAATGAGAAGTATTGCATAGATTTCATCGAGGGAACCGGCCCCTTCCCCTTCTCTTTGTGGGGAGTAGTCACGTGCGATTTCATGATTATTGGGCTAAATCGGATCAGTTTGACCCAAGGAACAATTTTGCCAAGCAGCATCGCCACAGGCAAAAGTGCAAAGTCGCTGGCCTTACTTATCCTACTGGTCACCAAAATATGGCAATGGGAAAATGAGCATAGTTTGAAAATGAAAAGTTGTAGCTATATACTTCCAAAGACAATATTGTAGAAAATTTTATAGAGAATATACTTCTCTTAGACGTTATTATTGTAGCTTTTACGGTTTTCATGGAAATATAAAAAAACTGAAAACAGGGATACAAAAGTGGGGGGAAGGAGGGGAGACATTGACACCTCGGCGTGTTTCTACTTCTATTTTTTCTTATAACCATAAGCTAATAGTAGCTACATACATGCCAAGTTTCATGCTTTCTGCCAGACGGAACTATAGATCTGGTTAAGAACTCGTACTACATTTAGGACAAAGCAAAAAATAACGATAACAGGTTATCAACCTTAGTGTAGGATAAATACCCTAAAAATATTTTTTGTCATTTATATTTTGCCACCACTTTGAAGCCATAATTCGTAGGAAAATAAACCTCTCTAACACTAAGAAAGAAAAAAGTCCCGTTTGGACGACATCGAGGGCGTTTCATGCGAAGGCTGATAAATGCCTAACTGAAAGATAGATACAACAAAAAATTCAATTTCAAAATTTTCAGTTTCACGTCAAAGCTTTCACAGTGTTTGAGCTTCGAGCGACGGTGAAATAGGCACTATATTTTACAAGCTTTTATTTAGCTTCAATATGTACCTAGTAGTTTTGCTACGAATCGCAAATAAACATGGAAGCTACATTTTATTTCAAATCAAAAGTTCGAGTTGAATTTTTATGATTCGCTGAATTTTCCCTTTGAAATAAAATAGTCCTCGAAACAGTTGATCTCTCTGATACAACTGGTTATAATCTGACTTCTTATGTATGTCAATTTCGGTGCAGCATTGTAAAAATAAAGGATTTTATACGAGCATTTTCTAGGAAGATATTAAGGTTTGTCACAGTTATGAGGCATATTCCGGCTACATTCGGAAATACAAATAAGCTATTATATGCCTTTAACACCAAAAATGCTACACTGAAATTGGTAGAAAATCTACGATGTCTGCTCATACTCGTAATTGAGTTGATAGTGATAGGTATGTCAATACACATGAGGTATTAATTATCCTGCATGCGCGAATAAAGCACTGGGCATACGTTCAAGCCATTTTGGCCATATTTGGGATTCAATTCCGAGAAAATGTTGATTTGTTACTTCTAATATTATATGCTGGAGCATATGCTGAGTGGAGTCCTTTTGTGGCCTCTATCTGCAGCATCAGCATCTTTTGTTGTATAATAAAAAGCAATATAGTTTTAAGTACCTATTAGTTCATAAGATCTCTTTTTTTCTCTATTTTTTTTTAATGTATGTGATGCTGTATGATGGTTTCTGCGATAAACGTTTTTCTATTATATTCTATTCTTAATAACTACAGAACTATTTTACCTGTACCAAACATTTTACCTGCTTACTTATAGTGGGTTCATCCTACTCTTTGGTTTATTTACATCGTGTACTGTAGTGGTGACACTGGTGATAGCACCAAACATGAAAATACTTAATAAAAATATTTTTATCATTTTCTTAAAAGTCTTAGCGCCCCGTGCGCTCGTTAGGAGCCTACGTGTGAGCGCAGATAAATGTTCAACCTCAAACACGTCTAACGTGATCCAGAAACCTCTTAAGTCAAACCCCTCCATTAATCAAAGCTCCTTAATTCGGATTAATTCACGTCTCTCTTGAGTTTCTACTTTCGTAAATTCAACATTACATAGTATGTTTCGCTACCATGAACCCACCTTGCGTACTTTGTGAGACGGTATTTGCATTAGCTGATTGTTTACCTCCGATTTGAGAGGGTTTAAGGATGTAATACTGACTCGGGAATAATTAAATATTAACTCAACACCTGAGGGCCTGTCGCAAGGTTATCGAGGGACGTGTATCCAATTAATCTGTCTAAGCCTTAACAGCTACATGCGCTCTTAGTTATATAGTTAGTAATTGAATAGGTGGATAGATATTCTAACATTTCCTCTATAGTTTGAAGCTAGCTTTAAAGTTCACCATTAGGTATTACCATACGGGAGGCCTATTCGAATTTCAAAAAAAACCGGCCAAGAGCGTGTCGGGCCACGCTCAGTGTAGGGTTCCGTAGTTTTCCGTATTTTTTTCAAAAACTACTGAACCTATCAAGTTCAAAACAATTTTCCTAGAAAGTCTTTATAAAGTTCTACTTTTGTGATTTTTTTCATATTTTTTAAACATATGGTTCAAAAGTTAGAGGGGGGAGGACGCACTTTTTTTTCCTTTAGGAGCGATTATTTCCGAAAATATTAATATTATCAAAAAACGATCTTTGCAAACTCTTATTAATTTTTAAATACCTATCCAACAATATATCACACGTTGGGGTTGGAATTAAAAAAAATATCAGCCCCCACTTTACATGTAGGGGGGGTACCCTAATAAAACATTTTTTTCCATTTTTTATTTTTGCACTTTGTTGGCGTGATTGATATACATATTGGTACCAAATTTCAGCTTTCTAGTGCTAATGGTTACTGAGATTATCCGGACGGACGGACGGACGGACGGACGGACGGACGGACGGACGGACGGACAGACAAGGGTTCCTAGTTGACTACGGAACCCTAAAAATCGTATTGGTAGTGACACAGTTCTCTAATCGACATATTCCAACGCAACCGTCGAAATACCACACCCTCATTGACCGGAGTGACAGCGTAGGTCTACGGGTCAACTCGTAATATCTATTACCTACTTGAATAGTCAGACGTAAAGATCAAAGTAAAATAATCGCTTATTACCTCATCGTACCGTATATACTAAACATAACCAGGCAAGAAAAATTATCCACGCGTACGAGTAGATATTAAAGCCAACCAGCACGGGAAGCATGGTCGCGCGATAGACGATAAAATAGCAGGCATGATATTTTATCGTCTATCACGCGACCATGCTTCCCGTGCAAGTGTTTCCCGCACTGATGCCGAGCGCTGCCTAGGGTACAGTTATCAACACAGTGCCAAAAATATGTATACAGAACTTTATTGCCTGTACATTGTGTGTATACATATTCTTGGCACTTTGTCTTCAACAGCTGTGTTGTTGACTGTACCCCTACGCTCACGCCGGGTGTCGCTCGGGGTACCCGCCGGGCGCGGGTGCCCCGGTCGGCGGCGCTGCGAGCACAAGCCCCTGAATCCCTCACGGCTCGACACCGACACCCTTACCTAACTAATATGGCCGGTTAATGACCTGATGAACCAAACGTTTAATCCGTTCAGTCCTTTACATCCTTTGTTTTATGTACAATTGTACATATCATATTACACCACAATTCGTGAAGTAGGCAGTCGACATCGCTCCGCCCACAATTAAAGAAAAATTATACAAAAAAATTTTTTCCCTCCCGTGCGCCAGAAATGAATAATAATAAATTTTAGCATATAAACCCTTCTATTAGAAGTAGGTAGTCTCGGTGAAAATTATTGTGTTTCACTCGGAAACAAAATTCGTTTAGCTACGTGCGTTGAAACCCTCGCAACGCTCAAGATCTACATTATGAACTACTCTCTACGCTCGCGGTTCTATATTGGAAACTTTCGATTGCTCGGATAACAATATTAGCACGTGCAGTTGAACAGCAACTTTGCCCTCTTGTAAAACAAATAGCTAATGTGTAATCATTTCTGTAATTACATTAGATACCGAATTAAGTTCAAAAAAGAGAGAAATGCAAGATAAATCTGCTTTTATCATAAGTTCGTCGTTGACAGCTAACTGAGCTAACAGTTTCATTCAAAATAGGAGGGATGTTTCACTTTCTAGTTTGTTCGTTAGTTTTTGCTGTTATTACCATGATAATAACGTACAACTACGAGTATGTTTCAAATTTTAACTAACATCTTGAACAGTGTTTCGACTCTCCCATGTGATGAAATTTCTCACACTCCCACAACAAAAACTTTTACTGAGCATGCCATGCTTTTGGCTAATTATCATTACACGAACAATTCTTGTATATTTATTTATTTATATATACCGACGATCTCGGAAACCGCTCTAACGATTTCGCTGAAATTTGTTATGTGGGGGTTTTCGGGGGTGAAAAATCGATCTAGCGTAGCCTTAGATCCCAGAAAACGCAAATTTTCGAGTTTTCATGAGTTTTTCTTTCGCGTTAGTAAACATAAAATATGGTCGTTAATTTCGCCGCGCGCGGATCGTTTCCGCTTAGCTCAGTCGTACGAGGTCGGTCTGTACGCAGATAGATCGTAGGTGTCAGGGTTTCGAATCCCGGCCAGAAATTAAGTTTTTGTTGTTTTTTTTGTTTTTGTATTTATAAGAGTTTTTTTTTATCTAAAGACGTGATATATTAAAATAGAACCGAGCGAAGTTCGGTCGCCCAGATATTAATGTACATATACGAGAAAACAACTCAGGTTTACCTACTACTAGTATTATATCCATAGTCGTCGCCCATACAGGAATTAATATTATATCTTCATACGAGATTTCCTAACGCACAAAATAATGCTTCATACATATACTTAATAATTTTTTCAGACGATTTGAATCTCATATGAGTAATCTATACAAGGACTCGTAGCGCCCTCTGTCGACCTCGACAGCTGTGACCTGGGTGGCCGAGCGGATTAAGAGGCATTTCCCGCGATTGGAAAGTACGCTGGTTCGATTCCAGCCTCAGGCACCAGAGGACTTGGTCACTTTTTCTTTCATATGTGTGATTTATTTCGGTTTTAATTTATATACATAGTAGTGTGACTACTTTAAGACAGCACAAGTTGAAATATTTTCAATAGATTATAATTTAACTTGTGTTCATTAGATTTGAATCTCATTTTCTCATCTCTAACTGTTTCTGGTTCACCCCACCTATCACTAGCCTAGGAGTGAAATCATTGACTGTATGTACTCTACGTACTTATTCGTACATGTAGCGACGGTACAACAGTATTCAGTATTCAGTAAACAACGAAAGTTGATTGAGCGGTTGATTGTTTGACTAGCTACTAATGAAATACGAACCATTGTGGCAACGACTGTCGAACTGCCAAGGTGAATTATTCAATCAATATAAAGGTACCTACGTGATGTAGTCTAAAAATAAATGTTATTGTAAATTTTACACAATTAGCACACTCAACAACACGTAAATGATTCAAAAAAGAGAACTCCATATTTATTGCCCAATTGTATTAATTAATAGTCCATCAGTTACATTGCTGCCGAGACTGTGTACGAGTAGTAACGGCCGAATGCATATGGACTAAGGATGTTACGGACCTGCGCCTCCGGATCCGTTAAGTCGGAACTTCCGTTTGCTTTTTTTTACATCTCCGGATCCAAATTTTTAACCGACTTCAAAAAAAGGATTAAAAAGGCAATTAAAGGCACCAAGTCGGGGTCTGATGACGGGATCTTGGAGAAATCGAGGGAACTCTTCAAATGTTATAGGCACATGTAATGTTTTTAGTGTATTTTTCAAACGACCACCAGTATTTACGCCTGATGGTAATAATTTTATGTGGCTGAGCTGATGATGGAAGGTCAACTCCTCAATGGTTAGGAGTTAAAGGATATAATTCTTTCACTACTGTACATATATTCGGACTGATACATATAATATCACTAGGAACCACTAAAAATCAACAAATAAATAAACTTTTTAACAAAAAATAAAACCGCCTTCAAAAATAAGCGTGGTACAAAACACAGAGAAACTAAAAAGCCAAAAATAATAAACCTTTGAATTCAGATTTCTTATCAGATTGCAATAATCTAAACATTCAAATTATAAACAAATCAATTATTTTTGGAGTCGGGGCCAGCCTGCGTATGGTTGGGTGGGGCAAACAGGAAATAGCAAGGCGACGAACAGGTCTGGTACCGACTACAAAAAGAGTTGATTTGTTTATAATTTGGATGTTTAGATTATTGCAATCCGATAAGAAATCTGAATTCAAAGGTTTATTATTTTTGGCTTATTAGTTTCTCTGTGTTTTGTAACACGCTTATATTTTTATTTCACACCTTCGCCTTCGCCTCCGCCTCCGGCATTTTTTACCGAAGTTATAACGGGGTTGAACGCATTGCATTTGGCGCGGCAGCGCGGCGTACTCCTATAAGTTTACGCCGAACGACCTTTACATACCTACCTAGTTTATTTTCATGTTTCACATACTAAAGTGTAGGTACGTTGTCAATTTCTGCCATAAATATTGTTTTTAGTAGAATGCAAGCATTTTTCTAAGTAGTAGTAAATAGATAAAATAGGCATTAAAATCCATTTACATCGTCTTTTACTTTGGAGACAGCAGTTACCTAAAAAAAGACAATTTTGCTCCCGCTCACAATTCCTGGAAGTGTAATTATTATTCATTTCATATTCTCGGCGGTATTTTCGTCTGAACTCACATTAAATGACAAAATAATAACAAATCCAATAAAATGGAATTACAGAAAAAGCCAACCTTGCTTCCTAAATGATTAGTAAATTACCTACGCGGTTCTTTTGTGGCTTGAGTAGATATTACCTATTACCGCTCTCGTATTTATATTAAATACCTAAGTGTTAAGCTTTAATTCTATTAATAAAAACTTTTCCGACATAAGCATTATCATCCAATCTAAATTTTACTGATGAATCGACGAAAACCATCAATAACTATGAAAAAACCTATGAAATAATGTTTTGACTAAATAAATGCCTAATAACTTCCTCCTACTTACTATATTGAAATGGCGTTCTGTGTAAATTAGGGTTAGCACTTAAGGCAAAATACTACTACATATTATTCTCTCCTTTTTAACCGCTGCACCCAAACCTCAAGGAAGGTGGTTCTCAATTAGTCTGCTTTTTTTTTATGTTTGTTCCACGATATCTCCGTCGTTACTAGTCCGATTTTGAATTATCCTGGCACGCCCAAATACGCAATAAGAACAGTCATGCCAATACGATAGTTCTGTACCTACGACCGGTCATGCTGGTGCTATTAATTTTTCAATGGTAATATATATGTAATTATAGGTAATAATTATTTATTATTCCATTACAAGGTACTTACCTGTCAGTCCCGTTGCAATGTGGAGCGAGATGGTTGTGTGAGTGGTGTGGGGCGGGCGTGGCGGGAGCGTGCGGCGTGTGCGGTGTGCTGCGCCAGCCGCTCAGCAGGGGCGCTTCGCCGCTGGCGCCCAACAGTTTTAATCTAGACAACAACCTAACTTTATATGAATTTATTTCAACTTTACCAATAAAAAATACACGGCTAGGAAAAGGAAACAACTGACGATCAAATCGCCGGATGTCAACACCAGCCAGTTGTCTGGTTGTCTTTTTTCACTCATTATCTAGTTTTACCTCACTTCTCCCTGTATGTTATTGTACCTACACAATTGGACATTAAATATTTACAACAAAATCATTGTGCTGATTTGACTAACAACACAAAGCCAATTACAGGTAAGTATATTCACAGATTGAAATTGAATAAACATAATTTAACATAAAATAATGCGATTTATATTGCTTGTGAAATAAATACATGAAAATAAAATGTATGTCGCAGCCGGATCGTATACTCCGCCGTATTATATTACGGCTAGCCGTTTTGAAATGCGGCTCAACGATTAGCCGGATTGAATGGGGATGTGGCTGAACGAAAATCCGCCGAAACGTATTCGACACCAAACGTTTTTCAACACGGCCAGCCGTTGTAGCTAAACGTGGGCCGCCTTGTTAAAGACGAAGAACGTATCGTTTCAATGGCAACTCAGCTAAACGTTGAACCGCCGCAGCGCATTATAAAACGGCTCTGTTTTGTAATACAGCTAGCCGTAATTTAATACGTCGGATTAATGATTATATGTACAATCCGACCGCGACATACATATTGATCCTATTATAAATGACCAGCTCCATTCAAATGCTTTAATGAGTTTCAATATGTGGAAGTCCTGTAGATAACTGTAAAAATAATGGTAATGGATACGATTGAGCAGGGGATTTCATGGCTGAATATATTTTTTCCTTAAGCGTATCCAATTTATATGCAAATGGAAAAGTTTAAACAGTTCACGCAGCGGAAAGAAATAAGTTTCAGGGGGTAATTTTCACCTATTTACGAGTTAAATGGTGTTAATACCTATTATTATCCGCTTAATGTTTACTTTGAAATTGAAAATTAGAATTATATTTTTGCTTTAGTACAGTCAAGTGCAAAAATACGTATCGATTTTATCCGCTCAAAAATATGTACCGAGACCTTATTCCGCCGACATAAAGTGCTATGGGACATATTTTTGATAAGTTGTACGCACCCATATTTTTACACTTGACTGTAGGTACGGCTATTTCCAAGCATGTAACGGAAAAATTAATTGCCTCGAATTTTCGTTGAAACGGAATTAACTTGAAATAAATACCTCTATTTTTTGGAAGACTGCTGCTACTGCAGTTTCAAAAGAGGTTTCCTTGCAAAAAAAGATCATTAAGCTAAGTACGTACAATTTCCTAAAACGTTTGCATTTTTTTATACAGGCATGTACTGGGATTACTTTCGGAGACAAATAGGTTAGATAGTTTATTTAATATTGTGTTGTGCTTAAGACTGTCACTTTTTATTCTACATTTCCGCTGTTCTAGAGGAAGATATTTCGGTAGTCCTACTAGAGTCTAGACTAAGATTGAGCCCAGAGCCGCCAGACCTTCCTCATTTTCTCAAGGATGAAACGTTGGCATAATGTAGAGTTCGTATCGACGTTTCATGTCTGTATATTACCTAGTTCGGTCCGACGGCCATTTTTTGCTATAAAGTTTTATCTAAAAAACACTAACATTCCTTAAATTCTCAAGACAGTTTTTTATATATGTGTTAGAAAATACTGTTAGAAATTGATAATCATCATTTACTAACCATTTGCGCCGGCCGTAGCTTGAGAAATTAGGATAAGTTAAAGAGACTTTCAAGCGTCTGGTAAAAGTTTACGGCCGGCGGAAATGATCAGAAAATGTTGAATGTTGAATGTTATCAAATTATTACAGTCTTTTCTATTAAAATCAGCCTTGAGAATTTAAGGAAAGTTAGTATTATTTAAAAAAAGCCTTATAGCTAAAAAATCGCTGACAGGCCGAACTAGGTAATATGCAGACATTAAACGTCAATATGGACTCTACATAATCCCAAAGTTTCATCCTTGAGAAAATGAGGAAGGTCTGATGGCTCTGGGCTCTTAGTCCATACTTGCACGATATAACGATAGTGTTTTAATACTTTTAATCAACACTGATCTAATTATTTTTCTTTACTAACATTGAATGTTGCAGTAGTACGATTAGTAGTACGTATTATTATTGTTATAGACCGGTGTTTATTTTTGAAAACCAGAAGACCCAAAAATAACCTAAATATTTTTTAAATATTAAAATCATGTGATCCAGTACTTCTAAAAGTAACTGTACTGGTACCTTGGTAAGTGTAAGTACCTACTTGTATAATATCATAAAAGCCATCTTAACCCTCACATTAGACGGCACAGAGAGAGGTAACTCAGAGCAACTGACTTAGCGAGGGACAAGGTTTCAATTGGATTAGAGCACTTAATCAAATTACCCCCGATGGAAATGGGGAGAACTCGATTTAATCGAGGAGGTACGAGTACTCCATTCCAAACTCTTACATATTTTACACATAATATGTCGAACACGTGCCTTATATCTAAACCGAATAACGATCTCATTACGCGTAAATATCGTTTAAAAAACCAATCAACATCACGCCAGAAATTGATTTTTCTAATCAAACATCAGGAGAAGTGTTGAAGAAGCTTTCTTGCTGTACCGTGAAATGAGATATAAAGTGTTCAAAAATGTTCTTACGCCGGCTGCCGCCCGCTCTGTGATCGTACAGGCAACAAAAAAAGTAGAGGATCAAATAAGGCTTCAGAAGTAACTGCCATTTTATAAGCGCTAAACAAAAAGAGATGTGTGTCTACAGCGCGTAAACCTAATAAGGGCGATAAATGAAACCAGGCATATAATTCAATATTGTTATCATTAATTAAGAGGTGTTTTTGACCCCATAATGAATTTTTGAAAAATTCCCCAGCAGCAATGTACTGTAAACGTGGTTGCGATGACAATCAATGACAACTCAACGAGCGGGTAACGCGAGTGTGTTTGCATTACGTTGCGGGCCGAATTATTTTGTATGGATAAAAAAAAATATTTCAATTTTAAGTAAAAGTTATCTAATTCCATTTTTTATGTCCTGTACTCACCACTGTTAAGAGGTTCGCCCGTATTAGGTTTACACCCTGTATAAGTAGCAAAAATAATTAAACTTTGACATATTTGACCACGTACTGTAGAAATTTATATTAGTTACATAGAAAACTTATTCAAGATGTCAGATACTTTTGGTGCGTTATTTCATCTGCTACTATTGATGCTGACTGTACCTACATGATACGCTTTTCATTTGGCGTGGTTTAGCGATGTCCGTAAAATGTTGACACAGGACAAGAATTCCGCAACACCCTTAACCCTCCCCAACACCCTCCCAACTTAATACAAGTTTATCTTGCCGGCAAACTTGATTATAAAATATGTATGTGGTTTGTATATTTACCTAAGAAAATATCAAACAAAACATAATCGGTGCGGTAAAAAACTATTAGCTAAATATTACTGTCGCGAGATTTTTTTAAGGTTCTTATGCGATGTTTGCGTGTGGAATGTCTAATGATGCTTAGTTGAATAAAATAAAAACCATATAGGACATTCTTACACAGATCTACTATTAATTAAGTCCCACGAAAAAGTGGAATAAGGCTTGTGATGTTGGAGCTTAAATAAAAATATATAAATACTGTATCTATACCTAGAAAGTACCCAAGATTTGAATATAATAGTATAACATTTTTTCTGAGTATTAATTCGTTTTAATCCATAGGCAACCCTATAGCCGGTCGCGGCGCACGTGCGGCTCGTTTCTTTGTTAGCATTTTGTAGGCATTTAAAAAGGCGGCATTTCGTGAACATCAAAGCAGTGGGCCTTCTGTACTTGTACTATTATATATTCTGTGATATTACTCCATTATTATGAGTGTGTAGGTACTACCTAAACATTATAATCATCATAAAGCCAACTTCACAAATAGCCTTAAGAATGGCACAAACAAGCACATTTTTTTAATAACTTATTAACTGTCAGAGTTCAGATTTTAAGTTTCTTTGAGAAATTAATTGTATTTGACCTAGAAGTCTCCCTCGGTTAAAGTTAAGAGAAATCAATAAAAAAACAAAAACAATTCACATGCGTAACTGAAGGAGTTCAGCATAAGTTGCGTTCTATTACGAAAGGACCACTGAGCGCTGTTTTTCGTCAGACCTCTTTTTCTCTGAACTTCATTGATAGGTGACCCTCATCCTACCAATACATGTTAATAAATCTTATTGAGTAAGTACTATGTTGTGCATACAAAGTCTGAGATCTACAGAAAATAGCACCACCGTTCAATATTTAAACTTAGCTACCTACAAGAACAGCTAACCTCTGAACCTGCATAAATTTACCTGCTCTAAATAAATAATTAAGTTTATACTAAACTAACAAGAAACAGAGAATATATGCAAGGAGAACGGATATAGAGGATTTTCATCAAAGTAAAATTTGCCATCTCTTGACATGGCGCTGGAACATTTAGATCCTCAGTTTTGTCAATTTCACTCATATCCTTTAACTGATTTGTAATGTTATTTGATGTCATCTGAACAAGCATTATTTTCTCGGGATCCGCATTACGTTTTTTTTTTTTTTATTGAAAACAGGTGAAGCATTTGACTACAATATCAGCTGATGGAAAGCGCATATGCAGACTAGGAAATCATTTTTAATTGTTTACCTAAAATGTCTATTTACTCGTTATTTAAAAAAACCCAAAAAAAACCCAATAAAGACTGAATACAGATGTGGAAGAACCGGTTTTTTTTCTTAGACTTTAGGCTGTTACAGAGTTTTTGATATTATATATATTTTTTTTTATACTACGTCGGTGGCAAACAAGTATACGGCCCGCCTGATGTAAAGCGGTCACCGTAACCTATGGACGCCTGCAACTCAAACAGTGTCACATGCGCGTTGCCACCCCATTAGAAACTTGTACATTCCCTTTTATATGTGATAAATTGACTTACGGGCGCGGTACGCGCGCGCCGCTGTCCATATGAAGGCGGAGGTGATCGAATCAGCACTCAGCACTCGTGATTAAGGTGCCCTTCAGAAAAGGGCTCTTGCCGTCCTCGGCAAACAAGAGACAGCTCCTCGAGCCACTCCACCGCGCCTAATGGATACAGCGTTCGTTTTATCACATGAGTTTAGATTTTTTTGGAAAATAAAAAACAATGACACCAGAAGTTTTATTCATATACCTACTCGTATGTTTTAGTTGCTAGGTAGCTCCCTTGCTCGTAACGGGCATCTAATTTAACCTTTAGGCTCATAATTAGTACTTATTCCTGGTGTGGGAAAATTTATTATGTATTTGCCACAACGTGTGAATAAATTTTGCAATTTATACCTTAAAAACAGTCGCCCAAAATAAACCTAAATTAAATAAAAAGATCGTGAACTCGATTTCTAACGGTATTCGCCCACGGCGGTCTGACAGTTTCTACTCTAGCTTGTTTACTATTTCAACCTTAGCTAGTACGCACCAGTGGCGGCGCGCTCATACAATCCAATTCCCACCGAGTTGCCCTAGATGTTCCGCAACAAATACCAAAGTTACAAACCACCATTGAAATAAAAAAAACATACTTATAATAATTATAATTAAAACATTACGTATTGCCTCACAAATAATAACACCATTTGCTTAAATTCAAATATGTACCTAAAATTATCGGGCGCGCGAACGCGAAGTGAAGCTACTTATGCCTAAGCTTTCATATTCATTCATGGTCACTCCACACAGATACAAAAATCACGCACACGCTGATAAAGACAGCCCGCTCAACTAAACTCCAAAGCAACTCGGCTTCTTATCGAGTTATTCATTTGAATAAAAACCGTAAACAATGCGTTATAAGGTTTATATTTGAAAACACGCACATACACATTCACAAAGTCCGCGCGTGTGAGTGTTTGCCTATCGCGAACTCCTATGTACGTAATTTGGGCGCAACTATCTCTTTTACTCTACTCATAGCAGGATTGAGATGACAGAGAAGGGTGACCGCCATTTGCGAACACAAACAGCCAAGCGCACAACATTCGATGGCTCGCACTTGTTCATTTGAATTTAAAGCTTCGAGTGAAAAAATAAGATTGATATCACAGTGTTATAATTGCATGCTAAATATTGCCATACTAAAATTATAAATGTATTAATGGGTAAAATTTTATTGTGTTTTGTTATCGCACATATATTTATTTTAAATAAAAGCCTTTAAATATTGATAGTTTCTATTAAAAAGCCGAGAATCTTATTTAATTTAAGTTTAGTAATGTGATAATGAACGTTTCTTCATCAGATATACTTTGTATGAAAAGGTTTTTAAATTCGTGGGTGAAAATGGAATAATATCACTGCAACACTTGCGTCCCGCTTGTTACCGAGGTTTCGTGTGCTTTCAAATGTTTTGTGTTATTGTCTCAGTTTTTTTATTAACTTGCTCATTACGTGCAATATATCAGTGAAATTTAAATGATTTGGAGTGTTTCGGTGTCGTGTTTTAGTGACAGTGCAAGCCAGAGTTTCAAGGTTAGATACTACCTGTTTTTAAGAGATAGTTAGGACTTTCTTTGGTTTGTTTAGTAATGGCAGCGTTAATTCATTTTGCCTGTTGTATAATAGATTACTTACTAAATGAATCAACACGTTTTTCGACGCAAACATTCGAAATAAAGAAATGTATTGTCACGCGAGGCCGTGAATGCCGTGAGTTAAATATAAGTTATAAGCGGAGAGATGGCTTTTTTAAGCGCTTTCATAGCGGACTGTATGATAAATGCACTTGGATGGGCGCCTATGGTACCTAATATTAAGGTAGGTTGCGGTTTTTAGGGTTCCGTATTCAACTAGGAACCCTTATAGTTTCGCCATGTCTGTCTGTCCGTCCGTCCGTCCGTCCGCGGATAATCTTTTACTTTTAAATTTGATACCAATATGTATATCAATCACGCCAACAAAGTGCAAAAATAAAAAATGGAAAAAAAATGTTTTATAACCCCCCCTACATGTAAAGTGGGGGCTGATATTTTTTTTCATTCCAACCTCAACGTGTGATATATTGTTGGATAGGTATTTAAAAATGAATAAGGGTTTACTAAGATCGTTTTTTGATAATATTAATATTTTCGGAAATAATCGCTCCTAAAGGAAAAAATGTGCGCCCCCCCCCCTCTAACTTTTGAACCATATGTTTAAAAAATATGAAAAAAATCATAAAAGTATAACTTTATAAAGACTTTCTAGGAAGATTGTTTTGAACTTGATAGGTTCAGTAGTTTTTGAGAAAAATACGGAAAACTACGGAACCCTACACTGAGCGTGGCCCGACACGCTCTTGGCCGGTTTTAATTTTTTGCTCTGTGTTGCCTTCCAAATATATTCACGCGCCGCCACTGGTACGCACCTGAATCACCCGGTCACATGGATCCAAAGACAACCCTATATGACATTTATGATAAGAATCACATTCAAAAACTCCATTATCCAATAGTCTAATAATAAATCCCGAGATACGATACGCTACCTAAAAGGTACTTTGACACTATTATGCTAGTATACTTACGCAACAGGAGCTAAGCTTTGATACCTATTAGGTAGTTATAAAATCGTTGGCGGGGCATTGTACGGCTATCAGGTCAAGAGCATGTTACGTTACTAAGGGTAACCAGAGCTTCGCAGTTTGCCGTGTAGCATAGACCTTGATTATCTTTTCAATGGATCTTAGGTACTTTCGAGAGATATTCATAAGGTCGTTATTTATTTTGTTGTCATATCTGGCTTAATCAGGATCGTCATGTTTATGAGTTGATATTAGCTGGCATTAGATGTTTAGTAGGTATAGTCACTGATATATTATAAAAATGGTATTTTTTTAGGCTATTTCGTTAAGCTTTTCTCATGTATAAGATTAATTTTGTAGAATAGCATGGACATATACGGTTGTGTCATTGTACTCGCAGGTACCTTTAGTGACATGGTACATGTGAATGATTTGTTCGTAAATCATATTTTAAATGGATAACCTCTAAATCCTAATTGATAAGTATTTGTTTAATCATTGCTTAAATGCATATTTGTTCACCGGTTAAGAGTGACATAAACACAGAATCCAATGTTGGCCTGAAAACCGCCAACAGCAATTTGCGCTACGTGTACTTTAGAGCCTTCGGGCGCAGTGTTCAATTTAAAATAATTATTACGCTCGCTTGTTTTCTGTAGTCTTCCAACATGGCTTACTTGAGGATGAAATCATTTATTTACCTAGTACTCGTAGTGTATAGTACAGTTTTTTTTTGGAAAAGTTTCATGTTTAACATAGACATGACATAACATAGATCAGGTAATTAACTACGCATCCGTCCCTAAATATAAGCCAAGTGCCACCTGCGACATCGCATTGGTTGCTCTAATTTAGTCATCAGGGCCACCAGGGGCGTTTGGCACTGACATTCGCTAACTTCTATGTTACCCAGTTTCTATAGGATAAGAACAGCTCGTTCAATCGAGTATGCCAATACAAACCAGACGGATAGAAAATAAGTTACGCACACGTTAGCGAATATGTTTCAAACTCGTGAAAAGGCTACTGGGGCCCCGCTGACACGTAACTGATTCTTACAAATTTCGGTGATTTTGGCGTGATTCTACTTAGAAAAGTGGTCCCATAATGTTATTGGTTTATTTACTTATTTGCGTAATTTTGGTAATCAAACCAAAAAATATCAAGATCTGTGAGAATCATCCTTGGGCCTATATTTTATAAAGTTTCTCTATGTTTCAGATAAAGTTGGTGAGAGACACGAGGACATGACATAGGTACCTTGCTTTCTGCGAGCGTCGCGAGCGCGAGGAGAGGTCCAGCTCGCTAGCGGCGGAGCACGCGGTGCCGGCCTGCAGCGAGCCGCGCGACCCGCCCAGCCGCCTCGACCCCAGTCGGCACGTCATCATTTCTGCAACAATACTTATTTGTTTTACAAGGGAGCAAAGTTGTTGTTTAACCGCACTCATATTGATACCCGTGCATGCAAAAGATTGTAATATTAAACTAGTTCGAAAAGTTGAATCTTGAGCCTTAGTTCTTAAACTACTTAGGGACACTTGCACCAACGAAAATGGAGGGTTAACCACCATTTTATATGGAATTTGACAGATGACAGCCCACTAATTCCGAGTTAAGTGGTTGGTGCAAGTGGGCCTTAGTGGAATCTTGGCCCTAACCAGTTCGTAACCAGTAGCGATCGAAGAATTTTTATTCTTTGTAGGTACGAAGCCAGTTAAGGTATCTTTAGACGACCGAAACGCAAACAGTCCAGAAATAGAAGCTGCAGGGCTCCTATTTCTCATAGCGGGGCTCCGTCAAAATATTATATTTCTAAAAATATAATCGCAAATCGCAACTGGTATCGTACAAATAACACAATCTATTGGATTGGACAAAAAACCGGCCAAGTGCGAGTCGGACTCGCCCACCGAGGGTTCCGTACCTACAAAACTATTAGGTACTTTTACGTTACTCACATAAGTCTAAAGACTGGGCTAGGCTAGAAGTATAGGTTCTCTAATGAGCATAATTGTGTTTAGCGCCACCTCTCGACGAATTCGCGAACTAATTAGCACAGATTGCGTGAGGTCTTTTATAATGTTAACCAAATTCAACATTTTTTATTTTATTTTAAAGTAAGTGTTTTATGTAAAATTTCGTACACTAAAGTTATCCAGCCGATAAAGTTCGTTTGTCCCTTTCTATCACACCAATACGTCGGAAAGGGACAACCGAACTTTATCGGCTTGATAACTTAGTGTACGTTTATGAATAACGGGGTGAGTAGGTATTACCGTACTGTAAAAATGTAATGTATACGGATTAATGAATTTAATATAGATAGGTAATTATTGATATGTGGCAAAACGAAGGAAATTGTTTACACCTTCGCAATAAGTATCTAATGATATTTTTTTTTTAATTTACCATGTTACTTCACGTACCTACTTAGGTACTTATTTTAAAAACTCTAAAAATGTCTATTGAGTTTCTGTCGCAGACCACCATGTGGCTTCTGCATATTCTGCGCTGTGATAGAGTTGCCATAGTAGGTACCCATATAACCATAATCGGTCGCCGTTCCTACGCAAATCCTCCTATTTTGTGTACACACAGGTCTTCGGGTCTCAATGCTTAGTCGCAGTACGGTCGACGTTTAGTCGCGGCGACCCAAATGGGGACGATTGGTAACAGGCACAAATGGTCACAGAAGTGACAGAAGTGTGCACTACGCGTGCACACATTGTTACCGTTTGGCGACTACTTTCCCAAAATCATTCGTTCATTTCATTCTTTTCAAATGGCGACTGTCAGAGACGTCAAATTAAAAAGAAATAAAATCATTTGACATTAAAACGTAATGGCGTAAGAATTTGTTAAAGATAAATATTGTTTGCATTTGTAATATAATGTGGGCTAATTACCATGGCCAATTAAATTGCTCGAGTGATTTCATAAAATAAGTCTAAATTTATCAACGCGCCATCAATTTACCTCAGTTTAACCAGTAATAATATTATTGACTACTCGGTGTTTGCGTGTTATGTATATTGATTGGTGAAGTTTTAGTGCTCCGGTGCATATACTATACTGAAATAATAAAAATAATGCCTAGAAAACCAATAAAGTTGTTAAAATATGGATTAAGACGGTAATATTCCATGTAAAAAACAGTCGCCAAACGGTCACCAAACGGTCAACAAACGGTCGCAAAATGGTCGCAGCGTACACGCGTGACCGAAAGCAGTGAATATTTATTGGATTTTCAAAATGGCTATTTGTATTCATTTTTTCCAGGTATCCTCAAACTTTATAAACAATTAAATATGCCGTCGTACTCAGTTGCCCTCACTAAAGAAGATTAAAAAACAATTGTAACGTGCGTACCGAGCTGCTGGGTTGTAAAGGATCGGGGATCATATTATTATGGTCTTCTATAGAGCAACTAGTATTTTGCGGCATTTCACAATTGACACTTGTTGAAGTAGTCGTCATTAATACTACTATCAACATTAATTTCAGCGATCTGTACTTCTTTTGTCAAGATTTTTGTATAGATAAGTGTCCACAAATTTGTAATGTTAAAGAGACATCAATAAAACGTAGTAGAGTAAATAATGTGTTTTTTTGTAACCCAAACAAAATACTTGTAAGTAGATACGAGTGCGGAAAAGAGGAAAATCGATACGAGTAGCGATAAATTAATACACGAACGAAGGGAGTGTTTTAAATCGACACGAGTTGTGAATGTCCTTTTCGCACGTGTATCGTACGACGATTTTCAGTACCTAAATCTAAGCTAAGAGTTTCGACCAGACAAGAAATGAATCATTGCTTGATTTGCTCGCACTACTGCGTTAAAAAAAGCAACATCTGTACTGAAAAAAACTATCATTGCGCAACAGAAATTCTATTAATATCACAGTAAATACTCTATTTCATTTGATTCCTACTTTTATTGTGTAAAGCAACACTACACTTCATTTTTATCAATAAGAATTAAAAATTATATATTTAATACATTAAGTAACTATAAAGTGCTTATCTATTTGTATTATCATTCTGCACTTTTCTTAACTTTCCCACATTTCTATAAAATGTCGAAGAGTGCTTAAATGATCGTCGTCGTTTATTATTATTTAATTCGCTCATATTTAAATGATTCAAAGCAACCAGTCCAAAACTTCACAAGACAGTTTGAGAAACCTTCGTATTTCAGATTGTCATTTGCGGATACAGTGGTTTAGGAGCAGTTCGGTAATCAGACCTACACATGTGTGTACAAATTCTGTCAATGTCACTGTCAGAAACCGTTCTGACAGTGACAACGACAGCCACAAATTCGTCCACATGTTGTTACCGTTATGTGTGCAAACGTCGACTAATAAAGTGTCGTTAAAAGTCATTCTGACAGTGACATTGACAGCCACAAATTCGTACACATTTTGTTACCGTAACGAGTGCACACGACGACTACATTTTGTTATTGTATCAATACGGTCGCATTGTTTGCACGACGTTACCACGCGTTATGTCACATTTGACAGTTAGTTACTGATTTGAAGATTTTGCGACTGAAATGGTTGTATGGGTATGTATATATTGTATAATAGGCAACAAGAGGCAAAAAACATATTGTGCTAAAATATTGTATAATAGGCAACAAGAGGCAAAAAACATATTGTGCTAAAATATTTAAAATACCTACAGTCATTTCCGAAACGTGTGAATTCATGTCAATACTTTCTTTTATCAGTAATATTACACGGAGTAGGTAAACGTTTCGTGGCAGCGGCAGCGCACACTGCAGAGAGCGCACGTGGACACCGGCGCGGCGCCACAGAATATTATAATAGCACAAGTAAAGAAGGCCCACTGCTTTGATGTTTCCGAAATGCCGCCTTTTTAAATACCTACAACATTCTTACAAAGAAACGAGCCGCACGTGCGCGGCGTCCGGTGATAGGATTACCAATGGATCCAAACGAATTAATACTCACATTAAATGTTATATTATTATATTCAAGTCTTGAGTACTTTCTAGGTATATACGCTGTATTTATATATTTTTGTTCAAGGTTCAAACATCACAAGCCCTTTTATTGAAACTTAATCAGTAGTAGATCTTATAAGAATATCTTTTGGTATTTATTTTATTCAATATGTCTATTTAATTAAGTATTATTAGCCATTCCACCCGCGGACATCGCTTAAAAAACCTCGCGACGTAAAGTAACAATAGAAAGTGCGAACGTGCATTCCGTGAGAATGTGCGCCACCCCTGAGTAGGCACCGCCCCCCCCCCCTCAGCGCGTCCTCTGCGGCGCGGCGATAATCACCTAGCCCTAAGGCCCTGGCCCCGTAGCCGAATGGCATTTCTCCGACGCGAAACGAAAACGAAATGTAGTCTGGCTCTGTCGCGCCAATACGCAAGAGCGATAGAGATAGATATCTACTAGCGTTTCGTTTCGTGAGCGTTTGTGCCATTCGGCTACGCACCCTGGTTTCTCTGGCCCGTCACACGCGCCCGGCGGCGTTTGGATGTGAGCCGCATGTGCCGCTGTGCCACACGCTGTCGGTCGCGGGTGCGTGGGTTTTCTGACCCTTGGTCACCCGTCGTCGGCGACGGAACTCAGAAGCTCTGGTAGACTGATTTTTGAACTGTTGTGTTGTGCTCTGATCAAAATGAATGCAAAAATACTTACATTGTAATTCTTAGAGGAAGAAGATTATACGCGACTTAATCCGTTTCCATATAAATATTGATATTACCCAAAAAAAGAGACAGTCAAACGATATTTTTGTATGAAACCGGCAAAAAGAAAGTGAAATTTTTAACTTGGTACTCAAACACTTGCATTGTAGTAAAGAAAAATTTACATCATATATTCGATTAAGTATATCGAAAACAGTTCACAGAAGTACAATTCATCCATTGAATTACTATGTACTAACATACTAGAAATTACACCCCAAACAAAGTCTGTGCTCCGGCCGGCACCGCGCGGCGCATGCGTGGGGAGGTACCGTGTCATACTCATACTCATTTATTTATAATATTGTTACATATTACACGTCACAATTGATTTAGGTACATAATTATTATATGGTATATTAAAATTAAAATTAAAATTAGAGTAAGACTTGACCAATGACCACCTAGACGCGACACTCTTAGTGTAGACCTTTTTTTATACTTTTTGTAAAATACTAACCCCCTTATTCATAAACGCACACTAAAGTTATCAAGCCGATAAAGTTCGTTTGTCCCTTTTCGGCGTATTGGTGTGATAGAAATGTGATTATGTTAAATTATGAATAAGGGGGTAAGTAGTTTAATTTTAGCACTATCATACATTGTGCTATGTTTAAGTTCTACTAAGTGAAACAAAAATACATTATTGATTTTTTTCATATACCTACTTTAATTGCCCTTGAAGAAAATCATAGGTAATAACCTATAACAATAATAATTGTATGAAAATATCGATTACAACTCGTGTTAGAACTGTGTAGTATTCATAAGTATAACGTGAAATAAATTTAACATTTCTCTTTTATATATTACAAACAGAATATAATCACAATTACTATACTTCATTACCTACATGTCAAGTCTGTGCAATTATGATGCGATTAATCTATGATTTCGTTCAACAAAATGGCAGCGATAGCTTCGCGTTTGAGGAGCGCGTCCCTTCATTCAAATAATTACTTAAATAAAGATCGATTAACATAGCGTGTATACTAACCGATTAAATGTGACACGTCAGTTTTATTCGATTTTCTCGTATGGCTTAAACAGCATCTTGTTGCGCAGGAAGGCATTTTTACATTTTATTTGTGTGCAGGCAGAAACATAAGTCCAATGGACTTATGTTTGTAGCGCAAACGTTTTGCTCGCAGTGTCCTCTCTAGTATTACCTCAATGAGTTCATCATTATCTTTAGTGAAGTCAGTCATTTTCCATATCAAGACGCCACCCGCCGTCCGTTGCTATTGTACAAAACGAATACAGACCGTCGCGTGCGGCGTGTGACCTTCGCCCGTCGAACCACCCGCCACCGGCGACGTTTCAAAGAAACAACCCTCAAACATTTCCGAACAAAACATTCGAACGTCGTCAGTCGCGGACCCGCGTAAAAAACCACAACACGTTCTATGAACATTGGTCAAGTGCGAGTCGGTTTTCGACTTTTCCATACAAAGAACTCATGAGCGCCTGAACGACTGTGATGGCAAAGTTAACTTTCCGCACTTTCAAGACTTTACGTATATATCTCGGAAACGATAAGAGATAGAGCAAAATGGACTTCAGATTTGGGCTGTCGTTGGCACAAATTCTATGTTTTCGTCAACAGAGACCTTTTTTTGGACCGATTTGAACAAAATTTTGCTCAGTCCACTTACAAACGGTCTTAAGCGCCTCCTTTTTAGTAGGAACTTAAGTCATTTTGGCAAACGAAAAAAAAAATTGAACAATTTCTAAAAAGAAAAAGACAGAAATGAATTTCTTTCTACCTATCCATCACACTTACAAAATTTTAAGACGTTTAGTAACTGCTTGCAGCGTCAGTGAGTGAAAATCTTAATTTGAGTTTGTTTCTCGTAAGTCCGACTTACGCTTGACTGTAGATTTCTAATAGGTTTTCCTGTAATCTACAGGTAGAGGGCTATCTCGTGTATTTTTTTGAAAATTTTACGCTAAGTAGTTTCGGAGATAAGGGGGGGGGAATGGTCATTTTTTGTCTATTTTCTTAAATTACTTCTAAAATACCAAAATTAAAAATTTAAAAAAAATATATTTCAAATGCTCATAAAATGCTCTTTCATTTGATATATAACACAATATAGTTTTAATAACTTTGATTTTTAATTTTCAAGTTTACCCCCCAAAAGTGACCCCTATGATTAAATTTCATTTAATTAAATTACATGTCCGTCTTTGGGCCACAGGTTTACATACGTGTGCCAAATTTCAAGTAAATCGGTCCAGTAGTTTCGGAGAAATCGGCTGTAACAGAGGGACAGACAGACACACGAGTGATCCTATAAGGGTTCCGTTTTTCCTCTTTGAGGTACGGAACCCTAAAAAGGTCTTCTATAGTAACTATGTAATTACAAAACTTACAAACCAGTGGTTCCGTACGCGGCCTAAGGGACAACGGCTCGTGCCCGTGTGGAATTGTGGATAGATACTCGTATTTGTCTATTCTGATTGGTGTTTGCCAGTGATCGGATTGGTGTCGGTATTTTTCACAAATCAAAGCTTGGGGTAGGTGTGGATGGATGTTTGGCATATGTGTATTGTTTATGGCAATATTGGCAAAGTGAGAGTGTGTGGAGCCGCTATAGGTATAGTTTTGCTTACTCTACCAAGTTATAGATGCTGGTTTGGTTGCAGGTATGCTAGCAACATGAATATCTAGTCAACCTAGCGGTTGCAACTTTATTCTGACTTGGTAATTTTAGGAGATAATAATATGTATAATTTGATAATCATATATCAAAACTTCCCGGCCCTTTCCTTGAGCCGCTTGAGCTTATCATAATATAATACAAATTAAAAACTGTATTGATAAATAACGATCTTTATAACATCTTAATGTATTCTCCACTACAGTTCCACGACGTACAACAGATTTTAAACAAGTATTTTAGTAACAAAGACACACGAGAAACACTATTTTCCCTGCACCAGTCAAGCAATAAAAATGAATGAACACCGATGAGATAGCCAGCCACCAACGCCCGCCCTAATTGATTAAATTAAACTCGTATACCAACTCCTGCCGTCGCATTACTTCGCGCTAGAAAATACAACAGCGAATTTGTCCCTAACTAAACTAATTAAGATGTCCCCTCGAGCATTTCTATTTTTTACAGAATAAAACCTTGTGCCTACTGTTTTCGGCAACTTTAGGTGCTGTCAATTAATATTGCTTTAACAAACTGACGAATTCTTTGAGTAGGATCAGTAAGTTGGATAAGGTAACAAACGATTAAGGGATGCATCCAGCATTTACTTAATTTGACTCAGTAAATAGTAAGTAAATAGGTACCTACCTTTCACTATGAAATATTACAATACGAAAATAACGAAGTACCAATTTGCAATACACAAACAGGAAACGAAGTAGTTGGGACACGTAAAGTAGGTACCAACGTATCTAGAATGTACCTACCATAAGACATACAAAAGATCCTTTGCTCCATAACAAATTACTGTAGGTACAGTCAACCAATTGGAACCCTAGGCCATTGTAGAACTATGTCACAGTGACGTTATAAATCAGATTGTAAGGAATCTCTTACTGCTTGTCATTTGACATGGTTGTACAGTTGTACAGTCAGACAATTGGAACCCTAGGCCACTCTACAACCATGTCAAAATGACAAGCAGTAAGAGATTTCTTACAATCTGATTTATAACGTCACTATGACATAGTTCTACAGTGGTCTAGGGTTATTTGGTAGACTGTACATAGGTATCGTAAAAATTATATTATATCTTCAAAAAAAACTTCTGATGTCAAATACATATCATTCGCCAACACAAAAGCAAAAGCAGGAAAATAATAATATCAAATGAAGGTAAAACGCGGCAAAAATAAATACCGCCCGTTCGCAATGTAGGTAAATGTACATTTTCAAGTTAGTGTTTGTAGATCTGCCGCAGCTGCAGCTGATAAAATAAATTACTCGGCGTCGCACCACAAACATTACTGCTTTTTCAATATTTGTTTAAATTATTAAGTCAATATTCAAATTGTACCTATTTAATGCATTTTAACAGGAAATGCGACGAGATATTAAATAACTTATTTATTCTTGGAAATTGAAGTTCTTGGAAGTTACACTATTGAGACAGAAAAAGCTTTTCCCATTTCTAATACGATTATTTATTACATTTTCTAAGGTCAGGTAGTAAATACGCCTATGGAAAACGTTATCTCTGAAAATCGGATACCTATTTAGTTATTTTACATCAGCGTAAAAGTATCTTCGCTTTTTCAACATAGTTCTCTCTAGTGACTCTAGCAACTCTACCGACCCATCCCACCGAGTCAGTGTTTCGTAAAAACGAAATAACTTAAATTAGTTACAGTCGCACTTTCTTTTTAATTTACTGCAGTTTATGTTATAGTTTCTTACAGACAGACATAATTATTGACACATCATACCATCATGTACCATAAGCACATTCAGTGCCAGCGCGTGCTACGCGCCACAAACGTAGATATCCGTAACATGGGGAAATGCGTATTGTAGTGAAAAGCTTCTACGAAACAGGTCCCTGCTAACGGGTCACTGACATTCAATATAAACGTATTTATTTTTATATGCGACACTGCTCACAGAACTCTGGAGATGAAATATTTACAATCACAATACTATTAGAATAGGGCAGAATAATTTCGGAAATATACAATTTTTTTTTTTTTTTTTTTCAAATTGTCAAATAAAGTCTAAACTATGGCGGTAAATATAATAGAATACCTACAACTTTACTGTACTAACTAGTATTTAAATAAAGTTAAGGAAAATTATGAAAATGTAAGTATTTTTTTACAGTAAGTACATATGGACATATGGACCTTTTTATTACAAGCTTTTTCACCTCACTAGCTCGGAAATGACTTTTTTATTCTAAAAACAGATAGCAAAATCGCATTTTATCCACAAGAGTGCAAAGAATATTTGAAACCCGAACGTGTCATTAGTTATTTTTTTAAATATAAATTCTTGTGAAGGCATGTCCCAGACGGGACAATTTTCTCCCTGTGCTTAAATTGTCTTAACAAATCATGTGATGTGAACGTAAAAATAATTTCATATCGAATTGTATCCGACTAAAAACATTAAATTCAAACAATGTTATAACATGATTTTACCATAAAACACTTGAAATCGTACAAAAAATTGTATTTTTGACTTTTCCACTGTACTTATTCAGAGCGCACCTTAAGTAACATTGCAATCTCAAAACGCGTGAAACGGAACGCACCCAAATAGATTTTTCTTCTTGATTCTTGATTTGAAACTTTTGTGGTGTCGGTGGGTGCATGGTGGAAATTGTAATAAACGCAAATTGACTTATTTCTGTGCAATTTATGTTCCAGTTGTTTTTTAACCCCCGACGCAAAAACGAAGGGGTGTTATAAGTTTGACGTGTCTGTCTGTGTGTATGTCTGTCTGTCTGTCTGTCTGTCTGTTTGTCTGTCTGTCTGTGTGTGTGTGTGTGTGTGTGTGTGTGTGTGTGTGTGTCTGTCTGTGGCATTGTAGCTCTCGAACGGATGAACCGATTTTGATTTAGTTTTTTTGTCTGAAAGCTGAGTTAGTCGGGAGTGTTCTTAGCCATGTTTCATTAAAATCGGTCCACTATATCACGGTCGGGGTTTTTTTCAAAATTTTAATTTTGTGGTTATATTGCGTGTTTCCTCGCTTTAGTGAGGTGAAAAGTTATGTGTTACACACGGGATGCAAAGTTATTTTACCTCGTGTGTATTGCAACACTCTCTACGCTCAGGATTCTATTTTTGAACTACTCGCTTCGCTCAGGACTTCAACCATAGAATCCATTCGCTAGCTCGTAGTTCAACCCTAGAATCCATTCGCTAGTTCGTGTTGCAATTCCACACTCGGTTAAAATACAACTTTGCTCCCTTGTATAACAAATAACTATTATTTAACTTGCAATGTAAGTATGTATGTATGTTTGGGTGAAATCTTGCGACTCAATTTTGATGCAGATATCTTTAACCACAGAATCTTTAACCGATTGTGCCGAAATTTTGCACACATATGTAAATCACGTGACAATGCAATATTATGGTGTCGTGGAGCTGATCTGATGCCGGAGCAGAAAGGTGGCCATAGGAACTCTGTAATGAAATGTCGTATCTCCATCGAGTAAGGGGTTTTTAAAAACGTCTCGGAGAGCAGTAGATGACTATTGAGAGGAAAGTACAGTCAGCGATAAAAGCTTGTGGCAAAAATGAAATGTTGCGAAAAAAAAAATATTTTGGCATTAGTTCGCAAAGCAGTACTTCGTAACTCGTGTCGATTACATACAATCCCTTCGGTTGTTTTGATTTACCGCTGCTCGTTTAGAATTTTCTTTTTTTCGTAATGTACCTACTAATTTTATTCCATTTTTGGGCCGCGTGTTAAAGATCCGTTTCCTAAATGGACTGAAACTTAAATTTAGTGTAATTTGCTTACACTTTACAGATAATTAGTTTAATATAAAACAATAAACAAGAACCCGTGTGGTGACGGGTGAAGAATTTCACCACCCCCTTTCTTCCCGTGGGTGTCGTAAAAGTCGACTGTGGGATATGGGTTAAATTGTGGCTTAGGCGAGAGGCTGGCAACCTGTCACTGCACTTTTTGCCAAGAGTAGCACTGAAACTTAGTAGTTCACAGTGGCGGAGCGTCGATACAACTCGATTCCCAACGGGTTCCCTAAAATTCTCTAGTATCTGTAGAAGTCCATACAAAACAGATGCCAAAAACCCCTCCGGCTTTACCATCGAAAATTTTCACGCCCCGCCACTGGTAGTTCATGTACCTACCCCTTTATGGGATACAAAGACAGGCGTGTTTTCGGATAGCAAAGAGTGCCTTTATCAGTTGGGGTGGTGAAAAATATCTTCAACATCACATGAAAGTATTATATTGTCGTTCTATGTACTCGATCTCTCCTTTTAAGTTGTTTATCCATAAACGTTTAAGTCACGACAGGGTAGCTGGAAACGGATAATGCTTTTCTGAATAAAAGCGGCGACAAAAGCCGCATGAACATCGTTCCTTTGCCATTGATACTTTGATCACGATGTTCAGCTTGATATTGCGCTGACACTTTTATTAGTAGTAAACTCGTAATCTCGTAATTTAATACGTGCCGTTCTTAAGAGGGCGTGTAATGTCAGAAAATTTGAAGAGAACAAAAGATTTAACGCGTCACGTGAAACTTGAGATAGGTACCTATATGAGAGTCAGATGCTTTACCTGTTTCCAATAAATAAATAAAAGAACATTGCACGGGCCTGTTCACACTAGAGAGAATAAATCTGGAAAAAGCTGTAAGTACCTACTCATCCGATTAACCGACATGTAAAATAGTAAATTTTGAACAAAAGAAAAACCAGAAACCGGTTCCACTTCCACCTGTACTTGCAGAAACACGGCTAAGAATATTGTCAGCCTAAGAGTATGTTTATTTATTTATTTATTAGGAGAACAAACAGATTTAAATGTACATACTTTTGTATAAAAACTAAATTATATGGTAAACATGCATTTACCTCCACATCAGTTCTCACCGAGACATACATTGATACATTGACTAACAAAATAATATGCGAACGTCGTTGTCCGGCCACCGATCAGACGTTATCCAGGTACGGTGACGCAGGTGGAGCGCGCCCGCTGGACCGGCAAGGGGACGGCAACGTACCGGAATTCGCCGAGTCCTGCCGCACTGCGACGCTGCACATCATTAAAATTTACTGCCTACCGGAACACATGCAAAAACTGCCTACAGTTCATTTCAAATACAATACGTACGATATGATAGATTAAAATCAGTCCGTTGTCATTGTGGTTTTATGGTTTAAAGCATCATTGTATTCATCCGTTAAATTATTGAAATGACAATTATCATAACAAGTACCAAACATACGCAATATATTACGTATGTTGACAGAGAACTTCCCAGTAAGAACGAGTTGCCGGTCGAATAAGTACCCACACGTAAACTTAGACCCTATAGGTATTAGAGTTTTTATTTTCAAACATGAAAAAAAATCAAAACCTCGGGAAATCAATGATTCAGTTCAACATGCTGCCCGGCTGTTGTCAATGCTTTAAAAGTGAACTTGATGTAAAATATAAATAAACACGTGTATTTTTATTTGATTACACATCAACATCAATATAACTAACACGTAGTAAATGCTTTCATCTTTAACTTATTCGTCTTGAATCAGTTTAACTATAGTTTTACACAAACAAAATAAAACAATAAACTTCGTATATATCTGTATATTATTAACATTTAACATTTATGATTCAAAATAATTCTTAAAACGTCAATTTACCCACAACACAGCCTTCTGAGCTTACCGTGGGACTCGGTCAATCTGTGTTAGAGTGTCCTATAATATTTATTTTATTTAATTCTATATTATGTAATTAATTTTCACTGTTGTGGATAAAATACAACACTGTAATTTAATTTGTTTTTGAAGTATCAAGAGAGCCTTTACTACTGGATGTCGATGTCGTGAAAACACTATTTCTGATAATCTGTGGAGTAGTGGACAATTTTATTCTTTTTCAATTTTAAAACCGTCATAACGAGAACGTGTCCATTGAATACTGCGGCGGCAATATATAAAAAGTCAATTTCCGCTTCAACTTTCAATTCCAATTCCAATCCAAGGAGAACAATTAACATTCATTCGTTTTTCGTGTGTATTTTCGGCGAAACTCATATTAAAAAACATCAACAACAAACAATAAATTGAATTACAAAAACTTTTCAGCATTGCGTCCACAACCATTCAACATAAATACAATTCTATTACGCAAAAAGTATTTTTTTTTACCTTTTAATATTGAAATAATAGTTATTTGTTTTACAATGGGGCAAAGTTGTTGTTTAACCGCACGTGCCAATATTGATACCCGAGCAAGCGAAAGATTCCAATATTGAACCGCGAGCGTAGCGAGTGGTTCAAAAAGTGGAATCTTGAGCGTTGCGAGGGTTTCAAGCCACGAAAGTTAAACAAATTTTGCCACCGAATGAAACACAACATTTTTCACCACACCAACACAAACAAAATACTGACTTAAACATCAAACCAAATCAAATCCATCAATTTATTAAATATTTGTGATTCAAAATCATCATTTATAGGTAAATTCTACCAGCTAGCTCAAGATGTCAAGTTAAAATTTGTATGTAATTACTTTGCACTCTTGTGGATAAAATGCAATTTTGCTATCTGTTTTCGAATAGCAAAGTAAGCCTTTACCAGTTGGTGTGGTGAAAATATATTAAATGTATACCTATTTCTGCAATTTAAATAATTAAGTGTTTAATCATATTGAAATTTATTGACCAAACAAACCACAAATCATAATCTAGATAAAAAAAATCAATTTCAAAATGTAGGAAAAATTCTAATGTTTATTGTTACCAAACTATACTTAAACATTGAGCACCTATTGCTTTATTAGGTGCTAATGTTTATAATGAACCAAAGAGCAAATAACGGCGTCGTATCGTTGTGTTATATTTAAAACTTGATAGAATCTGGCAATAAGTCAGTGTTGTGTATGTATGTCAGTGACTCGTGGTAAGGCACAAGCGAAAAATAGGTACTCATATTGACACATTGGGTTCGACAGCCACATAGACGCACGTAGGCTATCTGTGGCGCCATTATGCTGATTCAGACGCAATTCGAAAAGACACGTTCCATAAAACGTGTGGCGTTTTACAGGCACACTCCGTTGTTCCAACAAGATTTAGATCTCTATCCGAAGACTGGCAAGTAACTTAAACAAATTTTACAATCCGCTCACAGTCTGCGAACTCACAAAGGCTTTTGGCGAGTGTATGGGATTAAAGGAACATCAGTAATGTCAGTATTGTTTGTTCTTTTATTCTGTGGTATTACTATTCGCTAAAGAATCAACATATGTTCATCGTGACAGTAAAACCACTTAGTCTACGCCGAAAGTAATAAATACTGATATTGATGTTCATCCATATTATAGGAAAGCTTTCCCATCTACCTAGCTCCAATTTTTACTACCATGTGTTCGCTTTACTTTGGCTTTACTTACCCCCTCCGTGCACTTCGCACGAAGCCAATATGCCCCCCGTTGTTTGTTTATGTGATGAAAAGTCTCCAAAATTACCATTTTCTTTTTCAAACTACTACGTAGGTACTAGTTACACATAACACGACATAACAATGCAAGACTGTTCTTGACATTAGAATTGTTTCCATGTTTAAGTAACTTAACTTTTATTCTGCGTGTAAGTAATTTACGAATTTAAACTTTTCGTTATCGAACAAAAGACATAATAAGAATGAGAAATAGAATGGGAAAGAAGGCATTCAACTCGAAAAAAACATGCGGAGCACTGCATAAAGTGAAACGTGGGCATTCCAACATTGAGACCGGGAAAAGCTGCAAGATGTGAAATATGTCGTACTGAATGGAAATTTGGATGCCAATACAACAAATGCAAAGAAATAAGAAGAGTTGACATAAAACCAGATAGGTGGGTAGGTAGGAGGTGTTAGAGAACCTAACTATTACATAATGGAAGCTATTCCAGATAAATAAAGAAGATGGTCATCGAAACTATAACTTATTTCATACAGTCTAAACTCAACATACTTAGTAAATTGAATTCATCACTGTTTCCCCTTCGAAAATGGGCATTTTCAGAATTTGAGACCCCCCAATTAGCGAAAGTTGTTAACAAAAATTAACTCACTGTGAGTTTTGTGACGAGAATTAAGCAAGAAATTTCAATAAAAATATTGTTTTTGTGTTAATTACATAAACTTTAAGCGATAATCTACATTCAGAATGTGAAAAAAGAAATTGTTTAGACCGATTTTATGCTTAATTGTCGTCACTAAACTGACAGAGAGTTAATTTTTGTTAACAACTTTTGCTAATTGGGGGGACCCAAATTCTGAAAATGCTCAAAAACATTCAAGCGCAATTTTGAATGCATGATTAAGTAGATTGCAATTTGAACAGGTTTGCGACATAAGATGCGACGACAGAAGACGCAGAAACGAGACTGAGAGTTTATAAATAGTTCCTTATATAAGTGAAGTTTGTCTCGGACGGCCGTACTTAATATGTTGTGACCTATTCGAGAACACGACGGGCTTCAGCGCGTAGGTATTTCGGGAGCTCCTGTTACGTAACAGTTAGCCTTGCACCAACGCATTCAATCGTAGTTTTTTGCTAAATAAGTTAAGTACCTAGTGTACCTACCTGCATTTTATGATAATATTTTTTAATAATTATGCACTCTATTAATAAATGCCCTCCATCATATAAAGAATAAAATAATAATTAATTTATAATCGCTACATCCTGGTTTTGATTGATATTTCAAAATTGGTCTCTTAATGCACCGCCTACAATCTTCTCTGCTTTTCCCAAAGGTTGACTGGTAGAGAATGCCTCATGGCATTAAGTTCGCCTTTTGTACATTAAGTTATTCTTTTGTGCAATAAATAAATAAATAACTACTAGCGACCCACCGCGGATATTATAGTTACATACCTAATTATCAGCCTTCCTCATTAATCACTCTATTAAAAAAAACGCATCAAAACCCTTTGCATAGTTTTAAAGATCTAAGCATACATACATAGGCACAGACCAGCGAAAAGCGACTTTGTTTTTATAATACGTAGTGATGATGATGAAACGACTAAGTATAATCAGGTAAAAATAAAGGGGAAACTCAGGCAGCGTGAACAGCATATCGTCGCAGTAGTTAATGATTGATTGCGATTCCGCCCGGCGCCCACGATCACAGTCATTTCCTATTACTAGTGTGGATATTTAATTGAGAGATCGTATATGAAGTACCTACATACGTGTCGGTATTTAACACCTTCGTGTCGGCACATAAATTTAATGTTTCACGTTGGATTGCTCTCCGGTGCGTGGAAGTGAGTAAAGTTATTTAACCATAATAAGTGAAGCAAAATAAACTCTGCGATAATCAATGAAAAACGCCTACCACATTAGTAATTATTTTATGTTTAGGTCGTGTAAGAATATAACATTTATTATTTAGAGTAAAACACTGAGTCCTAATACCATACTAATTTCCTAATTAAATGAACTAGAGTAAACATACAAACATACGCAATAATTTTACATTTAATTTTAATTTTATACGCACTCAATTTTTTATACTTGTATCGCTTTGTATAAGATATTGCTAGCTTATTGTGTTGTGTACCATAATTGCATGTGGCTTGACTACTTATATCATTCTACATATACGTATGCGGGATATTGTTTCCGCACATAGTTGTGGTTAGGTACACGAATAATTCCTTATTGTTATGACCTGAAAAACACAGGTTCATAGATTATGCATTAAGTGTTCCTAAAGTTATGAACGAAGTACTAATGTGAAAGTAAATGCCGGCAACACAAAAAGGGCGTGAATATGTTGCGTAATACGAATTCATGGATCATGACAGATGTTACGAATCCGTAAGGGCAGTGTGCGTTTGAGATATGTGAGGCAGTCTGAATGAATACCGGTTTATGGAAAGTAAGGGATCAGCAACACCGTTGGTTTAAAAATGTTGATGCACCAATCACGCTGCATGCAAATTTATGTTAAATCAACTTCAAATGTATTGATTTTTAAATGCTATTGTAGGTATCGTACCATATAGCAAGGGATATGTGCCAAATACGAAACACGATATCTGGAAAATTAATGAACACCGGTGCGTGGAAACCAATGACAAGGGTTACCCAATTCGGGCTAAGTAACGCTTTTTCAGATGAGTAACACAAATTATCTGAGAGTAAATTAATCAAGCGTTAGGCTAGACCAACCCACGTAGCGTAGATTTACGAGTAACTTTAGCCCGCCCCCTTTCCTGGAGGCCCCCGTTGAGCCCGCGACTTCGCCGCTCGGTACACAACTCATCAATTTTACCAAGACACGAGCCTTGGAATCCTGTTAATTAAACTATGTCGCCAAATTAAACCAGTGCCTACTATCGTCGCGCCGGAGACAACGTGGCGTAATACGGCGAGGTACCAAGACGCCTTCGGGCACGCGTCGACGGCACAAATTGTAGCTCAATTACTTTGTTACTATACGTAATACTTATTTATACAAACATACATGTACAAATATGCCCATGTCCTTGTCGTTTAGGTACTTAGGTTCCTGAACATATTTAACAAAACGGTTGGGATTTCTTTTGGGACCCGATTGTTGAACTTTGAGCGCACAATTACGTCACTTGATAACTAATAGCGAAAATCTATTAATGAAATACGAGCGCTATAAATCGAGAATCTAGTGGTATTAAGCACTCGTCGATTCTATTTTCTAAATTATGTTTGGTCGAACTACACGAAATCGAGCAGTCCCATTTTAAAAAACAGTCCTCTGTTTTATCTTAGGTAGTTATTATTATTAAGTATCAATTATAAATGGATAACAATGACAACAAACAGTCAACGGGGATATTGACACCAAGCTGGATAGAAAGTCTTATCTCAAGAAAAGAGTCACGTGTGTTTAGCTTATGAGCTCTGGGGTATTTTTTCAACTTCAATTGCATTTTTTTTTTTTAGTTTCGGTAGTCGGGTTCGGATAATATGCACACGGCTGAAAAATACCTACAATAGCTATAACATTTTGAGACAGAAATCAGTAACGAACAGTGATCGGGCGCTTGGCGTCATTTCTACAAGTCGCAAGGCAAGGTTCATTATGAAACTTTAAAATGACACACAATTGTCCGATCTCTGGTAGTGAATATAAAGTTGAGCACTAACCTATGAGACTGTGCCGGCTGGCCCCGAGGCAGTGCGCGGGCGGCGAGCCGGCCGCACGCAGCGCGCCGAGCGCGCCGCCGCCGCCGCCGCCGCCCAGCGCGCCCTCCTCCAGCGCACCTGTCATCAAATACGAGTACTTACATCATTACATCGCAATCATTAAACATTGCTCGCCTCGAGCGTACCAGATTCCTACCTGATAAAAAATTGTAGTAAAAAGTATGTAGGTTATCTACAGAATAATTTGTAACTAGTTATATAGATATAAATATTATGTGAAGTTTATTTACACGAGTTACTTACATATAAGTAGTAAAGGACAGGACTAATGAAATCAGTACCTACGTACCTAACGTCGCCAAAAATAAGACATATAGGGAGTTAATTTTAGAGTATTTTTTATATTTTACTCGCACTTATGACGCATATAAAATGTCTACCGCTTTCGCATTAGAAGATTTCCGCTTACATTACGGAAAAACAAAGATCTCTCAAGCCGTAATAATAAGCGGTACGGTATTTAAGCTCCGGTGGTTGGACGGCGTGAAAATAGCAACGCAAATAAGGTCCACAAGGGGTATTTTCAAAAGTTTGACAACAAAACTAAGCCCTCAACAAACCCTCTTCGGCCAGTAGCCTTAGAGCCGATACCAATGAACTGCACAGCAACCCCACTGCAACTTATATGAGAATTGCAAGCCAACGTACCGTTTGCGTGCATTCGGCGTGCGGCTTCCAAACAGTTTGCAGTTGAGATTAATCTGTCTGTATCGAATCTTACTAGAAGGTGTTGGTAACAACAAATGAAATGTATTATTTTCTTTTCTATTTAGCTTTAATTTTGTTTTCCCCTCACTAGCTCGGAAACGCGTGTTTTGTCCTTTAATACCAGCGGGTAAAAACGCATTTTATCCACAAGTGGGTAAAGTAATTTGACCTTGAATAAAGTCAAATTAACTGCTTTAAAATTGATAAAAGTAGGTGAATCTAGCAATAAAGATGATTTACCACCTGCGGAACTACTAGAAGAAGTGATAAACGCATCTTTTGCGTTGTGGTTTCCTCGCTATAGTGAGGGGAAAAGTTTTGTGTTACACTCGGGTGCAAATGTATTTTACTTCTCGTGTGTTAAAAAACTCGCAAGTTCAGGATTCTATTCTCGAACCACTCGCTTCGCTCGTGGTTCAACTATAGAATCCTTTCACTTGCTCGTTTTTCAATTCCACACTCGGCGTTAAAATACAACTTTGCCCCCTTGTATAACAAATAACTATTGTTAACAAATAACTATTGTTATACAAGGGGGCAAAGTTGTATTTTAACGCCGAGTGTGGAATTGAAAAACGAGTAAGTGAAAGGATTCTATAGTTGAACCACGAGCGAAGCGAGTGGTTCGAGAATAGAATCCTGAACTTGCGAGTTTTTTAACACACGAGAAGTAAAATACATTTGCACCCGAGTGTAACACAAAACTTTTCCCCTCACTATAGCGAGGAAACTACAACGCAAAAAATGCGTTTATCATTGCTTCCAGTAGTTCTACAGGTGGTAAATCATCTTAATTACTAGATTCACCTACTTTTATCAATTTTAAAGCAGTTAATTTGACTTTATTCAAGGTCAAATTACTTTACCCACTAGTGGATAAAATGCGTTTTACCCGCTGGTATTAAAGGACAAAACACGTGTTTCCGAGCTAGTGAGGGGAAAATAACTATTCTTTCTTTATATCCATACACAGATTGATTGAATCCTACGGTAAGCTCAAGAAGGCCTTGTGTTGAGAGTAGTGAAATTATGAACTAACGGTTTTCCAATTCAACATGGTGACATATAGAGGTATATATTATATACAAATACTAATATACATAGAAAACATGTGTGACTCAGGAACAAATATCTGTGATGATCACAATTAAATCCCCTTACCGGGATTCGAACCCACCAGGACCGAATCATGACGTTGCGTTGGGCCAGACCAGTCGTGAAACCTTTGAATGATAGACGACGAATTAGCGTAGGTACATTGAAGAATCAATATTCAATAATACCTACTAATTCTTCGGAAAATTGGAATATAATCGGCTTTGAATATTTAACCCAAGGAATAAGGAAAATACGGCAAGAATAAACTTCGTTCACCTAGCAGCTCGGCTACTTTACTATAAAATGGATTGCAATTTCCTGCGAAGAGACGTCTGCCGCATGCCGTGAATGTAACAACTAAAGGAAACCCACCGAGCTGCGCGAACTTGAGCTTTCATCACATACCAATGGAATATATCTTAACTTAACCAACGCGAAGAATGAGTTTTAATGATCACGGAAAAGTTATACTCGTACAAACATAGAGAATTTTATTATGGACGCGTAAAATATTTTGCTGAAAATTGCTACCAAACATGAGATATTTAAAATGGCATGTTTGTGTCATTGGGCATAACGCACTATTGAGCAAGAGCCTAGAGCTGCCAGACTTACCTAATTTTCTCAAGGATGTAACTTTGGAATAATGTAGAGATCCTTAAATTCTCAAGACTGATTTTAATGTATACTTATGTTAGAAAATACTGTTATGTATCAGCATTGCAAGATCATTTCCGCCGCCCGCAACTTTTACCAGGCGCTTGAAAGTGTCTGTAATTTACCTCATCTTCTCAAGCTACGGCCGGCACAAATGACGGCAGTGAGACCGATTGCAAAAGACTTCAGTATTGTGTATTGCTACACCATATATCTTAAGTAGGTATAACGCAGTCTCAGTGACTGTGCAACAGTGGCGGAGCGTCGATACAACTCGATTCCCAACGGGTTCCCTAAAATTCTCTAGTATCTGTAGAAGTCCGTACAAAACAGATGCCAATAACCCCTCCGGCTTTACCATCGAAAATATTCACGCCCCGCCACTGCTGTGCAAGTACTTATTTACGCAGTATTTTGCATCGGAGATAGACAGTCTTTGTACAGTATTTTTCTTCGGAGATAGCTGCACTCGGTAAATATTCCAAAGCAGTAATTTGGCACAGTTTCAAATATCGCAATCAAAAACAGAAAAAGAATAAGCGAAATATATTCAAAATTATTGTTATGCAAAGATTGCAGCTGATCTACAATTCAAATTTTTCAGGCAACTGGTAAAGTTCTTAATAAAGTTTAAAAAGACACTATACTGCCACGTACAAAATGGCATTTTTATTTATCAAAAGTCCAGAAATTAATGAATTCCATAACTGCCAACCAAACCGATATGTCAAGATTATCTATCGAATCCATAATTCCATATGGTTCGAATCCAGCTTTGGACTCTTGGTAGTTGTTTCTTTGTATACGTCATTTATTTCGGTTTATTATTAATCGACTTGTGAAATTAGGTTTTACGTTTTACCTACTTTTCCAGCACTCAATATTGCTTCGCGTTGCCACAAGAAAGAAAGTGACACTACAGACAGCTTTTGAAATATGTACTTGTACAGTCGAGGTCAAAAATACCTTTACAGTTGAGTGTTACAAAAATACCATAAAATAATAATAATAATCATTTAAATAATTTTACACACTGCATGACAAAAGTATGCTTCCAACACACATGACAGATTCATCTTTTTACTTATCGCACCAAAGTTCAGTTTACAATCTGTCTTCCATAGAAACATTGTCACAAATTATGATATGAGCTTCAATCACAGAAATGGTGTAGTATGAGATGAGAATCAATTTATTTATTTATAGGTGTGACGTTTACCTTCCGAAAATATCCATTTTCTACGAATTACTATGAATGTTATATCTCTTTCAGTTAACTTTTCATTCTTGTACAACAAATATGTAACTACTTTCTGTTCTAGGAAGAATACCTCACTTTATGTTTGTTTTATGGTTAACAAAGGTCGTTTTTAATTATAAAAAATTATAGCTCCCAAGGTGGCATTAACAGCCCTAAGCACGTTTACAACCGCTGCGTAATAAAAATGAGTAAGTACCCACGAATAAAATATTTCGACTAAAGGTGTAAAAAAAAACGGTCAAGTGCGAGTCGGACTCGCTCACCGAAGGTTCCGTGCAAACTTTCGATAGTTGAATCATCAAAATGTTATTTATAGAACTCTACAGATTTGACTAAATCCCTCAAGACTCAATTTCCCACATGATAAAATATTACTTGTATTTTTATATACAATTTTATTGTTAAACAACGTCCAAATAAAATAAAGACTATTCGACTTCAATAGTTTACTACTTACGACATGTCGCAAGGACGCTCCTGAACCGACCTCATTATATCAGGAAAAACACGATGTAGGAAATGAGCGATCAACGTACAGCGACATCTATCGGCAAATTGAGTAAACTAATGCGCGCGAGCTAGTATGGAAGATGATTTTTATGGAATAATTGTTTATTGCGTGAACCGATTTTAACCATTTTGCCTCTATTTGAAAGCAGGTAATTTCATTGTTATTTTGTTAAAAAATACAGGTACAATAAACACCCGCAAGGGTGTTGAAATTGAAAATGTAAATCTGTGAGGTTTTTATAAATAAATAAAAAGTTTTCAAGATACGTGTACGATTTTATTTTTCCTGTAATATTCATTATAATAGCCATGTTTGGTGAAAATTTCAAATCAAAATTTATGTTGGTAAACTTCGGAGACAAAGGGGGGCGGTATTTTTTTTACATTTTCCTTCAATAAACTTTTTTTTCCACAAATAGTTTTGATATGTACAGTTTGAGCTCTTTCTAACGATACCCCACTTGACCTAGTTATTTGAAATTTACAGTTTGCCCCCCTTTCATTTTGGCCATTTTCTGTAATTAATATTAATACATTTTAAAAAAATACTTTCAATTTGTAGAGGTTAACGATGTTCATAAGTGTTCCAAATTTCAAAGCGATAGCATAAGTAGTTCTCGAGATATTTAATAATGTGACAGACAGACAGACAGACAGACGGACAGAACGGCGACATAAGGGTTTCTTTTGTACCTTTTTGGTACGTGTAGTGAGGTCACAGTCATAGCAGCGTCATACACTCACACATAGATAGATAACCTTTAGAGAACATTAAATTAACAATAAGATAATAAAGTATCAAGTATCAAGTACCAATTAACCTTTGAAATATGAGCACATAGTATCATGGAATAGATACCATGATAACTCCCACTTTAATAGATAATTAGATAATATCCTACTATATAAACACGATGTATCTTCAGTCAATGATACAGAAATTCCCACAGTCTTGTCTTGTCATTTACCTCCGGAACACCCACCATTTCATACGGAACCCTAAAAACGTACACCCATGCACAGACCCAGCTGCCTAACGATCAGTAACAAGACTAACCAGCATGGGAACCTTGTAATAGTAATAATGGGGGATTAATTATATAAACCAGTTCAATTTTTGTTTTTGACAACATGGTAAATCCTAATGATCTCATTGTATTGTAAACAACTTTTCATCTCGACTGGTTATTACACTAACTTTAAATACAGTCAAATGGGGTGAATAGGGATGCCGGTGTGAATAGGGACGAGACTTAAAATATGATTTACCGGACATTTACTAAACATCTACTTACGCAAAGTATTATATCATAACAATTGAATGGTACAATTTCTGTAGTATTTTTTTTAAAGACATTGGAGGGCAAATCACATTTTAGGTGTCTTCCCTATTCACCTCAGCATCCCTATTCACCCCATTTGACATTAGGTAAAAAGTAATCCGGGTACCTAGCCAACCTTACAATCGCTTACCCAATTCGCTTACTAATATCGTTATCGTAGCTAGCTCTCTCTCTCTATCGTTTTTCCGTATTGGCGCAATACCTAGAGACGCTTTTCCCAGTAGCAATCGAAAACGGAAATGAAGACGAAAACTTTCGGAAATGCCAACCAACATAATTTTGCAACTTCAAATTAACAATTAGGTAAACATGATAATAGACCAGGAAAAATAGCTTGACCTGGACATAATTCGATAACCGTAATTTTCTTTTTCTGTCGTATAAAGTATCATTAGTGATAGTTAAAATACAAATTATTAATCAAATTAGGGTTCTGATTCAATTTAAAAAAAAATAAAAACGAACTTTGAATATTTTTTGATTTTATAACTAAAGTATTAAATGTAATCCGGAAAAAGTGCTTGTATTATGTTGTGACACCTGCATTTCATATAAAAACATCTAATTTTTATAAATAATTCATACAGAACTATCATTTATAAAGAAGGTTTAGTAAGTTACACATTTTCAGGCGTATTTCACTAGAAAATATTGTTAACCGTAATCCTGCAATTTATTATGAATATAATATTACGTGTGTTGATAAATTATTAAAACTTATACCAATACTTTTGGCGCTTGTTCAAAATCTTAAATATTGATAATTTTAGGAAAGGAAAAATACCTAACTAAATTGAAAGATGGTAAATTTTGCCGTTAATATATTCTTAGTACTATACGAAATCAATTAAACAACAAATATGTAAGATTCATTACTTAATTGATATTTTTCTTACTTGCGCTTTAATATGAACGTTATTACCTGCAGAATAAGGTCGTGCACAGAGTAGGTATAGCTAGTATAGTAGTAGCGGGAACGGGCGGCGAGTCGTCAACACGTGTTTCATATCAAGGGCGCCGCGTTTTCAAAACGCTTCGATAACAAATATTTCACTGTCCAGTATAAGAGAGCTCCCTTATTACAAGTGACAAAAGTCATACAAATCAATTAGTCCGATAGGTCACGTTAAACTGGTCAAGTCGTTAGCTCAATAATAGTACCTATCGAGCTTGACGAGATGCTTGGATCACAACAACGTAATATGTATGAAAGCTTGCGGCGCTTCTTTCGAGTCGTGTGTAACGTATTTTGGCGAGGCAAATTTGAAGCACAGTGCGTGTCTGTCTCACTCACTCTTACGGTAAACCTAATGAACTGTTTCACTTTCAGAGGATTTTTGAAGTAATTTGGGTAATATGACATTGTCGCGGTCAGGTCTTTCCGGTACAAATTTATCGGTGGATCTTTTCGGATTTGTGGATGATGAGCCGATGCGATGTCGCTTCATTTTGAAGTGTCGACTCTCGCGAGGGAGTTCTTAGAGGACCGCGAGGAGCGCGTGTGACTGTTGAGTTTTTGAATGATTTGAAGTTTGTGAATGATTTTATTTTGTGTGTATTTGTGTGGGCATGAGGTGTTTGTGTTGCGAGAGTCAAATCAATAATATGAGTGGTACAAATTTTATTAGGGGGCCTCATGTGTGAGAAACTCAACACTCGAATGCTGCGTAACAATGCGAGCCGAAATCGCCTAATCGGAAGTGTCCGACTTGGTATCGACTAATCTATACACGTTGTAACATGAGAAACCAGAAATCAAAACCTGGTTTCTGGTATCTAGTACCCGGTAACCGGTAACCGGTAACCGGTAACCGGTAACCGGTATCCGGTATCCTGTATCCGGTATCCGGTAACCGGTATCCGGTAACCGGTATCCGGTATCCGGTAACCGGTATCCGGTAACCGGTAACCGGTATCCGGTAACCGGTATCCGGTAACCGGTATCCGGTAACCGGTATCGGGTAACCGGTATCCGGTAACCGGTATCCGGTAACCGGTATCCGGTAACCGGTATCCGGTAACCGGTATCCGGTAACCGGTATCCGGTAACCGGTAACCGGTATCCGGTAACCGGTAACCGGTGACGGGTCTCCGGTATTCGGTGACCGGTAACCGGTAACCAGTAACCAATGACCGTTAACCGGTATCCGGTAAACGGTGACCGGTAACCGGTAGACGGTAACCGGTATCCGGTAAACGGTAGACAGTAACCGGTAACCAGCATCCGATATACGGTATCCGATATCCGGTTTCCCGTGTTCGGTTTCCCGTTTCTGGTTTGGTTTTGGTTTTAGTTTTAGTTCTGTTAGTTTAAACAAAAACAAAACTGAAAACGAAAACGGAAACCGAAACGGGAATGGAAACGAAAACCGAAATCGAAACCGAAACCGACACCGAAACCTACACCAAAACCGACACCGAAACCAAGACCAAAACCGAAACCGAAAAAAATATTTAAGTTCCTAGAAGTAAAGAGTGACAGAGATAGCACTATAATCATTTAAGTTCCTGGTAGTAAAGAGTGACAGAGATAGCACTCATGTTAGTCAAACTCGTGGTATGTGCACTTCCCGTACACAGTAAAGAGTGACAGAGATAGCACTATAATCATTTAAGTTCCTGGTAGTAAAGAGTGACAGAGATAGCACTGTAATAATAAAATTTATGTTCCTGGTAATAAAGAGTGACAGAGATAGCACTATCATAATTAAAGTTCCTGGTAGTAAAGAGTGATAGAGATAGCACTCATGTTAGTCAAACTCGTGGTATGTGCACTTCCCGCACACAGTAAAGAGTGACAGAGATAGCACTATAATAATTTAAGGTCCTGGTAGTAAAGAGTGACAGAGATAGCACTATAACAATTTAAGTTCCTGATAGTAAAGAGTGACAGAGAATAGAGATAGCACTATAATAATTTAAGTTCCTGGTAGTAAAGAGTGACAGAGATAGCATTTTTGTTATTTAAATTTCTGTTAGTAAAGAGTGACAGAGATAGCACTATTGTTATTTAAATTTCTGTTAGTAAAGACGTAAAGAGTGACAGAGATATCACTCACGTTGGTCAAAGACGTGGTTTATGGACTACTATTTGGACCCCCCAATGTCACGCTTTTTTAATCCTTTAACATGGATTGTCACATTTAGTATGACGTAATATATGAATGACGCCTAAAGATTGAGAGAGACAGCAATATTGTTCTTCAAATTCGTGGTAGTGAGAACAGGGTGCGTAGCCGAATGGCACAAACGCTCACGAAACGAAACGCTAGTAGATATCTATCTCTATCGCTCTTGCGTATTGGCGCGACAGAGCCAGACTGCGTTTCGTTTTCGTTTCGCGTCGGAGAAATGGCATTCGGCTACGGGGCCTGAACAGAGACAGCACTATGTATCGCGCGGCCGCCGACTACGCAAGTCGCCGCGTAATTATAATAACCGTTCGGCTCCTTTTTAGATCGTGTACAGTCAACAACACAGCTGGCAAGACAAAGTGCCAAAAATATGTATAGAGTATTTTATTTCCTGTACAAGTGTTGGTACTTGGTACATTAAGGTATGTGTATACATATATTTGGCACTTTATCTGTATTCACAGCTGAGTTGCTGACTGTACCAATAACGATCAACTATGAACTTTTGTGGTTTGTTTTAAATAGTTCTATGCAGATATAGATTAGAATACCTATTCTATCGGTACTTTTTGTATAGGTTATTATAATAACTGGACAAAATAATTATAATCAGTGCCGGCGCACTCCGCGATCACGATTCTTTCGCCGAGCTACAAGGCCTTGATATATAGGATGTATTATTTTATCAGCAACAAAAATATGTGATGATATTGAATTAAGGCAAAACAAGACATATAAACGCTCTCCATTATTTCCTCCCTGGTTTATGAAGCTAGAACAATGATTTTTAACACATACGAAATTCGTACACTGAAATAAAGTGATGATACTATAAATATACTCGACATTCAAAGTCGATAATCTAGTGACGTGAGAAGTTATTGATATAACAGAATTTTGCACAAAATTTTGCAGAATTTTGCCCTTTGATGTTGAAAATGCCGCCACTCTATAAAACAAACAGACCGCACACGAGCAGCCGACATTAAATTCTATTGCACGGCGCGAAGGTCGAAAGCCGCGCCCGCACCTGGGCGTAGGTAGCGAGATCGGGTGCACGTGCGGTTACCTTTGAAATCGCCGACACACAGGTGTCGCCGTTCGCCCTCTCTTTTCATTTATGTTTCTGTTTCAATCGGTTAGCCGTTTGCCGGCCGGCAATAAAGGTTGTTTTTTTAACCGACTTCAAAAAAAGTAGGAGGTTCTCAATTCGACTGAATGTTTTTTAGGGTTCCGTAGTCAACTAGGAATCCTTATAGTTTCCCCCTGTCTGTCTGTCTGTCCGTCCGTCCGCGGATAATCTCAGTAACCGTAAGCACTAGAAAGCTGAAATTTGGTACCAATGTATCAATCACGCCAACAAAGTGCAAAAATAAAAAATGGAAAAAAATGTTTTATTAGGGTACCCCCTACATGTAAAGTGGGGGCTGATTTTTTTTTTCATTCCAACCCCAACGTATGATATATTGTTGGATAGGTATTTAAAAATGAATAAGGGTTTACTAAGATCGTTTTTTGATAATATTAATATTTTCGGAAATAATCGCTCCTAAAGAAAAAAAAAAGTGCGTCCCCACCCCTCTAACTTTTGAACCATATGTTTAAAAAATATGAAAAAAATCACAAAAGTAGAACTTTATAAAGACTTTCTAGGAAAATTGTTTTGAACTTGATAGGTTCAGTAGTTTTTGAGAAAAATACTGAAAACTACGGAACCCTACACTGAGCGTGGCCCGACACGCTCTTGGCCGGTTTTTGATCATATTAATATTTTCGGAAATAATCGCTCCTAAAGGAAAAAAAGTGCGTCCCCCCCCCCTCTATATTTTGAACCTTATGTTTAAAAAAATATGAAAAAAGATCAAAAAAGTAGAACTTTATAAAGACTTTCTAGGAAAATTGTTTTGAGAAAAATACGATAAACTACGGAACCCTACACTGAGCGTGGACCGACACGCTCTTGGTCGGTTTTTTTGTTACTCGATATCTCCGAGAATCGTGGACCGATTTTCAAATTATTTTTTTAATCGAACGGGTATAACCCCGAGATGGTCCTATTGGCACCAAGTCCCAGGCGGCGCGGCGCGCGCCACGCCGCCGCCACGCCGCCTGGGGCGCGTCTTACGTCCTTCCTATACAAAATGTACTGAGGAGACGATTTTTGAATTACACTCAGGTGGCGTGGCGCGGACGTCCGTCCGCGCCCCGAGACACGCGACGCTCTGGTGTGGCCGGTACCTTACGTCCCTAACCTATTAACCGATCCGCCGCGGTGACGCGGCCGGTGCGCGGCGCGCTCTCCCAGGCCCGCGCCCCGCGCGCTCCCCCGCCCCGCGACAGCCGCTCTACGACAACTTTGCACCCTTTTAAATTACTGACATTTACAGTTTCTTAAGCGCGACCTTCACAGTATTAATTTTGATAAAATCATGATTATAGTACACAAAAACCTGGTCTTAAGCAAAAAATCTCAGTTACAATTTATACCTACTGAGAAATTCATGTTTATTTAAGCGTTAAAAATATATGTTTAAGATCGGTGTTAAATGTCTATATATACTTAATACAATGCAAATTGATATATATATCATGGTCACCATTTTTACCTACCTAGATATTCACATTAAATGAAAACGGTAAAAAAAAGTACACAATCAGATTTATTTTCTGTGTAATATCGCTAATAACTGATCGCATCTGAGTGCACCACAAAGTTAATCTAACAAAGTTTTCGGTTAACTATTTTGCTGTTAGCGAAAAGTGGGATAATGTACTTTATCTCATGATTTTTATAAGATATGAATACGATCGTCTTTTTTTTTATCTATGTACATAATTACTATTTGATGCTTAATAATAATACCCAATAAAATATCAAAAAGGACGAGTTATTGAATTATGTCCAGGGTACCTTACTTTTACTCCACTATAATATGATACGTTACCTCCATTTCATTAATTAATGTAAAAAAATAGATTAAGGTTACAATTTTTACATTAGTAAATAATGTGTCCTCTGGTCACATATGGCACACCTGTTCAGTGGGCATATATGACACTCAAGTTAACAGCGTAAAACATGGAAAAAAATCGATTGGTTGAAATAACTCGCCAGTCGAAATCCCCGTCGAAAATGAACATTAGCGGGGTAATGTACATTTTGCGCGCTGCGACAAACTGGCTTCAGCAAATTACGCGCTCTCCAGGCTTGTGAACAGCCTATCTACTGAAAACCTGAAAAAAGCCTACTAGGGCTACTTTCATTCCATACTCATTCACGGTGTGGACCTATGGGGGACAGCAGCCGACCGTGAAAAACTGTTTAAGTTACAAAAACGTGCAGTACGCCTCATTGATAAAAAACCCTTAGACTACCCGGCACAAGAACTATTCAAAAAACATGAAATATTGACGCTACCAAGTATTTTATATACAAATAGCCTGCACTCATGTAAGGGAGAATCTACATAATCATATAATCCTCGCTCGAACTTCCGTTAGAAGCACTCGCCGACAAAACCTACTTTTTATTCCAAGGTATAGGGCTAGCAAAATTTGGAAAGTCGCTCGGTGTCATGGGACCCAAGTTATATAACTCACTACCCAAATCAATAATCGATTCTGCCCATGACCAAATATTTTAAGCGTAATTTAAAAATGCTACTCTTAGAAAAAGCTTACTACACTATCGACGAATTCCTCACAGGGAACAACTAAAATGTAAACTAATGTTATTTTCATTTTCTACAAATTTTCCCAAATATTTGGACTTATAAATTTAACAGAATTTTCTTATATAACAAATTATAAATACCGATAAATGTATAATTGACTACCAAATGTAGTAACAGTTTAAAGTTTTTTAGTTAATACCAGAAATTAATTATTGACGTGTAAATAGTTATTTGTTATACAAGGGTGCAAAGTTGTATTTTAACGCCGAGTGTGGAATTGAAAAACGAGCAAGTGAAAGGATTCTATAGTTGAACCACGAGCGAAGCGAGTGGTTCGAGAATAGAATCCTGAACTTGCGAGTTTTTTAACACACGAGAAGTAAAATACATTTGCACCCGAGTGTAACACAAAACTTTTCCTCTCACTATAGCGAGGAAAGTACAACGCAAAAAACGCGTTTATCACTGCTTCCAGTAGTTCCACAGGTGGTAAAACATCGTCATCACTAGATTCACTCACTTTTATCAATTGTAAAGCAGAAAACATGACTATATTATTCAAGGTCAAATTACTTTATCCACTAGTGGATAAAATGCGTTTTTACCCGCTGGTATTAAAGGACAAAACACGTGTTTCCGAGCTAGTGAGGGGAAAATACTATTTTTTACCAATAAACGCTATCTATCGATCTATCTATATATCTATCTGTAATAAAAATGTTAGCCATATGCCAACAATTTATACAGCACGTACAATAAATTACCAAGTAAGCATACATGGCAATTGAATACTCGTATTGGCGATTTAATTGCGTAATGTTGTTATTAGGTCCTCAAATGAAAAGTAATTATTTATTTACGAAGTCCACGCAATACACTGAATGTGTGGATTTCGGTTAATTATGCGCTCAATACATAATAAACAGTTGCTAATGGATCATACAATCATCAGATTTAATAAATGCCCGCAAGTTGGTACTGTATTCATATTATATTATACATTTATATACTACTAACTTTTGCCCGCGGCTACGCTCGCGTTAAATTCGAAAATTGCGGAATGATCCTTACAAAAATCCACCCCTCCATTTTAGGAAAGTGTGAGCTTAGTTAGAAAGAGACAAAAAGTAGACTATGTCACTCTCCATCCCTTCAACTATCTCCACTTAAAATATCACGTCACGTCAATTCGTCGCTCAATTTTGCCGTGAAAGACGGACAAACAAACAGACACACACACTTTCCCATTTATGTATAATATCAACAACAATAATAATTAATATATATAATACATATGTAGGATATATATGGATAAATGTGCCAAAAACGTTTCTATTCCAGATAATCTGTCATGAAAAATGATGATTAAAATATTTGTTAAAAATAATTTGATTTGTTCCCATTGTAGCGTCGTTTGTAATTTATACATAACTAGCTTTTGCCCGCGGCTTCGCTCGCGTTAGAAAGAGACAAATAGTAGCCTATGTCACTCTCCATCCCTTCAACTATCTCCACTTAAAAATTCACGACAATTCGTCGCTCCGTTTTGCTGTGAAGGACGGACAAACAAACAGACACACACACTTTCCCATTTATAATATTAGTATGGATGTTTACTTTAATTAAGTCTTCATTATTATTACATCAATGTAAAATTAATCTGCAGTAACTATGCAACTCGGGCGGGAAAGCACTGCAAACTACTCCGATCAAAGCCATTAACTACCGACTTCCGGCTCTGCGAGTAATAGAGGCTTTGCAATACCTTGACAGATGATGCGGTTAGCCGGTATTTTATCTGGAATCTATTACATGCTCATACTTCACAAGTTATGTATAACTACATAAGTTATACACTAGCAATCCATTCATTACGAACAACATATTCAAATTAAGGTGTTCTAGTTAACACACTCATCGCTGACCTAAGGTCGAAGCAGATAACATGGGTTTCCCCGAATGTAACGAAAATGCGTTGTACAGGCAGAACTACAACGCGTCGTGATTAGCACTAAATGGGTTAAGATCAGAAAACGGGTTTTTGAAAAGTCGTATGGTCGTAGCGCTGTGAAATTATAATACGGCTGCTATTTTAATAAGTATGAGGTCTCTCTCGAAAGACTACGTTGACTCGAATCCTGAGTTTTTACGAAACATAAGTTAAAAAAAAACTTCTCTATAAATTAATGCACAAGTGCTAATAATGTGAAAACAACATCATGTCAAAATAAGAGCACACGACTGCTTAAGGATTTTTTCTATTTAGAAGAGTGTACAGAATTTGTCTAATGGTCCCTAAAACTAACTACATGTAAGTATGTAGTGTAGTATATCGAACATTTTATACATGAAATCTTACATTAGCCCTAAAGTAACAACTTACATCAATAAACAAAATGAATACTCAGTGGTGCGGCAAATTAGAAAACAATAATCATTGTTTCAATCCAAAACCTAAACAAATGTTTAACTTCGGATGGTTTCCTACATAGTAGCGAGAAGTGCACACAAAGTTGCCAACTTGTGTTCGGGAAGCCGTGCCTTTTTATTATTCATTCCACTGCTTCGGTTTCCGCCTGTCATTGTATTTAGCTCGCAACAAATGCATTTAGCAGCAACAACGTTTCCCTCTAGCTACATAATTAAAACTTAAGAATGACAATATCGCGTAATGCTCATTTCTCATGTTGTGAGGCAAAATTTGTAGAAGTGTTTTTGATATGATAATTTTGTTTGACAATTTCTTGACTTATACTATTTTTTGAGGTACTATATCTCAAAATAATATGAGTACTATGATCCTTTGTAGCCAATAACATAATTATATTGTCCCTAAAGTACCGTATATGGATCGTAGATGCAAAACGACAACGTGTCGTGATTATCACTGAATGGATTACATAAATACGTATTAGAAAGAACCTAAGCAATAAATAATAAGATCGTCGGTTTTATAAACAAGGACAGCTAACTAGGCCAGACAAATTCGACAAAGTATACATGCCAGAGCCGAAAATACCTACCCGAAGGGATAAGTTTCTCAGAGTTGTGCCGTTCCCGAAAACGTTTTCCCGTTTGTATGGGAAATGTTCTCTCACGAGAATATTCGTCATATCAAGCGTACTTACTTTCTATCCCGACACTTGTTTGTCACGGGCTCATTATAGTCATTATACCTGCCTGGCTTGAGTGTTCGGTGATCGTATTTGCCGTTGCCGTATTGGCTTGCATAGCCACAAAAATGTTTTCATACCGATTTATTTATCTCACCGCACCCACATTCGAGAATTTATTTATGTTTTGCCCCGGTAGAGAAGCATCAAGTCCGCACTTGTACTTTATTTTATTGTGCATTGAACAAGCATTGAAGTATATAAATAAATAAAACCTGACCGAAATATATGATTATGATCAAGATGGCGCTGTTATTTTGGGGCCCATTTTTCGAAAGATATTAGTCTAATAATATTAGTGTGATGTCATAACAACCCATACGATTTGACGTGGACTAAGTAATAATATTAGTCTAATGTTGTTCAAGAAATCGGCACCTGATGTATGCGGTGATAGTTCAATAAAGTATGAAGAAAATAGTTAGGTATAATGAAATTCCGCATCATGGCGTGTAGTCATAATTATACACGGTGTTTCCGGTATCACTCAAAACCTCAGACACCCCAACTGATTTTTATTTTTTTAAACTCATCTAGAGTATTCATCTTTTAATCTGATCGTTACTTTTTTTTAATTGAATTTTTAATTTTCTGTACAGCTCTACTTGACTTTTAGATCTACACTCAATAAAATAATTGCTAACTACTATCATAAACCATAAGACTATTTATTTGTGTACGTTACTGCAACGACATAAGGTTTACCAATAGACAGCTAAGATGTCACTGTAAAACACTTTAAAGCTTTGTCACAGTAAACTTCAAATTGGACAGGTAATCGCAGTAAGCAAATAAACTCAATATTCAAAATGACAAGGTTGTAATTAGGTACGAGTTCAATTTGTTATGACTTATGATAAACATTAAGATTAAACTGACAAACAACGTCAAACTAGTAGCGGAAAAAATAATCGTCCAAGTAACCGGCCAGTATTAATACCCCTAAATACTGAAAAAAGGTAAACAACCTCTAGCAATGCGATATACACAATGTTGAATTACGAGTACAATAGAATGGGCACGTAAAAAATAACTAATAATACTAATAAAAATAAAAATATTACCCCCATCAAGATATAGCTCAATCGATTCTGAACAAACTGTTTTCAGGTTTTTAGTGTTAAGTGAAACACGGTGTATTTGTGGTCAGGCTTAAGAAGAGTGAGACATACCCGTGAACGTGGTGGTCGTGGTGGTGGCTAGGTCGGGGCGGGCGCGCGCGCCGCCCGCATGCTATCAGCTGGCCTGCGCCGGCGCCGGCGCGGACATCTCCCCCGCCAACTCCCGCTCACCCTCGTGCGCCTGCACATGCCACAACCGGACATACTCAACACATAGGTACGTCATGTTGACATTCGGCTCTTTCGCTTGGCTGCCAACTAAGACTATGGAAGTTAAACTTGCGTAAATCAATAGGTTCATACAACAATAAAAAATACAAGTCAAATAATTTGCCAAGATTGCTTGATATGGTGGGGAAGTGTTCTAAATTTATTTGATAACTACTTATACAATTTAATTATAGAAATAATTATGATTAAATTTAAACTATAATTTATACATATTTAAAAATACATATAAAATATTGAAAAACAAGTTTCTACTCTAAAATAAACGTGGGCATTTAGAACCTTGTTTTTCAATAATTACTAGGACTATGCGTCGAAGTGGCACAAAAACCAACAGAGTTGAAAGTTATGTATCTCATTTAATAGTGCGTCTGCCACTAGTTTTTGATACGATAAGTAGTATAAACGTGAATAGCGCTCTCCAACGAGATAATAAATAATATAATTACTATAGAACCAAAAATCCCACACGTGGTCCTTGACATTTACGCTATCGAGTAACGTACTCAAAATTAATGAAAAGGTCAAAAAATCATGGAAAAGACTGAATTCCATTAACATGTAAGATTTAGTAATTTTAGTCACAATGTCATCTCCATTATTACTTCAGCAATAAAGTCCAAATACCTAAAGGTTGGATCGATAGGAATGGAACTCTGTATCCTCAATGATAACAATTTCTATGCTTCCAGTGCTCATAGAACGACATGAAATTTAACAACCGAACTCTCATCTATTGGCTTTAGCACGATAAAACGTTGTCTATGCTCCTTTAAAGGACACATGCAGTCAGTATAAGTAACATATATCATATGTGCTTATATGTAGCTTGGCAAAAAAAGATGAATAATGTGGTCTCTATCGTCTATGTAAAGCGTTTTGCATGTGGCAATTATTTTGACATTTTTGTATGAGGACAGTTAAGTGTTGCTATGATAAAAAAAATCTACTTCATTTTTGCCAAGCTGCATATGATCAAATAGTTGAGCTCAGCTCTGGGCAATAGATCGTAGCGAGATGTATGTAGGTACAGTCAACCAATTGGAACCCTAGGCCACTCTACAACCATGTCAAAATGACAAGCAGGAAGAGATTTCTTACAATCGGATTTATAACGTCACTATGACATAGTTCTACAGTGGCCTAGGGTTCCAATTGGTTGACTGTACGTAAGTATAGGTACCGTAGGTTCACGCGGAGTCTTCGAAGATTCCTAGCGCATTTTCAGATTAATACAATACGGCTGATATAATTCAATCTTGTAACTTTTTCTAGAGAAGTTTTAACTCGAGTTTTATACTTTCACTCCACTTATAGACATCACAAACAGGCGTAAAATGCATTTTAAACAATTGCTTTTAAAATTCGGCCATGTTTGAGAGAACATACTATGATTTTCAATTATTAAAATATAAATCATTAAATTGTAAATGTATTAAGTAAGTTACTCGTAGTTTTTGAATCTTTTTTCGCAAAAATACCCCTATGTATTTTTTTTCTAAAACAGGTATATTTAATGTTTTTCCTACTCAGACTCGCGAGCCCTTTCCATCCTAAAGGGCAGAAAAAGCGTCCCAAATTAAATTTTTCCACTTCGTTATTATTTTTCAAACACTTTGTACAGCGGTTACAAAGTGGAAAGTATGCAAAATATAAGTAATAAAAAAAATTGGGACCATTTTTTGTCTCTTGTTTTTTGTCCTAGATCGAAAGGACTCGTGATTCTGATTAGGAAAAACATAAAATTTACCTACCTTAGAAAAAATATTTTTGGTGATTGTTCTCGCGAAAAATGCCCATAGGGCAATCTTAACATGCACCTGTGATATTTATCAGTTATCTATCGTTCACGCATTAATTTTACCCTGCTTTGTCCGAGACAAATTGTCTCTACATGCAATAAATGGAGCGAGCTACTGCACTCGCACTATTGATTGTGAAACGTACGCCTGCCATGCAACTCCAATTTCGTCACATTCGGCTCCAATCGAACGTACCCCGACATCAGAATATTAAGATCAAGTTATTTAACTAATTATCATACGCCTCGAGCTCACCAACAATGTATTGCGCACGTACGAGCGAGATGCACGATAACTGTACATTAAGATTTAAATATCATTCAAATTCATATTAAACTTATATTGACCGGGATACAGACGGGATTTTTCATTTTTATTGAGGTCCCGATATTTCGACGCAGCGCTGTTGCATGCATCATGATCACGGGAAACGAAGACGGCGGGTGGACGTCAAAGTTGCGTAGACACTTAGACAGCTCGCGATCTACCTTAATAAATTAATATCGGGACCTCAATAAAAATCAAAAAGGTAATCACGGTCTTTATTCCGGTCAATATAAATCTAATGAAACTAACCGTGAATCATTTAAAACTCTAATTTTTTTTTTCTACACTCCGAGATGCTACAAGGATACGACGTAGAGCTATGCTCGTAGCCGTCGTAGCTTTTTATGGTTTATTACACGATTCTAGAATATGAGTCTTTTACAGAACTTAAGTGGGTGATAGACGTACGAGTAGAGATGGGTAGTGAGTAAATACTCAAGAGTAAATATCGAGTAAATACTCAGTATTTACTCAAAATACCCGTATTTACTCGTTTTTACTCAAATTGGTGGGTATAAACTATTTAGCGTACTGAAATGGAAATACAAATTAGAAATATTGGTGTATTTTGTTATCGGCTACTAAGTTAAGTAATCAAATTTATATGAATTTTATTTTAAAGACGTGCTCTCCATACATGTAACTATTTTTCACAAAAATAAAATTCAGAAATTACTAATTCTAAAATACATCATCTGATAGGTCTTTAAAAATTAATTGAATGTTTCTAAAAAAGTTTTTTAATAATATGAACAGTTTTGGAATAAAATGATAATTAAGGCCGAAATAATGTTTATACCTTTATAACTTTCGAATTCGTTGTGGGAAAAATATCCATAAACCGTCAAATTATTGCCCATATAATACAAAACACAAAACTAGTACTTTAAACGTCATCAGCTGAGCCATTTCTGAGTTTTCTTTAGAAAACCCTTAATAAAAGGTCGTAAGTGCCACTTATCTATAACATCAATTTAATTTAAGTCTCATACTTTTACTGTAAATACCTGCTTTTTTAAAACAAAACTGCTAACTGAACATTATCACTATTTTTTTCTCACAATGATTACCTCTTGTTCGACAAACTAAGACTCCCATAAGCTTCTAATAATATAAATATCATTTAAACATGTCCACACAGTTAAAATAAACACGACTAAGTACTTAAATCTCATTTTTTAAATTATTTTTAGGTAACAGTTTCTACTCACCCAAATGAGTAAATACGAGTATTTACTCGGTGCTTTGAGTAAATTACGGGTAAATACTCAGTATTTACTCACCCCTACCCATCTCTACGTACGAGCAAGTACGCGTACTTATGGCTCGACGACCTTTTTCGATTGTGTGTGATCCGTTCGATTGTAAGTACGCGTACTTTAAAACCGCCGCGCATAAATAGTCGTCGACGATCCAACCGGTTTGAAATCTTGCTGGTACGTCTATCACCCACTATATTATTATGGTTCAATATTGTGAGTCCTAAAACAAATAACTATTAAACATCAAACTAGATCAAATTAATCCATTTTATAACGTTTATGATTCAAAATCGTCATTTAAACGATAAGTCAGCGAGATTTGGGCGTCAAGTTAAAATTTGTATGAGGTTAGGTACTTTGCATTTTTATGGATAAATGCAAATTTCTCATCCGTTTTTGAAGTAAGATCAAGAGAGCGTTTGACAGTAAGTGCGTTTTCACATTATCCGATCCGATATCGGATGTCGGACCGATATCCCATACATTACAGGCGCCATCTTGGATTTTTTCTACTGAAATCCTTCCGACATCCGATATCGGATCGGATAATGTGAAAACGCACTGAGGGTCACTTGCACCACCTACAATGGAGGCTTAACCCGAGGTTTTATATGGAATCTGACAGTTGACAGCCCACTAACCTTGAGTTAAGCGGGTGGTGCAAGTGGCCCTTAGTGCGTTTTCACATTATCCGATCCGATATCGGTGTGAAAACGCACTTAGAGTAGTAAAAAAGTTGGTAAGGTACAGCGGGACAAATCTCGACTGGGGGCAATTGTAACTGATCCATTTTTTCCATTATTACACTATGGTGTTGAGTTCTACATATTATATCCACTGAACACGCCTACCATATATAACCGGTGGACACTCTATTTAATAATGCAAACATTGTCAAACATGGAAAAAATGGACCAGTTAGTTACATGTGTCCCCCAGTCGAGATTTGCTCCGCTGTACCTAAAAAAGTTCTGCCAAAACTTTATGCACTATGCCAATCATTAGATTTAGATTTTTAGTCTTAATTTTATTTTATTTTAGTAGATATTTATAATACTCGTATGTACTGTAATTTTTATAAGTGTAAAATGTAAAATTTAATAATATGTAAAATTAAAAAAAATATCGAGGTTGGGCTATGGGCATGCTGGGCTAGTTATGAACAATTTTAAAAAAGTGCTTGGTCGTAGAAAATGGTTATTTATGTGACTGGTGCATAATGAGAGGCATTAAAACACGAGTATAATACCTTCAAAACTGTAATGATAATTGGCAAAAACTTTGTTTTATATTTTCGAAATTGCTTGATTCTCGAGAATTCCCACTGATCTTAACCCAATCCTGGGAAAATGAAAACCTTTCGAACTAATCGTACTAATAACATCAATAAAAGCAAATTTGGAAACAATTTGTTTTATTTTCTATTCTTTATAAAAAGCAGGATTGGTCAGGGCCCTAAGAGGCCCTAAGATGGATTTAAGATTTAGATGTAAATGAGGGGAGGAGGGGTGACTACCAATTTTTCATCATATATTTATTATGAAAGCTGCTAGAACAAGCTGCTTATAAACTTGGAAAAGCACTTTTTAAATATAAACTTCACTGTTTAATTACAGTCGGGTGTGTAGGTCTACAAATTGCGCTTGACTTGAACAAGAGATTTCCTTTGACAGGATTGGTCCTTATGATGGATTTAAGAAGTGAGTAAGAGTAAGAATACTTAATCTCCTTTACCAACGTCTTTCTATTTCTATATTAAATACTAGATTTTGCCCGCGGCTTCGCTCGCGTTAGAAAGAGACAAAAGTAGCCTATGACACTCTCCATCCCTTCAACTATCTCCATTTAAAATATTACGACAATTCGTCGCTCTGTTTTGCCGTGAAGGGCGGACAAACAAACAGACACACACACTTTCCCGTTTATAATATTAGTATGGATAAGTACCTATCTATATAATAATAAGCCAGTATCTGGATATTATGGATTAAAGAAACAATTAGCAAGACCGATTGTTTCGAACGAAATGATCCCATTTCAAAAGCCAAAACGGTTCATACTACAACACGCAACGTTCGCTACACATGCCATATATTCGCCAACATTTTGCCTGAATCTGACACACATTCCATAAATGTTTTCGTTGTGGGTTACCCTTTATTCAGGCGGCAAAACGACGAAGTGATATCCATCGCACTCAAAGTTCGGATTGTTCCCAAGCGTTTATGCAATACCTGACTGACAGTTTACACGTTATTGTAAATTTCATTATGGTAACCAATCCGAACTTCGTATATTTTCTAGCAATTTCGTGCTTAATAAGTACCTAGTAGAAATACAGGCCCCGTAGCCGAATGGCATTTCTCCGACGCCAAACGAAAGCGATACGCCGCTGGCTCTGTCGCGCCAATACGCAAGCGCGATAGAGATAGATATCTACTAGCGCTTCGTTTCGTGAGCGTTTCGTGAGCGATTGTGCCATTCGGCTAGCCACCCTGTAGTGTATACAAACTTTTTCTAGGTAAATGATCAGTTGATCACTAAGGTTCATATTAAACTCCATCTAGATTCGGATGAATATATTACATTTCTGCTCTGAACGCGACAGTTGCTACACCGAAATTGGCATCATAGGTTCGATTAATTTAATTGTTATAACTTGACAAATCCTGTTATGGATTACTTTATTTATTTGTAAGTAGGTACCCATTTAGATATCGAAGCCTGTAGTAGCTGATTTGTTTTTTGTCCAGTTGTCATCAGAGATTAAATATTATGGCGAATAAAATAAAATGTGACTATTTGGATTGTTTTTTTTTTTTGTTGTTTAACTGTTTGTTAATGATTGCTAACAATAAGATTATTAACATAATCATTTTCCTAACACCATATTTACTAGATAAACTTATGTTCGAGTGAACATTCATTACATTCGAATGTCTTTTTAAGATATGGGGCACAAGCTCGTAGGGTCATTGTGCTAGTTTCAGTCCACAATCCTAGATTTCTTCCTTATACTAAATAGCAAAATGTAATAAAAATATAAAAAATGCTGCTTGCGAAGTATCATTTTTATGTAGATAAATACAGAATAGAGAAAGATATAGAGATGCATGTACCTATACATGAAGGATTGCAATAAATGCAGCAAATAAGATCTATAGTAAAATGTTGTCAAATGGACGAAAACTAGCTCCTCTGAATGAAAACTAGCACAATAGCTAGTTTCAGCATTAAAGTTCAATTCGCGCTGCTCGACGTTACAAAAAGAAAGAAAAAATATTTAAGGCATGGGTAGGTATATTAGGTACTCGCTGTACTGACTTATCCTACTAGCACAGAATATATAATAGTACAAGTACAGAAGGCCCACTGCTTTGATGTTCACGAAATGCCGCCTTTTTAAATGCCTACAAAATGCTAACAAAGAAACGAGCCGCACGTGCGCCGCGACCGGCTATAGGGTTGCCTATGGATTAAAACGAATTAATACTCAGAAAAAATGTTATACTATTATATTCAAATCTTGGGTACTTTCTAGGTATAGATACAGTATTTATATATTTTTATTTAAGCTCCAACATCACAAGCCTTATTCCACTTTTTCGTGGGACTTAATTAATAGTAGATCTGTGTAAGAATGTCCTATATGGTTTTTATTTTATTCAACTAAGCATCATTAGACATTCCACACGCAAACATCGCATAAGAACCTTAAAAAAATCTCGCGACATAAAGTAGCAATAGAAAATGCGAACGTGCGTTTCGTGAGAACGCGCGCCACCCCTGAGAAGGCCGCGAACTCGCGGCCGCCAGCATGTACTTGTAGCGCGGCGATAGAATCGCAGAGTGAGCCGCCCCTGCTACTAGTCGTCGGACGCAAATATTATGAGGGGAAATTTGAATATCAGTCCTCACCGTAGGTATACTTCCGAAGAAAATATGGCACAGTTTTATAGAAGCACTCTTTTGCAGAATATTTGTGAGTGTGTTTATAAAATATCCCACTTTGTCGGTTATCATTAAGGCGAGATTTACTTGTATCTTTATATGAATAAACTGACAAAGCGGCTTTATAGCAATGGACAAAGTGGAACGTTTTCCCGTGTACACTCACATTTATACTTCTCCGAGACATTCTTTTTGTAGCTATCAGTTTTCTTGAAGTGAGAGGAGGAGGGGAAACATTAACTACTCGGCGTGTTTAGAATAAATAGTTATTCTTATAAACGTAATACCTATAAATAATAGTTATTTGTTATACAAGGGGGCAAAGTTGTATTTTAACGCCGAGTGTGGAATTGAAAAACGAGCAAGTGAAAGGATTCTATAGTTGAACCACGAGCGAAGCGAGTGGTTCGAAAATAGAATCCTGAACTTGCGAGTTTTTTGACACACGAGAAGTAAAATACATTTGCACCCGAGTGTAACACAAAACTTTTCCCCTCACTATAGCGAGGAAACTACAACGCAAAAAATGCGTTTATCACTGCTTCCAGTAGTTCCACATGTGGTAAATCATCTTTATTACTAGATTACCACCTACTTTTATCAATTTTAAAGCAGTTAATTTGACTTTATTCAAGGTCAAATTACTTTACCCACTAGTGGATAAAATGCGTTTTTACCCGCTGGTATTAAAGGACAAAACACGTGTTTCCGAGCTAGAGAGGGGAAAAAGCATTTGCTAACTTTAGCGCTTTCTATCGGATGGGATTATAATTATTTGCCTTAAAGAAGCTGGGACTGAGACTGCTAAAATTTTATGCCGTTTTACTTTTGTTGCGGTAGTTAAGATTTTTTTTAGAATAGGTACCTTAATATAACATGATACTTAATGAATTAAAGGATTATACGTAGGACCTGAAACGAGTGTTTCAAGTTGTATTTATCTCTAAGTAGGTATATTATATTCTCACTGCTGAGGTAAAATTAATGGGGTGCCATGCGATCTTTTATTTGTAACAAATATGATTGTACCATGCATGGATTGCAATAAACGATTGATTGATTGATGGATATACACGAGATGAAAGTTATGTACCTCTACATCTCGTGCACTTTTAGGGGGCCGATTTTTGAATCTCGGCCATTCGATTTCGTGAAATTCGTTCAATAATATCTCCACTACTAGCGATTTCAATTCTACTAACAGAATCATCATCATTCATTCATTCGGTCATTACCACTGGTTTTAAAATTACTAGCCGTCCTTTTTCAAAAATAGCATTACGTCGTTTTCCACAGACTTTCAAACGGCGTTCGAAATTCAAAAATCGATCCCCAGGGGGCCGATTTTTGAGTCTCACGGCGTTCGAATTCAGAAAATTGTCACTGAAAATAATAGGCAATTCACCGTTTTCAACCGGTATTTTAGTGACAGTGAGACTCAAAAATCGGCCCCCAGGTCCCTTGTTACGCTCAGGATTTTAAGTTTTTGGTTGTTACTTCTCGTGAATCTATTATTAAAGCATTCGCTTGCACGGGATTCGAGTGCTTGCATATATTTTTTTCTACTCCCGAACTGTTATTCGTCATTTACAGGGTCGTGCACAGATCTTTAAAACCCTACATAAAGGTCTATTCCCCAAAGCCAGCGTCCGCCGGCTTTCCGCGCATGCGCGCAGTATCGAAAAAACTGAAAACGCATTGTTTGGCTCTGTAACCATGGCAACGCCTTATAACGACACTGCGGGCGTGCGCGGGAAGGCTTTGCGCAGCCGAGCTGCCAGTGCAAACCTTTGAATCAAAATACAGGAAACAGTGTGAATTTCACGAAATTTATTCAAGAAAACTATTAAAAACTAAGTGCATGGTCGTAGAAAAAGTATTGTATGCAACGGTGTTTAAATGAGTCAAAAAATACTCGTGGCGTCTCAATAACAATTTTCGGCTTCGCCTCAAATTGTTACTCACGCCACTCGTCTTTTTTGACCTCCTTTAAACGCCTGTTGCATAAAATACTATAAACAGATGCCGATTCCGTTGCGAATCTAACAAATCGTTCACCACGCATGTACCTACGCAAATACGTACTTTTTGTATTCATATTACTAGGACTTTTTGTATTCATGGTTTCCTAGTCTCTTTTCATTGATGGAAAATTTTAATACACGTTTCTATTTTCTTATTGTTGTTGTAGAGTCAGAATGTTTAGTTGCTAAGGCTAAATTGCTAAATGCAGGCTAATATGCTAAATTAGGCACGCCGCCACAAAATTTAAATAGAAAATTATAGATTGAGTTAAACGTTTCAGACTAACGATTTTTATAACAACTTAATGAAAATCAAATTAACCATTAAAGGTACATTTGATAGATTAGAAGTTAGTATTAACTTGCAGGTTTCGGAACACACGTTTGCATACGTACGTGACATTTATTACCTACTTTTTTCTGAAAACTGGTAAATAAATACTATAGTGGCGTGATAATACGTTCTGTTTCATTTCAATCGTATGAGATAAATAGTTTATAAGCAGTCGATTCCTGTACACAAGCATTACTTCTGTGGCGGGTTTCTAATGCTAAAGTGAGCAAACAACGTACAGTCAACCAATTAGAATTCTAGGCCATTCTAGAAAACCCTGTCGTATTTACACCTTGCTTTATTTGTTACAGAAGTCAGTTGACTTTTACTGTGAAAGGATTCTACAATGGCCTAGGATTCAGATTGGTTGACTGTACTTATGCGAATCGGTTAATTAATAAAATGCATCTAATTACATCGCGACTTCGTTGAGAAGAATATCTAGGCAGCCGTAGCGTTACGTAAGCACTGAACAAAGGCTGGTAATAACACTTTTACGCCAAAAATGATTTAGGCAACGCGCTAGCAACTTATTATTAAAAAATAGGTGTGGTATGAATAGTAAAAAGATATAAGTATGAAATAATTTTAACATAATTGATAAAGAATGGTACAGGAACACAGGGAAGAATTAACTGTGGGAAATGTACATTATTTAATTTTCATGTTTAAGTAACATTTACAATATTAAAGAACAATACCAATAATAGCATTTCATACTACTTCAATGTTCAACGTACCTAATAAATTATATACATATTTTGTAGATAACTACGGTTGTAAAGTTTCATAGTCAAAAAAGTAGATACTGTTTTAAAGCTGCATAAATATAAATACTACCTATATATAAATAGGTATAGTGAGATGCTCGTAGGTATACTTACCCCCTTATTCATAAATGTTCACTAATGTTATCAAGCCGATAAAGTTCGTTTGTCCCTTTCCGAGGTATTGGTGTGATAGAAAGGAACAAACGATAACTTTTTCGGCTTTATAACTTTAGTGAACGTATATATTATGAATCAGGGGGTAGGTAATAGTACATTACGATACAAGTGCGTAAAAAAGGAAGTTCGAAACGAGTGGCGATAAATTAAAACACGACCGAAGGGAGTGTTTTAAATCGACACGAGTTACGAATTTCCTTTTTGCACGCGTATCGTACGACGTTTTTCAGTACAGATGACCCTCCGAAGTTTCGACCTGGCATATAATGAACCACTTCTCGCCCTAGTGCGTAAAAAAAACACCATCTGTACTGAAAATAAATTTTAATAACATTATGGAGCCAGGACGTTTATAACGATGAGACCTTTAATTTTAATTATTAGAACATTGACATGAAATGTTAAATGAAATCAGTAACATAATTAACCACTAGGGTATTACACTAAATGTATCACTTGACAGTGATGCCTTTTACACGTGTCGTAACCACACATGGATGCGGCTGGTGGTGGTTATCAAATCGACACACCTGTTACATTGGCATTAATGGTAATCGAAGAGGCAGTCTCCCCTACTGTGAGCGGACTTAATTAACCTATAATATTCATTATTCTTGCAGATTGATTATAGCAAATGAGAGCGCCAGAAAAAAACTCATTATACTCAAAGTTAAGACACGTGCGCGACTTTATCCACTCCCAGTAGAGGTTAAAATACAACCGCAGCTCCCCAGGGGCGGGTAGCTTCGTAATTCATTCATTTTTATTCCGAATGAGACTCGCTTGAGCTGTTTGCTTGCGGAAAATCGTTACCGGCGAACGACAATCGCTATGCGGGGAATCGTCATACGCAACGCACCCACTTACACATGATTCGCGGTCGCGTCTTCTTTACATCGCGCCACAATCGTCGGTCCCGGGGAGCGTGGTCACAGATCTAAGGACTACACGAGCACATGCACTGCGCGGATACCCGCACCGGTACCTAAGTTCTGGCGGTGATGGTAAGGCGCGGACTCGTTGGAGATGACCGGTATAGACGCCAGAGAGCCTGCGGGGCGCGGACGGACAGTGGGCCGAGGTCGCGACTCACGTCTCGCGGGACGACGGTCGCACGGAGACGAGGCGCGGCGATGCGGTACGGAGCGAGCGCTTGCACGGGCCAGTGCCGACACACGACAACCTCCGTCGCAATGACGAAGCGCCCGGGTTCGCGCGCGCGCTCTATGACGCAGCCTCCCGAATCTCTCCGATCATCTGCGAAACTCACGAAATAAGGGTGAACAAACCACCCGCGCCTCCTTTTCTCGCACGGGGAAGAGGTCAAAAGGATTTGGACTCTCTCGTAGAATTTTACGGTTCGATCGCCCTTAGAAAACCTTGAATTCGCCATCGATGTTATTTTTTTACAGGAAGCTATTTAGCATTTTGTATTTCATAATTATAAACAAAATTTGTTCATTCATCAAATCATTTAATGATCCATTTGAATTTCAATAGTATCTACATACACATATATTATATGATTAGTATCCTGAAAGATACATTTGGTATAGGTAGTTTGTGCGACTAATATCCGTTCCTAGGTCTTAAGAGAGTCAAAAAATGGAGTAGCAATCGATTTTGACAGGTACTGTGTAATAATGTCGCGCTGAAATACCTACTGATGTAGACGGCTACATTACTGCAGGAAATATCGAAAAGGTAATTGGGTCATATGAAAGGATAGGAACATATGAAATTCAACGTACACAGCTGATGATGTCTAAAGATGAAGAAGGTATCTAGTTAACTTTAAGTTAACTTTTGATTATATCGCATATATTATTTTTTAGCTTCCTGTTTACTATGATATTGTAGATAACTATTTACGCCTTTTGAAAGTACGAACTACCCCGTAACCCCTGTTAATCATAGAAATTAAATTTTGACTATCGCTTAGAGACGGAATGAACGGTATGGAAGTGACATGACAACTTAGGTAAGTACCTAAACTTATTTTTTCTACTCGTCGACTTTAATCTGTCAATTAGGACACCACAGACTAAACTATAAGTGCTGACTTTTCAGTGTTGGATAGTCTTTGACACTTAGTAAACTGTAATATTTCATTACATTTCACTTTAGTTAACTTAAAAAAAAAACAAGTTCTATACTAATTTGCGATACCTGTCAAATTTTTCTGCATCTGAAACGCATTTTTTTAATCTATCGCTTTATCGACCAATCACAGACGGTTATTACAAACAATTGGTTGCCAAGTAATTCGACATTGATACAACTGGATACAACGGTGAACGACGCCATTAACATTAATTTTAACTTGAATGATGATATTTTTCGTCCATTGATGATGAAGATGATGACTCATAGAAAAAATATTGCATACAATAGTGATATAATCGATGGAATCAGGCGTTACTTTGCGGAAATCCATGTTAATCGTAAACTAGAACTTTCCTTTGCTAATCCGCGAATAGATAACGTGCAAGTCAATCAGTGCTAACCTGTTATAATTACTTGCGTATTTTTTACATGCAATTAATTTTCCCACCCTCCCACCGCAAAAATAAAAATAAATACGCAAATAAATATAACAACCCACCACCAAAAATACAAAACTCGACACGTGTTTCGCCTCTCTACGAGGCATCCTCAGGAGCTGATGTTGACGGTCCGAAGTCCCGCAACTGACTGATCGTCCCCAGAATGGTCGGCCATATTTATACTTTGTCCACCCCCCTACCAAGCAAGTTAGATGGAAAAATTCGTAATAACGGCGATGACGCAACATTCAACTGCTCATTAAGGATTAACCCCTATTGTTGTACCTAATTATCTCCAACTGTTCTAGAACCCCCAAACGCAGCCCTTTCTCACATACATGTAAAACATCAAAAGAATGATTCTCTGATACAGTATGGTCACTCTCTATCAAATGCTTTGCAAAATTGGATCTCTCTGGATGGTTGTGCCTGTATGATGCCATATGCTCCTTATACCTAGTAGTGAAATTGCGGCCCGTTTGGCCCACGTACACTTTGTTACAAACATCACAGCTCAACTTATAAACCCCAGATTTTTTCCCTTTCTCGATCCTATCTTTGCCGTTACAAAGCTTGGAGTGCAAAGTGTTATTTGTCCTAAAGGCCACAGGAATGCCGTTTGACTTCAAAATCTTATAAATGTCCTCTGACACTTTGCCAACATAAGTAATGCTCGCTTGACACCTCTTAACCGGTTCAGAAGGACGTGCCGCATACAACATATTGTTAACCATAACCATTCGCTTCTTTCTGATGATGCCATCAACGATTGATTTATCATAACCGTTCGAAACTGCCAAGTGGTAAATATTGTCCAATTCGGCTCGATAGTGTTCTTCAGAAAGAGGCACAGACAACATCCTATGCACATAACAGTGAAAAGCGGCCAACCTATGCTGCCAAGGGTGTGTAGAAGAAGCTGGTATAACTGTATCAGTATGTGTAGGCTTGCGGTAAATTTGAAATTGATGGCCATTATTAACTCTAGTAATGGTCAAATCTAGAAAATTCAATGACTTATCTTGCTCTAGTTCCTTCTTAAACTTGATCTTTGGATGTTTACTATTAAGCCCAGTAACAAATTCATCCAGCAGGTCCATACTCCCCGTCCAACAAATAATCAAATCATCTACGTATCTGAAGTAATACAATATATTATCATTCCCTGCAATATGCTGGTTCTCAAAGTGGTCCATAAAGATATCCGCCATTAAAGGACTCAGTGGAGAACCCATGGCTAAACCATCACTTTGCAAATAATACTGTCCCCCGAATCTAAAATAATTATGTTTCATACATATGGCAGTTAGATCTATCAACTCATCTACCTCCCCTGGATGTAAACGTTGCTTTTCAAAAAGGTCCCTTAGAATATCTAAAGTCTCCCCATACGGCACATTCGTAAACAAACTATCTACATCCAACGAAAGCAAGACAGCATTATCTGGAATAATAATATCTTTGATCTTTTCTATTAACTGCAAACTATTCCTCAAACAAAACTTCGGCCGGAACTGAGACTTTTCTCTAATAATGTGATTCAACCTCTTAGCTAGATTATAAGTTGGTGCACCCAAATATGAGACCACTGGACGAACTGGAATGTTATCCTTATGAATCTTAGGTAGCCCATAAAGAATAGGAGCTCGTGGATTCATTGGCACAACCATGCTCTTCTGATGTTCAGTTTCAAAAACAAACATAGAGTTCTTAATTGCCTGTCTCAGATCTTTCTGGAATCCTGGAGTTGGGTCTCTCCGCAAACTCGAAAAGCCATCACCTTGAATCAGATCAAGAACTTTCTGATTATAACTTCCTTTCTCCATAATAACAATGCAATTTCCTTTGTCTGCTTTCGAAACTACCAAATCATTTTCTCGCACTTTCTGTTGAATAGTTCTCAGTGCCAAACCATCAGAACTAAATCCACCACCCTGTGCCGGAACAGCACTCTTAATAACATTGGCCACCATGGTCTTGGTATCTAAATCACCACGGCCCCGCACTATCGCAACCTCTGAATCCACAGCCAAATTCTCTAACGTCCCCTGAGTTATTTTTGGCTGGAAATTATATTTCAACCCTTTTCCTAAAAGCTCTACTTCATTCTCCGAAAATTCCACATCAGTTAAATTTTTCACACGAGGATGGAAGTCATGGTGAGGTGTTGGTTCCGTTTCCCTCCCCTCAAAAACGAACTCGAACTCGACTCCGTTAACCTACGCAATTTGTTTAGCTGAGTAGTATACATCTCATGTGCAAGTTCAGAAGCAAAGTATCTCGCCTTTTGGTCTAGGATATCAAACTCGAGATTATGCAACTTAAATGAGAGTTCAGAATACAACACTTTAAGATGCAGTTTCAAATTATCTCTAACCGAAAACCAATGGTGAGATTCTTCGTTCAACCAAATTCTCTGAGCCCTACTAACAGCCAACTTAGCAGCCCTCGAATTGCTACTACAACGCAACTGGATGTAATTAGGCACAACGTTCAAACGCTTGCACTGTTGATTAAACCACACATTCTGGACAGCTGCACGATGTTGTTTGGTTAGTTTGACATAAAGTCGTGCCTGTTCGGCCACGCTAGCCGTTTTCAAATAATCGATGGAATCAGGCGTTACTTTGCGGAAATCCATGTTAATCGTAAACTAGAACTTTCCTTTGCTAATCCGCGAATAGATAACGTGCAAGTCAATCAGTGCTAACCTGTTATAATTACTTGCGTATTTTTTACATGCAATTAATTTTCCCACCCTCCCACCGCAAAAATAAAAATAAATACGCAAATAAATATAACAACCCACCACCAAAAATACAAAACTCGACACGTGTTTCGCCTCTCTACGAGGCATCCTCAGGAGCTGATGTTGACGGTCCGAAGTCCCGCAACTGACTGATCGTCCCCAGAATGGTCGGCCATATTTATACTTTGTCCACCCCCCTACCAAGCAAGTTAGATGGAAAAATTCGTAATAACGGCGATGACGCAACATTCAACTGCTCATTAAGGATTAACCCCTATTGTTGTACCTAATTATCTCCAACTGTTCTAGAACCCCCAAACGCAGCCCTTTCTCACATACATGTAAAACATCAAAAGAATGATTCTCTGATACAGTATGGTCACTCTCTATCAAATGCTTTGCAAAATTGGATCTCTCTGGATGGTTGTGCCTGTATGATGCCATATGCTCCTTATACCTAGTAGTGAAATTGCGGCCCGTTTGGCCCACGTACACTTTGTTACAAACATCACAGCTCAACTTATAAACCCCAGATTTTTTCCCTTTCTCGATCCTATCTTTGCCGTTACAAAGCTTGGAGTGCAAAGTGTTATTTGTCCTAAAGGCCACAGGAATGCCGTTTGACTTCAAAATCTTATAAATGTCCTCTGACACTTTGCCAACATAAGTAATGCTCGCTTGACACCTCTTAACCGGTTCAGAAGGACGTGCCGCATACAACATATTGTTAACCATAACCATTCGCTTCTTTCTGATGATGCCATCAACGATTGATTTATCATAACCGTTCGAAACTGCCAAGTGGTAAATATTGTCCAATTCGGCTCGATAGTGTTCTTCAGAAAGAGGCACAGACAACATCCTATGCACATAACAGTGAAAAGCGGCCAACCTATGCTGCCAAGGGTGTGTAGAAGAAGCTGGTATAACTGTATCAGTATGTGTAGGCTTGCGGTAAATTTGAAATTGATGGCCATTATTAACTCTAGTAATGGTCAAATCTAGAAAATTCAATGACTTATCTTGCTCTAGTTCCTTCTTAAACTTGATCTTTGGATGTTTACTATTAAGCCCAGTAACAAATTCATCCAGCAGGTCCATACTCCCCGTCCAACAAATAATCAAATCATCTACGTATCTGAAGTAATACAATATATTATCATTCCCTGCAATATGCTGGTTCTCAAAGTGGTCCATAAAGATATCCGCCATTAAAGGACTCAGTGGAGAACCCATGGCTAAACCATCACTTTGCAAATAATACTGTCCCCCGAATCTAAAATAATTATGTTTCATACATATGGCAGTTAGATCTATCAACTCATCTACCTCCCCTGGATGTAAACGTTGCTTTTCAAAAAGGTCCCTTAGAATATCTAAAGTCTCCCCATACGGCACATTCGTAAACAAACTATCTACATCCAACGAAAGCAAGACAGCATTATCTGGAATAATAATATCTTTGATCTTTTCTATTAACTGCAAACTATTCCTCAAACAAAACTTCGGCCGGAACTGAGACTTTTCTCTAATAATGTGATTCAACCTCTTAGCTAGATTATAAGTTGGTGCACCCAAATATGAGACCACTGGACGAACTGGAATGTTATCCTTATGAATCTTAGGTAGCCCATAAAGAATAGGAGCTCGTGGATTCATTGGCACAACCATGCTCTTCTGATGTTCAGTTTCAAAAACAAACATAGAGTTCTTAATTGCCTGTCTCAGATCTTTCTGGAATCCTGGAGTTGGGTCTCTCCGCAAACTCGAAAAGCCATCACCTTGAATCAGATCAAGAACTTTCTGATTATAACTTCCTTTCTCCATAATAACAATGCAATTTCCTTTGTCTGCTTTCGAAACTACCAAATCATTTTCTCGCACTTTCTGTTGAATAGTTCTCAGTGCCAAACCATCAGAACTAAATCCACCACCCTGTGCCGGAACAGTACTCTTAATAACATTGGCCACCATGGTCTTGGTATCTAAATCACCACGGCCCCGCACTATCGCAACCTCTGAATCCACAGCCAAATTCTCTAACGTCCCCTGAGTTATTTTTGGCTGGAAATTATATTTCAACCCTTTTCCTAAAAGCTCTACTTCATTCTCCGAAAATTCCACATCAGTTAAATTTTTCACACGAGGATGGAAGTCATGGTGAGGTGTTGGTTCCGTTTCCCTCCCCCTCAAAAACGAACTCGAACTCGACTCCGTTAACCTACGCAATTTGTTTAGCTGGGTAGTATACATCTCATGTGCAAGTTCAGAAGCAAAGTATCTCGCCTTTTGGTCTAGGATATCAAACTCGAGATTATGCAACTTAAATGAGAGTTCAGAATACAACACTTTAAGATGCAGTTTCAAATTATCTCTAACCGAAAACCAATGGTGAGATTCTTCGTTCAACCAAATTCTCTGAGCCCTACTAACAGCCAACTTAGCAGCCCTCGAATTGCTACTACAACGCAACTGGATGTAATTAGGCACAACGTTCAAACGCTTGCACTGTTGATTAAACCACACATTCTAGACAGCTGCACGATGTTGTTTGGTTAGTTTGACATAAAGTCGTGCCTGTTCGGCCACGCTAGCCGTTTTCAAATAATCGATGGAATCAGGCGTTACTTTGCGGAAATCCATGTTAATCGTAAACTAGAACTTTCCTTTGCTAATCCGCGAATAGATAACGTGCAAGTCAATCAGTGCTAACCTGTTATAATTACTTGCGTATTTTTTACATGCAATTAATTTTCCCACCCTCCCACCGCAAAAATAAAAATAAATACGCAAATAAATATAACAACCCACCACCAAAAATACAAAACTCGACACGTGTTTCGCCTCTCTACGAGGCATCCTCAGGAGCTGATGTTGACGGTCCGAAGTCCCGCAACTGACTGATCGTCCCCAGAATGGTCGGCCATATTTATACTTTGTCCACCCCCTACCAAGCAAGTTAGATGGAAAAATTCGTAATAACGGCGATGACGCAACATTCAACTGCTCATTAAGGATTAACCCCCTATTGTTGTACCTAATTATCTCCAACTGTTCTAGAACCCCCAAACGCAGCCCTTTCTCACATACATGTAAAACATCAAAAGAATGATTCTCTGATACAGTATGGTCACTCTCTATCAAATGCTTTGCAAAATTGGATCTCTCTGGATGGTTGTGCCTGTATGATGCCATATGCTCCTTATACCTAGTAGTGAAATTGCGGCCCGTTTGGCCCACGTACACTTTGTTACAAACATCACAGCTCAACTTATAAACCCCAGATTTTTTCCCTTTCTCGATCCTATCTTTGCCGTTACAAAGCTTGGAGTGCAAAGTGTTATTTGTCCTAAAGGCCACAGGAATGCCGTTTGACTTCAAAATCTTATAAATGTCCTCTGACACTTTGCCAACATAAGTAATGCTCGCTTGACACCTCTTAACCGGTTCAGAAGGACGTGCCGCATACAACATATTGTTAACCATAACCATTCGCTTCTTTCTGATGATGCCATCAACGATTGATTTATCATAACCGTTCGAAACTGCCAAGTGGTAAATATTGTCCAATTCGGCTCGATAGTGTTCTTCAGAAAGAGGCACAGACAACATCCTATGCACATAACAGTGAAAAGCGGCCAACCTATGCTGCCAAGGGTGTGTAGAAGAAGCTGGTATAACTGTATCAGTATGTGTAGGCTTGCGGTAAATTTGAAATTGATGGCCATTATTAACTCTAGTAATGGTCAAATCTAGAAAATTCAATGACTTATCTTGCTCTAGTTCCTTCTTAAACTTGATCTTTGGATGTTTACTATTAAGCCCAGTAACAAATTCATCCAGCAGGTCCATACTCCCCGTCCAACAAATAATCAAATCATCTACGTATCTGAAGTAATACAATATATTATCATTCCCTGCAATATGCTGGTTCTCAAAGTGGTCCATAAAGATATCCGCCATTAAAGGACTCAGTGGAGAACCCATGGCTAAACCATCACTTTGCAAATAATACTGTCCCCCGAATCTAAAATAATTATGTTTCATACATATGGCAGTTAGATCTATCAACTCATCTACCTCCCCTGGATGTAAACGTTGCTTTTCAAAAAGGTCCCTTAGAATATCTAAAGTCTCCCCATACGGCACATTCGTAAACAAACTATCTACATCCAACGAAAGCAAGACAGCATTATCTGGAATAATAATATCTTTGATCTTTTCTATTAACTGCAAACTATTCCTCAAACAAAACTTCGGCCGGAACTGAGACTTTTCTCTAATAATGTGATTCAACCTCTTAGCTAGATTATAAGTTGGTGCACCCAAATATGAGACCACTGGACGAACTGGAATGTTATCCTTATGAATCTTAGGTAGCCCATAAAGAATAGGAGCTCGTGGATTCATTGGCACAACCATGCTCTTCTGATGTTCAGTTTCAAAAACAAACATAGAGTTCTTAATTGCCTGTCTCAGATCTTTCTGGAATCCTGGAGTTGGGTCTCTCCGCAAACTCGAAAAGCCATCACCTTGAATCAGATCAAGAACTTTCTGATTATAACTTCCTTTCTCCATAATAACAATGCAATTTCCTTTGTCTGCTTTCGAAACTACCAAATCATTTTCTCGCACTTTCTGTTGAATAGTTCTCAGTGCCAAACCATCAGAACTAAATCCACCACCCTGTGCCGGAACAGTACTCTTAATAACATTGGCCACCATGGTCTTGGTATCTAAATCACCACGGCCCCGCACTATCGCAACCTCTGAATCCACAGCCAAATTCTCTAACGTCCCCTGAGTTATTTTTGGCTGGAAATTATATTTCAACCCTTTTCCTAAAAGCTCTACTTCATTCTCCGAAAATTCCACATCAGTTAAATTTTTCACACGAGGATGGAAGTCATGGTGAGGTGTTGGTTCCGTTTCCCTCCCCTCAAAAACGAACTCGAACTCGACTCCGTTAACCTACGCAATTTGTTTAGCTGAGTAGTATACATCTCATGTGCAAGTTCAGAAGCAAAGTATCTCGCCTTTTGGTCTAGGATATCAAACTCGAGATTATGCAACTTAAATGAGAGTTCAGAATACAACACTTTAAGATGCAGTTTCAAATTATCTCTAACCGAAAACCAATGGTGAGATTCTTCGTTCAACCAAATTCTCTGAGCCCTACTAACAGCCAACTTAGCAGCCCTCGAATTGCTACTACAACGCAACTGGATGTAATTAGGCACAACGTTCAAACGCTTGCACTGTTGATTAAACCACACATTCTGGACAGCTGCACGATGTTGTTTGGTTAGTTTGACATAAAGTCGTGCCTGTTCGGCCACGCTAGCCGTTTTCAAATAATCGATGGAATCAGGCGTTACTTTGCGGAAATCCATGTTAATCGTAAACTAGAACTTTCCTTTGCTAATCCGCGAATAGATAACGTGCAAGTCAATCAGTGCTAACCTGTTATAATTACTTGCGTATTTTTTACATGCAATTAATTTTCCCACCCTCCCACCGCAAAAATAAAAATAAATACGCAAATAAATATAACAACCCACCACCAAAAATACAAAACTCGACACGTGTTTCGCCTCTCTACGAGGCATCCTCAGGAGCTGATGTTGACGGTCCGAAGTCCCGCAACTGACTGATCGTCCCCAGAATGGTCGGCCATATTTATACTTTGTCCACCCCCCCTACCAAGCAAGTTAGATGGAAAAATTCGTAATAACGGCGATGACGCAACATTCAACTGCTCATTAAGGATTAACCCCCTATTGTTGTACCTAATTATCTCCAACTGTTCTAGAACCCCCAAACGCAGCCCTTTCTCACATACATGTAAAACATCAAAAGAATGATTCTCTGATACAGTATGGTCACTCTCTATCAAATGCTTTGCAAACTTGGATCTCTCTGGATGGTTGTGCCTGTATGATGCCATATGCTCCTTATACCTAGTAGTGAAATTGCGGCCCGTTTGGCCCACGTACACTTTGTTACAAACATCACAGCTCAACTTATAAACCCCAGATTTTTTCCCTTTCTCGATCCTATCTTTGCCGTTACAAAGCTTGGAGTGCAAAGTGTTATTTGTCCTAAAGGCCACAGGAATGCCGTTTGACTTCAAAATCTTATAAATGTCCTCTGACACTTTGCCAACATAAGTAATGCTCGCTTGACACCTCTTAACCGGTTCAGAAGGACGTGCCGCATACAACATATTGTTAACCATAACCATTCGCTTCTTTCTGATGATGCCATCAACGATTGATTTATCATAACCGTTCGAAACTGCCAAGTGGTAAATATTGTCCAATTCGGCTCGATAGTGTTCTTCAGAAAGAGGCACAGACAACATCCTATGCACATAACAGTGAAAAGCGGCCAACCTATGCTGCCAAGGGTGTGTAGAAGAAGCTGGTATAACTGTATCAGTATGTGTAGGCTTGCGGTAAATTTGAAATTGATGGCCATTATTAACTCTAGTAATGGTCAAATCTAGAAAATTCAATGACTTATCTTGCTCTAGTTCCTTCTTAAACTTGATCTTTGGATGTTTACTATTAAGCCCAGTAACAAATTCATCCAGCAGGTCCATACTCCCCGTCCAACAAATAATCAAATCATCTACGTATCTGAAGTAATACAATATATTATCATTCCCTGCAATATGCTGGTTCTCAAAGTGGTCCATAAAGATATCCGCCATTAAAGGACTCAGTGGAGAACCCATGGCTAAACCATCACTTTGCAAATAATACTGTCCCCCGAATCTAAAATAATTATGTTTCATACATATGGCAGTTAGATCTATCAACTCATCTACCTCCCCTGGATGTAAACGTTGCTTTTCAAAAAGGTCCCTTAGAATATCTAAAGTCTCCCCATACGGCACATTCGTAAACAAACTATCTACATCCAACGAAAGCAAGACAGCATTATCTGGAATAATAATATCTTTGATCTTTTCTATTAACTGCAAACTATTCCTCAAACAAAACTTCGGCCGGAACTGAGACTTTTCTCTAATAATGTGATTCAACCTCTTAGCTAGATTATAAGTTGGTGCACCCAAATATGAGACCACTGGACGAACTGGAATGTTATCCTTATGAATCTTAGGTAGCCCATAAAGAATAGGAGCTCGTGGATTCATTGGCACAACCATGCTCTTCTGATGTTCAGTTTCAAAAACAAACATAGAGTTCTTAATTGCCTGTCTCAGATCTTTCTGGAATCCTGGAGTTGGGTCTCTCCGCAAACTCGAAAAGCCATCACCTTGAATCAGATCAAGAACTTTCTGATTATAACTTCCTTTCTCCATAATAACAATGCAATTTCCTTTGTCTGCTTTCGAAACTACCAAATCATTTTCTCGCACTTTCTGTTGAATAGTTCTCAGTGCCAAACCATCAGAACTAAATCCACCACCCTGTGCCGGAACAGTACTCTTAATAACATTGGCCACCATGGTCTTGGTATCTAAATCACCACGGCCCCGCACTATCGCAACCTCTGAATCCACAGCCAAATTCTCTAACGTCCCCTGAGTTATTTTTGGCTGGAAATTATATTTCAACCCTTTTCCTAAAAGCTCTACTTCATTCTCCGAAAATTCCACATCAGTTAAATTTTTCACACGAGGATGGAAGTCATGGTGAGGTGTTGGTTCCGTTTCCCTCCCCTCAAAAACGAACTCGAACTCGACTCCGTTAACCTACGCAATTTGTTTAGCTGAGTAGTATACATCTCATGTGCAAGTTCAGAAGCAAAGTATCTCGCCTTTTGGTCTAGGATATCAAACTCGAGATTATGCAACTTAAATGAGAGTTCAGAATACAACACTTTAAGATGCAGTTTCAAATTATCTCTAACCGAAAACCAATGGTGAGATTCTTCGTTCAACCAAATTCTCTGAGCCCTACTAACAGCCAACTTAGCAGCCCTCGAATTGCTACTACAACGCAACTGGATGTAATTAGGCACAACGTTCAAACGCTTGCACTGTTGATTAAACCACACATTCTGGACAGCTGCACGATGTTGTTTGGTTAGTTTGACATAAAGTCGTGCCTGTTCGGCCACGCTAGCCGTTTTCAAATAATCGATGGAATCAGGCGTTACTTTGCGGAAATCCATGTTAATCGTAAACTAGAACTTTCCTTTGCTAATCCGCGAATAGATAACGTGCAAGTCAATCAGTGCTAACCTGTTATAATTACTTGCGTATTTTTTACATGCAATTAATTTTCCCACCCTCCCACCGCAAAAATAAAAATAAATACGCAAATAAATATAACAACCCACCACCAAAAATACAAAACTCGACACGTGTTTCGCCTCTCTACGAGGCATCCTCAGGAGCTGATGTTGACGGTCCGAAGTCCCGCAACTGACTGATCGTCCCCAGAATGGTCGGCCATATTTATACTTTGTCCACCCCCTACCAAGCAAGTTAGATGGAAAAATTCGTAATAACGGCGATGACGCAACATTCAACTGCTCATTAAGGATTAACCCCTATTGTTGTACCTAATTATCTCCAACTGTTCTAGAACCCCCAAACGCAGCCCTTTCTCACATACATGTAAAACATCAAAAGAATGATTCTCTGATACAGTATGGTCACTCTCTATCAAATGCTTTGCAAAATTGGATCTCTCTGGATGGTTGTGCCTGTATGATGCCATATGCTCCTTATACCTAGTAGTGAAATTGCGGCCCGTTTGGCCCACGTACACTTTGTTACAAACATCACAGCTCAACTTATAAACCCCAGATTTTTTTCCCTTTCTCGATCCTATCTTTGCCGTTACAAAGCTTGGAGTGCAAAGTGTTATTTGTCCTAAAGGCCACAGGAATGCCGTTTGACTTCAAAATCTTATAAATGTCCTCTGACACTTTGCCAACATAAGTAATGCTCGCTTGACACCTCTTAACCGGTTCAGAAGGACGTGCCGCATACAACATATTGTTAACCATAACCATTCGCTTCTTTCTGATGATGCCATCAACGATTGATTTATCATAACCGTTCGAAACTGCCAAGTGGTAAATATTGTCCAATTCGGCTCGATAGTGTTCTTCAGAAAGAGGCACAGACAACATCCTATGCACATAACAGTGAAAAGCGGCCAACCTATGCTGCCAAGGGAAGGAATAGTTTGCAGTTAATAGAAAAGATCAAAGATATTATTATTCCAGATAATGCTGTCTTGCTTTCGTTGGATGTAGATAGTTTGTTTACGAATGTGCCGTATGGGGAGACTTTAGATATTCTAAGGGACCTTTTTGAAAAGCAACGTTTACATCCAGGGGAGGTAGATGAGTTGATAGATCTAACTGCCATATGTATGAAACATAATTATTTTAGATTCGGGGGACAGTATTATTTGCAAAGTGATGGTTTAGCCATGGGTTCTCCACTGAGTCCTTTAATGGCGGATATCTTTATGGACCACTTTGAGAACCAGCATATTGCAGGGAATGATAATATATTGTATTACTTCAGATACGTAGATGATTTGATTATTTGTTGGACGGGGAGTATGGACCTGCTGGATGAATTTGTTACTGGGCTTAATAGTAAACATCCAAAGATCAAGTTTAAGAAGGAACTAGAGCAAGATAAGTCATTGAATTTTCTAGATTTGACCATTACTAGAGTTAATAATGGCCATCAATTTCAAATTTACCGCAAGCCTACACATACTGATACAGTTATACCAGCTTCTTCTACACACCCTTGGCAGCATAGGTTGGCCGCTTTTCACTGTTATGTGCATAGGATGTTGTCTGTGCCTCTTTCTGAAGAACACTATCGAGCCGAATTGGACAATATTTACCACTTGGCAGTTTCGAACGGTTATGATAAATCAATCGTTGATGGCATCATCAGAAAGAAGCGAATGGTTATGGTTAACAATATGTTGTATGCGGCACGTCCTTCTGAACCGGTTAAGAGGTGTCAAGCGAGCATTACTTATGTTGGCAAAGTGTCAGAGGACATTTATAAGATTTTGAAGTCAAACGGCATTCCTGTGGCCTTTAGGACAAATAACACTTTGCACTCCAAGCTTTGTAACGGCAAAGATAGGATCGAGAAAGGGAAAAAATCTGGGGTTTATAAGTTGAGCTGTGATGTTTGTAACAAAGTGTACGTGGGCCAAACGGGCCGCAATTTCACTACTAGGTATAAGGAGCATATGGCATCATACAGGCACAACCATCCAGAGAGATCCAATTTTGCAAAGCATTTGATAGAGAGTGACCATACTGTATCAGAGAATCATTCTTTTGATGTTTTACATGTATGTGAGAAAGGGCTGCGTTTGGGGGTTCTAGAACAGTTGGAGATAATTAGGTACAACAATAGGGGGTTAATCCTTAATGAGCAGTTGAATGTTGCGTCATCGCCGTTATTACGAATTTTTCCATCTAACTTGCTTGGTAGGGGGGGTGGACAAAGTATAAATATGGCCGACCATTCTGGGGACGATCAGTCAGTTGCGGGACTTCGGACCGTCAACATCAGCTCCTGAGGATGCCTCGTAGAGAGGCGAAACACGTGTCGAGTTTTGTATTTTTGGTGGTGGGTTGTTATATTTATTTGCGTATTTATTTTTATTTTTGCGGTGGGAGGGTGGGAAAATTAATTGCATGTAAAAAATACGCAAGTAATTATAACAGGTTAGCACTGATTGACTTGCACGTTATCTATTCGCGGATTAGCAAAGGAAAGTTCTAGTTTACGATTAATAGTGATATAATTAAGCTTTTCACTCTCGTATCGTACTATTAGGCCACTCAGCAAGCGAAGTGGCCTAAACACGGTACTCGACTGAAAAGCTTTGTCACGATTGTATAAAATACTATTTCTCTCGAAAACATGCATGCCTTGTGCAAATGTGCAATATAATGTTTTGAACCTTTTCCCGCTTGCCAACCCAAGACAACCCTAAATGGCATACTTTCGCAGAGGATATATGTATGAGGTTAGCTGAGTTTTGGGGTTTGGGCATGTTGGGCAAGCATGCAACGTATGCGAACACACCATGTCTAACCAAGGGAAAACATTTTTTGTAATAAAATAAATAATGATTTCGTTTTAATTTTTTTTATTTACTTATATATATCAAACACACATTTCTTTTCATCATAGCATTCATCTCACTCGTTTCATAGGCAATTATTTATAGATATTTTAGGTATATAATTTCATCTCTTTACAATATTTCTTATTCAATCAATTATGTGTTATCGTGATCTGATCCGGTTCCGGCAGAATATCAGTGCTGCTGCCTCAGGGCGTAGCGTAATACTGAGCCGTAACCCTTTTGTCTTGTTGCGATGCGCACAGTATCATAGTACGCTATGGTAAAAATCTGTGTTATTTCCTGTTTTCCAATTTGCTTATTATGTATTCTAATTCTTTTTTGTAACTTATTTCTTTTGTGTATTCTGTGTGTATTGTGACAAACAAATAAACGTATATCTATCTATCTATATAACTATTATAGCATTATTAAACATCAACACATCGCTAAAGTTTCAGTCAGTCTTCGTACACCGCGCTAATAGAATATTTACAGTCGTGATTTTCTACAGAAAGTTCAAAGGCGTCGCGGTGCTCCGAGAACTTATCGAAGAAATAACTCGTGTTGCCGTTTATTTCTGATGTGGTGTTGGTTTTATTTGAATGTTGTTGTGGAGTTGAGCAATTATAGTGTAACTCTATTAAAGCACTATTTCTAAATACTGACTTTCTTGGCGTAGAATGTTTATTAAAAACGAGCTTAACCACGTTCTGGTCGAGCTTTGCGGTCTTGACGACGGGCGCTTTGGCTACTATGTCGTCCACTATATCCGACAAATCACTTCCGTGGACACTATCGCTAGCCGATTTAAACATGTTGAGCAAATGGTTGGATTTCTTTTTAACCAAAATCTTTCCGCCTTTAATATCTGTTGACATGTTTGTATTGTTCTCACAATTTAGTGACATATTTTTAAAGCTATCGCGTAATGAATTTATCATCTTGGAACATCTTCTTTTTTTACATGCGATAAAACTGTTAAGAGTTTTTTGTCCTTTACTATTCGAACCACTTTTTAATTTTCTTTTGAGTTTAACAACCTTTACAGATGGCTTACTGGAGTTCAACCCGAGCGTTTTATTTATCAAATCACAATTTCGAATAGAGTTTGTGAGATTTTCAATTTGCTTTTCGTTTAATTTTTTCACTTTTCTGTTATACTTTCTTTTAGGCTTTTCGCCTTCCTCGGCGTCGTTTTTCCTCCTTCGGCCTGATTTATTTTCCTTCGGAGGCTTCTTAATTGATTCTTCATAAGCTTCGACTATATCTGGATAATATTTTCGTAATAAGTCTTGGCGCTCCGTTGTTGTCCACGGAGCAGTTCTATCTTCATCTTCTGTAACAAATACGCCCGTAGGTACTCACAGATTTTCAAATACTTGACGTAGACAAGTAACATACATACCTAATAATAAAAGTTTAGCACGGTCGAATTGAACTTTGTAATAACTATCGTACCTAATAAAAATATTCGAGATAAAATATCTAAAATGTGCGTTCCCATTGAGGGTCTACGTTAGAATTTCGAGCTTTTGAATGTGTCAGTCTTTAGTAAAAGTTCTCAAACGATTGTAAATTCAACCAATAATTTGTAAAAGTAAGCACTCAAAAGTTACATTCAGTTAAAGGTGGACCCTCAGTCGTGCATGTCAGGTATCCATATTTCATAATCCACTTCAAATTTACAACTTCTGTAGATGACTACGCTTAGTAAAAGATTTGTAAAACTAACTTCATTAATTGTGACTCCTTTCTGCTAACTCAATACGAAAAAATGGCATGTAGAATGTGGTTCCTCGATCGATCGCGATAAGTTCACATTAAGAGAGAACAATTGAAACGTTTGTCATAAAAATAAATCAATTTACGTAACAATTGGTTGTTAAATAGACAATTGCTATAGTCTACTCGTTAGTAAAAAATATTTACTAACTGTTGCTCATCGATCAGTAAAAACAAATGTACCGTTTTACTTAAAATAATAATCAAATGTCTGCGAAGAAATACTACGGGTCAGATGACCACACATTAGAATTTCGATGGATAATTAAATAATCACAATTTAAGGTCACAATTTTAGTTTTCTTTCAACCTCTTTTTGCCAAGAGTGGCGCTGAAACTTGAGTAGTTCATGTGCTCTGCCCACCCCTTTATGGGCTACAGGCGTGATTGTATGTATGTATGTATGTAATTAAATAATCGTACTGGAAAGACAAACAGAAAAACGTACGGGAAAGAAGGACTTACAAGTCGAGTAGGTGTATCCGGCTACTATTATTTAATTATCCAATAAATTCCTAATATGTGGTCACCTGGTCCGTAGTATTTCTTCGCAGGAGTTTGATTATTATTTTAAGTAAAACGGTACATATGTCTTTACTGATCGATGGAGCAATAGTGAGGAAATATTTTTTACTAACAAGTAGACTATAGGAATTGTCTATTTAACAACCAATTATTACGTACATTGATTTATTTTTATGACAAACGTTTCAATTGAGGGACCACCTTTAATCGATTGAAACTTTTGAATGGCATCTTTTACAAACTAAAGCTTGAATTTACAATGATTCTAATACTTTTACTAACTCTCAGTCACACCTATATTTTAATTAATACAATTGTTCTCTCTTAATGTGAACTTATCGCGATCGATTGAGGGACCACATTCTACATGCCATTTGTTCGTATTGAGTTAGCAGAAAGGAGTCACAATTAATGAAATTAGTTTTACAAATCTTTTACTAAGAGTAGTCATTTACAGAAGTTGTAAATTTGAAGTGGATTATGAAATATGGATACCTGACATGCACGACTGAGGGTCCACCTTTAACCGAATGTAACTTTTGAGTGCCTACTTTTACAAATTATTGGATGAATTTACAATCGTTTTAGAACTTTTACTAAAACTGACACGCTCAAAAGCTCGAAATTCTAACGTGGACCCTCAATGGGAACGCACATATATCTAAAACCCAATACACATATGTGTAATGTGAAGGTCATATGTATCATAAATAAGTGCAAATCCTGGGGTTTAATAGAAAAATAATAAATGTTTTACTTTAAAGAATAATACAAAAATATAATATAAATCTAATTTAATTAAAAACAAACGGAAAATCTTATTAAAATAGTACATTACGATACAAGAGTGTAAAAAAGGAAGTTCGAAACGTGTGGCGATAAATTAAAACACAACTGACGCAACTCGTACGACGTTTTTCCGAAGTTTCAACCTGACAAGAAATGAACCACTTCTCGCACTAGTGCGTAAAAAACAGTCCATCTGTACTAAAAAAAAATATGTGACAGATTTTGCTAGCAACGAATATTTTCAACTAATCATTAATAAAAATAAAATGATTAATGTAGACTATAGTAAGCAGATGAGTTTAAGAAGTAGGTAATTAAGTAAATTTATTAAATCAATATCCTCTCTCTCATAGTCGTACATCAGCAGTACCTACGCGTCACGTCACGAGCGTCGTCGCTTACGAGGCATGATGTAGATACTTGCCTTCGAACTGGTCATCTGAAATGAGTGCCTCGTACTGGCCGTCAATGTCGGCCCACTGGACCTCGTAACTAGGCACACCTGCAACGGACATTAAACGCGACGTTAAACCGCCCTGCTCCGACAACCAGGCGTGGATGCGCGATAAATGATAAAACATCGGGCCGTCCCTATCGCACTTACAAATATTGCGACAGGGACGGCCTGATGTTTTATCATTTATCGCGCGACAATGCTTGCCTGCCTGAACCATCAAAATAGTATTGTATGTGTAATAAAATAGTGGGAATTCGTTTGAGCGACATATTCGGTGTCATGTTACTCTTATGATTACGAAAGCGAAGTGAAATGTTATATACTAATACTACTTAATATTAATATATGAGACAAGAGAAACATTGCGTGCGTCAAAGTCACTTTGCATCAATTACCAAAAATTTTTACAGTAAAGTAGGTAGTTTTTTTTAAACATGTCGGTGTAGGAAATCCTTCGAAAATGGGCAAGTCCGTCCACAAACTATAACTGTTGTGTTTGTGTCGTTTTGCATAGATGTGCTTTACTGAATAAGTAAGGGGGCCGATTTTTGAGTCTCACGGCGTTCGAATTCAGATAATTGTCACTGAAAATAATAGGCAATTCACCGTTTTCAACCGGTATTTTAGTGACAGTGAGACTCAAAAATCGGCCCCCTGAGCGAGTTTTTTATGCCTACTACCGAAACACCTATAAAAATACGACAGAACTTTTTCCGAACCTAATAGTTCTTTTTACAAGAGGGCAAAGTTGTATTCGTTTATTTTTACTTGCCTTTAGGGTTTCGTTTCTTCTTGATTTTAACTGGCTGAATGGTTTTATGAGCTACGTTATCTTGAAAATGCCATTTCGTCAAAAGAGGTAAAAACTTTTGCACGCTGTACTTTTCGGACCAATCCAGTTTTGAAGACATAAGTTTCTAAAAATAAAATACGCAAATTATGATTCATACAAAATACCAAAAATTTAAAAAAACTCGTGCATATTATGTACCATCTCGTTATTTCTTTGAAGGTACTCACAAACAAAGATATTAAAGGTACTTTACTTAAGTACATTTAGGAAAACAAATTAAAAGAATTTTCACATACAGTCCAGAATATAATTAAACTCTAAAAAATCATCGACTTTATTGGGTTGATGAGTTTTTCGTAATACAAATAAATATTCATACCACAAATTGTATAAGGCTCGGGCAAGGTTTCTTGAGAGTGTCGACATCTATTGTTTCACGGGGATCGTCTAGGAACTCCTTCATAACCTTAGGTTCCGGAAACGGCACGCCGCACGAAAGCGCCCGAGTGCGGAGCGCCAACTCTCGTTTTACGGTGCTCACTTTCGATCTGTGCACAATATTCAATTTTATAGTCTGTGAGGTCGATACTCTTTTCTTGTTCTCATTACACGTCTGGTCTGATGTGACATAATTTTATTTATTTATTTATTTAAACTTTATTGCACAGTAAAAAAAATACAAAAGGCGAACTTAATGCCAGAACCAGCGATTGTTAATATACCTAGATGTATAAAGAGCTCTCAAAAACCGGCCAAGAGCGTGTCGGGCCACGTTCAGTGTAGGGTTCCGTAGTTTTCCGTATTTTTCTCAAAAACTACTGGACCTATCAAGTTCAAAACAATTTTCCTAGAAAGTATTTATAAAGTTCTACTTTTGTGATTTTTTTCATATTTTTTAAACATATGGTTCAAAAGTTAGAGGGGGGGGGACGCACTTTTTTTTCCTTTAGGAGCGATTATTTCCGAAAATATTAATATTATCAAAAAACGATCTGAGTAAACCCTTATTCATTTTTTAATACCTATCCAACAATATATCATACGTTGGAGTTGGAATGAAAAAAAATATCAGCCCCCACTTTACATGTAGGGGGGGTACCCTAATAAAACATTTTTTTCAATTATTTATTTTTGCACTTTGTTGGCGTGATTGATATACATATTGGTACCAAATTTCAGCTTTCTAGTGCTAACGGTTACTGAGATTATCCGCGGACGGACGGACGGACGGACGGACGGACGGACGGACGGACGGACGGACGGACGGACGGACGGACGGACGGACGGACAGACAGACATGGCGAAACTATAAGGGTTCCTAGTTGACTACGGAACCCTAAAAATGACCCCACGAATATTGTGCCACGTTAGGCGGGGCCTCAATATTGTGCCGCGGAGCTTGTCAGTGCGCTAATGGCGGCCAGTCGGAACATTTGTAGTACGGCATATTTAGAATATATGTTTACAAAAAGAATATGCCATGCCTACTGTTTTGTAATATCATGTGTTAGTCGTTCCAAAAAAATACGGAGAAAAATGTGGGATTAAGTTTCATGTGTAATTTGGCTAGGATCATAATTATTTCGTTTTATTTTGTACGAGCTATTTTAGTATGAGGATGATGTTATGCAATATTTTTAATAGCCATTGATATTTAAAAACTTTCATTTTTGTATAATTTTATTCGAAGCGTTCGTCCCGGCACTGTTTTACTACTTAAATGCCTACACTATGCCGGTAGAAATTACTAAATTCTTATTCCTATGCCACTGACATAAGTCAATTTTTTATTCCTATGCCAGCGGTATAGGGATATGAAGTTTTTAAACACATCTGCCAAGCAAGTGTGGTCGCGTGATAAATGATAAAATATCTGACCGTCCCCCCTAAATATATAGTGCGATAGGGACGGCCAGATGTTTTATCATTTATCGCGCGACCATGCCTGCCTGCCTGCTGTGTGGCCGATATAGGCCGGTAAACTTGTTTAAACACACATACGTGTCAGTGGCATAGGAGCTCGATTATTTTGATCACAGACCTTGTGTCACCGGTATAGTGGTTTAAATGGCCAATCTGAACACATTCGTGGACACGTATGCTATAGCATACGCGTAGTGATTTGTTTCCTTTGGTCTATGACAGATAACGTCATTAAGCGTCGCTGAACATGTTAATTTAGAAGGTTGTAGAATAGAAATAGACTTGACCTGTGGTCCGGTGTCAGTACGGCGTATTATGATTTTGGAACCATTTTTCGGCTGACATTTTGTTTGAAAGTAGTGTTCTATGTTATTTATTATCTTTCGGTGGCGACATCTAAGTAATTACATATTTAAAAAGGTAAAATTTATAAAATGAAAGCCTGCGTTAACACTTGTTAACAATAGATGACAACTGACAACAACCTGAACGTGACTATACATTGATATACAGATATAAATTGAATTTATCTAGCCATAAAAATACTTATTATAGCGGAATACGTTTACGCCATAATTAATATTTTCATATGCAGGTTGTTATTTCATAACAAAAAATTAATCGTGTAGTTATTTTTTAATATGCATAAAATTAAATGGTTCTTGGATCTTTGATGTATGACATAAACCCATCCGTTTTCATGCCAAATTTTAGCCAAATATGAACCGCGAATTCTTAGCTGCCAGTACGTACAGCAAGAAGGTTATTAGCCGCATAAAATCGCTGATTGGTAGTTAGTGACATTATATGCATTTCAGCTATACTTATCTGTGTGCATTAGTATAAAAGAAATGACTATTGTTTTGTTTACCAGTTTTGATTACAGGGCCTGTAAACGTATTGTCTGTGTAAATGTAGGCGTAATTGTGTATGTGTGCTAAACGGTGCCGAGAATTTGAACGGTAATGTTCTTAAAGGCGACTTCCATGCTTATTTGAGTTCGTTGGCCAGAACGCCAGAAGGCATACGAAGAAGAAGGCATACGGTATATGTATACTTTGGAAAAATTACTAATGTTCTGAAAATTAGACTATTCAATAGGAAACTTCTAAACATAGTGAATTACTAATGATACCTACTACATGTATTTGTGTTCGCCAGCGTTTCTGGTCAGCTACGGAAACAAGGCAAATTCCATAATCACACAAGTACTCCGTATACTCACCGTAGCATGCAACAAACAGAAATTAACTACATATTTATGATTATAATTTGAATATTACAATAATAATGAATAAAAAAATCGACATCCTCCTTGCGTTATCCCGGCATTTGCCTATATAATGATGAATAAAAAAATATCAGTAGATATTTGAAATTAAAACTTTAGATCTAGATTAAACGTAATCTATATTTTTTGGATCCTCTAGAAGCCATACCTCCATAAAGAGTTTTAGCTTTTATCGGCAAAACATAATTTCCACAAGAACTATTGTTGAATTCTATAACTGGATTAAGACGCTACAGGAGCGAAAATGCTAAAATGAGGAGCCCCCCTTTCAATTTGGGAATTTTAGTTAAATATACTAGTGTTAATAACTACATTTATCGAAAAAAAACGTCCATTAAGAACAACACAGTTAAAAGATATCGCGAAAAAATCTTTAAAATCGAGGTTCCGCTCTCGGCTGTTTCCTCCTTCAAAACTTAATCATAATAATGAAATTTGAGAATCTAAATAAGAATGAAATAATCTGTGTTGGACCGTTTAGTTTTTTTGGCTAATTGTTACTAATATATGTGAGTATCACACCTTTTTTTTGCGCCATAATGAAAAAGGCCGTTTTGGAAATTTTTGATGGGCTCTAGCGTCTTTAAAAATAAGAATATGAAAAAAATCAAAACGTCACAGATAAAAATAATAATAATCTGTGTTGAAAAAATCAGTGCTCTATCTTCAAAAACCAGGGAGGAAACAGTCGAGAGCGTTTGTATGGAGAATTGACCTCTCCTGTATCGTCTTAAATAAAGATTTTTTCCTCCATCAGCAAATGTCATAAAAACTACTCACTCATAACATAAGTCTGCCATCACCCCAACGTACAAACTTGATGTAAACTGTTTGCAAACTAGCCTTCACCGTCACACTTATTTCCATTTCTTGTCATTATCCCATAATTTGTTTATCCAAGAAGAGAAAATGCTTTACTATGTCATAATTATGTAAATCACTCATAAAGCCCTTTCATCTGATATCCCACACGGTATGATTAAACACTCGCTCGCGATTTGAGTGCTGCGGTCGACACCGAAATGTAATGTAAGCTTTTTATCCATTCATCATCAATAATCTCTCTGGTAAAGTTAAATTCGATATTTGAATATTTAATTTAGCCTGGCAGCTTGAACATGTCATGCACACTTAAAAGTCTTTGCTGCGGGTCGCCACCTTCGCGAATAAAGGTTGAGGAGGCGATGGCTGAGATACGCGTCATACTCGTGAACGGGTGCTGTCTGTTAAGACCGGTCTGTTTAAGCTTACTGGGGCCATAATAACTTTCATTCTGAGTTATATTACATTAGGACACTTTGTTCGGTTCTCGTTTGTTTCCTTTCTTTTAGTGAATATTTTAAATACAGAGTGGGGCTTGTAACAAATGCGAAGAATTGAACTTTAGGCTATTCTCCTTATACTGATCAACATTTGTTCGGCGACTTTTAAAAATAACTTGTATTTTAATTTTTATCACCCTTGAAAGTTTTTTCTAAGAGGTAATGTATTGCGAATTATGTTAAGTCTAAAGTGTGACAGACAACGTCAATGACAACAATAATGGCGTACATTGAAGCTAATATTTATTTTGTATGAAAAATTAAAAATTTAAAGACTTCATAATTTTTAAAAGTCACTGAACAAATGTTGATCAGTATAAGGAGAATAGCCTACAGTTCAATTCTTCGCCTTTGTTACAGGCCCCACTCTGTATATGATTTTGACTCTTGAAGACCCTATACATCTCTAAGGAGAGTTAGATTAAGTATACATTTCATCTTTAGTTGTGACATTTAAGAGTCATTTGCACCTCTAAAATAATTTTAGACTTTTTTGTATTTGTACTTTTTATATTTAGTGTAGTTATTAGTTGTAATTCGACATTTAGAGATACGACCTTCTACATCTCTAATTAATTGTAGTAGAGTTATACTTTAGTTAGAACTTAGAATTAGTAGTACTTATCAATTGTAATTTCAATTCAATTTTAAATATTTTCTAAATATGTACATGTGACGTGTAAAAGTGCCCCTGTGGCCTATTTGCTGAATAAATTACTTTGATTTTTGTTTATTTTTTTATTTTTCGATATATTGATGAACTTACGAGATTATTATCAAATCAGAAGTTAAAAAGCTATAAATATTCAGACCTACGATGTTGATAGTTCATGTCAAAAGCGCCTTGCTTATCCCGCCATTTCTGACGAGTTCTACTGTGACGGTTTACATTTTGTGGTACCAATGAATGGAAACCAATAAATAAAGGAAATCCAAAATCCAATTAAAAATTCCATGTATTGAACCTACACAAGCAAACAGTATCAGTATAGATACGGATGAGAGCTAAGTAAATAAAACGGGCGATTACATTCACACGTTTAACCGCATCAAACCTATATCGCCACCTATATTCTGTGCCGCGCAAGTGCAATAATCTAAAAAAAGGCTTATATGTCCGGTGACGGTTCAGTAATGTAGGTACGGACAATGTTTGCCAACCGGCGTACAGATGGCGCGAGTTACAGAACGTATTGATCCCTTACTTAAGCGCTCAATGCGCCATCTGACATCATAGGCGGTAAACATCAGCAGCGTTGGCTAGTCAGCGTTTAGCTAGTGGTGAGTGTTAAATTTACCTCTCCTTGTGGTATTGATTAATTTTACTGTGCGGCGCTACACTCTCAAGGAGACTTAGGAGACGAGACATACGACACCCTACTCTCAATGAAACATAACTTGATTACATATTATGTGTGTTTTGGAATGATGTCTCACTGCTCGGGGTCACTGACTGGCCTAGTTCAGTTCTCTTCATGAAGACACAGACAGCCGCATTGGGTGGCACACTCTGAGCACCCATTCTTGGCATAATGTCCCTCGTCATCACAGCCACGATGGATGGCGCAGACAGAGCATCCGTTCTGGGCGTGCGGGCGATCCACGTGCCCACACCAGTCGCAGCGGCCCGGAGCGGATGCCCAACGCAACCTCCCAGTACTGCTCGGGGTCAAGCCTAGATCTTAATGTACTAACTTGTGTCCCTTTTCGTCACAACCGCGATGTGTGGCGCACACGGGGCACCCGTTCTTGGCGTGCGTGCGGCCCACGTGCCCGCAGCGGTCGCAACGGCCCGGAGCGGACGCCCAGCGAGACTTCTCCTCGTACTGCTCGGGGTCACTGACCCATGACACTAATCTAGTTAACAAATTTTACACAATTAAACTAACAACTACTCACAAGTCATAATACAAACTTTAATAACCACAAGTTTATAAAGAGGATTACCTGGATATTATATCTTTTTCAGAAATAGTATGCAGATACGACAATACAGTCGTTATGGAGGAGCCACAAGCACCGAGGCCGTAGTCACATCCACATAACAGAGCCAAAGCCACCATTTTGTTGCGGCCGAAACCTACAAATATACATAGTAACTATTATAAATATACATTATACTTTATTGGTAAACAAGGTAGAGCTGTGTTCACTGCATGGCGCGCCGTTATCCCGCACATACCTTAATTACAATTACAATTACAATTACAATTACAATTACAATTAGATAATCAAGTATCTTACCATTGCTCTGAAACATTTTCTCAGCATCATAGCAGTCGATCGAGCCTTGCATGGCGCCCCCGCCAGACGCGCTCGACACGCTGAAGTTTCGATACACGCGCCGCGCGCCGTACGCGAAACAATCAGAGTCCTGGGATACTACTGCATGCACCAACTACATTGTGTTAAAAATTATTAACCAAACATTTTATCATTGCAGGAATAGTCCACTTGAGAGGAACTTAACCTAGTATAAATAAATATTAAAGCAACGTGAAATATTATAAGTTCATACCTACTCTGGAAATTCAAAAATTACAAAATAAATTGTCATCTATATTAAAATTTCAAAGAACATTAAAATACTAACACCTTGGGCATTGAGCTGCGCACAAGTAGCCTCTGCCTCTCCTTTTCCTTTTATGCACCTTACACCCATTGACTTCAGAAGTGTTTCACACTGAAAGCAGGTTAGAGGACATTATTACTTTATTTCTAATAAACAAAATATTATTTATAACCTTACCAGTAATGTATCCCTAACCTTTTAACCGGTCAGTATTATTCACACAGTTCATGAATAATTCTGAACGGTTGAAAGGTTAATATTGGTTATGTACTATTATCTATGGTTACCTTAAAACTACATACCTCTTTGAGCACATTACTGAATCTTTTTCTTCTAACATCAGGTTGTTTATTAATAACTGCTTCAGATCTGGGAGCAGCTCCTCTGAATTGAATTGCGTTACGAGTCGCCATGACATCTCGTTTAAGCTCTGGTGCATCTCCGTCCAATACAAATATTGGCTCTACATCAGCTAAGAGAAGGTATATTGTTCGAAAAAACAAATTCCTAAAAGAAAATATTAGTCTGGGAGTGCAAGTACAATGGTGTTTAGACTAAGCATAGTATAGAGACAAATATGTACTACCTTAAATATAACTTTGGTTGAATGTGGTAATCAGTAACATTTTGGCTGTCACACACCCATCCTGCCAAGTCCACTGCTAATACCTCTCCTCTTATCTAATAAACAAAAAAATGTTTTGAATAATGAGGATTTGAACAAGACGCAAAGTTAAGTTAATGTGCAACAGCATACCTCATGAAGAGATTTCTTTTCACTGAACGGGGTTAATACAGTCCATAGTCCCTTTATTCCCATTTCCTTCTGTACCTAAACTTCTTAGATAAAAGTTTGACTCCCTTATACGACATACACAAACAAATCAAGATTTTTAAAAAATCTTAAGATGCATTTCCTTCACCACATGAGCCCCATTGCCTTCAAAGGACAATATACATTATAAGTTAAAATAAAAGTAATAAAATAATGAAATAATACACCTAATAAATGCCTGATAACGAAATACCTAGACTTAAATTTAAAGGTGAGCAACGGAATTATGTTTTCAAGTTTGCAACCAATTTGACACTTGACAGTGACAATGACATGTTTTATTTTTAAAGGGCTCTATAATCATAATGTGACAGGCTACAAAAAGGTTCCAACCAAATTATTTATTAAATTAACAAATCAAATCAGAAACCAACACAAGACCCTTTAGCACAACTTGCCTTGTTGCGCGCGAGTCCATACTTGATGTCGCTCTTGATGTATGGACTCGCGCGCGACAAGGCAAGTTGTGTAGGCAAAAACGTAATTTATTTTAAAATACCCGTAACTGCATTTTTTCTCTTAAATGCTTACTTTTGTGTCAGGAAAATTCAAATAATATTTGGTAGTGTCTTTAGAGCCCTTTTATGGCCGCTGTACACATATGGCCAACGGTTCCACCAACCCTTTGTGAAACCCCTTGGCCAAGATAAGAGCCGCTGTTTACACATTGGCGAACCAATCACTTGGCATTGGCTCTTCATGAAAGATGGACGTGGAATGGAAAAGGCTAGGAAATTCTAGGTCTTTTACGTTGTCAGCAAAATTTGATTAAAAAAATTGGTTGTCTGTAAAGTCGGTTTACGGACGGTAGTTTAACGTGATAACGTCAAACATTACAGTAGTATAGACAGGGGCGGTCAGAGTATAGCAAAAGGGGCCCGATTCTGGGACTTTTTTCACGTTTTTTTATTTATTTATTTATTTATTAAAAATACACAAAAGTTAACAGTATTTCACCAAAGCACTTATGTGGTAATATAATTATGTACATGTTAAATTGACATAAATAAAAGCAAACACACTTAAAAGTACAACTATGGTTATTACATTAATCACCTAAGGAGTGTAGAGTCTATGAACCTTAAGCGTTTTCTGTAAAACACACCAACACTATCAGCAAATATGTCAATATCGTCTGTCTCCAACATGATGCGGTTAAGAGCAGCTCGGGCTCGAGCGGTGCGCCGGCCGCCGCGAACAGGCGCCGCCGCCGCCGCGCCGGCACCGCGCCCGGCATGCCAACCACCACATTCGCTCTTGGCACTTGCAGCCCCATTCTCTCAAGCACGGATGCGTCATCTACTCTATGGTGAAACAGTTGGCGGTAATGCATAATATGCAGCAGTTTCCGTCTGGTTTCTAGAGTTTGAAGACCAACCATTCCTGTTACGAATAGAGATGGATACATATATGGGTAATATCCGTACAGTCGTTTGTAAATTTATGTGCCTACAGAACTTCCTCTGCACTCTTTCTAGCATAGTGTTTTGTTCTTATTAGAAAGAATGCATTAAAATAAGCATCTTTTATAAATTAAAGTTTTTTTAAAACCTACTAATTTAGGAGTTAGAGTGGTGCAAAGTTGCAAAATTTTCCCGTAGCATTACTAAGGCGCCAGAGACAGAAAGCGATATCGACGGAGCCCCGCTTATTACAGAAACTGCACAGAATAGGAGCCTTCGGCCGTTTGAAGATACCTAACGAACCTAACTTATACCTATATAAAAGTCGTCATTTTGTATCCTAGACCGTTTGCGAGACACGCGTTAATTTTATTAAAGTGCTAGTGCCATTTACTAATCTTAGAACCCTAATATTCGCAGCTGTGGTGCTTTACTCAGGCCACACGCTACAACCATACCGACTTTTGTGTCAAAATGACAGTCAGCAATGTCAGATTCCACATTGGTCATTAATTTTGGAATCAGCACCCCCTAAAACCTATTTTACGACACCTATGATGACTTTTGTGTCAAAGTGACAGTCAGCAATGTCAGATTCCACATTGCTCATTAATTTTGGAATCAGCACCCTCTAAAACCCATTTTACGACACCCGTGACGACTTTTGTGTCAAAGTGACAGTCAGCAATGTCAGATTCCAAATTGGTTATTAATTTTGGAATCAGCACCCCCTAAAACCTATTTTACGACACCCATGACGACTTTTGTGTCAAAGTGACAGTCAGCAATATCAGATTCCACATTGTTCATTAATTTTGGAATCAGCACTCCCTAAAACCTATTTTACGACACCCATGACGACTTTTGTGTCAAAGTGACAGTCAGCAATGTCAGATTCCACATTGGTCATTAATTTTGTAATCAGCACCCCCTAAAACCTATTTTACGACACCCATGACGACTTTTGTGTCAAAGTGACAGTCAGCAATGTCAGATTCCACATTGTTCATTAATTTTGGAATCAGCACTCCCTAAAACCTATTTTACGACACCCATGACGACTTTTGTGTCAAAGTGACAGTCAGCAATGTCAGATTCCAAATTGGTCATTAATTTTGGAATCAGCACCCCCTAAAACCTATTTTACGACACCCATGACGACTTTTGTGTCAAAGTGACAGTCAGCAATGTCAGATTCCACATTGTTCATTAATTTTGGAATCAGCACTCCCTAAAACCTATTTTACGACACCCATGACGACTTTTGTGTCAAAGTGACAGTCAGCAATGTCAGATTCCACATTGGTCATTCATTTTGGAATCAGCACCCCTAAAACCTATTTTACGACACCCATGACGACTTTTGTGTCAAAGTGACAGTCAGCAATGTCAGATTCCAAATTGGTCATTAATTTTGGAATCAGCACCCCTAAAACCTATTTTACGACACCCATGATGACTTTTGTGTCAAAGTGACAGTCAGCAATCTGAGGTACTACATATTTGTAATCTGAAAGTAATCAAGTCAATAATTTCAGTTATTTTGAATCGACTATGATTCCGAATTATTGGTAATAGTAATTATTGTATAGATGATTAGTGATTCCTTTATATGTAATGGTAATTTACCGTTTCACTTGATTACATTACAAGTAATCTGACACCCAGTAGTGGATTACAAAGTAAAATCAAGTAATCGTGTAATCCGGAATCGATTACGATTTGCCCATCTCTGCGGCGCTGCTGCAAGTTTTGAGACAGAAGTATATGCTAGAAAGAGATGCAGATATTTGCCACTCACTCTTACCTATAGTTGCGTCTCAAAACTTGCAGCAATAACTTGCTGGTCTAAACTCAGCTTAACGAGAACAACACACGGGCGCGCCATCTGTCCCAGCTGTGGTGCTTTACTTAGGCCACACGCTATAACCATACCGAGCGCATCGATCAGCCGCTTAGTTCCAACGCGCGCCAATAGATGGCGCAAAAACTATATTGCGAAACGGGACAATGACGTCATCTTTTTCGTGCATGCTGCCCGTAGTAACGAGTTATTAGACGTTATCACGTCAAAATAATAACCCCGTAGTAAAATTAAATTATTTGATATATTAACAATTTTTTGAATATTCTGATAAGAACATTTATCTTTTTTAGGAAATACATTAAACATTTGCAAGGTTATTTTATTTCCTAAAATCTACACTATTATTGGCATAGATAAACTTATTATTTTCGTAAATATTTCACTACTGTCCTCTCTGACGGCTGACGACCAACTGAATGAAGCGCCAACGTGTAAACGCAGTTGGCCATTGCCATTGGCGCCAAGATCCTTTGATGTGTGGACAAAAAACCGACACCAATCGGTTGGCCGTCAAGCGCAAGCGCCAACTGCCAACTTACGGCCAAGTAGCCCTCTAGACGCTTGGCCAAGGGGGTTGGTGAAACCGTTGGCCATATGTGTACAGGGGCCATAATGGATTAGTGACAGCAATGACAGTGACATTTGTCCGATCTTACCTGTCATTGTCAAAAGTGTTTGTGTCGATTTTGTTGATTTTGGCACAGTATAATAAAGAGTACTATCGTACAGTATGGCCACTCCCGCTCCCCGCTGAAAGTGCCGCCCACCCCCTCTCGGTTACCTGACAGTTACCGCCTGTCAAAAACGCGAACAGTCGACCTGTCATATCTCACTCATACAAGCATAGTACGCGTTCACCTACACGAGCTTAGACTGTGTGCTAGGAACGCGCCTCTTTCATATATTTAATCGCCAGTGTCCGAGGTGTGATTTTGGGTTGAATAAAATAGTTGAATTTCGTTCCAACACGATAACAATGAAAACGTAATGAGTTGATAATAACAAGATGACGTAGGAATCTTAATCAGTTTTTATGGCTTCATCTCTTTCTCTCATAGTGGTGGGCCTGACCGGCAAATGGTTATCACGTTATCATACCACATTGGGGCTCCTGCACTGCAACAATTATGTCGTACTTGCAAAGATTAAATAGAATTTGGTAAGAAGAAATTAAATATACATCTTAAATATGTGTATGAGTAGGCAAACATATGTTTTAATCAATTATTTTTCAGTGACTTGAGCTTGAAGAATTCAAGATGGATAAGTAAAGCCCAAACAAAAGCTGATGTAAAATTACGGCAAATTGATAAGGTTCTAATTGCTAACCGCGGTGAAATAGCATGCCGGGTTATGCGTACAGCTAGGAAATTGGGTATCCGAACTGTAGCTGTGTATTCTGATGCAGACAAAAATGCTATCCATGTGGAAATGGTAATGTTCAATTTTTTTACCTGTGTTTTCAATGATGCAAATTTAGTACAATGTAGGACAATGATGTAGTGTAGAATCCCAAGTGGAATCAGTTTTTTATTTATTTTTTAATTAAATGTATCTCTATTCTGTAATCTTTTAACTCATACTATTTAATAATAATTATGTATTGGCCACATTGTTTTTGATCTATGTACATTTGTAGCTGAGTTGTTATAGTCTTTATGTATTTATGGTATATTTAGTTTATTTTATTTGCTATTTATGTATGTTTACTAGTATTAAGATTATTTGTTGTTTTCTATCACTCACTGCATCACCTACTCAAATCAGTTGTTTTTTGTGTCTTGTCTCCATTACCCAAAGGTTGTCTGGAAGAGATCACTCTTTAGCGATAAGACCACCTGTTGTCTACCTTAGTTGGAGTTATGTGCTTAATTTTTTGGTATCACCTTGTTATATTGATGAACAATAAAGAATATTTGTATTGTATTGTAATATCTGCCAAGTAATACAGCTTTCACTATACACTACAGTATTTAGAACGTTTATTGTTTCTGGACTTTTTTATTTTCTTCATGTTGTATTAAGTACATATTTGTTTCTTAGGCCCAACTCCCACATATACTAGTTTCCAAAGTCCATGTTTAACTTTTATTTTTATAGAATTCATCTCAGTAAACATTAACATTAAAAAGTGAACTGTTGTTGATATTGATTAGTAAATATTAATTTCTACTGTTTATTACTCAGGCAGATGAAGCATACAACATAGGCCCGGCTTCTGTTACTCAAAGTTACCTAAACAAAAACAAAATTCTTGAAGTAGCCAAGAAATCGCGCAGCCAAGCCATTCATCCTGGATATGGATTCCTCTCTGAAAATGTTGAATTCTGTGAGCAGTGTGCCTCTGAAGATATCATATTTATTGGACCCCCCACTTCAGCCATTAGAGATATGGGTATAAAAAGGTGATTACCTTATCTATGTTAATTGTTATCTCACAATACAGATTTATATTTTTTTGTTCACATTTTAATGGGCAATTATTTATTAACAAGAAAACCCTTGTTCATTTGAAGCAAATTTTGTAATATGGTTTATTACTTTTTCTATGAATGAATTATTCACTTAGAAAAACATCTAAGATCTTATCATACATTTTTAATATAACTTGTTTTAGGGATTTTATAACCTGTAGCATAAATTTTCACTTACATACTGAACTATTTAGATTAGCATCAAATTTTCTTGCACAGTTGCTTTTTGCCTGTTCATAAACTATTGTATATCCAGTATATCTATTATAAGCCCTTTTGTTACTGTTTCTTACGGTAACACCTATAAGTAGGTAAGTAAATCTAAATCTCTATTTAATCCATATAATTATGCTTTAAGTAGGTAAATCTCTATTTAATCCATATAATTATGCTTTCATACTAAGGTGAATTTGAAAATTCTGTTTTTTTTTTTTTTTTTCAGTACTTCCAAAGCCATTATGTCCAGTGCAGGAGTACCTATAGTGAAAGGATATCACGGTGAAGACCAAAGCATAGAAAGACTGCAAGCGGAAGCACAGAGGATAGGTTTTCCAATAATGATCAAAGCTGTCCGTGGTGGTGGTGGCAAAGTAAGTAAAAACTGATACAGAGGAAAAACTAACCAGTTCATGCGCGGATCCAGGGGGGGGGTCATGGGGGTCATGACCCCCCCTGGAGCCTAGGTTGGCCATACAAATAGACCATGTGACCCCCCCCCCTGGGGCCCGGGCCTTTACCACGTGACCCCCCTCCCTGGGCACAAAGCTGGATCCGCGCTTGAACCAGTTTGACTCTATATTAAAAAAAACACTTATTTATTTTTGTTTTCGTCTGTTGCAGGGTATGCGGATAGCAATGACAGAATCGGAATTTCTGCAGCAGTTAGAATCGGCTAAAAGAGAATCTCTCAAATCATTTGGTGATGACAATATGTTGCTGGAGCAATATATCACTGACCCTAGACATGTTGAAGTGCAAGTATGATCCTATTTACAATTTGTTTTAGTTTTTATTTTTATTTTATTATAGTTGACATATGCCTCATAATATACAATGATAGCTCTCTTATTACACTGGCATTTTAATTATATATATGTCTATAAAATCCAGGTATTCGCCGATATGCACGGTAACGCAGTCCATCTCTTCGAACGAGATTGTTCAGTTCAGAGAAGACATCAGAAAATCATTGAAGAGGCACCCGCGGTAAGTACACATTCCAATTAGTCTAAACAAAATCACGTGTTTATGCTCACAAGTACTTACAACTTGAAATTACTGTCTGACATTTTATGCTTAATAATATTAGACTAAATCGGCAACGACGGTAATTGATACGCGCAACTACAGCCCAATCTCAACCTACCTGTATTCTTTCGAAGTTCATGTTCACAAGGTGATGACGTTGACGCGCCACACACGTTAAGCGTGACGTTCAAAAATAAATAATTAAATTCTTTTGAACTAGCTTTAAAGTCAAAGTAAAGCGTCAAAGTCATACTTTTTTGCATAATGTAATTTAAATTTATATCTTCAAATGAAGTGACTCATAGTTTCGATCGAAATTCTCTTCAAGAAGTTCGTTTGATCATAAATACTTTTTATTTAAATTTATTACGAATAAATATTTTGATTATGATTACACATACGATAATTACAAATTAAGTTCTTGGTTTTGTGTATCTATGTAATCTGATTTAAATGCAGTCAACAATCCTGTAACTAGTAAAATAACTCCCATTAGGTCGATCCTCTTTGCACACAAGTTGGTACTGCTCAACTGATCTGCGCTGGAGGGCTAACTCCCCAGAAGTAGGAGTATTACAGTGTAGGAAACTCGGTGGCGTGAGAACCCGTCGGCCCAGCTCTGCTTGCTCGGATGTGATGTCAGCCGCCGTTATCCAATGCTGCCATCTCGCGGCGACAACAAGATATAGAGCCCAAGTCACGTTAAAACAAAACCTTGTTTAATTCCAGCCGGGTCTGTCGGAGGCGACTCGCACGGCACTGGGCGAGGCGGCGGTGCGCGCCGCGCTGGCCGTGGGCTACGTGGGCGCGGGCACCGTGGAGTTCATCCTGCACCGCGCCACGCACGACTTCCACTTCATGGAGATGAACACCCGTCTGCAGGTCGAGCACCCGATCACTGAGATGATCACTGGTGAGTAAACTTCACTAATACCTAACATTATATTACTAAACCAAATGGTGCACAGTGCACTACGTCAGATAATCTAATCGGTCGTAGTCTATAATCGGCCACTTGTATGGCGACCACCCGCCCAGCGAGTTGTCCGGCATCTGAGTTCACGAGTGCCCACCAGGCGGGTTCTTGGTTGCGAAAGTGTTAATAGAGCGAAGTATGGAAACAAACTTTAATGTGGGATGCAAAGTTTATTGTTGTCATAGTTTCAAATTCTTACAAAAATTATAAAATCGAGAGTAACCTCACCTGTATGTATGTATATTGCTTATTCATGCGTAACGTAAACCGCTTAGCAGAATTCGATGAAAAAAAATTATCCTGCTCAAGTCATAGGCAGATTCTCGATAAAAAAACATTTACTAACAGCACGAATGTAACATCATATGATTACAACGAGTAATCGTTTATTCAAAGGTACGGATCTCGTGGAATGGCAGCTCCGTGTAGCGGCAGGCGAGCCGCTGCCTCTAACACAGGCGGAAGTGACGCGGCGCGGACACGCCGTCGAGTGCCGCGTGTACGCCGAGGAGCCCAGCGCGGGCTTCCTGCCGCGCGCGGGTACGCTGCACCGCCTCGTGCAGCCGACCCCCGAGCAACACTGCCGGGTACGTGTAGTCATCACGGGAGCTAACGCGCTGTCGAGTGCTGCCGTATCCCGGCACGGACAAACAGCATCTTCTAGTGCAGCCGACGCTCGAGCAACACCGTCAGGCAAAGAGGATCGAGTATTATAGAGATTACTGTCAAAGTAAATCTGCTAAATCGAGTTAAAGTCAAGTTGTCCGCGTCAGCCCTTGCGCCCTCGATCGCTGACAAGCTTTTTCAGACGAGCTCCTAGCTACTATAATAAACACCAATTCGTTGGCTATTCCTATTGTAAACAGTTGTTTTAATAACATAATTACTTTAGGTTTATGTTGTATGCAGTTTAATTTTCTTGTATTACGCATATTCATTTAGTGAACATTATTTGGTTTACAATTATCATTATGAACCTCCAGGTCTTTTGTTATTGTTTTTTTTTTTTTGCAGTACATTTTTGTATTGCCAATATGTAATGTGTTTATGAGACTGGTTGGTTTCTGAATAAACTAAAAAAAAAAAAGTAAAATGTGTAATCACAGTGCATAGACTGCCATCTCTCGACACAAGCTTAAAACTTTTGAACCTCAGCTTTGACAATTTGACCCATATTCTTAGCTTGATATGTGTTAAATTGTCAAATATTAATATTAGCGCCATCTAGCCGAGCGTCCCCCAAAGGTGTATCGCCATCTAGGTCACCGTACCTATTTCTGTATGGTTCTGAGGTACGTTTTTTTTCTTAGACTTTATCTGTCTATAAGGAGTTACATATGTCTTTGCCGTCAGGTAAGCACTGCACCCGTGTTTTAGCATTAGACTGTTTTCACATCACATTATCCGATCCGATATCGGATGTCGGAAGGATTTCAATAGAAAAAATCCAAGATGGCGCCTGTAATGTATGGGATATCGGTCCGACATCCGATATCGGATCGGATAATGTGAAAACGCACTTAGCAGGCGTAGCTGACGTGAGCAGGCCATGCAGTGCCTCGTGTACGCCAAGCAGCAGGCTTTCTGCCGCCTGTAGCACCTCAAGCGAACTACTGCCGCATGTCCTCGTTGCTCATGCAAGTAATTTGGTATTGACAAGATATTTTTCACATACATACATACAATCATACATACAATCACGCCTGTATCCCACAAAGGGGTAGGCAGAACACATGAAACTACTAAAGCTTCAGTGCCACTCTTGGCAAATAAGGGGTTGAAAGAAAACGAAACTGTGACATTGCAGTGACAGGTTGCCAGCCTCTCGCCTACGCCACAATTTAACCCACAATTCATCAATTTTTCACACAATAAATTTTATCAGTTAACTTTTTAACCATTCAAGATTTTAACTAACAAAGTCACATACGAAAATTAAACTATTTTAGATCACAGCCCTTTGACAACCCTTAGTATATTTTAACGTAATTTGGTAATTAGGTTTTGGGACGACCGGTCTGGCCTAGTTGGTAGTGACCCTGCCTGCTACGCCGCGGTCCTGGGTTCGAATCCCGGTAAGGGCATTTGTGTGATGAGCACAGATATTTGTTCCTGAGTCATGGATGTTTTGTATGTATATTATAATATACAGTATGTAAACTAACGAAAACCATTTACTGTAACCCGTAAATGTCCAGGTGATACTGAGAAACTTTTACTATGGGATCAACCCCGAAATCACGAAAATATCTTCTGACAGTTTCATAGGTAGTTTTATTTTATATTATTTTATAGTAAGTATTTCCTATGGGAGAGTAAATTTTTATTTCGCGTTTTGGGTGTTGGTCCCATAGTAAAAGTTGCTCTGTGTAACTTAAATATTAACAGGCTTCAGTAAATGGTTTTCGTTGGTTTACATACTGTATATATCGTTGTCTGAGTACCCACAGCACAAACCTTCTTGAGCTTACTGTGGGACTCAGTCAATCTGTGTAAGAATTAATGTCCTATATTATTTATTTATTTATTGACTACAGGTAGAAACAGGTGTGCGAGAAGGCGCCGAGGTGTCGGTGCACTACGACCCCATGATAGCCAAGCTTGTGGTGTGGGGCCGCAACCGCACTGAGGCGCTCGCCAAGACCAGGGCCAAGCTCGCCGAGTATCAGGTTACTTGTTTTCCCGCTGCAGCTTACCTTAACGTATTGTCCCGGATCTGTAAGTTCACATTTATGACACATTTGTTTTGTAAGTATGTTGCGATGTGGCTAAGACGTATCGTTTGCCAAATCTAACGATTAATTTCGAATTGGTTGAATCGATTAGACCATATGTACAAGGAGGCGCATTAAACAAATATATCGTAAAATACTCACTAACGAAGATCCGCAAAAATGTAACATGTGTTAGATTATGTTTAAAGTAAGCTAAATATTGTTATTAAGTACTTAATTTTTTTAAATATGATTACAGGATTTTATTTATAATTTCATTAGGTTGCGCGAGTTTACGTTTTGTGGACGCTGTCATGTGTCAAAAAGAGGTTCTTACAGCTCTGGGACAATAGTCTATTTTTAATCTTCCTTCCTACACAATTAAGTATCTACGGTAGGAACGAGCGGTGGAGTGCGCGAGGAGCTAACCGGACTATGCTAACAGTACAAATGTAAAATGTGCTCTGACTCGTACGCTCGGTGGTAATCATACTAAACCATACATTTAGAGATATTAAGCTAGATTGAGAAGTTAGGCCAAAAAACCGGCCAAGAGCGTGTCGGGCCACGCTCAGTGTAGGGTTCCGTAGTTTTTCGTATTTTTCTCAAAAACTACTGATCCTATCAAGTTCAAAACAATTTTCCTATAAAGTCTTTATAAAGTTCTACTTTTGTGATTTTTTTCAAATTTTTTAAACATATGGTTCAAAAGTTAGAGGGGGGGGGACGCACTTTTTTTTCCTTTAGGAGCGATTATTTCCGAAAATATGAATAATATCAAAAAACGATCTTAGTAAACCCTTATACATTTTTAAATACCTATCCAACAATATATCACACGTTGGGGTTGGAATGAAAAAAAATATCAGCCCCCACTTTACATGTAGGGGGGGTACCCTAATAAAACGTTTTTCTCAAATTTTTATTTTTGCACTTTGTTGGCGTGATTGATATACATATTGGTACCAAATTTCAGCATTCTAGTGCTTACGGTTACTGAGATTAACCGCGGACGGACGGACGGACGGACGGACAGACAGACATGGCGAAACTATAAGGGTTCCTAGTTGACTACGGAACCCTAAAAAGTGTGTCCACATGAGAGGGCATTGTTTGGGCTGGTGTCCCTCTCGCACTTACCGACAATGTCAACATTATTGTGACGTCACCACTGTCATAAATTGGGGATACCAGTCAATATTCAAAGTTACTACCAAATCTACTAATACCCAATTGAAGATTTCTTTTAATTAAGCAAATCTTTGATTTATTGGCATCAAAATAATAACATTGTAATTATTTGCCAATTCTTTAAAATATATCGAAACCCTAGTGTGAATATAACACTAAAATAATATAAGAAGTTATAAAGTCAGATAATATACAGTTAAAAATACTACTAATATGGTAACCTCATTAACACTGGCCACACGTGCGAGAGGGACACCAGCCCAAACAATGCCCTCTCATGTGGACCGTCTTCGCTAGTCTGATACGATCACCTTTCTGTCTCAGCAGTGATAAGGTTCAATTTAGTATGGCAAAAAATGTGATTGTGCTGTCCCCTGTAAAGGTCTTTGTACTAAACATATTTTAGATTCTCTAGAGATAATGTATTTATTTCCAAATAAACCGATATCGTCAGATCGTAATCATAAAGCCGCGTAAGCTGAAGACCCTTGTTCGATTCCCGGCTCGGCCACCATTGGGCCTTGTCGTTTTTTCTTTCGTGTATGATGTCTATTTCAGTTTATAATCTACTAGCTTTCGCCTGCGGCTTCGCTCGCGTTAGAAAGAGACAAAAAGTAGCCTATGTCACTTTCCATCCCTTCAATTATCTCCACTTAAAAATCGCGACAATTCGTCCCTCCGTTTTGCCGTGAAAGACGGACAAACAAACAGACACACACACTTTCCCATTTATAATATTAGTATGGATATATATATACTACTTGAAAAAACTAACAAAGTTCTCGTTTCATCTGAGCTCGGAAAGTTACTAGTAGTAAATCTGTATTACCTCTTATTTAACTTGAAATGAGTGTGACGCAGGTGGCGGGTCTGGAGACGAACGTGAACTTCCTACTGCGGCTGGCGGGCGACCCGGCGTTCGTGGCGGGCGACGTGCACACTGCCTTCATCCCGGAGCACGAGGCGCGCCTGTTCGCCGCGCCCGCGCCCGCGCGGCTCGCGGCCGCGGCCCGCAGTGCCGCGCTCGGCCATGTGAGTACTGTTGTGACTTGTAAGAAACGTTTGATTCGGAGCTGTAGCAACTGGCGTGTGCCATCCGCAGCACGAGACGAGCAGGACAGTTACAAATCCGTTCCGTTGGGTTCCGGCCAACGGGCGTCTATTTCCTGTTTTATTTAAGTACCTAACTAACGCTTATTAAAAATATAGTAACTACCTTTTATATACCTACAACTCCTACAAGATCCTGAGACAGGCCATTCTTTTTTGACAATAAGGGCCAGTTTCATCAACCACATTTGAGTCATTTGACAGACACGTCATCGTCACGCAGCAGACGTCTATGGAACTTCCCATACTATAAAATTTAACGAAGGCTTTAACGGTGACAGACGGTTTGATGCAACCGGCCCTAAATATTGTTAAAAACTTTTAAACGTTCTTAATTGCTAGTTAATAGCAAAGCCTTGAACAATTAAGAAAACAGGATTGTTTGAATAGTCTTCAATTTTAATTAATATTGTTAATTATATTGTTTTAGTTGCTTTTGTCGCAAAAAGCAAGTACAAGTGAATCAAAGAATGGAATTGACGTCGCGCCGAGTGCGTGGCGACCGAACTATCAACTTCGCAAAACAATTTCTCTGAAACTGGACGGCAAAGGTATGTCATTAAAGAAATTAACTAGTTTGAGATGTTGCTATTTTATTTATGACGCAATACCTAATGAGCCAGAGATAACTATTATTGTATCTTTGTTATTTAATGTCCTTAAGTGATTATACGTTAATAACCTGGACGGTGTCGAAGCCCGTCCCGAGGTTACATATCATGTGTGTTTCTTTGTGGCAATTTAACGTTTGTAGATATTGAATTCTAATTAATTTTAAATTAGAGTTCAATACCTACGAACGTGGATCTACGTTCCGGCACACCAGAGGTTACTGCACACTTTAGTCAAAGTCTCAAATGCAATGTTTATTTTTTGTTCATTACACTAAAATAAAGGGTACCATATGCATTTAAGATTTAAGGCCAGTTGCATCAACCACATTTGACAGACGCATCATCTTCACGCAGCAGACGACTATGGAACTTCCCATACAATAAAATTTAATGAACGCTTTAACGGTGACAGACGGTTTTATGCAACCGGCCCTTAATGGTTCTTACTTTTGTGAAAGATGTCTAATCAATTTTACATTACCTGAGATATTCTAGACATGTATTTTTATATATACATATACCTAATTATATATTTTTTGTTTAACGATTATTTTTATATGAAATTGTATATTATAGACTCAATATTATTATGAACAATAATTTACAACAATAAATTGCTCTGATAATTAGGTTAGATTAAGATCATAATATATATGTAATGAACTATTCATAAGAGCTTGTAACTAGGCCTACATATGGCCTACATGAATAAAGATATTTTGAATTTGAATTTGAAATTTGATTTTTGAGCAGTCGGCTGTACCATTAAAAAAGTAACTAACCATCTGAGTTTTTTCAGATATCACAGTAGCGGTAGAACATGTAGGGCCGAGACTGTACCGGGTGAAAGTGGGAGACGGGGAGTGGCAGGAGGCGGAGGCCTGGCTCAGCGAGGAGGAGCGCGGCGCTCGGCTCACCACCGTCGCGGGCGGCCAGCGCGCCACCGTCGGCCTGCTGGCCTTCGAGGACCAGCTCCACGTCTACGATGAGGTGAGCTGGCTGCTATTGTTTGAATGAGAGAGACAGGTAGAGCGTAGAGCGAGTGCGCTGCGGGGTTCAACGCCGTCGCGGGCGGCCAGCGCGCCACCGTCGGCCTAATGACCTTGGAGGACGGGAGGATGAGAAAACGTTTCCGGAGAAATACGAAGGAAATCCTTTTCGCACTACATCTGTATGCCTTTCCACAGGAGGGTCAAACGATAGCCTTGCTCCCGCGGGCCAAGTTCGGCGGCGCCGGGGCCTCGGAGGCGGCGTCGGGCAGCGCCTGCTCGCCCACGCCCGGCGTGCTGGAGCGAATACTAGTCAACCCTGGCGACAAGGTGAGCTGACGGTCAACACGACCAACATCTAGTACATTCCTTTGCTAATCCGCGAATAGATAACGTGCAAGTCAATCAGTGCTAACCCGTTATACTTGCTTGCGTTTTTTTTTTAACCCCCGACGCAAAAACGTTGTTACAAGTTTGACGTGTCTGCCTGTGTGTATGTCTGTCTGTCTGTCTGTCTGTCTGTTTGTCTGTCTGTCTGTCTGTGTGTGTGTGTCTATCTGTGGCATCGTAGCTCTCGAACGGATGAACCGATTTTGATTTAGTTTTTTTTTGTCTGAAAGCTGAGTTAGTCGGGAGTGTTCTTAGCCATGCACAGAGAACCTCCTATAGAGTGGCAGTCTTGTATATTTGGTTCGCGATACGAGTCACCAGTGTTTGGGGTGCGAGGAGCGGGCGGGGAATGTGTTAAGCGCGCTGTGATTGGCCGTTTCAAGGACGGCGGGCAGTCGCGCCAGATGAAAAGGGACAGAAGTATGACTGTCCCTCTACTGACGCGTAAGTGGCCAATGTAAGTTGACCTATGCCGGCTCTGAATAAATTATAAATATGACTTATTTGTGGAATGTAATGCCGTCTGTTTTTAAATTTGAGCTTCTTGTTACCTTTCCACACCATTTCACACTACAGGTGGACATCTTTAAGGCATCAAAATACCCTTTTCCAATTTTTTTGTGCGAAAAACACGCGCTGCTTTCGGGTCTGTTACTTGGTCGATACTGATCGGGCACGGCGAGCGCCCGCGCTTATATCAGTGCAAATACTAGGAAGGCTGGCGACCGCGAGTCGTCTTGTAATAGATGTCTATAGGGGTTGGTCTGTGTAGCCATGTTTCATGAAAATCGGTCCACTAGGTCGCGGTCGGGGGTTTTTTCAAAATTTTAATTTTGTGGTTAGGTTATACATAAACCTCCTACCAAAAATAAATACGCAAATAAATATAACAAACCACCACCAAAAATATAAAACTCGACACGTGTTTTGCCTCTACGAGGCATACTCGGGGAGATGTTGACCACACGACTTTCACCCAGAGGTAGTTAGTTCTGCTGGACAGTCTGTTTTGCGTGAAAAGTAGTGAAAACGAGCTCATCCACGAAACCTAGTACTTTCTTCATGTTCCTGGTCTTCATACATGTACCTACTTGATACGGCTAAATAAACCTTCAGTGCCAAAATATGGCGCGCCGAGCGTCGTTTACGATGGAAAAAATAATGGCAGATTTTAAAGATACTATTGAATAACTGTGACTTTTATCAAGAAAGCCAACTTATATTATTAAATTAAAACGGTACTTAATCGCGTAAAATTTACGTTTATATGAGTGAAGGTGTTAGTTTAAATCAATATAAAGCCAACTTACAACCTTACTTACCTATATTTCACTTGGAGTCTGCTCTTGCACGTGTAATCTAATTAGTTAATTACCATCACGCTATTAAAAAAAAAACCGGCCAAGAGCGTGTCGGGCCACGCTCAGTGTAGGGTTCCGTAGTTTTCCGTATTTTTCTCAAAAACTACTAAACCTATCAAGTTCTAAACAATTTTCCTAGAAAGTTTTTATAAAGATCTACTATTGTGATTTTTTTCATATTTTTTGAACATAGGGTTCGAAAGTTAGAGGGGGGGGACGCACTTTTTTTTCCTTTAGAAGCGATTATTTCCGAAAATATTAATATTATCAAAAAACGATCTTAGTAAACCCTTCTACATTTTTAAATACCTATCCAACAATATATCACACGTTGGGGTTGGAATGAAAAAAATATCCGCCCCCACTTTACATGTAGGGGGGTTACCCTAATAAAACATTTTTTTCCATTTTTTATTTTTGCACTTTGTTGGCGTGATTGATATACATATTGGTACTAAATTTCAGCTTTCTAGTGCTTACGGTTACTGAGATTATCCGCGGACGGACGGACAGACAGACATGGCGAAACTATAAGGGTTCCTAGTTGACTACGGAACCCTAAAAATAGCAATAAATCAGTACAGTAGGTATGAACCTATTCATTTATTGCTGTCATTAAAGTTCAAGTAATTTGCACTTACAATAATCAAGCAGAACGACATTAGACGCTGATTGCACGCACAGATAATCGATCAAGCAATATTATGAACATTCTTGAAGGGGCTAACAGCACTTTCTATTCTTTAATTTAATTACACCTTTCTAATACATAGATTCAATCGTAGTTAGTCGTACCTATGTTATAACTCAGAATTATTAGTACTTCTCAGGTTACAAACTGCTGGCGTTCAGCGACTCGGTGCAAGTGCCATTGCTCCGTGATGAGCAAGATGTACTATCAGCTGCAAAAGTACACGGAGAAATTATGAATGAATTCATTGATAAATTCGTCATGCACTTTTGCAGCTGATAGTACTTACTTAAAAGTACATATGACATGTTTAAAAACTTTAGTTATTTTGTGATAGTTTTTCGTATTTATGAATCGAGGACCTCATCACTATTCCTAGTGAGACAGCATGTCCAAAACCTGTAGAGACTGTGGAATACTTTTTAACATAGGCCATTGTCGTATAGGAAATGAAAGGGTAGCCGCTCTTCGTGGCGATATGCCATGGTAGTATATCTATTCATTGATATAGGTGGTGAAAGGGCAGCCGCTGTTCGTGGTGATCGCCATGAAGATGGAGTACGTGGTACGGGCGAGCCGCGACGGCGTGGTGGCGGGGCTGGCGGCCGCGCGGCCCGGCGACGCCGTCGGCAAGGGCGCCGAGGTCGTGCTGCTCGAGCCCGACACCGCCGGCAACTGAACCACCTGCCCTTCACAAGCTACGTCTGCATATCCTAACTAGCTATATATCGCACTTCTGTAGTGGCTCGACAGACCCAGACTGCGTTTCGGTCGCCACGTAGCATCAACGATTGCCACTTCGACTTAGGACCAGTTGCATCAACCACAGTTAACAGACACATCAACGTCACGCAGCAGAAGTGTATCGAAAATCCCATACAATAAAAAAATCCGAACGCCGAATCGAGGACAGACGGTTCGGTGCAACCGACCCTAAGCCGGCCTGGCCTCTAGCTAAACGTACCACCCGACACTCCGTGGCGAACGATAAGCAACTGGCTCCGTCGAGCTAATACGGAAGACCCATAGAGAGTACGATACGGAGCGTCACCGATTGCACTCTTTGTTAGAGGGCCTATTAAGAGCGTTATAACATTTCGGCGTCGGGCGAAATTAGGTATTTTACCCGCCGCGCGAGCCCAATATGCCGACCCTTTCTAGCACGTCTTATCACTCGCTCGCACTACAATAATGGACAAAACAATCTTGATCCTTTCTATGGAATTTTGATAACAACCACAATCTACTATCTCGATATAAACTTTTGGTTTCTAATAAACATTATTTTGTACGAAAATACGAGAATATAGCGCGAAATAATATCAATTATGTTATAATTTATTTAAAAAATTAAAGTAATAATTATAAAAGTAGACCCCATCCCAAATATTTGCTTTTGTTATATGATAAGTATTAGAGTAAAGTATATATTAATATGGTGATAAAATAAGACAAATACAATTCTAATTACTTCAAGGTGGTGCTCAGGGTCTGATGATGGAGCCAGATGGTGGTCACCAATACTAATGAACAATATGACTATACAACTTCGTGGTTTACATGTCATTCTAGCATTTTCACTTTCACATTTCAAGTGCATATACCACGAGTATAGGTTTTCGGGTGTGCTGATTTAAAAATTAATGACCGATTTGGAATCTGACATTGCTGACTGTCACTTTGACACAAAAGTCGTCATGGGTGTCGTAAAATAGGTTTTAGGGGTGCTGATTCCAAAATTAATGACCAATGTGGAATCTGACATTGCTGACTGTCACTTTGACGCAAAAGTCGTCATGGGTGTCGTCAAATAGGTTTGCGGGGGTGCTGATTCCAAAATTAATGAACAATGTGGAATCTGACATTGCTGACTGTCACTTTGACACAAAAGTCGTCATGGGTGTCGTAAAATTGGTTTTAGGGGTGCTGATTCCAAAATTAATGACCAATGTGGAATCTAACATTGCTGACTGCCACTTTGACACAAAAGTCATCATGGGTGTCGTAAAATAGGTTTTAGGGGGTGCTGATTCCAAAAATAATGACCAATGTGGAATCTAACATTGCTGACTGTCACTTTGACACAAAAGTCGTCATGGGTGTCGTCAAATAGGTTTCCGGAGGTGCTGATTTGAAAATTAATGACCGATTTGGAATCTTGACATTGCTGACTGTCACTTTGACACAAAAGTCGTCATGGGTGTCGTCAAAAAGGTTTCCGGGGGTGCTGATTCCAAAATTAACGACTATTTTGGAATCTCACAGTGCTAATTGTCATTTTGACACAAAAGGAATCATGGGTGTAGTCAAATAGTTTTTAGGGGGTACTGATTCCAAAATTAATGAAATGATTTAAAAAGTAATGACCGATTTGGAACCTGACATTGCACAGTACCCCTGGAAACCTATTTGATGACACCCATAACGACTTTTATGTCAAAGTGACAGTCAGCAATGTCAGATTCCAAATTGATCATTAATATTGAGATCAGTACCCATGAAAACCTATTTGAAGACACCCATGATCACTTTTGTGTCAAAGTGACAGTCAACAGTGTCAGAATCCAAATTGGTCATTAGTTTTCAAACACCTCCGGATACCTATTTGACGACACCCATGACGACTTTTGTGTCAAAGTGACAGTCAGCAATGTCAGATTCCAAATTGGTCACTAATTTTGGAATCAGCACCCCTAAAACCTATTTTACGACACCCATGACGACTTTTGTGTCAAAGTGACAGTCAGCAATGTCAGATTGAACATTGGTCATTAATTTTGGAATCAGCACCCCCTAAAACCTATTTTACGACACCCATGACGACTTTTGTGTCAGAGTGACAGTCAGCAATGTCAGATTGAACATTGGTCATTAATTTTGGAATCAGCACCCCCTAAAACCTATTTTATGACACCCATGACGTCTTTTGTGTCAAAGTGACAGTCAGCAATGTCAGATTCCACATTGGTCATTAATTTTGGAATCAGCACCCCCTAAAACCTATTTTACGACACCCATGACGACTTTTGTGTCAAAGTGGCAGTCAGCAATGTCAGATTCCAAATTGGTCATTAATTTTGGAATCAGCACCCCCTAAAACCTATTTTACGACACCCATGACGACTTTTGTGTCAGAGTGACAGTCAGCAATGTCAGATTGAACATTGGTCATTAATTTTGGAATCAGCACCTCCTAAAACCTATTTTACGACACCCATGACGACTTTTGTGTCAAAGTGACAGTCAGCAATGTCAGATTCCACATTGGTCATTAATTTTGGAATCAGCACCCCTAAAACCTATTTTACGACACCCATGACGACTTTTGTGTCAAAGTGACAGTCAGCAATGTCAGATTCCAAATTGGTCATTCATTTTGTAATCAGCACCCCTAAAACCTATTTTACGACACCCATGACGACTTTTGTGTCAGAGTGACAATCAGCAATGTCAGATTGAACATTGGTCATTAATTTTGGAATCAGCACCCCTAAAACCTATTTTACGACACCCATGACGACTTTTGTGTCAAAGTGACAGTCAGCAATGTCAGATTCCACATTGGTCATTAATTTTGGAATCAGCACCCCCTAAAACCTATTTTACAACACCCATGATGACTTTTGTATCAAAGTGACAGTCAGCAATCTGAGGTACTACATATTCGTAATCTGAAAGTAATCAAGTCAATAATTTCAGTTATTTTGAATCGACTATGATTCCGAATTATTGGTAATAGTAATGATTGTATAGATGATTAGTGATTCCTTTACATGTAATGGTAATTTACCGTTTCACTTGATTACATTACAAGTAATCTGACACCCAGTAGTGTCAGATTACAAAGTAAAATCAAGTAATCGTGTAATCCGGAATCGATTACGATTTCCCCATCTCTGGGTTTAGTTATATGGTTCATTGGTACTGGTGACCACCATCTGGCTCCATCATCAGACCCTGAGTACCACCTCTTGTCAAAGGTCTTGTTGAGACGAACCCAACGAGCCTAAACACGAAGTCGTTTACTTACATGGTTCACTGGTACTGGTGACCACCTTCTGGCTTCATCATCAGATCCCGAGTACCATCTTGATGTGTCTTATCATCTTGACCGTATTGTAATTTTCACATTTTTATCATCACAATGTTGTAATACTTTAACATTCAAACATAACAAAGTATTACAAAAGCAAATATTTACGGATCTAGGATCAAATTCGTTGGTCGCTGTTTACACACACACAATGCGAGGATAGCCCGTGTATAAACAAGGCGTCCGACCTACACAACGATAAATATTCTCGACGTTTGCGATGAAAACTCGGAGACCAAAGCGACATACGTCTTACCTCCTCGAGCTCCGGCGCGGCACTGAAATCGCAGGCGTCCGTCGCCGGTAAAATAGCGACAGGAAGGCTAGTTTTCAAAAAATTGGCAAAAAATCATGATAAAATATTATAACGACAAATGGATAACAGCAGTTTAAGCACATTGTGCAGATTATTTATATACTAAAATAACTTCGATAACATGTAGATTTTCGGAGAAATGATCACTTGTTTCGATGTATTTTCAAGACAAAATTGAGTTCGTTTTACTTTCAATTTCTCAATTTCAAAGGATTAAATGATAAATATTGTTTAATGGGCCTAAAGTACAAGATATTAGGAATTTAAATTTACCACATTTATGAGAGTGAGCTTATCAAATTGTACATAATAAGAGCTCCGAAATCTGTGCTTCGCGCGGTTTTTCCTAAACGAGCATCAGAAAAAAAATCATTACTAATTGAAAACGCTTTTTCATCCATATGTTTTTTAATGAACCGACAGTTAATTAGATTTTCTAACTGAAACAAGTACTTTAACTGTCTTTTAGTATGAGTAAAGTGTACAATTTTGCCGATAAATATTGTACATTTTACAATATATCGCCTTTTTTTGTCATAGCGCTCTTAACTAACCTAAAGGGGACCAACTTTACAGGACTAGAGATTTTTCTAGCACTAATATTGTTAGCGCTTTTCAAAATAAAAACATCGATAATCCCGTCATGTTACCCTTCAACAATTGAATCGTTTTCTTTATTACCTATCAATTGTTTCCACCAGTACGCATACACATCCGTTATGTCAGTGGAGGTTGAAATTTTTGGTCTGTTATAATGCTTAAAATAGTTATAAATATACATATTAATCTTTCTGAATATTTACACTTTTCTGGTACCTTTCTAGTCAAGATAGCGAAATCTTTGCCTTGTTCGTGCTAGGAAATTCTCTGTCTTGTAATATAAAGTTAAGAAATTTATATCAAATGTATCTGTATGTTGTAAATGTTATATTTTTAGATAAATTGTTTTTTTGATGTCTAATCGATGTCTTTTACTTATTAATTTAATACCTTACCTATAACTAGCAGCATAGATGGGAACTTTTTTATAATATTTACAATCTAATATCAGCCCTGCAAACAATCATGCAATTATCGAAATTACACTTACAGTAGAGGCGCACATCTCATGTCATGAATCAACCTGTATAAGTGTATACCTACTACTAGCATTAAAAGCTAGAAAGGTGTTATCATTTACTTGGGGTCGGCGCAGCATGTCTTTTACTTCATTTTCCACATTGAGTGCCAGAAGCACGGCCATTTCCTTGTCTGCATTTGCTTTCCTTTACTAGGCGGGAACTCTGGATCGACTACGAATACAGCTCCATGGGGACCTGTACCAGGTAACGTCAGTTTAAAAAGAATATGTCGCTTAACTTCAAACTTGGGTAAATCTATTCTGCTTTGAGGTTGAATATATAAAACATATAATATTGAGCTGAAAGATAATTAACCGTATAGCAGAATGGATTTAAACTAGTTTGAAGTTAAGCGACACAAATCAGGCTCATACTTCCCCGACTCCTTGTCTCCTTGAAAACTGAATGAAAATGGTCAATTTATCAACGTAAACAATACCCTAATAGTGTTGACTCTATCCATTTCGAGGATGAAAGTTAAAGACAATTAATTATAAATGCCTAAATATAAAAAAAATACGTCAGATACATCGTTGTTGAGCTTAGCAACTCGATACGTATATGTTTCAACGTTTAGTAAATATGCACAGGATTTGATAGTAGGGGAGTAAAAGCTGTTACTAACTACATCCTTTAGATTTTTGTGGCTTGCATTTCGCAAGACGAGAGTTAGAGCCACTCAAATCGTGCAGCGCTCAGTTGGCCTTGGCGGACGTACTCACCGAGATCGATAATATCCGCTCTCTCTTGTTCGTTCAATTTGGTATTAGGGATTCTTTGATAATAATATAGTTGTATCTAATAGATAAATTGATGGATGAAATGATGTTCAATTAGACAGAATTACTATTTACCTAAATACTATTGTGTTACTAAAATTAATTAGGTAGGTTACCTGCAGTTCCTACGTTACCTGTTCGCCGCAACTTGGCTTTTAGGTACCTACCTCCCGGCCCGCTTTCCACAACACTTCTGAAGCCTTATCACCACCAGACTTACCAGTCTTTAAACTTTAATACACTTTCGTTACGTGTTACTTTTAAGCATTAAACATAAAACACTATGTTTCGCGTAGTAGTATCATTCATGTACTTACATGTGACGTCATCTTGTAACGCTTTTGGTAGTTTTGCTTATCTGTCCGCTTTCTAAGATCAAGTACGACATAGTACATAAAGGTTTTTAGGGCCATACATTTACCTACTATCGCGAGAATTGCATATGTACCTACACCTTAGATAAGCGGACAAAATTTCACACACACAAAATAACCTTAATACTATCGCGGTAACGCGGCTTATCCTATGCTGTATCTAACCTTCCCCGGCCGGCCGGGGTTAAACGGAATCAATCTAGGGTGCGCCGGAAGGGCCTACAACTACAGGGACCTATCGAGGGTCAGGAGGTAGGAAACCGTAACCCGGCCTAGGCGCGAAATGGTCACCCCGGCCCTGATCACGGGGGAGATAAAATAAGGTAGGAGGGTTTCAGAGGGTAGGAATCGTAACCCGGCCTAGGCGCGAAATGGTCACCCCGGCCCTGATCACGGGAGAGGTAGGATATATAGGTAACCCGGCCTAGGCGCGAAATGGTCACCCCGGCCCTGGTTTGGGAATTCGCTGGTAATCGGATATCAACCCGGCCTAGGCGCGTATGGACACCCCGGCCTTGGTTGTTGGAGGATAAGTGGATGGGAGCGTCGCCGTGAAGCGACGGGGACGGAAAGGGGCGCTGCACTGGCTGCGCGCACTTAAATATGGTCGGCCGGCGATCCCCTCCACTGCGCCGTGCGCTGCCGGTGGGCTCGATTCCGCGCGGGGCGCGCCGCTGTGATGACATGGCGCGCTGGTGACATAGCTATGTCACACGATCATAAGCAACTGTTTAATAGACGCCATTTTTGTCACGCACAAATTACATATTGCACCATAAGGACAACCACCGAGTCAGCTGCGCACGTTCACCGACCTGCCGCACGAGGCGCAAGATCAGCATAACACGACTTTACCTAACTAATGCAATTCTATTAGCACGCACTCTTGATTCAGACTTCGAACAATTGTCATCGCACTTAGGCTATAATTTTTGTATCTTTGATTTTAATTAAATTAGTAATAAAAGTTTTTGGTTTTTTTTCGGACCTCCGATTGTAGCTATCGTAATTGGCGCAGTCGGTAGGATACTCGCGGGTCGTTTTCGCGAATATTTCGGGTTCTCTAAAAATCGAGACCGCGCGTTCGCGAGCCACCCGGGTTGGCTATCAAGCACCGCTGCCGAGTATCCAGAATCTACGAGCTGCAAACCGGAGGCGAATCCAGCTATCGATTCCCGTGAAGGACCAAGAATGAAGCATATGTGAGTACCCCTGAATTGTTCTTGTGTGCTTGCTTCCCTATACTGTATATCCTTATTTTCCATAATTTTTCATCCCAAAAAATCGGGATCTCGGGAACCTGCACCGGGTCAGGTTCGACGGGCAACACTAGATTTACGTAGGAATTTAGACAACTTAGAGTTAGGAAGTCCCTTAGATAGTTCAGTAACCTTATTTGAATCCGATACAATAATGTCCGCGACCCCAGAGGATGTTTACAAGACCTTGCGTCTAGTCCCAGAATTTGACGGCAATCCTAATATCCTTACGCGATTCATTAAAATATGTGATCAAGTAGTCGACGCTTATGTACGTAATGAAGCCGGAAGAGAATTGCTCAATCTATGCGTTGTTAACGGAATACTAAATAAAATAACTGGTACTGCTGCAAGCATTATTAATAGTAATGGCATTCCTGATAACTGGTTAGGTATTAGGACAGCCCTTGTTAACAATTTCTCTGACCAACGTGACGAGACAGCGTTATACAACGACCTCTCAATAGCCAGCCAGGGTAATAGGACACCCCAAGAGTTTTACGACCATTGCCAGACACTTTTGAGCACAATGATGACGTATGTTACGTTACACGAAACTTTAGGCACTACTATAGAAGCTAAACGGACTCTTTATAAAAAGATAGCTATGCAAGCTTTTGTACGCGGCCTGAAGGAACCCTTGGGATCACGCATTAGGTGCATGCGACCAGAAACGATTGAGAAGGCCCTAGAATTCGTGCAGGAAGAACTCAATGTAATGTATGTGCAACAGCGAGGAGATACTGCTAAAGCGCATCAACCTAATAGGGTAGCTTTGCCCTCGCCAGCCGCAGGGTTTACGCCACCACGTCCATTCCATTCGCCCCAGATACCGAATTGGTCACTGCCTTTTGGTCAGCGCCCGACGCAACAAGCTACGCAACCACCTAAATTTAACCCAACGCAAGCGTACCCTCAAAACCGTATGCCCACTAGGACGCAACAGATGTTCGGCGCCCGTCCCCCTAATTACAACCCTCAAAGTAACGTTTTTCGACTACCCCCTAGGAATAACCCCCAGTACGGATCGAATCCTAAGCCTATGAGTGGAGTTCAGGCTTATTCTCCAAAGGTATTGCCCATGTCAAATCAGCCCTCTTTTAAACCACGCGAAATTCACATGAACGAATGTTCATACAATGCCGGCGGTTCATACTATGATAACTATTACATGCAACCGGAATATAATTACGATACCACAGTGACATATGATGATTATACGGAATCTGATCCCGCCGTTGGTCCCAACGTCGAAGCAGGGTATTATGATTATCAGTACAGCAACGAGACTTTACCTGCCGCCAGCACTAGTGAACAGCCAAATTTTCAAAAGGACAGCAGCTCACGAGAGCCAAAATAGAGATAAATCTACAGTCTCAAAGGAAACTGCCTTATATTCAGATCAGCGACCCACCACTCAAACTTTTAATAGACACTGGCGCTAACGAGTCCTTTATTAGCCCCGAGGCAGTACAACGCTATTTCCCAAATTTTCCCCTTAAGTACGACCCTTTCGAGGTCACCAACGTTCACGCCGTGAGCCGAAATGATTATTCGCTAACGATACCCTGTTTCCCGGATCTTAATGACACTGGTGATATAAAACTATTTATATATCGTTTTCACGATGACTTTAAGAGCGCTATGACAAAAAAAGGCGATATATTGTAAAATGTACAATATTTATCGGCAAAATTGTACACTTTACTCATACTAAAAGACAGTTAAAGTACTTGTTTCAGTTAGAAAATCTAATTAACTGTCGGTTCATTAAAAAACATATGGATGAAAAAGCGTTTTCAATTAGTAATGATTTTTTTTCTGATGCTCGTTTAGGAAAAACCGCGCGAAGCACAGATTTCGGAGCTCTTATTATGTACAATTTGATAAGCTCACTCTCATAAATGTGGTAAATTTAAATTCCTAATATCTTGTACTTTAGGCCCATTAAACAATATTTATCATTTAATCCTTTGAAATTGAGAAATTGAAAGTAAAACGAACTCAATTTTGTCTTGAAAATACATCGAAACAAGTGATCATTTCTCCGAAAATCTACATGTTATCGAAGTTATTTTAGTATATAAATAATCTGCACAATGTGCTTAAACTGCTGTTATCCATTTGTCGTTATAATATTTTATCATGATTTTTTGCCAATTTTTTGAAAACTAGCCTTCCTGTCGCTATTTTACCGGCGACGGACGCCTGCGATTTCAGTGCCGCGCCGGAGCTCGAGGAGGTAAGACGTATGTCGCTTTGGTCTCCGAGTTTTCATCGCAAACGTCGAGAATATTTATCGTTGTGTGGGTCGGACGCCTTGTTTATACACGGGCTATCCTCGCATTGTGTGTGTGTAAACAGCGACCAACGAATTTGATCCTAGATCCGTAAATATTTGCTTTTGTAATACTTTGTTATGTTTGAATGTTAAAGTATTACAACATTGTGATGATAAAAATGTGAAAATTACAATACGGTCAAGATGATAAGACACATCAAGATGGTACTCGGGATCTGATGATGGAGCCAGAAGGTGGTCACCAGTACCAGTGAACCATGTAAGTAAACGACTTCGTGTTTAGGCTCGTTGGGTTCGTCTCAACAAGACCTTTGACAAGAGGTGGTACTCAGGGTCTGATGATGGAGCCAGATGGTGGTCACCAGTACCAATGAACCATATAACTAAACCCAGAGATGGGGAAATCGTAATCGATTCCGGATTACACGATTACTTGATTTTACTTTGTAATCTGACACTACTGGGTGTCAGATTACTTGTAATGTAATCAAGTGAAACGGTAAATTACCATTACATGTAAAGGAATCACTAATCATCTATACAATCATTACTATTACCAATAATTCGGAATCATAGTCGATTCAAAATAACTGAAATTATTGACTTGATTACTTTCAGATTACGAATATGTAGTACCTCAGATTGCTGACTGTCACTTTGATACAAAAGTCATCATGGGTGTTGTAAAATAGGTTTTAGGGGGTGCTGATTCCAAAATTAATGACCAATGTGGAATCTGACATTGCTGACTGTCACTTTGACACAAAAGTCGTCATGGGTGTCGTAAAATAGGTTTTAGGGGGTGCTGATTCCAAAATTAATGACCAATGTTCAATCTGACATTGCTGATTGTCACTCTGACACAAAAGTCGTCATGGGTGTCGTAAAATAGGTTTTAGGGGTGCTGATTACAAAATGAATGACCAATTTGGAATCTGACATTGCTGACTGTCACTTTGACACAAAAGTCGTCATGGGTGTCGTAAAATAGGTTTTAGGGGTGCTGATTCCAAAATTAATGACCAATGTGGAATCTGACATTGCTGACTGTCACTTTGACACAAAAGTCGTCATGGGTGTCGTAAAATAGGTTTTAGGAGGTGCTGATTCCAAAATTAATGACCAATGTTCAATCTGACATTGCTGACTGTCACTCTGACACAAAAGTCGTCATGGGTGTCGTAAAATAGGTTTTAGGGGGTGCTGATTCCAAAATTAATGACCAATTTGGAATCTGACATTGCTGACTGTCACTTTGACACAAAAGTCGTCATGGGTGTCGTAAAATAGGTTTTAGGGGGTGCTGATTCCAAAATTAATGACCAATGTGGAATCTGACATTGCTGACTGTCACTTTGACACAAAAGTCGTCATGGGTGTCATAAAATAGGTTTTAGGGGTGCTGATTCCAAAATTAATGACCAATGTTCAATCTGACATTGCTGACTGTCACTCTGACACAAAAGTCGTCATGGGTGTCGTAAAATAGGTTTTAGGGGGTGCTGATTCCAAAATTAATGACCAATGTTCAATCTGACATTGCTGACTGTCACTTTGACACAAAAGTCGTCATGGGTGTCGTAAAATAGGTTTTAGGGGGTGCTGATTCCAAAATTAGTGACCAATTTGGAATCTGACATTGCTGACTGTCACTTTGACACAAAAGTCGTCATGGGTGTCGTCAAATAGGTATCCGGAGGTGTTTGAAAACTAATGACCAATTTGGAATCTGACACTGTTGACTGTCACTTTGACACAAAAGTGATCATGGGTGTCTTCAAATAGGTTTTCATGGGTACTGATCTCAATATTAATGATCAATTTGGAATCTGACATTGCTGACTGTCACTTTGACATAAAAGTCGTTATGGGTGTCATCAAATAGGTTTCCAGGGGTACTGTGCAATGTCAGGTTCCAAATCGGTCATTACTTTTTAAATCATTTCATTAATTTTGGAATCAGTACCCCTAAAAACTATTTGACTACACCCATGATTCCTTTTGTGTCAAAATGACAATTAGCACTGTGAGATTCCAAAATAGTCGTTAATTTTGGAATCAGCAACCCCGGAAACCTTTTTGACGACACCCATGACGACTTTTGTGTCAAAGTGACAGTCAGCAATGTCAAGATTCCAAATCGGTCATTAATTTTCAAATCAGCACCTCCGGAAACCTATTTGACTACACCCATGACGACTTTTGTGTCAATGTGACAGTCAGCAATGTTAGATTCCACATTGGTCATTATTTTTGGAATCAGCACCCCTAAAACCAATTTTACGACACCCATGATGACTTTTGTGTCAAAGTGGCAGTCAGCAATGTTAGATTCCACATTGTTCATTAATTTTGGAATCAGCACCCCAATGTCAGCAAACCTAATTTTTGACGACACCCATGACGACTTTTGCGTCAAAGTGACAGTCAGCAATGTCAGATTCCACATTGGTCATTAATTTTGGAATCAGCACCCCTAAAACCTATTTTACGACACCCATGACGACTTTTGTGTCAAAGTGACAGTCAGCAATGTCAGATTCCAAATCGGTCATTAATTTTTAAATCAGCACACCCGAAAACCTATACTCGTGGTATATGCACTTGAAATGTGAAAGTGAAAATGCTAGAATGACATGTAAACCACGAAGTTGTATAGTCATATTGTTCATTAGTATTGGTGACCACCATCTGGCTCCATCATCAGACCCTGAGCACCACCTTGAAGTAATTAGAATTGTATTTGTCTTATTTTATCATCATATTAATATATACTTTACTCTAATACTTATCATATAACAAAAGCAAATATTTGGGATGGGGTCTACTTTTATAATTATTACTTTAATTTTTTAAATAAATTATAACATAATTGATATTATTTCGCGCTATATTCTCGTATTTTCGTACAAAATAATGTTTATTAGAAACCAAAAGTTTATATCGAGATAGTAGATTGTGGTTGTTATCAAAATTCCATAGAAAGGATCAAGATTGTTTTGTCCATTATTGTAGTGCGAGCGAGTGATAAGACGTGCTAGAAAGGGTCGGCATATTGGGCTCGCGCGGCGGGTAAAATACCTAATTTCGCCCGACGCCGAAATGTTATAACGCTCTTAAAACACACACTTTATTCACCCGAACTTCAAGCAATCCGATACGAGTATATCACTCGAGCCAAGCAAATAATTACTTCGAGGAAATAATCCCGGCAGGCACGTCGAAAATAATAAAAGCCCCGATTAACACCGCAGACGGTGAGGTCTTAGTAAGAGACCAGATAATTAGCAATTGCATGATTCATGCCTGTTTTACAGTGGTTAAAAACAGCCGTGGATATATAGAGGTTGAAAACCAATCCCAGAATGACGTCATTTTCTCGCTCGACCAGCCAGCTCAAGCTGACCTCCATAGTATCGAGTGCATGCGCACCGAACTGTGCCCTAGTACACGCGCAGAGGACGTAGTATCGCGCCTGCGCACGGAACATTTGAACGAGGAAGAGGCGACTAATTTAAAATTACTTTGTTCCCAATATGCCGACGTTTTCTATATTGAGGGAGAAGCCCTTACATTTACCAATAAAATTAAACACCGAATTAGGACTACCGACGAGGTACCAGTTTATACGAAAAGTTATCGGTATCCATTTATACACAGACAGGAGGTTCGAGATCAGATAGCTAAGATGCTCGAGCAAGGAATAATTCAACCCTCCGACTCTGCTTGGAGCTCCCCTATCTGGATTGTACCCAAAAAGGTGGATGCTTCAGGGAAGCAAAAATGGCGCCTTGTGGTCGATTTCCGCAAGCTAAATGATAAAACAATTGAGGACAAGTACCCGATTCCAAACATCGCGGATGTGCTAGATAAGTTGGGAAAATGTCACTATTTTACCACACTGGATCTAGCCAGCGGGTTTTATCAAGTTGAGATGGACCCCCAGGACATACCAAAGACAGCCTTCAACGTAGAGCAAGGTCATTTTGAGTATCTCAGGATGCCGATGGGCCTCCGTAATTCACCCAGCACCTTCCAGAGGGTCATGGACAACGTGCTGAGAGGCCTCCAAAACGAAATTTGCCTCGTGTATCTCGACGACATAATTGTTTTCAGTACATCGCTACAGGAACATATGACCAATCTTGAAAAGGTTTTCCAGAGGTTAAGAGAATCAAATTTTAAGATCCAGATGGATAAGTCCGAATTCCTGAAACTTGAAACACCTTACCTTGGACATATAATAAGCAAGGACGGCATAAAGCCGAACCCTGAGAAAATCTCTGCGATACAAAACTACCCGATACCTAAGACACCAAAGGAAATTAAGCAATTTTTAGGCCTCCTTGGGTATTACCGAAAATTCATCCCTGACTTTGCCCATACTACTAAGCCCCTTACTATTTGCCTAAAGAAAGGAAACAAGATTACTCTTAACTCTGACTATGTTAACTGTTTTGAAAAATGCAAAACTCTCCTTACAAATGATCCTGTGCTACAATACCCCGATTTTACCAGAGAATTTATCCTGACAACAGACGCTTCTAATGTCACTTTGGGCGCTGTCTTATCCCAAGGCCCAATAGGGTCTGATAGACCAGTATGTTACGCTTCCCGAACCCTTAACGAGAGTGAGCTTAACTATAGTACGATTGAAAAGGAATTACTCGCTATAGTTTGGGCCACAAAGTACTTCCGACCCTACCTTTTTGGACGTAAATTCAAAATTCTAACTGATCACAAGCCCTTGCAGTGGATCATGAATATAAAGGAACCAAACTCACGTCTCACCAGATGGAGACTGAGGCTAAGTGAATATGATTACACAGTCGTATACAAAAAAGGTAAATCCAACACAAACGCCGATGCCCTATCAAGAGTGGAAATCCACAATGAGGAAATCGAATCCATCGTAGCCGACGAGCTTTGCTCAATACTACCCAACCCTACAGAAAGACCGGAGACGTTAGGCAATTCTTCCACAGAAACTGTGCATACCAGCGAAGAGAGCCCCATATTGGAAGTACCAATTACCGATGAGCCACTCAACAAGTTTCACAGACAGATCGTGCTTACAGTCGTAGATGATGTAAAAAGGAAACCGACCGTGACTAAACCTTTCGACACTCACACCCGCGCATCCGTTCAAGTATCAAATTTCAATTTAGAGATAGACGTTGTTAACGCTATCAAGGAGTACGTCAACCCGAAGGTCAAAACCGCCCTGCTTATACAGCCCCCACTCGCCATGTATAAAATCATCCCCATCATCCAGAGCAGTTTCAAAAGCTCCACTATGAATATTGTGCTTTCCAAAGTAGAATTGGAAAATGTAAAGGATTATCTTAGACAACAGGAAATCATTAATAACTACCACGATGGGAAAACCAATCACCGTGGCATTGCCGAATGCTACCTAGCACTCTCCCGGAAATTCTATTGGCCTAAAATGAAGGATCAAATCACGAAATTCATTAACGAATGCACTACTTGCGGTCAGGCTAAATATGACCGAAATCCGGTAAGACCTAAATTCAATATCGTACCCCCGCGACTAAGCCTTTTGAGACAGTTCATATGGACCTATTTACAGTTCACAATGAAAAATACGTAACTTTCATGGATGTTTTCACCAAGTATGGTCAAGCATATCATTTACGAGACGGAACCGCAGTTAGTATTCTTCAAGCCCTTTTGAAATATTGCACGCATCATGGAGTTCCCATCACTATAATTACTGACAACGGAACTGAGTTCACTAACCAGCTCTTTGCCGAATTTGTCAGGTTCCACAAGATAAATCACCATAAAATTTTGGCTCATTCCCCAAATGATAACGGCATCATAGAACGTTACCATTCTACGCTCCTCGAACATCTCCGCATACTAAAATTAAAACAGAAGGATGAACCTATTATCAACCTTATGCCCTATGCTATCATAGCCTATAATAGTTCTATTCACAGCTTCACTAAGTGCAGACCATTCGACTTATTGACAGGTCATTTCGACCCCAGAAACCCTCTCGACACTGACATAACCGAACGACTCTTGCAACAGTATGTCCAAAACCATAAGATGCAAATGAAACAAGTTTATGATATAATTAATGATACATCCCTTTCAAATCGAACCTCCCTAATAGAGAGTAGGAATAAAAGCCGCGAACCCGAACCAGAATATACCCCGCAGCAACAAGTATTTATAAAAACCCCCTAGCAAGCCGACAGAAAACCGCCCCTCGTTATACCCAAGATACAGTACTAGCCGATCTCCCAATACACATTTATACCTCAAAAAAACGAGGACCCGTAGCTAAATCACGCATAAAACGCGTCCCTAAAGGAGATCATCCCTTGTTACAGAGTTCTTTTGCTGCTGACAATTCCCCTGATGCAGGGCTCGGAGATAAAACTTGAGAGCCTAGATGATGGACCCGGAGTTCTGCCCTACAAACTTGGACCCATGCGACTTACGACTCATTACCATACCTACCTGCAATATATACAACTTGACGAAATAAAAGATAAAATTAGTTTAACCTTTGGACAGCTACAGATATGCAAAGCTAGACTAGTTAACGACACGTACCTTTTATATGAAAATCAAATAATATATCTAGTAAATAAATTACATAAAGTGGCAAGTCAGCTTGAAACCTTAGAACCGGCACGAGTTAAGAGAGGTCTCGTGAACGGACTGGGGACAGTAATTAAAAGCATCAGCGGAAACCTAGACCAGTCGGATGCCATTAACTATAATAACCTTATCAAAAACTTACAACTGAACCAGAATAAAATAGTTTCAGAGTTAAATAGTCACGTGAGCCTAAGCAAGGATTGGGCAAGTCGCCAAGGCAGTATATTAGACACCCTGGTGGAAAATCAAAAGAAAATTAACGCCACCTTAGAGGTAATTTTAGATAGTAATGCTTACAGAGAAAATAGTTTAATTAAATATGCAAAATTTGCCCAACTTTTAATAATTTTAAGCGAAAACGTGGAAGACTTGAGCCAGGAGCTTTTAAGAATAGAAAATAGTTTAGCATTTATCCGTAGTTCTAGTGCTCATCATTCTATGATAGAGATTAGCGTTCTAAGAAGCATGTTAGAGAAGTTAAAATTATTATACGGTAGCGATAGAGTCCTAGACTTAGAGTTGCGAGAATATTATGACATAATACGCCCGGGATCCTATTACACCGATAGCGAAATAGTAATTACATTTCAATTTCCTATAATAGCGTCGGAGGTTTTCGACCTATTTAGACTGTCCATTGTACCCAATCGAAACCAAGAAGTCCTCATCCCACCATATCCCTTCCTAGCAACACATGAGGATTCATTCATGTACATGGAGGCAGAATGCCCGAAGTTTAACCACCACTATGTCTGCGAGAAAGGAGCTAGCCTTCAACTTCGGACATCACCAGACTGCATCAACAGATTGATCAAGAATGAAGACACGGAAGGATCCTGCCATCCCGCTACAGTATCCCTGTCGAGGCCAGCCATGGAGGAACTGGATGGTCAACATTATATCATCTCACTTCCGCGACCAACGAAAATACAGTTATCCTGCAACAGAGAAGATTTCACTACACTACAAGGAAGCTATCTAGTTACTATCCCACTGAAATGTTATCTACGAACAGCGGAGTTTACAATCACCAACGACAAGGATGTAATAAAAGGACATCCTATAAAACTAGCCGACATCCCCCGCGAAGCTAACGATCAAGCTAACACGGTACGCCCTCACATCAGTCTGAAATCCATGGACCTCAAAGGACTACACGACGCCGAGAGTAACCTCATATTCGAGACTCCTCTCCAGTTGGATGCGAGTCCGTCAAACACGTTATACCACACAACTATACCGCTGTACGTCACCCTAATACTAGGTGCAGGCGCACTTACGTTCGCAATCTTAAGAAAATTCTACAGGCACCGTTCAACTGAAATCTCACCAAAACCAGAGCCAAGTAGCAGAACACTCAACGACGGAGCCTCAGTAAACTTAGAGACACACCGAACACAGGATAAACTCCCGTCGATATTTTCACTAAACGTGGGAAAATAATCGCCGATCTGTGGATGGAGGAATTACATATTGCACCATAAGGACAACCACCGAGTCAGCTGCGCACGTTCACCGACCTGCCGCACGAGGCGCAAGATCAGCATAACACGACTTTACCTAACTAATGCAATTCTATTAGCACGCACTCTTGATTCAGACTTCGAACAATTGTCATCGCACTTAGGCTATAATTTTTGTATCTTTGATTTTAATTAAATTAGTAATAAAAGTTTTTGGTTTTTTTTCGGACCTCCGATTGTAGCTATCGTAATTCACACTACTACAAACGTATGTATACATTATATACACACACACAAACAAATATTATCGGCCGACAACTGGCGGGGGGTCCGGCATGTCAAAAAATGTCGGAAGCGTCCTGCCGATATCGGCAGTTCCATGGTGCCTCGGACAAAAACTGTTGTAGGAGAGTGCCATCGGCATTAAATCCGCAATTTTTGCGTTTTATATCGATTTTTAGTAATAATCATCTATTAAATACATAAATGAAGACCTGGAAGCGCATAAATCTTACATTTTACATCCTTCCTACATCCGATATCGGATCGGATAATGTGAAAACGGCCTTACAATATTTTAGTTATATCAAACAAATTTCGACGATTTCGTATGCATTTTGGGCAAAAACTTAACATTCACTAAAGAAAATTGCAGCAAAGGACCAACTTTCGTGACGGATCACGCGAAAACTATAAGTGCTAGAACCAAAGTGTTAATGAATGATTTGTAGTAAATTTATTAAGAATTACTTCGTTGCTACGCGCTTTTTCTGTATCTTCAACAGTTTTGTCAGAAATCGAGAAAAACCGCATTTTCGGCACTTTAAGGGAGGGTAGAGGGGTGACGCAGAGGAGGGAGGAGTGGGGAGGGTTGATGAAAAATAACTTCGGTCTATAACGTACATATTTCAATTAAAAAAAACCTTCCATTAATTATGCCGTAATTTTAGCTAATTTCCCCCTACTATTAAACTTAGTTTCTCTATTACGCGGGAAACTTCTACGCGTAATATATTTGGCAATAACAACATGGACAACATCGCATTTTGTCTCAGAGGAATTAGAATCGTCCCACGATAAGTCTGCATAGATTTTAATAGCCCCGCCTCTGCAAGGGTTAAGTAAACGTCATAATTTCATCCAAGTTTGACGTTTAAAATAACATCTGCACTGGCGAGGCTGTGAAAATCGTTGCAAACTTATCGTGGTGAGTCTCTAACGTATTAGGCATGGCCGGCATGGACTTAATAATATATTAGGTAGGTATGTAGGTATTTAGGTACCTATGTATTTCTACCAAAGAGTATTATTAGATTTCTACAGCTGAACTTTAAAATGCCGAAATGGTATATTAGATCCACAAAACTCTTAATTACTATTATTGCATAGGTATTATTATAAAGTGACAGAGAGGCAGAAAAATGTAAATTTTCGTTTTTCACGGTAAGTAGAGCTTCTGGCCAAAATTCAGGCCCGATAAAAAAAATAAGTAAAGGCATTTTGAACCAATACCTACGCGAGAGCAAACGGGACGGCACTAGGATCTAGGATGTTGCCATTTTTAATTTCTACTCTTTTTTGCCATAGCTGTATCGTGTCTATTTTTAAAACCACCTACTTAAACAGTTAATTACTGATTATAAATTGATTGATTTCCCGATGTTAGTTAGGGCCTGTTATCCCACGGGGATCATTTTTCAAACGCTGAATTTTCTATGAACAGCGAGAAAGGCACCGAGGAATCAAAAAATCCGACTTCGTTATTATTTTCGTATAAAATAGTTTTGCACGGGAAGCATGGTCGCGCGATAAATGATAAAACATCTGGCCGTCCCTATCGCACTTACTAATAGTGCGATAGGGACGGCCTGATATTTTATCGTCTATCGCGCGACCATGCTTCCCGTGCTGGTTTGTTCCTTAAAGTAAAGACACTATTGACATCGCTCTTATAATACTTAGTCCGTCACGCCGCGCCGGTTGCGTCGCTAAAAAATAGCACATGGGCCATTTTTTTCAAAGTTGTTCACCCCGTTTTTGGCTTGTCCCATACTTTTGATATAATATTTAGCTATTTAAAGAGTCTAAACTAATGAAGACTATTTTTTATTCGAACCCAAATTTAGTTGACAGTAATTTACAATATTCTTTTAAATTTTTATTATAAGTACCTGGGCGACCGAGCTTCGCTCGGTGTTCTATTTTATTATACTTCTTGTGTTTTTTACATGACAGACTTACCACTTCCAAACAAATTTGTATGAAAAAATCAACAGTAAATCACTTAAATAAACAAATAATTGATACACTATAGTTGTATAGGTACTTTATTTTACTTTAAACATAATTATCTGACAGTTTACACAATCAACATAACGCATAATAGCACTTCTGTTTGAAGTATTGAGTTTTAATATAAATAATACTGAGATAACGGAAGAAGCTTAAAATTCGTAATAATAATTAAAACACTTAATGAATACGTAAGTTTTATCACCCGAGAATCATAAGACATAGAGTATATTGAATAGTATCAGGGGCGGCTCACTCCGCGATCCTTTCACCGCGCTACAAGTACATGCCGGCGGCCGCGAGTTCGCGGCCCATTCAGTGGCGACGACTTTCGCGCGGCGCAATAGAATTCAATGTCGTCTGCACGCGTGCGGTCCGTTTGTTAATGTAGGTAATAATTTAGAATGGCGGCGTTTTGTGAACTTCAAAGGAGTGAGCCTTCTGTACTTGTACTATTATATATTCTGTGATAGTATGGTATAGAGTTATCAGTCAAGATTTTCGAATGAAGCGCCATCTATTATTAAGTTACGACAACTTTTCATGTGACTTTCCATGCCTAAAGGATTTAAGAACATAAAGTATAAAGCATGTGGACCTCCTAGTGAGTATTATATTCTTTGATGTGGACCCTCTTAAACGTGGAACGCCACATATTTATGGCAAGATTTCTAAATGGGTCCTTCATCTACCAGTCACATTAATTAATAAATATTTGAACGCTAACTTATTTGCCAATAAAACAGGACATTAACAAAATTTACAATTTAATACATGTAATTGGCCATAGAATGCCGTTCGCTAGTTTGCGGGTGGTACAGCGACATCTAGCGAAAATTTTGGACATCAAAAAATACTTATACATTTTACGATAACAATCATTACCCAGTTTGCGGGGGTAACAGTGACATCTAGCGAACAATTTGCACTACGGCATAAAATTGTTTTTCACGCCCTCTATCGTTAATTTTCCTAAACATATACAAAGTACATCGGATTTACTATTTCCTTTGACTGAAAACACCGTGTCATAAGATTCATAAGTTAGTCAATGTTTGTTGTTTCGTATCCTTGACCTGTGTCGCCATCTAGTTTTATCATAAATAGTACTTACATCGAGCGAAAGAATTCTGTCTTAACAACTCAACTACTCCACACGAGATGGCGCGCGTTTTGCCACGAAAGCTCAAATAGAGATGGCGGTATGTGCCTATTATTTCCGGATAATTCTAGAATGTAATAGCACATCTGTTTGAAGTATTGAGTTTTAAAATAGTACTGAGATAATACAAGAAGCTTAAAATTCGTAATAATAATTAAAACACTTAATGAATACGTAACTGTTTTCACCCGCGAATCATAAAATTCATAAGTTAGTCAATGTTTGTTATTTTGTATCCTTGACCTGTGTCGCCATCTAGTTTTCTCATAAATAGTACTTACATCGACCGAAAGAATTCTGTCTTAACAATACAACTACTCCACACGAGATGGAGCGCGTTACACCACAAAAGCTCAAATAGTGAATTTTTCTATTCGTGTTAAGTATTCTTTTCATTAATATAAAAAGACTTGAAAATATTATAACACCTCGCCCGCGAATTATAAGTTACCTAATGTTTGTTGTTTCGTATGCGACGCCTTGATCTGTGTCGCCATCTAGTCTTTATAATAAATAGTACTTACATCGACCGAAATAATTCTGTCTTAACAATACATCTACTGCACACGAGATGGCGCGCGAAGAAAAACGCATGAAAACTCGAAAATTCGCGTTTTCCGAGACCTAAGGATAAGTTAGATCGATTTTTCACCTCCGAAAACCCCCACATAACAAATTTCAGCGAAATCGTTAGAGCGGTTTCCGAGATCGTCGGTATGTATAAATAAATAAATAAATAAATAAATAAATAAATAAATAAATATACAAGAATTGCTCGTTTAAAAGTATAAGATTTGCAACCTTTTAACATCGATTCCTAAAACAAAGCACTAATATTGAAACCAAATAAGCCAATTAAAAACAAGATTTGTGATTATTTAATAAATAATTAAGTAAAATATCGCCGGAGGTAGCGTTCCGTTACTTCCGATCCGATACTAGATCGTTGCTTTCGTATAGGCGGAAAGAAAAACGTATCGGAATGGAAGTATAAAGCGGTATTCATGTGGTTGTGGGGAAATAAAAGAAAAACGTATGGGATTAAAACTAACTCATCTAAAATATGGTAATCAATCGCGGATTACACACTCCGGTTGTTTTAGTCATTATGCGCGATATACTTTGGAGGTCTTAGGTACCCACGTTCAAGTGTAGACGAGACCTTAGCTTTCATCCGTTACCCATACAGTCAGATCCGTTACTGTCCCATGTTTCAAATAGTTTTATTTGCAAAAATTAAATACAATTTGTTATTAAACTACGTTTCCGTTATTTTATATTGAAATAGTAACGTTTAAACTATTGATTACAAGTGATGGCATCCTATAAAGTACTATAAACTTGTGAAACAGTATAGTAATCTTAAAAATTCTCCTCTATTTTGTACTGAAAGTAACGGAACGGATATATATATGGGTTTAAAAAAATAGTAGTCCGCATTTATGTGAAAATGAAAGTGTAATTTCTTCATTTGTTATTTTAGAATGAATAATAAACATATTGTAAAATTCCCAAACCTTTTATACTTACATTATCTGCGATTAAATTTGGTTGCGGAACGGAACACTCGCTTCTCCTCAACTCAACAAAAACATATTTTTTTCATTAATTACTTAAAAGTCAAGTGAACCTTCTATATTTTATATAAATTTATTTATTAAAGAATCTATAAAAATAGCTTTTAATAAATTTCTATCGGTTTCATTTTAATATCAACTTTTTTCGGGGGGACAACTTTGAATAAAATGGCCCAGATTTCAAAAATAAAGGCGCGAATGTTAAATTTAAGTTAATGAATTTCGCTTTTTTTCTAGTAACTTTGTTTGACTAGCTACTAGCTACGATACCGGGGACGATAAACATTCGCGCCAACATTTTTTTTTAATTTGTCGCTTTTCTGTAGCACCGCAAATGGCTTGCTATTGGTATTATGATTATGATTTTGTGAGCCATGGTTCCCGTGAAACAACTAGTTTGCATGGGCCCAGTCCGAAAAATACATCTGAGTTAATTCTGAATTATTAGCAAATATCGTCACTAAAAAAGGCGCAAAGTTCAAACCTATAGAAGGGACGAAAAACCTACGCCCCTACATTTTTCATTGCCGCCTTTTTTAGGATTAAGATTTTTAGAAGCAAATTTTAAAATAAAAATATAGGTACGCGAATTGACTGCCTTTTGTTTGTCTCGAGTGAAGTTCTCTAGTCTCTTACAAGCATTTCTTTTGTCTCGGTAATAGGGTTCTAACTATGTAGTATGGTTTAAAAAAAGAACTAGTACTTACCTATGGAATAACCTAACCTAACCACAAAATTAAAATTTTGAAAAAACCCCCGACCGCGACATAGTGGACCGATTTTCATGAAACATGGCTAAGAACACTCCCGACTAACTCAGCTTTCAGACAAAAAAAACTAAATCAAAATCGGTTCATCCGTTCGGGAGCTACGATGCCACAGACAGACACACACACAGACAGATAGACAAACAGACAGACAGACAAACAGACAGACGGACAGACAGACACGTCAAACTTATAAAACCCCTTCGTTTTTGCGTCGGGGGTTAAAAAAGGGAGAGAATCATTACACTTCTAGTGCTGCCATCTGTTGCCGTTTTATGCCACTAATATTATCAAGATTGTAGTATTTATTTTTATTTTGAGTAAGTGATTATTTGTATTACAATAGTTTCATCAATCAAGCGTCCATAAAATTTTTAATATAGCCTACCTATACTATTTTGTTATAATTATATGTATGTTCGAAAAGTATGAAATTCATATAATATCTCAAAAACTAGGAATCCGAACTTAGTCTTGAATTGACGTCTGTCATTTATTAAAAAAGTACACATTTATTCTTATTTCAAAATTAAATTTATCGTTACGAACAAGCAAAAGTAAAACAAAATTACATTTATATTATTTTTTGTTGTGATTGTTAATATTAATTAAAATGAACAACGCCCTCCAGCCAGTTATAGATTTGTATCCTAAATACTGCATAGAAAGACAAAAATGCCCTAGCTATGTTGAAATGTATACAAAGAATTGTAGTGATGTTATTATGGTGTATTTAAAGGTAAGCAATCACTTTAACTAGCTAAATCTGTGAGTAATAACCAAAACAATGGAATTAAATAATTAAACTTTTAAAAAATTGCATTTTCTCTCAGGCTAAACAAAATTTTCTGCCTGCGGACACTACTGGAAAAGCAAGTCAAAATCCAAAAGGTAAGATGAAAATACTTCTGATTTCTTTAATAATCTTTGTGAGCTATACTTACTTAGCATATTCTTTGTCCCGGAATTTCAGAAGAATTAGATTTAACTGGGTCACCCCTTAAACTGGACTCGAGTCTGCACACAATTTTGGATGATACACTCATATCAGAAGAAGCTCAATTGTGGAACAAGGATGAAAGCAGCCATGTACCTATCGGAATTGATAAGGCTAGGTCAGTTGTATGATTTTATGTATTTATTTATCATATGGTATATATCGTTTCTCTACTTTTAAATGTTTAAAAAGTCAGACTGCAGATATTCAATTGCAGTTGTCGACAGGGTCTTAAGATCTGCCAATTCTCCGCTAAATTTGGTGATGGGACACTCAAAGACAATGTGGTGTACCTACTGTCTGATCCGGGTCACCACATTTATCTTTTGTCAGTCAAGATTTACGCAATTTATATCTGTTTGCCCCTTTTTAAGTTCAAAACTCCTTTAAATAGAATAAAAATCATAAAAATGATGGTGGTTATTTCGCCCTGATTTCTGAAGTGAATTTCATAAGTGTTCTCTATAGAGCTACATTGCCACCAAGAATGTGTTAACCTTTCAAAACCCATATGTGTAAAAAGGTTGCCATGTGCCAATGTGCCAATATTGATTAAGGTGTCATTTAAATTTTTAATCTAGCAGCAGCTAAAAGGGAGCCCCCTGGGAAGCCGGCGGGGCTTGAAAGGTTAAAGAACTTATTCTTGTCCTTCTGTATTTTATTTAATTTGTTTACTGGTTTCTAATGCAGGGAAATAGCAAACCTTTACAATATGAGCATATCGAAGCTGAAATCCGAAGACAGCATACCCATGTGGTTAGTATGCAACCCCGAGTCTGAGGGTAAACCGTTACTATTAACTATACAATCAAATGAAGATCAGTTTTCTAGAGGAATTGTGACTTATGACGGAGCTATGTGCTTGGAAGAAGTAGATGTTGAAAATATCATGGAGAGATTTGCTAAGGAAGAAGGTCTGAATAAAGATTTGGTGAGCTTTAGTTTTTGTTTGAATTTAAGCTTTTAATTTTATAGAAGTCTCTCATTTGGCTGTTAATCTAATACACACGGACTGTTAACCTCAGTTCCCATACAATTTACAGCTGGGTTGGGTGAAGGGTACATCTCAACATCTACATAGCTGGAACTAGGAATTCTTGGTTCTAGTACTGTACTTGCAAAGAAAACTTATACCAGTTCTTTTAGTTCCAGTCTGTGTATATCAACCCTTAAGAAAAGAACTGAACAGCTAAAGCTAATGCTGAAATCTTATTTAGCCTTTCAAATATCCCACTGCTAAGCAAGACTATTGGCACCTCCAATTCATGTTTAATTTTATAAATTCCAGGTTGACATATCGGTGGACTGCAAGTATGTGCTCTCAGGCATCTCATACAGCTCCCGCAATACTGATGAGTTACTGAATGCTCCCCATGGAGGAGTCACGGAGTTGCACTGTGAATGGACGGGAAATACACTTATAACACCCTTCATAAGCTGCAAAGTGAACTTTGTAAGTGCAGATTTCAAAAAAAATTAAGCAAACTGTTGTTGGAGGGCTGTCGGGCTGTGCAATTGTGCATGTGTCTGTTATTTTCAATGTTACCAGCATCTTTGTTATAGCTCAAACAATATTAGAAACCTATTTATTTTTACCCACCATAGAAGTAATTGGCAATCAAACTTGAATCAAAGCACAATGTATTAAAATTTTGTATTAAAATCAAATGAAACAAACTAAAAGCAACTCTGTTACATTTCTTTAAGATTTAATTTTAATTGGCGGTGATTTGTAATAGGACATAGGACATTGAATCACACTCACAAAACCCATGACTTGGTTGTGATGGACTTAATTAAATCTTTTTAGATGATATTGAGTGGCTCAGCATGCCACCTTTAAAGGCCCAGGAGTTATTAATATTCATATACACATTTTAGAAAGTAATTACATGTGTCCAAGTAAAGTTGAATTTGGTGGTATTCACAGGTTATCTTTTTTTTTAACTAAACCATGAAATTATATATTTCAGGAGCAGGAAGTGATAGTAGGACATTTGGCGAGCCCCTGCAATGCCATCTGGAAATCTGTGTACGCCCTGCACAATATCAATCAAATTTTAGTGGACATGACAGCTGCTGGCAGCTCTTCTGTCAACTTGGAGACTGCTCAAATCAGGTAAACATTTGCTCACATGTATAAGGTAGGAGCCATATAACGAAATATTAGCCGGATCCACACATAGCGACGCACGTCGCGAGGCAAGTTCCTCGAGAGGCAAGCGTGCTATAAAAGCATGTCTCGGCCAAGGCAGTGCGCGTATTTTGCTCGGTTAGACAGGTCTACATGGACGTTTTCCGAGCGAGAACATTGCCTCGCGAAGAGCCTCGCTGCGTGTAGACTTAGCTATTAGCCGGGCCCACAATCACCGCACGCCTCGCGAGGCAATGCCTCGCGCGCAAAACGTCTGTGCTCATGTGCGCACGGTTGCCTTACCAGAGCAAATTTCAGTGTGGAGCCGGCTATGTACATATGGCCAACCAAATAATCAATTTTATTTTAATTTTATTATTCAAATTAGTTACACAGCATAAAAGTAAACCAAGACCCTGTGAATCATTGGTAAACAATATAAACAATACATATGGCACATAATGAATGTTAAGTGTTTATAAATCAAAACATGTATTCTACATATTATACACTATCTGTTATTCTTTTCAAAGTTTTTTAACTTGACAAATTAAAATATTTCAGATTATCCAACCCAAGCCTAAAATACCCGAACAACTCCAAGCGCCTCAACCAGCTCCTAAACGAGACAGAAGCCTATGCATACACCGCGCAGTACCCTGAAGGTGGCTGCGTTTGTGTCACCGAGAACACCACTACGCTCAAGCAGTGCCTGTCTGTTATGAATGCGCAGGGCTCCAGCAACGACTTTACATACAAACTGTGGGACATATTGAGAGGTACAGTAAACTTTCAATAAGATTTTTAATATAGATTATTAACAATACTAATAGACAAGACAGAAGCCTACGCATACACCGCGCAGTACCCTGAGGGTGGTTGCGTTTGTGTCACCGAGAACACCACTACGCTCAAGCAGTGCCTGTCTGTTATGAATGCGCAGGGCTCCAGCAACGACTTTATATACAAACTGTGGGACATATTGAGAGGTACAGTTAACCTAACCTAACATATTGTCAACGATATTTTTCACTGTGTTGTGTACTTTAAAGTATATAACTCCTAAGCAATCTTGTATTATGTTAATTCCAGATTGTGAAACAGCAGAAGAAGTGGTGACGTTGCTGTTACAGGCCCTCAAATTTATATCCAGTGGAAAGATAAGACCATTCGTAAGTACATACTTTGTAAAACATTAACATTTAACACCACAAAAATGAAAAGGTACCTATGGTTTCCTATGAACGTCATCAGCCGCCACATAGTATGGCACTATTAATGCCATACTATGTTACTAGTAGAAGTCCTGTTGTCTTCTTCACACGTCAACATTGTCTGTTTGTGTCTATTATCAACTGCTCTTAAGTTAAATTTGACCTATATTTTCTCAGTTTTAAATGGAACTGAAACTTTGACTGCACAGGTCAGTTGACAATGTAATAATTATTGTGGTAGTTTCAAGCAGATTTTATTATATAAAAACATGAGGTGGTCATAGAACAACACAATGGTGTCAATGGTGTTCGGCATTTTCAAATTTATTATCTTGATGGGTTCATTCTCTGTGAAAGGCATGTTTGTCAACAACTTAAGTACTTTGTATATGTTCAGTTTTAATGTAGTAATTTGTATTTCAGATTGATGCAAACAACAAGACTTACCTATCCAAGTTGGTACTAAAGTTATCCCGCGGTCACTCCCAAGCGTCGAAAGTCCTAAAGAACTTACGGGCCAGCCCGCCACAGGCTCTATCGCTGGTCGCGCAAGTTGGAACTGAGAAAACCATGTGGGAATACACGAGGGTCATGAGTCTTCTAGAACATTCCTTCTTCATTGCTGGCATCTGGACGAGCGATAACAGGTACTTGATGCTTTTCAAGATTTAGCCGTAGAGGTTCGGTCACTTCGGGAAACGACCGGGCTGTCAAGAGAGTGTTCTTGGGTCGGCCGGCTGGTGGCCGTCCGGCGGGTCGACCCAGGTATCGCTGGGAGGACAGTGTGGTGGCGGATATGCGTCAGCTTCAGGTCAGTGACTGGCAAGAGGCTGCGCAGGATCGGGACAGGTGGCGATTTCTCGTTTCGGGGGCCAAGATACACTTTGGATCACTGAGCCAAAATAGTTTACTTTTTTTTAGCCGTAGAGTTTTCTTTGTAATCAACTTTCATAGGTCTCCTAAAGTCCCTAAGAACTTACAGGCCAGTCCGCCGTAGGCACTGTCGCTCGTCGCGCCTTTATTGCGGGGTCAGAACGATAACAAGTACCTAACTAATGCCTTTCAAAATTTTACTGTAGAGCCTTTTCAACCAAATTGAATTATATATCCTCCTGACCGGTTTCGGCCACAGCGACTGTAGGTTCTGGTGCTAGGAGTTTTTCATAGATAGATAGATAGAATACTCTTTATTGGCACACCTCAGCAAAAGATACAGTGGAGACAAAACAAATGATTATAAATAGAGGCAGACAACAGGCGGTCTTATCGCTTAAGAGCGATCTCTACCAGACAACCTTTGGGTAGCGGAAATAACAAACATAGTCAAAAAGAGCAGGTGCTTCGAAATAAAAAATAAAAAATCATAATTATTCTAATGTCCAACACACAAATTGAATAAACATACACATATAAGAGAATATAAATAGACTTACATAAACATACTTAAATAGTAATATACAACAAGCCAGATATATATAGTATCAAACCAAAAATATACAGCAATCATACCAACCACAGAGTAAATATAGCAATACGATCACTAAGGGAGAGATAGATAATGTTCTTTAAGCATTTTTTTAAAAACAGAAAGAGATTGAGCCCGTCTAATGCCCGGAGGTAGAGAGTTCCAGAGTCGAACAGCTTTGAAGGTAAAAGAGGAGTTGTAAAATTTTGAAGAAGAAGATGGGACAGACAGAAGTAGACAGCAGGACAACCTTACAGAATTAAGGTAACTAAAACGCCCCTTGAGATACTGGGGAGTTGTAGGAAGGAATAAAATGCAATACAAGAGGGACAAGATATGAAAGTTACGACGATAGCGAATAGGGAGCCACTTGAGCTGTGAGCGAAAGTGAGAGACAGTCATACTTGCGTAACCCAAATATGAACCGAATGCAAATATTTTGGATGCGCTCAAGTTTATTTAGTTGGTCCTCCATTAGGTCAAGATATGAAACGTCAGCATTCATTTGGGTTATTATCATTTTTTTCCGCTCTCTGGTGTGCCCTAAGATGGCTCGCGTATCCAATCTTTCTGCTAAATACTCGCGCGCTAACTCTCAAGCACCTAAATTCCCATAAAGAGGCTTAGTCAAATGAGTTAGAAATCAGACCACATTTTGAACCATACAGGCGTCATCTTCCTACTGTGGCAACGTTCAGATTAACATGGAACAGAGTTGCAACTAGGTGGTTTTGCAGCTGGGTTTTGTGCTTAAATATTTTTTCCGCATGGTATGCTTATCGGACCAACACAACTAGCTATTTTGCGCGCGATTCCATTCATCTAGCGCGACTTCTACTATTCTTAGTCGTCACAGAGTTCCTCAATCTTTTCTGTGATTTTTTTCAGAACTCACGAATCAATAGAGCAAATAAACCAAACCATCCAAGACATGACAATGTGCGGTGAATTCTCCCTGAACCCATTCGAGACCCTATCATCTGGAGACCACTCCATCCGACTTGACTCACAGTCGTTCTATGAGGACGACCCTCACGAGCTCACTGTGGACGACTTCGCTTCGCTCAAGAAACATGGCCTTGTTACTGAGAAGAAAGACGTTAACGAGGTAAATTGAGACTCACTGCTCTAACCCTAGAGACCCCCACACCGACCGACTGAACTCACCCCAGGCATTCTCGTTTCCTCTTCCATGTATTTTTGACTACTTGTCTATGTTATGTCACGTTATAGTTCTCTTCACGACTAACTTTGTTCGAGAAACACGGTTTTATGATAGAATAATTTAATCCAACGAAGTAAGATAAACATGGAAGCCGCCTTTAAGGTAATGTTCTTAAAGGCGGCTTCCATGTTTATCTTACTTCGTTCAAATTCTTGGCACCGTTTAGCACACATACACAATTACGCCTACATTTCCACAAGACAATATCTTTACAGGCCCTGTAATCAAAACTGGTAAACAAAACAATAGTCATCTCTTTTATACTAATGCACACAGATAAGTGTAGCTGAAATGCATATAATGTCACTAACTAACCAATCAGCGATTTTATTCGGCTAATAACCTTCTTGCTGTACGTACTGGCAGCTAAGAATTCGCGGTTCATATTTGACTAAAATTTGACACGAAAAGGGATGGGTTTATGTCATACATTAAAGAACCAAGCCAAAATAATTTTAATTTTTGCATATTAAAAAATAACTACATAATTAATTTGTCGTTATGAAGTAACAACCTACATATGAAAATATTAATTATGTCGTATACGTATTCCGCTATAATAAGTATTTTTATGGCTAGATAAATTCAATTTATATCTGTATATCAATGTATAGTCACGTTCAGGTTGTTGTCAGTTGCCATCTATTGTTAACAGGTGTTAAACGCAGGCTTTCATTTTATAAATTTTACCTTTTTAAATATGTAATTACTTAGATGTCGCCACCGAAAGATAATAAACATAGAACACTACTTTCAAACAAAATGTCAGCCGAAAAGTGGTTCCAAAATCATAATACGCCGTACTGACACCGGACCACAGGTCACGTCTATTTCTGTTCTACAACCTTCTAAATTACTTAACACGTTCAGGGACGCTTAGTGACGTCATCTGTCATAGACCAAAGGAAACAAATGACTACGCGTATGCTATACCATACGTGTCCACGAATGTGTTCAGATTAAATAAATAAATAAATAAATATTATAGGACATTCTTACACAGATTGACTGAGTCCCACGGTAAGCTCAAGAAGGCTTGTGTTGCAGGTACTCAGACAACGATATATATAATATATAAATACTTATATACATAGAAAACATCCATGACTCAGGAACAAATATCTGTGCTCATCACACAAATAAATGCCCTTACCGGGATTCGAACCCGGGACCATTTAAACCACTATGCCGGTGACACAAGGTCTGTGATCAAAATAATCGAACTCCTATGCCACTGACACGTACCTACGTGTGTTTAAACAAGTTTACTGGTCTATGTCGGCCGCACAGCAGGCAGGCAAGCATGGTCGCGCGATAAATAATAAAACATCTGGCCGTCCCTATCGCACTATATATTTAGGGGGGAAGGTCAGATGTTTTATCATTTATAGCGCGACCTTCAACTAAAAACTTCATATCCCTATACCGCTGGCATAGGAATAAAAAATTGACTTATGCCAGTGGCATAGGAATGAGAATTTAGTAATATCTACCGGCATAGTGTAGGCATTTAAGTAGTAAAACAGTGCCGATAAGAAACGCTTCGAATAAAATTATACAAAAATGAAAGTTTTTAAATATCAATGGCTATTAAAAATATTGCATAACATCATCCCCATACAAAAATAGCTCGTACAAAATAAATCGAAATAATTATGATCCTCGCCAAATTACACATGAAACTTAATCCCATATTTTTCTCCGTATTTGTTGGAACGACTAGCACATGATATTACAAAACAGTACGGCATATTCTTTTTGTAAACATATATTCTAAATATGCCGTACTACAACTGTTCCTACTGGCCGCCATTAGCGCACTGACAAGCTCCGTGGCACAATATTGAGGCCCCGCCTACCGTGGCACAATATTCGTGGGGTCATTTTTGAGAGCTCTTTAGACATCTAGGTATATTAACAATCGCTGGTTTAATCTGATTGTTCCAGGTGCCTTTAATATCAGACGAAATCGATATCAGCCCTTGGAAGAACCTGCTGATGAAATTTGCTCAAGTCCATGTGTGCTTGGAACATTTGTACCGAGCGGAAGTTTGTCTGCGAGCTGATTTCAGTAAGTTGCTAGGGACTATTTACACAGAGCGCTCCCATTCAATTTTAGTTACACTGTGGCCTGCTAAAGTTACTTTCCGATCAAGTGCCGAATTATGCATGCGATTTCGCCTACCGTGTAAATTAGCCCTTAGTAATAAGACCACTAAATTCAGAATTTTTACTTATTAGTTATCACCAGTGACAAAATACATAAGTAGCCTAGACCATTGGTACGAAAAGTACTCTCATAAAATATTAAATGGGTCATATTTTTGTTCTCAGCAAACCTAAAACCAATTGCCGCCCGCCTCTTAGAGCACTACGTCTCAGAACGATCTCCTGTCAAGAACGTCGGGCAGCTGATCAGCGACCCAGTACAAAGGACATCCATGCCAATCACCAACAACGTGGTTCAGGACCATCTCAAGTATGTTTACGTTCTATCCATTACCATCCCAAGTATGTTAAGTTTGGAGGGCGCAGTGGTGAAATGAAAACTCCTCGATCCCAGTGTGCTCTCACGAACGAAAAAAAGGGTAAGATGCCGGAGTGGGTTTAGTGGGTAGCATTTCTCCCTTCTCGCCAGGGAAAGGGAAAGCTTTGTTTTTCCGGAAACGTTCGTATTCGTCATGCTAATTTGCACGTTCGCACGTTGCCGTAATAATACGAAGGCAAATCTTTACTGACTACATCTGTAGAGCACTACGCGTCAGAACGGTCCCTTAGCAAGACCGTCGGGCCACTGATCAGTGACCTGCAGCAGACATCCATGCCAGCAACAAGGTTCTATAACATCTGAAGTATTTTTACATTTCGTCCTCCTATTCGCAGCGGGAAAGAATTCTTACTTTATTTTCATTTTTCTTTACCATTTTTGCTTCAGGAAATCTGCATTCTGGTACCGCATGGTGTTGCAGAGGAAACAGAAAGCAGCCGATATGGGAGTGAAAAGAGAGTCTAAAAGAGTGTATGTCTTCACTCAGCTCCCAGTGTTTCCTCCTTCTGTATGGCAGAATTTAGGTAAGTGGTGTGAATGTGACGATTTTGTTTGAAAAACACCATTTTTGGCGTTGACATATATTATTTAATCAATGTCGTATCTATGTATAGCTAATATGTATCTTAAAATTCTCTTAATGTTCGAAAATGAACTTTGAGTCGTAATAAGTGATATTATGTGAGGGAGACTATTTTTTTTAATCCTGTAGCCCAACGTAGTATTACTCCAACGCTTTTCGATTTTACTCAATAGCCCGGTTCATTTAGATTTCATTAGTAACTCTCAAATAGTCTTTACATGCAGGCGGGTGCTGCCTCTTTCTGTATGCATGCCTCCCATAACATGGGCAAAGGCATCATCCGCTCGGTGGGTGCACCATTTTGTGAAAGGACTACGTGTTAGCTTTCCAAAGATATACATCAATATAAATTGGCATTAAGTAGCTACCAAACGACCGTACCGCACCGTGACCTTGAAATTATTCCCGTAAGGTTTACTCTTTCTCACTTACGTGAAATAAAGTCGCGGTGCGGTGTGGTCCCTTGTTAGCAACTTTACAATGGGTATTAGAGATATTACATACAATAACACTTGCATTCCATAAAGGTGCAATGGGCAGGCAGAGTACATGAATACTCACTGTCACTCTTGGCAAATTAAGGGGTTGAAAGAAAACGAAATTGTGACACTGCAGATTTAGAGATATAGTTTTAGCAAGGACGATTATAAAGGACCAGCAGAGTCCATACTAAATACCGTACCCCTTGGCAGCCGTAAATCTATGTCACTAGATGTCACTAAAGTGTCATTTGAATAAAAATGACGTTTTTTTTTTTTAAAATACGCACGCGGTAGTTCAACGGCATTACAAGTGATACAGTGAAAAGTATATAGATGACGCTAGGGGCCCGTGTCATGTTTCAGTCCCTGTTTACAACGCAAGCCATCGTTTTTATTTTGAATTATGACAATCATGCAAAAGAGTACCATACTGTCAAATTTTCTATCTCTTTCATTTTGAGCGTGACGTCAATGATTAGTAATATTACTTTCAATATATTTTTTCTACTCCCGAACTGTTATTCGTCATTTACAGGGTCGTGCATAGATCTTTAAAACCCAACATAAAAGTCTATTCCTAAAGCCAACGTCCGCCGGCTTTCAGCGCATGCGCGCAGTATCGAAAAAACTGAAAACGCATTGTTTAGCTTTGTAACCATGGCAACGCATTGTTATAACGATACTGCGCGCGTGCTGAGCTGACAGTGCAAACCTTTGCGTCAAAATAAAGGAAACAGTATGAATTTTACGAAAGTTATTCAAGAAAACTATTAAAAACTAAGTGCATAGTCGTAGAAAAAGTATTGTATGCAACGGTATTTAACTGAGTCAAAAAATACTCGTGGCGTCTTAATAACAATTTTCAGCTTCGCCTCAAATTGTTACCCACGCCACTCGTCTTTTTTGACCCCCTTTAAACGCCTGTTGCATAAAATACTATAAAATTTAGATTTTAATGAGGCCATTTCGAACGGTGTTTATGATAGATATCATGTTGACAATCAATCTCCTGACCGTCTCGCTCATACCAATCCTATCCTATATTTGAACGAGTGTGACCGAAACAGTTGAGTATTATTGAAGATTTTTGAATGTCTAAAATCTTATTGGTAGTTGTCGAAAACCCGCTTTTTCCATAAAGTGTTGGCGCGACGTCAAGTGGATGATAGGCGTACGAGCAAGTACGCGTTGGATGGTCGACTACTATGCGCAGCGGTTTTTACGCGTACTTACGGTGACACACAATCGAAAAAGGTCGTCGAGCCATAAGTACGCATACCTGCTCGTATCGTACGTTTATCACCCACTTCAGACTGCGTTTCGATCGGCGTTTAGCGACAATGATTATCAGCTGGCTTCATGGCTTTACGAACCTTAGCTCGGACCATCGAATATGAAACTTATAAACTTCTTTATACACAAGGGTATAAAGAAGTTTATAACCAGGTGCTCCATGACACCATTGCACCAATCTGTCGCCAGCACCGCTACACTTCAACGGCCAAGTCACACAACATCCATACTAATATTATAAATGGGAAAGTGTGTGTGTCTGTTTGTTTGTCCATCTTTCACAGCAAAACGGAGCGACGTATTGACGTGATTTTTTAAGTGGAGATAGTTGAAGGGATGGAAAGTGACATAGGCTACTTTTTGTCTCTTTTTATATCCCCCCACTTCCTTAGAATGGAGGATGGAAGTTTGTGGAGAGATTTTCAAATTTAACGCGAGCGAAGCACGGGCAAAGGCTAGTTAACTATAATAATAAAGAAATCGCAGTAAGGAACTTTATGTAGCTTCATTACTTTTAGAGATAAACAAGCAGCTCCATCGAGACGGCTATTTTTTACAGAATGTTTTTGGTGGGATATACATAGGCATAGGTATATAACACTAACAAGGTATCTATTGTCTTAGTCCGTTTTCACATTATCCGATCCGATATCGGATGTCGGAAGGATTTAAATGGAAAAAATCCAAGATAGCACCTGTAATGTATGGGGTATCAGTCCTACATCCGATATCGGATCGGATAATGTGAAAACGCATTTAGTCTCATTAATTATTACTTATGTCAGAGTTTCACTAATTAATTAATTATTTCCTTTTATTAATTTATTATCTCAGTTTAGGTTTATACGAGTACCAAACGAGTAGTATACGAGTAGAAAATATATTACCAAAACAATACAAACTATCATTAATTTATTATGAAAACGTAATCCAAAGATTCCAAAGTGCCACACCTGGCGGCTTAACTATACGCGTTGTGTCCAAGACGAAGCCTGACCGACGAAGCTAGCAAGTCTCTCTACATGTTAGCTGGTTTGACAGTACCATTCACTGTGATTAACTGATTACTCAGATTATTATAAGCAAAATGATCTTCGAATGAACTTTCTGGACAATTGAGATGCATGGGCGCAGTCGAAACCAGCTCGCCCCTTCAGCCGTGTCCCGTTGAAAATCGGAAAGATTCTTTTCCTTATCACATTTAATGTTTAAAAATTGGATTCGCCTTCTGTCACCTAAACTGGTAATTTTATGTATGAGGTCATTGGTCATACAATTATTAATTTATACAGTTATTAATTCTGTATCTCTACTCGCATTGCTGCTGCGATTCTAAAATATTTAATATCCATATATTATGAATATTCAATAAATCATACAATGACATCTGTGATGTGACATGGATGTCAGATGTCACATCTGTTGGCACAATGATTGCGTTTTGTTGAACGTATTTGAGCTCAACATATAGGTTTATTATCACTAAGTATATTTATATTAATGAACAACGAAACGGATGTGACATTTTCCTAGTCCACCAACGTCATCTAGTCATTTTATCTGACAATAATTAGACAACATGCGAACAAACTTAGCCAGTGAAGCAGTCACAACTACGTCGAGGCCGACCAAAAAATATAATTTGTAAAAATTGTGTTTTGAGCCAATATTTTGATATTAAAATAAAGTTTTTTGATAGTTATTCATAGTATAATATAAAAACAAGTAAAAATATGCGTGAAAATATGTTTTTTTCCACTCCCGGGTTACGAAACAACGCCATCTAGTTTTAAAGCAAAAACTAAGCTTTTTTCAGGGGTACGCTTTTTTGTATGGGCTATATCAGTCTAGTATTAAATGGTCCTTGGTTTTAGCAAACAATAGTTACACATGCAATTCCTGAGTGCAAGTATTAATCGAGCTTTATATTTCAGAACCACCAGCAGATGAAGTAGGCGAAGTCACTAACATCGGGGTGGAGGAACTAAAGTACCACATCACGAAATACACGTACATTTGCAACAAAGTCAAAAATAAACTGCCTTTCTAAATTATATATACCTGAAGATTTCATATTTTTTTCAACGTTAATCATGTGCCTTAAATACCGTAATAATGTATCTTTAAGAACAACTTAGTAAATAAAGGAATTTTACACATTTTTACTTCCATGTTCATTATTTTTCTCCAAGAAGGTTTTACATCACCACGTTCGTAGAATTTTTCTTTACTTGGTCGAAAGCGACTACGAACAGAGAACTCAGTGTGTTAAAATTGTACTTACCTACTTTTAGGTTCATGGGACCATTTGGACATGTTTTAATTTTCAAATAGGGTTTCCACTGGCCACATGTAACACGCGCACGCGTGTTCAGTGGAGACATGGCACTCAAGTTGATATTGTAAAACATGGAACATATTTCGATTAGTTGCAATTACCCGCCAGTCGACATTGTTGTTTATATATTACAACACAAATGCGAAAAGTAAGAAATTCTAAATGAGTGACGAATTACCTATTCACGCGTGAATTGTACAACGTTTTTCATATAACTGATGATGAATTTAAAGTTTCTTGGGCAAGAAAAGTAGTATTTAACGCACTAGTGCGCTACACGCCATATGTACCTATTGTAAAGCATTAGATACTTGACTGAGTAATCTTCAAAAGAACTCCAATGAAATTATTTACCGCATCGTAAAGCTCTGGGCCTAGAATACCATAATTAAAGTCCCAATCGATGTAAAATAAACCGATCCAACGTCCGCTTAACCAGAGATCAAAGAGTCAAGTTTATTTCCCCAGTTGTTTATAATGTTTATGTCCTGATTCGTTACGCCGAAACGCGAAATTTATTTAACTTTTGCATGTGAGTTTTAAAGGAACTTCCTTTTTGTGTGTTTAATTTTTGTGAAATGTGGAAATTGACAATTGTTTAAAAGTTTAGTTTACGCATGTTCACTTGGTATTAATTAGCGTAGGTATTATTCCATTTTTAGTTTCTCTATTGAGGTATTTAAGTTAAGAAAGGTTACCATTCGGTTCAAACGTCGCAATTTACAAAAAAAAATACACACACACTGCAGTATAATTATTCTCATTCTTACACTCACTCTTTGTGAGAATCCCAGCACCTCCACCATATTGATATCACCAACACCCATTGGGGCGAAGATAAACAAATATTAGGCCGGCAACGTACAGTCTTAAAATTCATAATCTTAAAAAAAACTTGTATGCAATCTGTCAGATCAATCTGAAAATTCATAATCTTAATAACAAGAGTGTGTGTGTACAGTCGCCAAATTGTATGGAACTCCGTGCACTCGATCTGATTTTTGTAAGATTATAATTTTTTCAGATTATGAATTTTAAGACTCTGTTGCCGGCCTTACTGTATGTGTATCGTTAATAAAACTGCGGTTATAATTAAGTATACCTATCTTATATCGGGTATGACGATTTTATAAAGTAACGTTTATTTATTACGAGTGTTTTTAGTGAAAAAGTTTCAGTTGAAATGACGAACGATCTTAAAAACAAGCCAGCTCCTCGGCTGGGGCCTGACGGAGGCGAACGGGACTCCATCGCAGCGCCTCACGTACCTGGAGCTCCCCTACGTGGCCGTGGACGAATGCTTCGCGGAGTCCGAGCCCTCCTTCCAAAAGTTCATCACTAGCGATAAGATCTGCGCCGGAGACACTGTTACTGGTAATTAATTTTGACATTTTAACACATATGTCAAAACTGAGGTTCAAAAGTGTTAAGCTTGTGTCAATTAAGAGATGGCTTCGCACTGTGATTACATGTTTTACTTTGACATTGACTGTAACTCTCTTTAATACTCGATCTACATACATACAATCACGCCTGTATCCCATAAAGGGGTAGGCAGAACACATGAAACTACTAAAGCTTCAGTGCCACTCTTGGCAAATAAGGAGTTGAAAGAAAACGAAACTGTGACATTGCAGTGACAGGTTGCCAGCCTCTCGCCTACCCACAATTTAACCCATATCCCATAGTCGCCTTCTACGACACCCACGGGAAGAAAGGGGGTGGTGAAATTCTTAACCCGTCACCACACAGGCTAATACTTGATCCTCTTTGGTATAAGCCAGCTTTAACATAATATTTTCTTCCAGGTAAAGCTCTGTGCCGCGGAGACAGCGGCGGCGGCTTCATTCTCTACTCCTTAGGCATCCCCCACCTCCACGGAGTCGCCTCCACCGCCGCCGGCAACGAGAACCTCTGCAACGCCTTCGCTCTCGCTGCCTTCACTAGTCTTTACTCTCATCGCGCGTTCCTGAGGGACAACGTGCCGGGCATAGAGAAGGAGTGTGTCAAACCAGAGTCAACGACGGAGGCACAGAGAGTGATAGATAGGGGTGTGACGGGAGATGTGGGTAGTGTTGGTACAGATGTGGGTACAGTTGGTACAACAGGCACGCCGCCTGTGTATATGAATGTGCCGTATTTCCCGTATCCTAATCATTTTGTGTGCAATTGCAATTGTAAGCCTTAATTTTAGTATAATAAAATGATAAGAAAGACTGTTTTTAGTTATAATTGATGAAAAATAATAAACGTATACCTAATACCCGTTAATAATAATAATAGAGATAAGCAGCATTTGCTTGGTGGACTCTACGTGTTAGCTTCGGCTCCACGCACGCCACCCAAAGGTCCGGAATTGGTTTCCGTGATGGGAAAGACATACCTACAGAGAAACATTAATAACCTCATGATATCTTTATTAATATCAAGATTAAATTTGATTAAAGCGCAAATCTAATTAAGAAAATATGAAGAAACGCAAAAATCAAGGATATTCACATAGGATTAAATTAAATCAAATCAAAATCAAAATAATTTATTCAGCAAATAGGCCACAGGAGCACTTTTACACGTCACATGTACATATTTAGAAAATATCTAAAATTGAGTTGAAATTACAACTGATACTATTATATACTAATATAAATCTTCTATAAATCTTCAAAATACTGCGAAATGTAAGTAAAACATCAGTTTTCTTACCAAAATTTGTTATTTCCGCAGTCAGACATCGACATCTAGCGGCAAGTAGCACTACTAATAAATCCATTACTTGACGCTAGATGTTGACTAATGATATGGAAAACTTTACAACCGAGGTACGCCCTTTCATTAATAGATGGCGCTATTGTTAATCTGAATTAAGTTTCGCTACTCGGCAATAGAGGTCAGTGTACTGAAAATTGTCGGGCGTGTAAACAACAGTTTGTTTTTCGTGGATACCAGGATACCAACTGAAATAAGAAGTAATTTTGAAAATAAATAAGTTAATTTTTATAATCGATTTCGTTATTCATTTTCAAGATCCATGTACTTGACTTTCGGTAATAATCGATTCATTTAAGCACTACATCTGTCATGTGTCAATGTCACTCAGCTGTCACTGTCATTGAAGTATTTGACATAGATTTAGAATTATTAAACTAGATTGTGGAATAACATTTTTGCCATACTAAATTGAACCTTATCACTGAGACAGAAAGATGATCGTATCAGACTAGCGAAAACGGTCCACATGAGAGGGCATTGTTTGGGCTGGTGTCCCTCTCGCACGTGTGGCCAGTGTTAATGAGGTTACCATGGTAGTAGTATTTTTATCTGTATATTACCTTACTTTATGACTTCTTATATTATTTTAGTGTTATATTCAAACTAGGGTTTCGATATATTTCAAAGAACTGGAAAATAATTATAATGTAATTATTTTGATGCCAATAAATCAAAGATTTGTATAATTAAACAATATGTTCAAATGGGTATTAGTAGATTTGGTAGTAACTTTGAAAATTGACTGGTATCCCCAATGTATGACAATGACGTCACTGAATAATGTTGACATTGTCAGTAAGTGCGAGAGGGACACCAGCCCAAACAATGACCTCTCATGTGGACACACTTTTTGACCTAACTACTCATTCTGGTTTAACTGTAATTCTGTGGTATTTGAAGTTCGCCGCAGTGTTGCCAGTTCGGAGATTTTCCTCCGAAATTCGGAGATTTTGAGCCTCTGGCGGAGATTTGGCGGAGATTAGACCCAGTCGGAGAATTTCGGAGATTTTGAGGATATTCACAATTTTCTAAACTTAAACTAATCGGAATATCAATGAATTAAATGTGCGGAGCCTTCCATACGAGATGGCCAAGCCACTCCTGTCACTAAAGAAAGGCTACAAATTTGAAAAATCTAGAGGCGAATGTATATCGTTCATATAAAAAAAATATGTTTTTAGTGACAAGATTTTCGAGTAGGTACATAAGGTTTTAACTTTTATAGAATTAAAAGTAAGTTCTTAATTCGAAAGCACAAAAATTGATCTGTGTTCCACGAGGATATTTCTAATAAAGAGCCAGAAAGATTTTTTTTCTCGCTCGCTGACGCTGAATGACAAAATTTGATTTTCCCCTTTATTTCATTTCAGCGACTAGATTTGCTTCCAAGCAGCCGCAGCCGTCTATATTAAATGCGATGATATAATTTCTATCACTTTTTGTTTTCAGTGAAGTAAAATAAAATTATATATATATATAGCGGGTCAAACAAGATTGTGATAGAAAAAGCCGCGAAATTGAAATTTCTATTAAGCGGTCTCCACTAGGGCTTCCAATACCGGGATCCGGTATCTCGGGATCCCGGGATCCCGCCTTTTTTTGGGCACTTTTCAATACCGGTATTTAATTTAGCAATACCGGGATCCCGGTATTTTTAGAAACTAACAAATTATGCCAAATGAACGAAAATTACTCATCAAAAACGTTAAATTTCTGCCTTACGATGGTCACTACACGCGTAAATCTTGCTTCTTGCTCTCGTTTTTCGATTTAACACATTCTCTGTTTGGTGTTTTTGCAATATTTGTAAGAAAATGATATTTTTTTTCGATGATTACCTAGATAAAGAATTAAAGATACTTGTCAAAAGCATTCATTGAGGAGGGTCTGCCGCGAACATTTTTTGACACATTTGTCGCACTTGTGAATTCGCACGTAAGTGTGACAGAGAAGCAACACGTCAAACGTAGTTACAACAGGCCACAGATTCTCTGTAAACAAATCGCCTTGATGCATTTATATCATATATATAACTTTTCAAAAAATTGGTTACCTAATGCATATGAACTAACGTATACCGTAGCTACTCTATTTTTACTGTACGTGTGCGTTAGTGTGTTGAATTCTAGCTCAAAACTTTGCCGTAACATTTCCTATAGTAACGAAATTGGGAACTCACTACTCAACTATCAAAATGATGAAAATTACTTTTCTTATCCGTAAATTAAGTGTTTCTTTTTGATTTTGACTATCATGGATTTCCGCAAAGTAATGTGTGATTCCATAGATTATTTCTTAATGTGATTTTTAATAATCTATGTCGGAACGGACCTACACCTTACAAAAGTTCAACATAACCTAAACCGGTTCTACTTACTCTGAAGCCTCATGTTGTTTGTATACTGTTATTTTTCTAGTTTTCACTGTCTCAATATGTAGACACTTAAATTTTATTATCAATAATTACATTGACTTTTAAATTGATAGATTATTTATTTGGCTATGTCACTGTGCGCTACATGACCGGTCTCTATGAGATCTCGGGATGGACGTAGTATCTTCTTAGTAGTTTGTGGGATGGACTATAGACAAGATAATTAATTCCGACGAGTGCGTCATACTGGTAAAGTCTTTAAAATGGAATTTACTGTAATGTCTGCAAGGTGCTTGTTTCTATGGCACAGTGACGTTAATATCGCATTATCAACTTAGCTTCCACTACCAATCAGGTTTACGTTGTGGATTTTCCTCTTAGCCGGTTTCATGTTTCCTTGTTGTTTCGTATTATCTTGTATCCAATTTTATATTTTTTCGAAACTACGTCAGAAGGGATTGGCAGTGTAACCGTTTCTGGGAATGACAACAGCTAATTCTGTTTTTAGAATTCATTGGAATTCCTAAATCTGCTGCCATAGGTATGGTGTTCAGAAGTACGATAGGGGTCAGCCGTGTGCTTTTTTGTCACGGTAAAATAATCTCTGTAATGTTTATGAATGAATGTGTTTGCTTCTGCTTTACGCCTTTACTTTTATTCCAAAATTGAATGACATTTTATGAGTGCAAGGTGGGAGGGAGGAGGGGGGGGAGGAAGTATATTAGCACGTGGCTATTTACCTTTTTAACTGGCAAGTTTAAAAAAAATCGCGATTTCAAGTCTCATCGCCGTCATACAGTCCTACGAGTGATCAATAAAAGTAAATAATATCCTTTTAAAATCTTTAATTTAATTATTAATTTCATTGTGGTGCTTACTATCCAAATTAAACTTACACGTATCCACGCAAAAAAAATGATTTATTTTATAAGTCAGATAACCCTCAATATCCTCTTAATTAAAGTTAAAAAACATTGAAATCGGTTTGATCAATTACTATTAAGTATGTTACATCTAGTGTCGTGTATTAAGAATGTCAGAGTTTTATAAATTTTATCATGATTAGTCATAGAATTAAAATGCATAGTTTTTTTTGTGAAAGTTAAGTATGGTTAATATTAAAGTCAGATTAGGCTAATACATATTTACAATTAAGCTCATTATTAATGTCTACTTTTCAAAACAACTAGCAACTGTGAGCATCTCTTTAACGGCAATGTAACAATTATTCAAGATACAATAACAAATAAAGTCACATATATAATTTAATTTCATACATATAATAAACTAATTTAATACGTCATTAATTAGTTGCTAATCAATCAAAGTCCAACTGTGCAATACGTAATTACGTCACATTTAAACACCCTATAATAAAATTACAACTATACTAGTAACTATGCGGATATTAGATTTGGGGCAATTAATTAAAAGACACATTGCGATTTATAAGAGTTCAAATATATTATCGCAATATAGTAAGGCAAGGTGTGCTCCTATTAATAGCTACCAAGCGACTAAAGTACAAACGAAGTCCTTAAGATTAGGAACTATGGGCTGTTGTTTTTTATTCAATAGTTTACATGTATGAGAGAGAAAGTATAACAATATACTTGTTAGAGTAAGATAGATTTAGTTTTGTTAATTCCAACACGCCCCCTCAAAAATAAATCTATGATTAAAATCATTATACAAAACAATAACAGCATCACCCGCCTTTTTCTGGGAAACATTATGGCCAACATTTGTTCAAAGGTAAGGGAAACCCAGTAAAACCTTACCAGCCATGTCATGAACTTATTTCTAAAATACAATCCAATTTATTTGACATTTCCTATCTATATGGTACCATATTTAACAATTTTATTCAACACATATGCATATGTAGTTCAACACACCAGAATCGATTGATCAGATCGATTCAAGTTAATTATAAGTAGACACAATTAGTCAAATTTAAGTATAATCACACATACACTTATAACGTTTAAGTCTTAATATTAACACTGACATTTTAAATACCCACAAGTGTGTACGTATTCATATTGCAATATTTAATATAGCATTTATACAAAATTAAACATCATGAACAATTGAAAATACATCACAGTTGTTTCTTGCATCTAAACGAAACATTTATAATTTCACAGTAAATCAATCGTATATAATTTTCATTAATATGTATCAATAATAATATGTAGTTTCAGCTTACGCTTTTTTATTTCATATACAAAAAACCACAAATTCAACCATTCTCAGTCAACAATTCTTTCAGTAGTTTCAGTAGGATTGTACTGAAATGCATGAAGTTCACTTTTTTATACATTTTTCATGTCTTTTATCAAAACTTAAAAGTTTAGCTTTATCAATGCCGCTTTGCTATTTGACAATTAACGAAAACCACTTGACAGAAATTTGTAACCCCTACAGAGTGTTCACTGTTCAGCTCACTTAAGATTTCCTTATCCGTGAGAATCAACCCGATATGCTTTAGCATAACGAAACGTATTGCTTTGTTTATATTAGTTTAAAAGGGCTAAGAACTACTACACTTTACTTACAACAAAGGGCCTTTGTTTTTCAATTTGAAACTCTTTGCATTATTTATTTCACATTCCAAAATAATCCTAGTGCAAAGACTGTGACTTGAAATCGAAAGTGCTTAATCGATATTTGTATATTTCATTTTAGTCTGTACATCCATACATAGGTACATACAATCACGCCTGTAACCCATGAAGGGATAGGCAGAGCACATGAAACGACTCAAGTTTGTGTCACTTCTGGCAAATTTAGTTTAGTCTGTGTAATTGAGTAATTTTCATATTTGAAATAAAATGCATTTGTTATCTATAGTTAACTTTTTATGATAGATTTATGTAGTTAAAAAAGTTAAACTAAAATACTTTATCTGTACGAAATATAATATTAATAATTGAAAGTAATTTACTGATTGACTTTTTAATTACACTGATTCTTTTGCCTTTGTCTATTACAGTTAAATTATGAAATATTTAACCTAAATTTGTTCTCTGAATAATCTGGTATAAACTAATAGAAATACCAAAAAATATATAACACATATTTAATATTACTGTTTATCTTGTTTTTATATTCGTTTTAAATGGCATATTTACTCTTACACGTCCAAACTAAAATCTTGTGGTCTGAACAAAACAAATTTACTAGGTATCAATTTTTGTATGAAAGCGGTTTAATACCTACACCATGTGGTGGTATTGTAAAGATTCAATTTACCATTATCTGTCATTTCTTTACGATGCAATTATTTGGAATGTATAGTTTACAAACTAAGAACAAATACTTTAAGACTAAAACATATTGCTTAAATCAGGGAGGGATAACTCCCAATATTATTAGGTTCATGTAGTCCACTTAGACTTTGCGTAACATATTCGATAGTCAGTATCACCGCAGGCAGTTAATTCACCCACATAGACTATTCGTAAAACGTATTTTCAAATACTTCAGACTCAAGGCAGTTGAACCTCCAAACCTTTAGACGAATGTGGTCTCTCTTTAGACTGTTCGGAAATCTGAATGTCAATTTAGAGTCTCACATAGCTTAATGTGGTCTTTCGTTAGACTATTCGGAAAGCCGAATGTCAATTTAAAGTCTCACATGGCCTAATTAATGTGGTCTTTCGTTAGACTGTTCAGAAAACTGAACGTCAATTTAAAGTCTCACATGGTCTATTTAACGTGGTCTTTCGTTAGACTGTTCGAAAACCGAACGTCAATTTAAAGTCTCACATGGCTTATTTAATGTGGTCTTTCGTTAGACTGTTCGAAAACCGAACGTCAATTTAAAGTCTCACATGGCTTAATGTGGTCTTTCGTTAGACTGTTTGGAAAAACAAGTCAATCGAATTTCTAATTTCTTCAGTCTCATGTGGCCTAATCTTAGACTATACGGAAAACCGAATGTCAATGGAATTTCCAATTTCTTCAGACTCATGTGAAAGTCACTAGACACACATGGCCTAACGTCTGTCTTTTCAGATAAAATCTGAAAGTCAATATTGGAATTCTTTGCAGGCTCACATGGTCTAACGTCTGTCTTTTCAAGAAAACTCTGAAAGTCAATACTGGAATGCTCGTAGTCTAACATGACCGATATAAGAATATCTTGTAAACACCGTAAAAGTGATATTGGAATGTCCTTTAAAGTGCTATCACTAACTACACTATCACTTTTCTCACACCTTTGGTATTATAATTATTTGTTGAGACAGCAAAATACAAACCACATCTTTGTTACAATCAGAATCAAATACCTGTAGTATTTGTACGTGGCCTCAAAGGTGTATTACAATTAAACCAGTGTTTCAGTGAGCTTTTCATATTCACACAAGACACAAATTCCAGTTATTTACTTCACTCAAGAACGACAAGTCAATAGTAAATTGACAATCAACATCAAAGTGTCATTTCGTTTCTTTTTTACGAATATTTGATATGGACACTTATATATAATAAAAATACTGCCATATATATATATATATATATATATATATATATATATATATATATATAGCAAACACACTGTAAAGTCAAAGACTCTTTATGATTTATAAATTCTTAAACATCTCAATCTGTTCTTGATAATATGATAAATTTCAAACAAATCTATAGCAAAAAAAAATACTTTCAAGTATCGAGCGCTCCAAAGTACCCATTCAACAAAAAACATGTTTTTTTTTTTATTCTTAAGAGTCAAACAAGCGACATCATTGGATACCTTGTGTCAAAAGAAACTTTCGTAGCTGTTACAATGCTTGATTTTTACCATCATTTTATGTAGCATTTATTTTAATGTGTACGGTTTTTTTTTTATGAGCTGTTGCATTTGTTAATGGTCAAATGTAATAATATTTCATAGCATTACTTGTAATTAATTATTTGTATTCTGAGTCAAGCAAATAAAACTAAAACAAATTAATACATATGTATGTAGTTCTGTCTTCTAAAACTCACAATTGTTTAAAATTTTACTTTGAATAGATACAATATCTATTACCTATGCAGGTTATTAAAATAATAGCAAATATAACCATACGTACCAAATAGGGCTCCCGGTCGCGTCCGTGTTTCGTGTACCCGTTGCCGGGTATCCGTTCCCGTGTTACACGAATCCGGATTTCTGGCCCGTTTGGAACGGGTAATTAGGGACCGTGTAATTAAAGTCCGGGTACCCGTGTAGTCCGTGTGTCCGGATCGACGGACTCTAAAAACCCGCGGGTCCGATCCGTTCTCGACGTATAGTGATGCTTGGTGAATGTTCGCGTTCTCGGTTCAAGCGAATATTAAAATCAGTTTAAAGAACCAAAAATGATAAAACCTTAATAACTAAAATGAAAAAGGGACAGCGGAGCAATTGTGACTGGGGGACAAATTTTAACTGCTCGATTTTTTCCATGTTTTACATTTTAGGCATTATTATATAGAGTACGCGTTTTCAGTGGCCTAAATTAGTATGATGTCAGAAAGCATGAAACTTGGGATGCACATAGCTTTGACGTTCATAAGAATAAATAGAAGTAGAAACACGCTGAGGAGTCAATCTCTTCCCCCCACTATTATCTCCCATTTTTAGCGTTTTTAAATTTTCACGAAAACTACTAAAGGTTTTGGTAAGTAAATATTACGAGTAGGTACTTACCAGAAAGATGTCTAGGAGAAGTACCATGAAATTCTCTACAATACTTCCATTTAAAGTATATTACTAACAGTCGATAGTGCTACCCCTACTCATCCCACTAGTAGTTAAAAACAAATATTATGCGGGGGACTTAAGCATAATTTGAAAATGATGAGTTAAAAGCCTACCTACCCACCTTAAAAGACACCTACTTTAAAAGACAGTATTGTAGAAAATTTTATGGAGAATATACTTTTCCTAAATATCGTGATTATAGCTTTCACGGTTTTCATAACAATATAAAAAACCTGAAAATGGTGATATAAAATGAGGGAAAAGAGGGGAAACATTGACACCTCGGCGTCTGCGTACTTTTATTTTTTTCTGTTGTGTTTGTAAGTTACCTATATACATATCAAGTCTCATGCTTTTTGTCACACCCTATCCGACTAGCGCAAGTTAAGGACCAGGACTATGGATACATATTCACTTCAAGGTGGTTCCCTCCAAAATAATTAAAAAAAATATACCATTCTTAACTAATTATTTGTAAAACAGCGCGGCTACATCTTTCGCGGAACTTTTCAAACAAAAGGTTTGTCCATGTCAAAGGGAAGCCAGGTGTGAGGTTTGAGTGTCATTATTATTAGTAAAAATCACCACGGGTATTGGTTATTGTGCCGCCCACAAGTCATTATTATATTACCTTTGTCTTCTCATGCGACTTTAATTCTACTAACTTCTTAGATAAAAACTAATAACTCGATAGTTCAAATACATTTCATTTAGGGCCAGTTGCATCAACCACATTTGACAGACATACATACAATAAAATTTTACGAGCGCTTTAACGGTGTCAGACGGTTTGGTGCAACCGACCCCTAGTATACGCGAAATAATCCGTTTGTCCATAGTTATGTATTTTATCTATTTAAGTATGTATATCGTCGCGCAGCACCCATAGTACAAGCTTTGCTTAGTTTGGGGCTAAGTCGATCTGTTTAATGTCCCCAATATTTATTTATTTATTTTAAAACTATGAGACATAGATATAACTATAATAAATTGCATGAGTAACTGTCGCGGTAACCGAAGAAAATATTTTGAAGTATATTTGTCAGCATCTGTACATATAGTAAGTACCTATAGGTGGTATGGTCCCTATAGGTAGTTAGTAAGTCCCCATGAACATCATAAAACAATCAATTAATATAACTAATATAGTATTTTTCACACAAACCAATACCCTTCTATTAGTTAACCTAGAGACATATAAAGTCCATTAAACTCGCAATTGCCTTAAGCAACTTTATTGAAGTACCAAACCTTACACTCACTGTGTAAGCCAATGCCATTGTTGGATTTGATGGTATGACTGTCATCATATAGAGGTGGTGTCAGCATGCTCAAGGTAGACAGAGAGCTACGTAGCACTAACATCTCGCCGTTATAAAAAAAAAAAAATACCACATACGTTACCAAGTACGTGTGTGCGCATATGTTGCACGTTGAGGGTTCCATAGTCGATAGTCTTATCTGGTCACAATGATGTTTCTTGCTCATGTATGTAACAATTATTTATGTTCTATGTTACTCTGAAGAATTGCTCATCGAACTCGTACTGCGATGAGATCACATTAAGTTTAAAAATATTTTTGGATGAATTTTTTATGATATATTTTTATGATATTCTATATGAGGTATAGTAGCAGATTAATCGTTTAGCGCTGCGTGTTGTAAGTACGTTGTCGGCGTTTAAGATTCCTTTGTTATCGGTTTGATGGTCGTATTAAAAATTGGTCCCAATATAGCGCAGGCGTCAGGTAAAATAAGTCAACGTGGATTTTCATGTTGTGTTCATGTACAATGTACATCTTTGAGTAAGTATTTAGTATTCTCACTCAAGTTTATTCAAACTTACTCGTAATTTCCAGCGTTATCACTGTTATCAGTTTGCGAACTTCTTCGTCGACATAAGTCAGCTGCATCTTCAACTTGGTTAGACATTCTACCGCTTGTCTTGATCCAATTTTAACGGGTCTTTCATAAATGCCATTAAAATGATTGAACGACTTCAAAATTTCAAATGTGTAACTTCCGCGTACTTAGCTTTTCACCACAAAGGGATTAATGTTCCGTTGAATGGTTAAATTGTTCACAATCACATTAACATCACTTAAATGGTCCGAATCTCACAACACTATTTTCAAAAGTCTGTTAAATGTGTCTGGGCCCATAACCTATTAGATTTGGGGCAATTAATTAAAAGACACATTGCGATTTATAAGAGTTCAAATATATTATCGCAATATAGTAAGGCAAGGTGTGCTCCTATTAATAGCTACCAAGCGACTAAAGTACAAACGAAGTCCTTAAGATTAGGAACTATGGGCTGTTGTTTTTTATTCAATAGTTTACATGTATGAGAGAGAAAGTATAACAATATACTTGTTAGAGTAAGATAGATTTAGTTTTGTTAATTCCAACAGCGGATCTATGCATTACGAGTTTTATATTTAAATATTACATCATTTTTAAATATGTTGTGTAGAATGATTTTGAACAATGAAAAAACAATAAGTATATTTTTTCACCAAACAACGAATTAATTAATTTAGCAAAATGTTTGAATTAAATTACTACCTACCGAGAATGACTAATTAAAAACAAACTAATTAACATTAATTGAATAACCATTTAGAGACATGTCTAATCATTCATGTTTAATATGTATGAGAGCGATGTTACGGATAAAAGTAAATCTTTAACCATAAATACAAGTGCAGTTCATTCCACAAGAGTGCGCCCTGTAACAAAAGCAAGAAAAATAACTGTAGCCTACTAGTATACTCCACAGACCAACATTTGTTCTGCGACTTTTAAAAATAACGTGTATTTTGATTTTATTACCCTTAAGAAAGTTTTTACTAAGAGGTAATGTATTACTAATTTTGTCTAGAGCGTGACAGACAACGACAATGACAACAATAATGGCGTAATTACGTGAAGATAATATTTATTTTGTATGAAAATAATATAAATTAAGACTTCAACATTTTTGAAAGTCGCTGAACAAATGTTGGTCAGTTTAAGGAGCCTACAGCAAAATTTTTGGCTTTTGTTACAGGGCCCACCCGGTGAACCCTTCAAAATATGACAGCGGTACTCCTAGTGTCCATGACAGCGAGCTCGTTGGCCGAGCTCACGATGGTCTGCGCGATATACTTGGGCGGCATTCCGTACTGCTCGAATATGAACAACTGAGCATGAAATGAGGAATATGAGCTGTAGTTCTTTGCGCCCACTACGCGCACCGCGTGGCGGAGGATGGCACATATGTGCGATAAGTTCGCGGCCTTTTTTTCGGCTGCTACGTATCTAAAACCAAAGGAAAAATAGACGAATAAGACAATTGCTACAACTTTACTGGTAGGTACCCTATGATGATACATTTCTGTTATCCTTTATAGGGACATAGGGCTCTCAGAACAATTCACTTTATGTTACGGTCTTGAGCGACTACTTTCAGCCAACTCAACCGAGTCTTATAAAATTAAATTAAAGTCCTAGATTTAGCACCCTACAAATATTCAAATAATTTATAGTATCAACAATTTACATAAACTTTAAAGGTTGCCACAGTGAGGCGAAACGCTGATAAACACACATTAAATTTCCTTTTTCGGCGATAATGCGTAAAGTGAAGCCCTCGTCATTTAAGGGGATCCCCTCCAACATCAACAAGGGGATTCCCTACCATGTTGAGTTCAAATGGTTTAACAGCTGTATATATTCTTCCATGAATACCTACTCACTGTTTTAAATAATCATTAATTTAATCATTTTAGACCGATCCATAATTATTTTGGTATCTCGTATGTGCCAGATTATAGTTTAAGGTGATCATGATAGAAAAATATGAATTTCCACTTACGCTGGACATTTCTGTAGTGTCGGTATCAGCTCCTTCTTCTTCAGCAACAACAGTGCATTCCTCACGGAAGCTGCGGCCACGACGGACGGGTACTCCGAGCAGAGGCTCTTGTTCACCATCAGCCCGCAGAGGCAGAGGAACGTGGTGGCCACCTCGATCTCGCCGGGCCGCTCATGGTTGCACCACCACGCGAAGTACCAGATGTAGTCTTGGGGCACTACTGGTAGGAGAGGAAATTTCTGTACAAAACAAAGAGTACATTTTATAACTATAATAAACTGATAAAATAAGGTGACGTTTGTTGATGTTGTGTTAAGGACGGATCAGGGTTTAGTGCATTACGTCAGTGAGAAAGGTATTTTTTTTTGTATTATTTGAAAAATTAAAATCCATTAACAAAAACAGATTTTAACTTGCAACCTTTTCAGAACACTGATCAAACAAACTTCACGGAACTCATAAAAAACCGGCCAAGAGCGTGTCGGGCCACGCTCAGTGTAGGGTTCCGTAGTTTTCCGTATTTTTCTCAAAAACTACTGAACCTATCAAGTTCAAAATAATTTTCCTAGAAAGTCCTTATAAAGTTCTACTTTTGTGATTTTTTTCATATTTTTTAAACACATGGTTCAAAAGTTAGAGGGGGGGGGACGCACTTTTTTTTCCTTTAGGAGCGATTATTTCCGAAAATATTAATATTATCAAAAAACAATCTTAGTAAACCTTTATTCATTTTTAAATACCTATCCAACAATATATCACACGTTGGGGTTGGAATGAAAAAAAATATCAGCCCCCACTTTACATGTAGGGGGGGTACCCTAATAAAACATTTTTTTCCATTTTTTATTTTTGCACTTTGTTGGCGTGATTGATATACATCTTGGTACCAAATTTCAGCTTTCTAGTGCTAACGGTTACTGAGATTATCCGCGGACGGACGGACGGACGGACGGACGGACGGACAGACAGACATGGCGAAACTATAAGGGTTCCTAGTTGACTACGGAACCCTAAAAAACAGGATACATACCAATCTAGCCAATATGACTTTCTCCGCTTCCAGTAGCATTACCATGAGTTGCTATCGAAAACATACATTACGTTACTACGCTCGCTAGCGTCTAAACGCGGTTCGAATAGATTTCTATACAACTGGTACCATGAGTCAATCACTCGCTTACTATACTCGCTAACGTAAGCTCGATCCATCGTGTAGTTAACGTTTCGATAGGGATTGGCCTTGGAGTGGCGCGCCTAACTTCACATTAGAACCCTATCTCTTTTTCACTACACTGAAACAACGGAATAGGACGATATTTAAAAAATGTAAACATAACCCTGCTAATTTAAAACGTCATGAAACAGTATTATTATGTTAAGTGTTAGCGGGTTCTTGTATTAGTATTGGTTAGTTTGCCAATCAAGTAAAAATATTATTTATTGAAGTAAGCTTATAATGGTACAATGAACAATATTGTTTTTTAAAAACTACTTACATTAAATTAATAAAATAATGTCAATCAATGTTCAACAGTTCTCAACTTAAGTTTATTTTGAGTGAGTGTTTGAGTGCTGAAGTATCCGATGCGTCCTCCGGCTGCTTACTGCTGTTCTGTGATCTTGTGTTTCTTATCGTGAACTAAAATGCGTACCAGTATTTCACAGTTTCGACTACTAGTCGACTTTATGCAAAAGTAAGTACATATCTACTTTAAATAGGCATTTCAATTATGTATATAATTACTTTAAACTATAGGTACTACAGTCGCCCTAGTTTATTATGATGAAATATTTTAGTTTCAAGTGGCTAACAAAGTATTCTATATGTTTATTCTATTCTATTCTATTATATTTTAAGTACCCTTTGCCTTTGTATTAACAGGCACAATGATGACCTCTGCGAGTCAAGTGACCTTAGCTTCTCATATTCGGCTTATTTTTTTGTTTACGTCATATACCTAGGCAATCTTCGCTAGCATATCCCAAATAATGCCTTTTTGACATTATTTCCATAAATAATGATAAGAAAATATACTTTAACGCGAGTTCTAATAAGATTTCACGCTCCAAAATGCCAGTGAAATAGATTACTACAGTCGATAACGTATTGCTCGATAGCGTATGTCAAAAATGTGAGTCATGGTACCGATTTCTATAGGCAGCCGTTACAAACGTAGTCGCTAGCGAGCTAAGTAAAATACCTATCGAAAAGTAATCGCTAGCGTTGAACTCATACTGCCGATTTTTAGTTCCACGAGTGACCGCCGACGGCGCTGTACTATTCTCCATAGAAATCTTTTACGCAGACGCTAGCGAGTATCGACTGCGTAAACTCATGGTAATGATACAGTAGCCTCTGGTGCGTAAAGGCATGGTTGGCGTGTGGTTGGCGTATTTGACAAGCTTGGACGCAGGAGTCAGCGGCCCGTGGGGCTTGGTCACAATCCAGTAGGCCGCCGCGAGAATCAGTTGTATGTTCTCCAGCGTCTTATGCCCATGATCAAGAAACTGGTCCTATAAGGGTTCTGTTTTTCAGAAGTATATATGTAGTATAGGTACATACCAATCTAGCCAATATTACTTTCTCCGCTTCCAACAGCCTCTGGTGCGTAAAGGCATGGTTGGCGTATTTGACAAGCTTGGACGCAGGAGTCAGCGGGCCGTGGTGCTTGGTCGCTATCCAGTACGCTGCTGCGGCCACTAGCTGCATATTCTCTAGCGTCACGTTGCCGGTGGCCAGCACGGCGTCCAGGTACCACACCGCAGTTTGAATGGTGGCTGGGTTGCCGTCTACGCCCTAGGTTGAATTCGATTGTCAATGACAATATCATTATGGAAGTAAACTCGAACTTAGTTACTCGTCAAACAATAATAGGTTCGTAGTTTTAACTACAAAATGGATTATTTATCAAATATCTAATTTAATCATTTGATATAGAAATAAAACTATGGAAACGGATTAAATCGCGTATAATGAATTTAAAATTCATCCCGACCTTTAAATCCGTTTCCATAGTTTTATTTCATGAGTAACTATCGCGGTAACCGAAGACAACATTATAATATAGCTTTATTAAGACCTTGAAGATCATTTTGGTGTTTAGCGTTAATCTTGATTTTGGAGCAAATAATTCAATCCATATTACACTAATCATAATCACCAAGATCGATATTTTAGTCATATCAAAATAAAATCAAAACCATCACAAGATGTGTAAATCTGAATCAGCACCGCGATAGCAATGGACGCTGGTTCGTTTACAGCCGCGGCCAACTGGAGGCCTGCCCACTTGCCGTAGCCGAATGGCATTTCTGCGACGCAAAACGAAAACGAAACGCCGCTAAAGGTAGTCTGGATCTGTCGCGCCCATACGCAAGAGCGATAGAGATAGATATCTACGAGTGTTTCGTTTCGTGACCGTTTCGTGAGCGTTTGTGTCATTCGGCTACGTACCCTGGCAGGCAATTATGGTCGCGCGATAAATGATAAAACATCTGGCCGTCCCTATCGCACTTACTAATAGTGCGATAGGGACGGCCTGATATTTTATCGTCTATCGCGCGACCATGCTACCGGTGCTGGTCACGTTTTCTTAGTACATTGCATTTACATATTTAGGTTTATAACATGTCCCTATCGGGCTCATTGTATTTGAAAATGATGCATCATAACATCTGCAGTACGAGTATAAAGATAGGAAATTATATGACACATACATTTATTTTCATCAGCCAGTTGATAACGCAAGCTCTCGTCTCACTCTTCACCCGCGGGAGCGCCGCTGTTTTCCTCTCGGCTTGTAGAAGATATGATAGAATTTCACCTGCGTAATCTCTGTCCATATTAGCCATGTATGATTTCAGTGCTGTAAATAAAATAACACAATATGATTTTAATAGAAATCCAAATGATCTAAATAGGAAAAAGTTTAAAAAAAATTGTTATTAATCATTTTTAACCCCCGACGCAAAAACGACGGGGTGTTATACATTTGACGTGTCTGTCTGTCTGTCTGTGTGTGTTTCTGTCTGTGACATCGTAGCTCCCAAACGGATAAACCGATTTAGATTTAGTTTTTTTTTGTTTGAAAGCTGAATTAGTCGGGAGTGTTCTTAGCCATGTCTCATGGAAATCGGTCCACTATATCGCGGTCGGGGTTTTTTTTTTTTTAATATTAATTTTGTGATTAGGTTATGCTACGTACATAAATCAGGTGTCTGCATCCTCTCTCTAACTGTCTGATTGAAATTCAGTCTCCGTTTCACTCTATCATCCACCTTTTCCCGATTTTCCAGCGGCGTTAACCCTTGCAGTTCCCTACTATGAGGTCTCTTTAAGCTTCGCTTGATATTCTTCACCCTGGCTGGAACTAATGTGTTAAGGGCCGGAGTGCTTGCTGACATCCGCCTCTTATTAGCAAGGCTGTCTTTATCAGTGAAATATATTTCCTTTTCATTTGATTCATTTTCTTCATCACTGCTAACAGTAATGACAGTTGGCTCTGAAACTCTTCGCTTATCATCTTGGTAAGCAACAAAATTAAAGTCCAAATATTCACATCCCCGTTGCACTGTTACGAATTTTGTGTCAATTTGAAAAGGACTTTTCAGTCTATCCACGATGCTTTTGTTTTTTGCATTGCTTGGTCCAGCCACGCAAAGCAAACTAGAGGGCACATTTTGACTGAGTCCATTAGGGCCAGCTAATGTATTCAATGGGGGTCTCTCGCTTATTTTTTTAAGCAAGTGGTTTGGCAGAGCTGGCAGGGGTGCCAATGGTAAAGGAATCCTTGTTTTCGCTTTTACATTTTCTTTGTCTTGGTATTTATCCATATTCGACTTCAGTGAAATCACCTTACACAGCTTCTATGAACACTTGTTGTTTGGTTATCTTATTCTTGTTTTATAAATGTTATTGCACTATAACCTGCAGGCACGAGTCACGGCCAGCGTGACCGTTATTCGCCGTGTTTAAACTGAAGATGATTTATGTCGGGTAGCTTCATAAAACTCGTCAGTCTCTTCACATCGGGTATCGTCTACCGTCTTTTCTCTCACAAAACTAATTTGTACATCTTGAGTAGATCACTGTAGGTATAATGTCAAGCGTCAAATAATGTATTAAATACCTAATGAAAGATTATTTTAATAACTTAAATGTTACATTTCTAAATAATAATGCGGCAAACTTCGTTTATTTGAAGTTGTGATTTGACCAGTTTATTTTTTAAATAAAAGGGCATTTCATTATAAAATGTAATGTTCATAATAGGCATAATTAATTTGTACTAAGTATCACAGTTTCGTTTTCTTTCAACTCCTTATTTGCCAAAAGTGGCACTGACGCTTTAGTAGTTGCATGCGCTCTGCCTACCCCTTATGGGATACAGGCGTTTTTATGTATGTCATAGAGTAGTAATAGAAACAGAGAGAGCCTCACTGAAGACCGGCTGTGACCCTACAATGGCGGATTTTATTTAATTATATTTTATGGCTTGGTGGCGGAACCTTCAAGCCAGCAATGGCAGACGGTTAGCGATATGCAAACACGATTTAAAATCAAAATAATTATAATTCAGGTCAAAAGAAAATCAATTCTTCATTTAATTTATCAAAAATTAATTATTTCACTTGAAACTTAGAAATATCTTGTTTTTAACAAATAATAATGACTCTGTGCACCGTGTGCAAACACTATTTAAAAAAATACTGGTCACATTCTTGTTTTGCAATTTGTTGGTTTATGATTATGAACATTAATGAATATTGTGATTTTACGTATAATAACTTGATAACGTATTAATTTACGCATGAAAAGTTACTCCGTATTTTTTTCTTTCGATAGGTGTCATTTTTACACAGTTTGACAACGCATGTAGGCATATTTTCTTATTTTTCTTTAGATATTTTCGCCACGGGCGCCTCGATCCGACTGACAGGAGATTAGTGGATGAGCTCATAGACAGAGCTGTCAATGTGGATGATAGAATCCTTAAACAAAGGATACTATAGACTAGACAGCCAAATAATAATACCACTACCGAACGAGATGGTCACATACAAATTATAATAAGAGTGACAGAGAGCAAAATGTTATTTTTTGTCTTTGTCATAGTTTCACTTTTTCGCCGCTGCCACAAACGAGTTTGTGGCAAACAATAAGGACGTGACTTGTCAAGCTTATTATCCGCCCAAATTACGTAGGTTGTTTATGGTAAACTGTCAGCCATTTTTAAAGTGATTCTTAAATTCGCTCCATTATTCTATATCTGTCCCTTACGGGTGTACGCTTGTGTCAAGTCTAATGAATCACAGTTTTTTTAGTATTGAGCGTTACGTCCGTATAATATTAGGTCCATGATGTATGTATGTATGTATTTTATTTTATGTAACATGGTTCTAGTTCTAACACATGGAATACAAATATAAGTATAAGTACCTAAGTAATAAAAAATGAATGTTTATAAGTCATAAATGTCATAATCCAATGAAAATATGCAAACAAAATTCTTGCTAATATAATTATCTAAAATAAATAAGAATATATAATAATGTATGATGCCATTTAAAGCTCTGTTTGTTGAATAAGGTATTTATTTTTATTAAAAACTGGGACGGGTAGTTAGGCACATAAAAACTAAACTGTATTTCAATAAAAATAAATAAAATCTTAATCACGATCACAACTGCCACTAAAATAAATAATCTTAATCTTAATCTAATTACTTAAACCTACGCTGTGTACTTTCAATTATCAAATGCTTCTGGTTTGCTTTGTTGTAGATTTAAAATTAAAGACAATTACAGTACATTAAATTCACAGCGAAACATAATCATGTTCCAAATAGAGAAAAAGGTTTTATAAACAAACAATTGACTAACGGCTTACTCCTGAATCGAACTTGAAAATAGTCATAAAAAATTAAGTCTTTTGTTTCTTAAAATAATATAAGTTGTTTAAATTTCGAACGGCGTTGGTGCTTCTGGGTCAATGACTTTTCCAGCGATGACGACCAAGTTGTCGAGGCGGTCGATGATGAAGAACATGAACGGTCGGTCGACGCTGAAGCGGCGGGGCTCTTTGATGCTGGACAATGGGATGTTCTTGAGGGACTCTTGAACCGCGTTGGATGCTGTAAATTAAACGCTTAATTATGAACTTTTTTTTTGTATAATCCTTCAAACATTGACTATAAGTAGTAAGCTTGGAAATTTACTGTATGACACAATAGAGAAAATGGTGCGAAAAAAAAGTTAGTGCACTGATGTTTCTAGTACTTTCTGGGCATTTTCGCGAGAAGAATCACCAAACAAAAAATTTTTTAAGGTAGGTACATTTTATGTTTTTCCTACTCAGAATCACGAGCCCTTTCGATCTAGGATAAAAAAAAACGAGAGACAAAAAAGTAGTCTCAAAATGTTCTATTATTTTGCATACTTTCCACTTTATAACCGCTGGGTTTGAAAAATAGTAACGAATAGGACTTGTGAAAAGGGCTTGTGATTCTGCGTAAGAAAAACATTATATTTACCTATTTCGGAAAAAAAAAACATTTTTTACTTTTTTCGCGAAAATGCCCTACAATATCGGGTGATCTCTTCATACATTTGCCATTACTTTCCAACTAGACGTCTAGGCAAGTACGATGTAACAAGTACCTGAGAGTTGTGTCGCAGACGTGTCGGTGTTGTCGACGCGAACCGCGACGTGTTGAACCAACTCCTGCACGAAGAGTCCCTCCGCTGAAGACACTCCTGACAGCTCGGCGTCACGGCTGAAGATGCTGCTCACTCCAAACTGCAATACATAGATAGATAGATAGATAAATAGGATACTCTTTATTGGCACACCTCAGCAAAAGATACAGTGGAGACAAAACAAATAATTATAAATAGAGGCAGACAACAGGCGGTCTTATCGCTAAAGAGCGATCTCTACCAGTCAACCGTTGGGTAGCGGAAATAAAAACATAATCAAAATATAAATTTATGAAAAAATACTTTCAAAAAATATAAATAAACACTCCATTCTTTCACAAGTGCTAATCGTTAGATTGAACTTTATATAGGTGTCAGGTCGAAAACACAAAAAAAATATATTTTTTTGAACAATACTTAGCCGAAATTGGTATACTTTGGCCCAAGCTCAGCACAATGCTTCAAGATGGTAGTGACAATCCTGCACGGTCAAGCTGGTCATCGATTAGTAAAATACTAGTATATAACAAACTATAACTGGTCACGTAGGGCCGGACGGCCAAGTTGAATCGAACGGCTAGTAGGTATTTTAAAATAGAATTGGGAATTGTATTTATTTTATTTTTTGGTCCTGCCTATATAATGCCATGCCTAACGTATAATGCTGTTGTGATACTCAACTTGACTAATCGAGCTGCAACCATTATTTGTCGGTCTACTCTACGTTTGTTTGTTGTTTCCGTTTCAGCAAAGACATATGTAACTCCGTATAGACAGCTACAGTCTAAGAAAAAAACGTACCTCAGAACCATATAGGTACGATGGCCTAGATGGCGTTACACCTTTGGGGGACGCTCAGCTAGATGGCGCTAATATTATTATTTAACAATTTAACACATATCAATCTAAGAATATGGGTCAAATTGTCAAAACGGAGGTTTAAAAGTTTTAAGCTTGTGTCGAGAGATGGCAGTCTATGCCCTGTGATTACATATGTTTTTCTTTGACAGTCTCTATAATACTTGATCCTCTTTGGTTTCGGTCTCTCACATGTAGGTTAAATATGCAAGTGTTGCTTTTTTCATTTATCTCTTTCTTATGTATCTCTGTGGTACTTACTACCTAAAAGACAAGTTGCATTCCAGAAATTTATTTTATTTTATTTGTTTTGCTGTGTACAGGATAACCACTTAATACTTATTTAAAATCTTTATAACTGGTTTGTGACATGCAATAAATTATCCTCCTTTTCTATTTTAAAAAATACTAACACAAATTGAATGTTATCAATACAGAATTGTACATTATTGATACCTAGTTACAACTACCGGACGTTGAAGTTATCTACAATACCTAATCGCGGTTTGTCTCAACCGAGTAGGAGCACCTTATCTCGGTAAGCACCTATAGTTGTGCGGTTTCCTAAAGATAGCTGCACGCTCCGCGTTCTATTTCCATCAAGGTTCTTCAGTTGTTACCGGCACAATCGAGGCACCTTATTATGGAAATTTGCCAGATGACAACATCGTGTAGTGGGTACTTTTCAACGAAATATGAAGTCCTAACAAATACGTATGCATGTAACTAAAGCATCGACGCAATAGCAAAGAATGTAATACTCCCTGGAAGACCGACACGACAGCTATATCGTACATAATATGAATACACAGCTAGGTATAACGTAGGTACACGGTATAAATAAAAAAAAACGAAATACGGTGCATTGGGGTAATTTCGAAAGTCACCATTATTTCCATCATATCAAGATTCCCCTTTCGAAATTACCCGAGCATTTCTGTGCTGTGAAATTACCCCATTGCACCCTTTATTACCACCTTTGTATTTTTTTCCCCCCGGCGCAAAATCGGCGGGGTGTTATAATTTTGACGTGTCTGTCTGTCTGTGTGTGTGTGTGTGTGTGTGTGTGTGTGTGTGTTTGTCTGTGGCACCGATTTCGATATAGTTTTTTGTTTGAAAGCTTAAGTAGTCGGGGGGTTTTTCAAAATTTTAATTTTGTGGTTAGGTTATTTAACAATGGCAGGTACGAGTTTCTTCTACTTGCGCTAAGTTTCTGGGCAAAGATGGTTAGCTTTAGCAAGAACCTTAAATCTAACAAACTAGGTACTTCTCTGAGCATTTAGTTATTATTATTTTACGGATAAATTGTTACCTGCGCAGCTTCCACCGGGGTAGCCGGTTTGTTGTCGTTTTTTTCTACATTCCATGAACAGCTGATCAACATTTGCCTCATTTGTGTTTATGCCCCCGCATGCATCTACTATTATGCTGGTATAAAAGTAGGTATGCGTATTACCAAACAAGTACTTATATCCACATAGAGACAGTAGGTTCAAACGATGATTCAGTAACAATAACAGTATCAATTGTATTACTCCCAGTATTACGACTAACAGTAGATATTAGTATAGGTACATAGCATACAAAGAGGATCGAGTATTATAGAGAGACTGTCGAAGTAAAATGTGTAATCACAGTGCATGGACTGCCATCTCTTGACACAGGCTTACAACTTTTGAACCTCAGTTTTGACAATTTGGCCCATATTCTTAGCTAGATATGTGTTAAAATGTCAAATATTATTAGTATTAGCGCTATCTAGCTGAGCGTACCCCAAAAGTATTTTTAGGTATTTTTCTGTATGGTACTGAGGTACCTACGTTTTTTTCGTCTTTGGTATATAACATATGTATTTGTACATAACAAATTATAGTATGTTAGGTACGATGCGAATGCGATATTTGCACATAATATATCGTGAAATATTTTATATATCTACACTACTAGCCCTATAAATTTCCGGCATATTTAGTTACGTAATGTGCTAATTATAACACTAGTGCAGTAATATACCTACTAAGAGCCCAGAGCCACCAGACCAGACCTTCCTCATTTTCTCAAGGATGAATCTTTGGAATAATGTAGAGTTGTATTGTCTGCATACTAATAGCTATTAGCTAGTTCGGGCCGACTGCCGTTTTTTAGGGTTCCGTAGTCAACTAGGAACCCTTATAGTTTCGCCATGTCTGTCTGTCCGTCCGTCCGTCCGTCCGTCCGTCCGCGGATAATCTCAGTGACCGTTAGCACTAGAAAGCTGAAATTTGGTACCAATATGTATATCAATCACGCCGACAAAGTGGTAAAATAAAAAGTGGAAAAAAATGTTTTGTTAGGGTACCCCCCTACATGTAAAGTGTGGACTGATTTTTTTTTTCATTTCAACCCCAACGTGTGATATATTGTTGGAGAGGTATTTAAAAATGAATAAGGGTTTCCCAAAATCGTTTTTTGATAATATTAATATTTTCGGAAATAATCGCTCCTAAAGAAAAAAAAAGTGTGTCCCCCCCCCCTCTAACTTTTGAATCATATGTTTAAAAAATATCAAAAAAATCACTAAAATAAAACTTTATTAAGAGGGCTTTCGTGTTAAAAATAGTGAAATCGCAACCGAGCGCTCGATCATACCGTGTGTGGTATCAAATTAAAGGGCTTTGCGAGTAGTTTATAAATATATATCACATTATAGGACTTTTTCTACTTGGTCTAACAAAATATGAGAAAATGTCCAAAACAGGTAATAATTGTACCGGTGAAGGCTCGTTTTCAAAAAATCGGCAAAAATCAATAATAGCAATTTATAATCACTAAGGCATAACAGCAATTTAAGTAAACGTTGCAGATTAATTTAGTACAAAACTTACTTCGATGTGATGTAGATTTTCAAAGAAATTGTCACTTAATTTTAGGTAATTTCTGAAAAAATTGAATTCGCCTTAGGCTAGTTTACTCTTTTTCAAAAACTTAAAATAAACATCTAGTCTGAAATGATTGTGGTACAGGATATACGAATTATAAATTTACCCGTTTTAATATTCAAAATTGTCCAAATTTTACAAATAAGATCGACTGATTCAGCTCTATACGTGCGTTTTTCTAAACGTGCATTAGAGAAAATATCATAATTAATTTAGTGAGTTAGTTTTTAAAAATCCAGTCTTATAAAAATCAAGATAATAAGATGCTCTAACTGGAACTTGAATTAAATAAATCTATTGGATAACGGAAAGTGTAGTATTTCACCGACTAAAACTATCAATTTTACATTATTTTGACGTTTTTTTTTTAAAGCAGCCTTAAGACTTTCTAGGAAAATTGTTTTGAACTTGATAGGTTCAGTAGTTTTTGAGAAAAATACGGAAACTACGGAACCCTACACTGAGCGTGGCCCGACACGCTCTTGTCCGGTTTTTGTTAGAAGGTTTAAAAAACCACAATTTTTTCTGAAATTCTCAAGGTTTATTTATATATGTGTTAGAAAATACTGTTAGGAATTGATAATCAATGATTATTAATCATAATATCCTTATCATTTCCTCCATTATCTTTAGCTTGAGAAATTAGGATATGTTACAGATAATTTCAAGCGTCTAGTAAAAGTTACGGAAGGTGGAAATGGTCAAGAAATGACGATGAACAGTATTTTCTAACGCATATATGTATAATAATCAGCCTTGAGAATTTAAGGAAAGTTAGTGTTAAAAAAAACTATAAAGCGCAAAAAATTACCGTCGGACCGAACTAGCTAATATCTTTGCTAATATGCAGACCTTAAACGTCGAAACGAACGATGAAGAACGTACCAATTTAAACTCATTCCGAAAGTTTTTACTTTACTTCATGGAAAAGGAGAACACAAACAAAGTTACAAACTCAGCATGTTTTCGTGCAATTACCTATTCAATGTAAAAAAATAAACCGGCCAAGTGCGAGTCGGACTCGCCCACCGAGGGTTCCGTTTCCGTACAAACTTACAAAAGTTAAATAATCTCATGTATCTTATATGTATAACTTTAAAGATTTGATTATAATTACCTTTAGGTACAGTGCCATCTCTCGGTGATTTCGCTAACTAATTTGCGCGACCTGTTTAGTATGTTAGTTTTTCAGTGATAATTCTTTATAATGTCAACCGATTTGGACAGTTTTTTCTTTATTTAAAAGAGATTTTTTTTACGTATAATCTCGTATAATTTGAAGTTCGATATAATCCGCAAGGGTGGTTAAATTGAAAGTTAAAATCTTTTTGTGAATAAAAAAAAAGTTTCCAAGGTACCTACATCGATTTTATTTTTCCTGTAAAATTTAGCATAAAAGCAAAATTTCGTAAAAATTTCATAATTTTTCGTTGGTAAACTTCGGAGATAAACTGGGGGGTATTTTTTTTTACATTTTCCTTCATAATTCTTTTTTTATTTCACAGCAAAAAAATTATAAAAATAGTTTTGATATGTACAATTTAAGCTCTTTCTAAAGATACCCCACTTGACCTAGTAACTTGACATTTACAGTTTGCCCCCTTCCACTTTGGCCATTTTCTATAATTAAATTTTATTTTTTTTAATAGTACTATCAGCTTGTAGAGGTTCAAAATGTTTATAACTGTTCTAAATTTCAAATCGATAGCATAAGTAGTTCTCGAGATATTTAGAAATGTGACAGACAGACAGACAGACGGACAGAGCGTCGCCATATGGGTTCCTTTTGTACCTTTTGGTACGGAACCCTAAAAATGAATGTAGATGTACTAACTAACAGTGAAAACAATATTATTCATACATTTTGTTTTTTTTCTCACGAGTGTGTTGAAAAACGTATGCATATGCAATGATCACTACATCACTACACACATCGGGACTCTTATTCGCGCTCACTTCGCTCGCATGCACAATACCGCCTCGTGTGTAATGACAATACACAATTAGCACAATTGTACATCATCATAACGTAACTATTATAGGATTTATACCTCTAGGACTTAAAAGATACAAACTACTCTCCGCGCGTCGCGAATCTTATACTATTAAACGAGCAATTCTTGTATATTTATTTATTTATTTATTTATTTATATATACCGACGATCTCGGAAACCGCTCTAACGATTTCGCTGAAATTTGTTTTGTGGGGGTTTTCGGGGTGAAAAATCGATCTAGCGTAGCCTTAGATCCCGGAAAACGCGAATTTTCGAGTTTTCATGAGTTTTTCTTTCGCATTTGTAAACATAAAATATGGTCCTTAATTTCGCCGCGCGCGCATCGATTCCGCTTAGCTCAGTCGCACGAGGTCGGTCTAATGTACGCAGATAGATCGTAGGTGTCAGGGTTTCGAATCCCGGCCAGAAATTAAGTTTTTGTTTTTTGTCTTTTTTTTTGTTTTTGTATTTATAAGAGTTTTTTTTTTATCTAAAGACGTGATATATTAAAATAGAACCGAGCGAAGCTCGGTCGCCCAGATATTGAGGTTTCATTACATTCATTCAATCCGCTAGATCCTACAAGTTATAAATGTTATACATATACATAATACATGTATATATAGGTACTATAGGCTTGTAAGCTTGTACAATAATCAGGAGGAAAACTTCAAAGTTTGGCAGTATCGTCAACAGTGAATGCCCGTTTCCTTTATACATAGACAGCATGGTTGGTACCTTTAGGTACCTATCATAAACAAGTTGACTTAGCAATTTAAGTTGTTTCAAGTATAGTATACCTACGATGTGGTATGTTATTTTTTATCACACCCGCACTTTAAATGTGCTATTGCGCGCAGGCGGAGCGTGATCTATAGAAAAATCGTTCTTCCAAGGGAATAATGAAATTTCTTGTACCGTACTTAAGTTTTTTACATCTATTTACTTACATATTTTTTACATTGCGAGTGTGATGAAAAACATTGTGTGTAACTCGAGGAGTATGAATATTACAAACTCGAGTCTTTAAATCGCTCCGGCAAGCCGTCGCGATTTAACTTACTCTCGTTAGTAATATTTAACTTCCTCCCCTTGTTGCACAATGTATCTACTATTATACGCAAGCATCGATATATCGAGCACTGGCTCTCCAGCGCCGCCTCCCCAAGGGCATGAGATTTCGGGTACACAGAACAGAACAGGTAAGAGTGTTTGCCATGCCGGCGAGACAAAAAAAGGCAAAAAAACAAGTTCCCACCGCACCTGGGGATAAACCCTGCGCCTTCAGAGTTTAGGAACAAAGGGAAAGGCTCGCCGAACTCGTATTGGAGCTATAGCCGCTTGTTTAGGCAATTCGGTTGCTAACCGGACGATGGCAAATTATAATTTAGAATGATGAATACCTGCGTTAGGCTTGCTCACAAAATGCACGTTACCGTTGGGATGGGCCTTCATGGCACATTCTTGTTTTAGATTAGGATATGAAGTATAGTTTGAAAGTCACGATGTCGTTATGGTATTAGTTTCCTAATGGTGGGCCCACACTGGCTGTTATAAGTAAATGTTATATAAGTCGGTGTGACAGGGACAGCGCGGTGGTATTGATATTACGCTGTCCCTGTCACACCGTGTTATCACACCATAAGGAGCGAAATATTGTCTAACCGCCCGCGCTACCCATACAACCATTTCAGTCGCAAAATCTTCAAATCAGTAACTAACTGTCAAATGTGACATAACGCGTGGTAACGTCGTGCAAACAATGCGACCGTATTGATACAATAACAAAATGTAGTCGTCGTGTGCACTCGTTACGGTAACAAAATGTGTACGAATTTGTGGCTGTCAATGTCACTGTCAGAATGACTTTTAACGACACTTTATTAGTCGACGTTTGCACACATAACGGTAACAACATGTGGACGAATTTGTGGCTGTCATTGTCACTGTCAGAACGGTTTCTGACAGTGACATTGACAGAATTTGTACACACATGTGTAGGTCTGATTACCGAACTGCTCCTAAACCACTGTATCCGCAAATGACAATCTGAAATACGAAGGTTTCTCAAACTGTCTTGTGAAGTTGTGGACTGGTTGCTTTGAATCATTTAAATATGAGCGAATTAAATAATAATAAACGACGACGACCATTTAAGCACTCTTCGACATTTTATAGAAATGTGGGAAAGTTAAGAAAAGTGCAGAATGATAATACAAATAGATAAGCACTTTATAGTTACTTAATGTATTAAATATATAATTTTTAATTCTTATTGATAAAAATGAAGTGTAGTGTTGCTTTACACAATAAAAGTAGGAATCAAATGAAATAGAGTATTTACTGTGATATTAATAGAATTTCTGTTGCGCAATGATAGTTTTTTTCAGTACCTACAGATGCTGCTTTTTTTAACGTAGTAGTGCGAGCAAATCAAGCAATGATTCATTTCTTGTCTGGTCGAAACTCTTAGCTTAGATTTAGGTACTGAAAATCGTCGTACGATACACGTGCGAAAAGGACATTCACAACTCGTGTCGATTGAAAACACTCCCTTCGTTCGTGTATTAATTTATTGCTACTCGTATCGATTTTCCTCTTTTCCGCACTCGTATCTACAAGTATTTTGTTTGGGTTACAAAAAAAACACATTATTTACTCTACTACGTTTTATTTATCTCTCTTTAACATTACAAATTTGTAGACACTTATCTATACAAAAATCTTGACAAAAGAAGTACAGATCGCTGAAATTAATGTTGATAGTAATATTAATGACGACTACTTCAACAAGTGTCAATTGTGAAATGCCGCAAAATACTAGTTGCTCTATAGAAGACCATAATAATATAATATGATCCCCGATCCTTTACAACCCAGCAGCTCGGTACGCACGTTACAATTTTTTTTTAATCTTCTTTAGTGAGGGCAACTGAGTACGACGGCATATTTAATTGTTTATAAAGTTTGAGTATACCTGGAAAAAATTAATACAAGAAGCCATTTTGAAAATATAATAAATATTCACTGCTTTCGGTCACGCGTGTACGCTGCGACCATTTTGCGACCGTTTGTCGACCGTTTGGTGACCGTTTGGCGACTGTTTTTTACATGGAATATTACCGTCTTAATCCATATTTTTACAACTTTATTGGTTTTCTAGGCATTATTTTTATTATTTCAGTATAGTATATGCACCGGAGCACTAAAACTTCACCAATCAATATACATAACACGCAAACACCGAGTAGTCAATAATATTATTACTGGTTAAACTGAGGTAAATTGATGGCGCGTTGATAAATTTAGACTTATTTTATGAAATCACTCGAGCAATTTAATTGGCCATGGTAATTAGCCCACATTATAAAACAAATGCAAACAATATTTATCTTTAACAAATTCTTACGCCATTACATTTTAATGTCAAATGATTTTATTTCTTTTTTACTTTGACGTCTCTGACAGTCGCCATTTGAAAAGAATGAAATGAACGAATGATTTTGGGAAAGTAGTCGCCAAACGGTAACAATGTGTGAACGCGTAGTGCACACTTCTGTCACTTCTGTGACCATTTGTGCCTGTTACCAATCGTCCCCATTTGGGTCGCCGCGACTAAACGTCGACCGTACTGCGACTAAGCATTGAGACCCGAAAACCTGTGTGTACACAAAATAGGAGGATTTGCGTAGGAACGGCGACCGATTATGGTTATATGGGTATGCACAGGTTATTTTATGCGATTGAACCCAAGCGATCTTCGAAGCGTTGAGCGCATTCATAAACGGAAACAAGTATAGAAAATTACTAAAATAGAATACTGTGACCATTAAACAAGCGCGTCTATCGCAGAAAACAACCGCACGCTTAACATTATAAGTAACACTCGGCTCGGGGAAGCGAAAGATTCCAAATACGAACCGCGCGTGTAGCGAGTGGTTCAATCAATGATCTAACTAATCGTTTGCTTCAATTAAGAACAGCCCACCTAACGTAGCCAAGTGACAATCGTAGACGCTACGTCGCGATCAAAACGCAGTCTGGCTCTGTGGTGCCACTGCAGAACGACAGGGAGAGAGAGAGCTAATCTAATAGCTGCTGAAGCGAAACGTTAACAACTGTAATGTTGGCTAGTTTTTAATTTCTACTTCACACACACACACACACACGGGCGTTTTCCAAATTAAATATTTGAGTCAAATTTCGCTGTCCTACAACTTTAGCCTAACTTTTTTCCATGAAAAAATGCCATGAGAGAAATATTGTCTATATAAAAAGTATAAAGCAAGTAATTATCTATTTAGTCATAGTAAATAAAATGTTTCAAAACCTACATGAAAGAAAAACAAATACTAAAACCAAAAAAAAAGTACGAATTTTTGGGTGTCCCATGCATACCTCGCGAACTTTGGAGCAAAATATTTGTATATTCTGTCTCCTTCTGGCCCAGACATGGCTGTTATTTTGATAAGATCTTTTATGCCCAAGTGAATTATAACGTTATTACTTAGCTTGTAGAGTACAAAATTAAACAAATTTTAATTTATTTGTTGTCCTTCAATATCGGCGTTGTGGAATTTTCCGTATACGTCACGGTGTTTTTAACAATTTGGTAGAAATAAAATACTATATTGAGTTGAATTTTATACCGTGGCAACATTACGATCCCCAATATTGGGCGTTTAATGTTTTAAAACGTCAGTTACGTTCGAAAAGAGCGAGGTGTTTGTCGCGCGTCACGCTGTTCGATTTTTATTCTTCCACTACGAACTGGACAAGCTCGAGGTAAGAAGTCACTTTTTGACTTATTTTTTATGAATACGTATAGGGTGATATGTGTAGTTATTCAAAAAATAATTTACAGTATAGAAAATTCAAGGGATTATACCGCTATTTCGGTTTATTTCCTAACTCGCATACCTACGTCACGTCCATTACGCCACATCACAAAACGTGTTGTATAAGGGAACCCAAAAACGTGACGTATGGAACAAAAAAGTATGGTTTACATGCCGGTGGCTTTGAACAAATACGCTATGGCTGATTCTGATCCTTTATGGGTAATTCCGAACCTTTAACATTGGTTTTTGACAATTCAAAGCTTTGAATGATTCACGGTTATTTTCATTAGACTTATATTGACCGGGATATAGACCGTGATTACCTTTTTGATTTTTGTCGAGTGTGAACGCGACCAGTGGTAACGCTGAAAGTGAACGCAGCCGACGCGCGCGAAGGAGGGTAGATCGCGCGCTGTCTATACAACTTTAACATCCACCCGCCTTCGTCAGTTTTTCCGTGATCATGATGCATGCAACTGCGTCGAAATATCGGGAGCTCGACAAAAATCAAAAAGGTAATCACGGTCTATATCCCGGTCAATATAAGTCTAATGAATTCAAAGCTTATTATGCATGTATGCATGATTTTTCCATTTAGAATAAAAGTAGCATGAAACGTATTGTTAAAAACACCTACATCAATACATACCAACTAGCTGATTAATAACTACCGGCAACATTTTAAATCTTTTCTCACCATCGATGGACCTTTTGCCATTGGAATAAGGTTCACAACTTGATCAAGTTGTAATAAGGTTTCTGTATGTAACCTGTCCAGCTATATGTCAGTAAAATTCAAGAGTTACCTATTCACACGTGTATCGTACTATGTTTTTCAGTACATTTGTTTTTTTGATGAGACACGCACAGTGCTCTAAACCGCACTAGGGAGGTAAATTAGCACCATGTGTACTAATTTTATTTTTTTATTTTGTACATCTAACAAGAACACCAAATTTAAAATATTGTGATTTCAACTTTCACAAGTTTTTAATTTAAAATTCCAATGCCTTAGTTTTTTTTTAATTTCTAACTTTTTTTCTGAAAACTACTATACACCTGTGCGATAGAAATTATTAAGAAACGGGCTTTGTGTGTTCGATATGCGATTGACATGTCATAGTTTTGACACTTTACTTAGTGTTAGTTAATTGTAAGCCCGTTTCTCTACAACAATCGAAGTTAACATCTATCGCAGATGTATGGTTTTTTTTTCTAGACAAAAAAAAATACGAATTAAAAAAAACTAACTTTGCCATTCGGTTTCTTATACACTTAACTATACGCCGACGTTAACGGAATTCAATAAAAACATGGTGTACACATAATACCTACTGAGGGCCAATTTAAGTGTCTATTTTCGGCACATGTAAACCTTTCATGTAGTTCCTAAACGTGATATTCCGTTCCATTACGTCACTTTGTCCTATTGTTGCTGTGATAGATTTTTAAAAAATATATAATAATTATAAGGATAAAACATAATACTTTAGATCTCATTTATTTAAGATATTAAGTGTTAATTGGGAAGCGTGACATTTATAGATTTTTTATCTTGTATGTGAGGCTAAGACGATTGTAAAGCAGTCTTAAAAACCAAAGTGTAGCGTATTGGACAAATAATAGTCAATAGCTTTATTATGATACATGTTATAACAAGTATTATTAGTTTTTATAAGATTGTTTATGTTTTTTATTACGCTAAATAAAGAATACTTCACATAAAACTCTCTGATCTTTACTTTAAATTTACCTCAAAGTTGTAGCGTAATGGATCTTCACACTGGGGCGTCATCAGTTTAAAGTATGTTTTTATCAATATATAATATTATTTGTGGAACTTAAGTTGTATTTACATAAAATAGAGTAATAAAGCAGTCAATTCAAAGCATTTCTAACAAAAAACTTAAAAAAAAATCGGGGTGGAATTCCATTACGTGACGGAACAAAATTTGAAAAAGGCCCACTGTACACTGACACTTAGAATTTAAAATAAAATAAAAATCTATAGGGACTATAAACAGACGAGCTACATTGCAATAGCTTAGCAATAAGAGTCGTAACTGTGTTGCCTGCCTATAAGACAGGAGTCACAGGAGTATTAAATACTAATGATATTTTTAAATGTTATAAGTATGTATTTTCACATTCATCCCAATATGCAGACAAGGTCGCGGACAAAACGCTAGTTAAGTACATTAAGTCCATACTCATAAAAGGGTAGGTAAACTAAAGTACACAGACGTGATTCGACATGCTTTTCTAAATTATTGAGAAACGTGATAAATTGTGAAACGTGTTTTTCTGGAAATATTTACAATAACAAATCTTACCTATCTACTGTAAGGCTGCTGGACGTTGCGAAATTGAAATCCCATTAAGACTGTTGAACTTTCCAAAACATAAATACCTTTCATATTTATCAATCCTACTTGGATTAAGGGCCAGCCGCCAGACCTTCCTCATTTTCTCAAGGATGAAACTTTGGGATAGAGTTCGTATGGACATTAATGTCTGCATATTACCCAGTTCGGCCCGTCGCGCGTCGACCATTTTTTTAACCGCCGCCCCAAATCTCTCTCTCTCTCAAGGAAGGTGGTTCTCAATTCGTCTGTTTTTTTTTATGTTTGTTCCACGATATCTCCGATACAGGACCGATTTTGAAAAAAAAAATGATTGAACGTATATGTATACAGATTGGTCCCATTTTTATCAAAACCCAGTTCTGATGATGGGATCCTGGAGAAATCGAGGGAACTCCTCAAATCTGAAAGGCATACATATGGTGATGTTTTGTGTTTTTTTTTTTATACGAACAGCATGCATTTACATACGGAACAGTGACATTTGGTGCAGTGGAACTGCTGATGATGGTCAAAACGGAACTCCTCAAATCTGAACGGCACACTTCTAGTGACTTTGGTATGTTTATAAGAACAGCATGCACTTACGTCCAGAACAGTGACATTTGGTGCAGTGGAACTGCTGATGAAGATCAAAACGGAACTCCTTAAATCTGAACGGTAGGTACGCTTATAATGACTTTGGTATTTTTATAAGAACAGCGTGCTTTTAAGTTGTACATTGACATTTATTTGTTACGAGATTTGTTATCTTTGTTATGTTTGTGCTTGAGTTTTCAAGTCAAATTTTGTCAAGCTCGATTTCTTATAATCGGATATTGGATTCATGAGGAATTGAGGAAACTCCTCAAACCTTAATGGTATACGTATATTAATTTGTATTTCCAACAATAATCAAAGATTTACATTAAAAAATACCTACACATTTCTACATAATCCAATATTCGCAAGTACCTTTCACCAGAACCCCAAAAGCGGCGGGTTTTTTTCTTAAAAATTATTGCTATAAGGTTTTTTTTAGAAACACTAAGTTTCATTAAATTCTCAAGGCTGATTTTTATGGATGTTATATCATCGATTGTCTTCTGTCAGTGTGACTGTCACTTTAACGTTTTTCGGTTAAAGTTAACAGCGTAATCTATAAATAAAAAAACCGGTCAAGTGCGAGTCGGACTCGCCAACCGAGGGTTCCGATCCGTAAAAACTTTCTTTCAAAATACCTAGTTAAAATAATCTCATGTTTCTCATAAAACTGAAATGACTCGACAAGAAGACTAGAAGCAAAGACATATGTAACTCCTCTTTCCTAGAAGCTATAAGTATAGGTACTAGCGCATTATTGTGTTTAGCGCCATGGCTCACACTGACATACTTGCTAAAGCGTGACGGATGCTTTATCCACGTGGATAAGTGATAAAATTGGCAGCATGATACGCCGGTAGTAATGTTGGTTTTTCAGGGATAATAAAATTTTATTCTTTTCCTCTCACTAGCTCGGAAACACGTGTTTTGTCCTTTAATACCAGCGGGTAAAAACGCATTTTATCCACTAGTGGGTAAAGTAATTTGACCTTGAATAAAGTCAAATTAACTGCTTTAAAATTGAAAAAAGTAGGTGAATCTAGTAATAAAGATGATTTACCAGCGGTGGAACTACTGGAAGCAGTGATAAACGCATATTTTGCGTTGCAGTTTCCTCGCTATAGTGAGGGGAAAAGTTTTGTGTTACACTCGGGTGCAAATGTATTTTACTTCTCGTGTGTTAAAAAACTCGCAAGTTCAGGATTCTATTCTCGAACCACTCGCTTCGCTCGTGGTTCAACTGTAGAATCCTTTCCCTTGCTCGTTTTTCAATTCCACACTCGGCGTTAAAATACAACTTTGCCCCCTTGTATAACAAATAACTATTATAATGTTAACCGATTTTGACAGTTTTTACTTTATTTGAAAGAAGATTGTTTACGTAACATCTCGTATTCATTTAAAGTACGATTTATATCTGCAAGGGTGGTAATTGAAAGTAAAAATCTGAAGTCTTTTCATCTTTTGTAAATATAAAAAAAGTTTCTTTATATCTTACAAACACGATTTTATTTTTCCGTAATATTTAGCACCAAATTTTTATAATTTTTCGTCGGTAAACTTCGGAGGTAAGGAGGGGGGGTATTTTTTTTACATTTTCCTTCAAAATTATTTTTTATTTCCGCAACAAAAAATAAAAAAATACTTTATTTATGTTAAATTTAAGCTCTTTCTAACGATACCCCACATGACCTAGTAACTTGAAATTTAGTTAGCCCCCCTTTCATTATGGCCATTGTATACAATTAATAGTTATTTGTTATACAAGGGGGTAAAGTTGTATTTTAACGCCGAGTGTGGAATTGAAAAACGAGCAAGTGAAAGGATTCTATAGTTGAACCACGAGCGAAGCGAGTGGTTCGAGATTAGAATCCTGAACTTGCGAGTTTTTTAACACACGAGAAGTAAAATACATTTGCACCCGAGTGTAACACAAAACTTTTCCCCTCACTATAGCGAGGAAACTACAACGCAAAAAATGCGTTTATCACTGCTTCCAGTAGTGCCACAGGTGGTAAATCATCTTTATTACTAGATTCACCTACTTTTATCAATTTTAAAGTAGTTAATTTGACTTTATTCAAGGTCAAATTACTTTACCCACTAGTGGATAAAATGCGTTTTTACCCGCTGGTATTAAAGGACAAAACACGTGTTTCCGAGCTAGTGAGGGGAAAAATTCATAAATTTAAAAAAAAATTGTAGAGGTTTACAAATTTCAAGTTGATAGCAGTTCTCGAGATATTTAGTACTTAATGTGGCAGACGGACAGTTGTACCTAACCATAAAAACATCACTATCATCACTACATAGTCACACAAAGTCGCTTTTTCTGTCCCTATGTCCCTATGTATGCTTAAATCTAAAAACTACGCAACGGATTTTGATGCGGTTCTTTTTAATAGATAGAGTGATTGTAGAGGAAGGTTTACATGTAGGTATAGTACCCGTGCGAAGCCGGGGCGGGTCGCTAGTCATCACTACATAGTATAAAACAAAGTCGCTTTTTCTGTCCCTATGTCCCTATGTATGCTTAAATCTTTAAAACTACGCAACGGATTTTGATGCGGTTTTTTTTAATAGATAGAGTGATTGTAGAGGAAGGTTTACATGTAGGTATAGTACCCGTGCGAAGCCGGGGCGGGTCGCTAGTTAAAAATATGCAATCAATGTGTTGCCAACTCCAATTTTTTTGAAATCCCCGATTTATGGCCGGCAACAGACAGTCTTAAAAATTCATAATCTTAAAAAAAAATTGTATGCTGACAGATCTGTCAGTGTCAGGTTGAACTGTCAATTTGCATACAATTTTTTTTTTAAGATTATGAATTTTTAAGACTGTCTGTTGCCGGCCTATGACAGCGATGACGTCACCGAATAATGTTCACATTGTCAATAGGCACGCCACAGACAGTCTTAAAAATTCATAATCTTAGAAAAGATTTGTATGCAAACTGACAGTTCAAACTGACACTGACAGATCTGTCAGTGTCAGTTTGCATACAAATCTTTTCTGAGATTATTAATTTTTAAGACTGTCTGTGGCGTGCCATAAGTGCGAGTGAGACAACGCCCTCTTAGTCTAGTTTTTTTTTTTATATAAACTGGCCAGTGATTGACCTTAGTCGCACCAGGGGCGGCTCACTCCGCGATTCTATCGCCGCGCTACAAGTACATCCTGGCGGCCGCGAGTTCGCGGCCTACTCAGGGGAGTCAGGGGTGGCATGGCGCGCGTTCTCACGGAATGCACGTTCGCACTTTCTATTGTTACTTTACGTCGCGAGGTTTTTGCAAGCGATGTCCGCGTGTGAAATACTAATAATATTTAGTTAAATTGACATATTGAATAAAATAAATACCATAGGACATTCTTACACAGATCTACTACTGATTAAGTCCCACGGAAAAGTTCAATAAGGCTTGTGATAGTTGTGATGTTAGAACTTGAACAAAAGAGTCTTAATTTTCATAATCTTAAAAAAAAATTGTATGCAAACTGACACTGACAGATCTGTCAGTGTCAGTTTGAACTGTCAATTTGCATACAATTTTTTTTTAAGATTATGAATTTTTAAGACTGTCTGTTGCCGGCCTTAGGCTTCCCACAGACAGTCTTAAAAATTCATAATCTTAAAAAAATTTGTATGCAAATTGACACTGACAGATCTGTCAGTGTCTTGTCAGTGTCAGTTTGAACTGTCAGATTGCATACAATTTGTTTTTAAGATTATGAATTTTTAAGACTGTCTGAGGGAAGCCTTAGGCTGAGCGCACACGGAGGCGACAGTTGCACGGCGACATTTTTTGTCTCTGTCTTGGACGCATGTAGTAACGACAGAGACAAAAAATGTCGCCGTGCAACTGTCGCCTCCGTGTGCGCCCAGGGTTAGAGTTAAAAACTTTTCAATGGTTGGTAATGGGTACTAAACTAAGGCTCTTAATGTTCTGCTATAATCACAGAACACCCCACTAGAAGCCAAATGCAAGCGATATTGTTCGAGACGCAAATCACCAATCCTTGCGGGGTGAGGCGGGCGCGCACGGTGCTGCCATTGGTCGTTTCAAATAATGGCGCGCCTTTATGATTAGCAGTAGGGATGGGAATGGGACATGTCTATTATAGACAATGGTACCGGTACCAGTACTGTGGTGAATTTGTTTTGCAACAAATTATAATATTATAATTGAATTATAATAAGGCCGTAACTAGGCCCTTCGGGTTGGAAGGTCAGATGGCAGTCGCTTTCATAAAACTAGTGCCTACGCCAAATCTTGGTAGTAGTTTCCAAAGCGGACCCCAGGCTCCCATGAGCCGTGGCGAATGCCGATGCCGGGATAACGCAAAGAGGATGATGATTGTGATAGCATCTCAATAAAAATCATTCTAGTAACTAATAACCAAACTGTGCATTTTTACTTACGTTTATTAAGTTAAATTACCAACTAAATATTCTAAACTAATCAATGAACTAAATACCACTACAGACTCTACAGATTCTAGATAATTATTCACTATTACAAATCTGCTTTCTTTTATATTTCATAAAATGGTAGCACATGGTACGAACGGCAGTACGAAGTTCCCGCAACAGACATAAACTAACATGGCCCCATGCCTAGTCGTTTACGTGAAAGGGATAGCATATCACATTGTTAACTCGGCAAAAAGGGATGGACGCGCCTCGGCGCCGCTCAGCACAACCATATTGACCAGTATAAATGAACTCCGCGGATAATAAACAATTATTAGTTCTTAGGGAGGAACTTTTAATAAAATTAGTCGGTTATTCAGTAAAATGAAATATGAAACCAAAATTAAATACAATTTAATTAAAGAAAATACGATTACAAGTACATTTTCAATATTTGAATTAAATTTATGATTAAAAATCTGAGAGCTAGTATTTAAGTTTGTAAGATGTTAATCGAGCGAGCGTCTACGGCCAAATAGGCAGAGTTTCGGTCCTCGCAGCCTGAGGAAGGGGTCCCGTCGGGTGGTCGCGTTGCCTCGTCAGCAGTTTGCAGACATTGTAGCTAACACGGCCTCTCCTGACATGCAGCGTCCTCGATGCAGTTCTTGAGTTGTCTTGGATCCAGCTCCAGGGCTGCTTCAATCTGGGTTCTCGTCATCTGCGGAGTAAACACATACGTTAGTACGTTAATACATCAAATGTGCTCTCCGCATTGAGCACACATCGTGGTCTGTTGACCAATCCACCTCTCGTCCACATCATTCGTCTAAAATAATTATCATCCAAGAATATTCCAATGCCATAAAGGCCACACACGAGAATACCCTCATCGATGCCACGGCGGGCCTTACACGATAATCCCCACATCGATGCCACAGCGGGCCTTGCACGATGTAAAGACAGTATTCCGATGCCACTGGGGCCTTACACGCGAATACATACATCGATGCCACAGCGGGTCTTACACGATCTCAACACAGTATTCCGTAATGAGCCATAAACCCCAAATATGTCTGCATTGGGATATCAGTGGCTGGATTTAGCGTAGATCTATCCTGGTACTACTTCTCTGTGTAGAAACGAAGTCACCTTCTGAAACAATCAACTAGGCTTTAAAACTGCCTATTTATCTATACCGTCTTCGATGCTAAGCTAATGTTTTCTTTCCGTTCGGCCGACCTGACCATTTCTAAAATGTGTGTTACATTAAAGTAATTCGTTAATAAAAACATCCCTTCTCAGTTCTCAGTAAAATTACAGGAAAACATTGCTTGACAAACCTTTCTCAAGTAAAATTGATCAAAATAAATGTTTTGTTCCATACAAACACAAAAACTTATTTTGCCGCTGATCTATACGCCAAAGCACACCTACATTATCTTCAAATTTCTGGGACCTAGCAGAAATCAATTACCACTTCAAAATGCATCATCATTTGAATCTTAACAATGTCCACTACCAATAAGTTACTTAATTGTTTCCACCCGTTTTCGAATAAAGTGCGGAAAAGTCATACATTTACCACTTCTCGCGCAGTCTCAACACTCTCAACCAAAATAATTTTATTTTTCAAAACTAATTAAATTATTCTCAATAGACATAAGATAACCATGATCAAAGTCATGATAGCATTGAAGTATCAGGTACTATTCAGCGATAGCTTACACCAAATTGAATTCATCTATTCACGAATTCATTTCCTTTTTCAATAAAACTCATACTCGATTTGCAAGACATTAAAATCATTAACATCAGAACTAATCAGAACCATTCTCAATGGTTAAACAAAAACATATTAAACTTTTCAGTAGTTGTGTCATCAAAACTTCAATAAGCATTCAAATTTTACTATGTTGCTCGACACTTGCTTTTATGAGATTTATTATAAAATCGTTAACTCTCACACTACCATTTTGAATAGGATTTAATTTGAATTCCAAACACAAACCTTATGAAAAGGTAGCAAACCTTATGAAAGAATACACTCCCAATATTGTCATATCCGCGTAAAATTACTTGAAGATTCTATTTTTAACCGGTAGGTACCGCACTACACTATAACACTCAGCTCTAATCAGTCCAATATTTATATTTTGTACACTTTGTTCTACTAAGGAAGTAATCTGAGCATTTGTTTAAACAAACATTTTTTTCGTTCGTCTCCGAAGAACAGCATTGTTGATTAAGTTTGAGCTGCGTAGTCGATTTGCTACAATGTGTTACATAGTTAACATGGGAACCACAGACCGAATCAGTTAGGTAGGTGTTTACTGAGAAACGCGATGAATGTACTCAGTGTCTAACTACTTCATTATTTAAGACATCTCTATGTACCGTTAAGTACTTGCAGATAAAAGTGATGTACTTAAAATTACGGTGTACTGTACTTGTCAGAAGAGTGCGTAGATGGTCACCGAAAAGTAATTGTGGTGACTGTGCAAGTACGTATGCACATAAATACATAAAATCTTTCAAAATTAGATAAATAAGTAGAAAACATGACGGTACTAAAGATCAACAAAGATCAAAATCCATTGACAATCAATCTTTCTCCACGAGCGAAACGCATTTTACTACGTCTTTCATCTGTACTTTCTCACAAATATATTAAAATCATAACTCTTAAACCAGCTTACATTTCAGTTTACTGTAGTTTGGTAAGACACCATTTATGATTAAAGACTATAGGCAAACTTTTAAAATTTCAAACCGTTATCAATCTCAATTTTATCGTCAAATGTCTCTGTCTTAATATGACTTCAATACAATTACGCGATCGTCGAACATGTAATGAATTGAAAATCATAGCGACATTGTTTTATGTTTTAAGAACAGCTCACAATTTCATTGTCAAACTTTAGTAGACTTGAAAGTAATGAAATCAAAGTAATATTTAAATAATCACAAATCTCTCAAACCCTTTCGTAGTAAATAGTCCATAGCGGCAACATACGTGACATCATGCTTATAACAAAAACTCATCTCTTTCGTAAAAATTACGGTTCGAAATCAAAAGACTAACAAGGAATGCCAAATGGTTAAAGAGTTACCTTTTTTGCATCAATATAATTTCTGTAACTCTGTGTTTTAAATACCGGATGTATTTATAACTACAATCCAATCTGTATTTGGCACTAGAAAGTTGCTATCCCAATCAAAAGCTCACACTAAGCACTCAATTCTATTATTAGATTCAGTTGCACTTGAACTTGACAAAACTCTACATTGTTGTGAAAATCAACATAACGTTTTAAGTGACGGCTCGTCGTATTACATTGAGAATACTTTAAGGCGCAATAATCTCATTCAATGACAAAATACTAACTTGAGCTTTTCAACATACTAAGTAAATAACCGTAATCAAGATTTCAGCACTGACTTCATACTAATGTGACGCCCTTTTCAGATTCTTTATTCATCACAACTAGAAGTTATACTCGTAGTTAACAGAGTTAACTGATGTTACAACTGTTACGAGATCTTACTTTTAATATATCAATGCAATTTCTAATGCATTCATTGCATTTATATGTAATCTGATAATCTCACATGACTATTTAATGCATCGTTACGCCTATCACTGATTTTGCGAGTACCAAAATACAAATAATCACACCTCACAATAGCATCATATTCACTGAGATCAACATAAAGATAATAATGATTTGATCTCACCGGGTGTCCAATAAGATGCTCCATCATGTTCGCTGAAGCCACTCCCAGCGGAATCGCTCAGGATACTGTTGTCTGGTTCTGCGGCTGCGCCGTCCAGGTGCACGCCAGGAACCAGGTCACACAGGCTGCGGTAGTAGCACGCCCCTCCAACGCCAACGCCAAGGTAGCTCGGGATCACCAACCAAGTTGCTTGCTTCCAATCCACCTATATTAGGGAAAGAAGCTGGCGAAGACGCACACTCTCGCGATAATCGTTTTTCATTTCCCATGAATTCACAATGCTCAGTCTAATCAGAAATGGCAAAAAGCGGTTTCATATTGGCGTTCTATCCCTGCTTCTGATATTAGTTCTTAGGGAGGAACTTTTAATAAAATTAGTCGGTTATTCAGTAAAATGAAATATGAAACCAAAATTAAATACAATTTAATTAAAGAAAATACGATTACAAGTACATTTTCAATATTTGAATTAAATTTATGATTAAAAATCTGAGAGCTAGTATTTAAGTTTGTAAGATGTTAATCGAGCGAGCGTCTACGGCCAAATAGGCAGAGTTTCGGTCCTCGCAGCCTGAGGAAGGGGTCCCGTCGGGTGGTCGCGTTGCCTCGTCAGCAGTTTGCAGACATTGTAGCTAACACAATATTCAACCAAATAATTAATTTGACTTAACTGTGAAATGTTATTCCATGTTTTTTATATGTAGAAGTGTTAGAAGACTTGCCACACCACTTTATGCTGTAAGAGACCATTGTTTGCAACCAAATTTGATTATTTAAGATTTTTTCCCGAGCGGACACGGACACTGTTAGCGGGTCGTATCGTATACTTGGGCGCTACTGATCGGTGTCGCACGCGTTCAAACTTTTATAAACCTGATTTGTCGTATGCTTGGTGACCGCGAGTCGCCCTGTAAGGGCCGTCTTGTTGTATTGGTCTGTGGCTATATATAGATAGTGCATAAGAACATTTTGATTTTTGTTTCTTAAGCTACATTATTTTTACTTTTTTTCATAATTATTGTAGGTACTTATATTTAATGCATTTTTGACCCCCTTTGGTCCTTAGAATCCTGAAATAGGATGTTATTATCTCCTGAATTACGAAACAACTTGCGCTATTTATTTACTTTGTTTATTCGGTAAATATTCGGCAATGTAACCGAACTATTCGGCCGAATACGAACATTGAAAAACTTGCCGAATATGCCGAATATTTACCGAATATTCGGCCCATCTCTAGTGTGGCCCCTTGCGAAGTTGTGACCACCGATTTGATGCGATTGCCTACTGATTTGCGCTTTCGATGCGATCGATCGTTCTCGATATCTGTCCGATCGATCGAAGCGATGAATCGTACCGTGAATGTGGGTGGGGCTTAAGGTCTTTTGACACCTGTCATTTTTAGTGTTTAACGGGACTGGGAATGGGAAGTGTTTGAGTGTTTTTACTTTGTTAGGATTTATTTTAATAACTTATTTGTGATGTATACATTAAATGTTGATATCATCTTATAACGACAGTTACCTAATTTACATAATAAACGTTATTAGTATTGTTTAATAGCAGGGTCAGAGTGTTGCATAAGTTAGTGCATCTGCTTGACATTTCAATCGACCCCGAATCTGAATAGAAACTGTGTCACGCATTTGCCGGCATCAGCGCGAGTACCGGCCGGCGCGGCCGCCGGGTGGCGCGCGGCGCGGGCTCTCTGCTGCCGTGGTGCGTTGTGCAATCCCGTTAGCTCCACTCCACGTGCGAACGAGCCGGCGCGCCTCAATGTCGCCCGTGGGCGGCCGCCGCCCGCTTAAAATAGCGAGCCCATCCGAACGCAACCGCGCTTCAGCCGAACATATCCGACCGGCGCCTTCACGGTTCCACCCGTTGTCTTTCATATTTTGCTCTCGCTTCCACAAACAGCTGAGTATCAAAACAAAGAAGCGAGACGGGCTGTCGCCGCTCCCGCTCGCCGGCCGGCCGGTGTGCATGCCGGTCGCTCCGCGCGCCAGTTCTCGTTGGAGCCGTGATAGTAGAGGTCGTCTGCACGTATTTGCGTACGAAGTTTACTAGCGCGAAAGGATATTCCTTTGTCCTTATCTTCGAGGACTTGCCCTCGTATTATGTTTCCGCGCGAGAGCCGCAATCAACCCCGGCCTTCTGACGAGCCGGATCGCGTGCACCGTGCCACATTCAGTCGAAATTCTATTCGTTTTGAGAAAAATTGTGCCGGCTACCGCTCCAATCGTAACCGTCGAGCGATTTAAATTTGTGTGAGACTGTGAGAGTAGGACCGCAAACACCGGACACTAAAGTGAGCGTGGACTGTGAGCATCATGTCGACGGGAAAACGGCTCGCCAAGCGGTCCATTATCGGGACGCGCGTGGCGGCACTGGACGAAGAGGGAATATACTGCTCTGGCATGATCCAGGCGGTGAAGACGCCGGCGCCGTTCCCGGAAAACATAAACAGCAACTGCATCAACCTGACGCCCAACACCCGCTACACGGTGCGCTTCGACGGCGGCCGCGGCAGCCGCGAGTACCGCGACCTCGAGCTGATCGGGCCCGGCTTCCGCGGGCTGGCGGGCGTTCGCCTGCGCGCCGGCCAGCGCGTCTTCCTCACCTACAACGGGCGCGAGGTGCGCGCCGATGTGCTGGCTCACGATCACACCACGGACGAGCTTCGCGTGCAGGTCCACGCGCCTGGACAAGAGGTAAGAGACTTTGGCTGCAACATTACATTACCCACCCCTTCAGCACAACTACCGACCGCATTTATACCTGTTTCCGGTCGTAGCTCGCGCACTAGTAGTATACTTTACCAGTACCGGTGTTGTTGGTGGTCTACAAAGTCAATTCCAGGTAATGAATTAGGTATAAAATTACACACAATACTTAATCTAATGTCCTATACTAAATCTAATGTCTGTTTGAATCTTGTTATAAGTAGTTTTAAGTTTAGTTTTAATTATGGGTGCCCTGAAAATCAGTGCCGTGTCTCTTAGACACGGTCTACGCTGAGCGGCATCCTATTTGGTATACCGGTGCACTCTATTTGTATTGTGTTGTACCTATACTGTTATTATACCAAATAAATATTTTTTCTTTCTTTCTTTCTTTCTATACCATTAGTAAATAGTCTTTAATTTCTAAATTGAAACTTAATTACTAAATTACCAATTTTACGTTTTTGTCCTTTCTCGGTCAGTTATCTACACCTATTTAGATGTTTTGTTTGGAACTAAGTTGATTGATGGCAGTTAAGTATAATGTATTTTTTATACCACGTCCTTGGCAAACAAGCTTAAGGTACGTTTGATGAGTGACCGTAGCCTATGATTGACCCCTTTAGAATAAGTTTTTTATACCCTTTCCCTTTTCATACCTCTTAGGGCCACTTGCACCACCCGCTTAACGCAAGGTTAGAGGGCTGTTAACTATCAAATTCCATATAAAATGTCGGGTTAACCCTCCATTTTCGCTGGTGCAAGTAACCTTTACACAGTGACAGTTATCATCTTATTTTATTTAGCTATTAATGACATCAGATAAGATTGAATGTCCATAAGACGTCCCCACGCACTCGTAAGTACGAGTACGTAATACATACAGGTAGGGAATGTTTACGTTGCACTCAAACAAAGAGTGTCAAGCGAGCGGGCCGGCTCGCGCTCGCGGCCCGGCGCTGGCGGAGCGGGGGGAGCGGGCTCAGCGGGCACGCTTGCTTCTCCAACAAATCAGGCGCGATCTCATGGAGGCCTATTATGCACTAAAGCCTCCGCCACACAGGGCGTTTTGATGGCGTAGCGTTAGCGGAGCGCAATGATAGCGGTGCGCCGGCGGAACGCTGGCGTTCCGCTCGCAATCCGCGCTCGTTAGTTCCCGCCGGCGTCCGCTGGGCGCAACGCCAGCGTTCGTCCGGCGCACCGCTATCGTTGCGCTCCGCTGACGTTCCGCTACCGCTCCGCCTACGCTATCAAAACGCCCGAGCTTTAAGATAAGCAACTGATACGCCGCCGCTGTCGTTTTCATACATTATAAATATAAGTACATACTTTGATGTTTCGTTTTGTTGTCTCCAAAAGATTGTCAACTAGGATCGAAGTTGGGGTTCCGATAAAAAAAAATCAAGTTTATGTATTTCATTGTCATGGTCACTGTAATCAGATAATACCTCCTGCGTCCTGCATTAATAAATAGAATAAACACGAGTTCGTTATATGAAAAACTAGATCATTTCACATTATTGTAATAGTAAGCTGGTAAACACGGTTTTCCTATGTTTTTACTCTATTCTATGCCTTGAATAAGACAATTACAAGTAGACAGAGAGAGACTCATCACTAATTTATTCGAATAGGCCAAATACGTGATATCATCTCTTCTTATCTTTTATATGGACGTTTTGGCAAGGTGACATTTGATTTGAATGACATTCCCAAACTCTTCGATTATAATATTTATGACCAGATTAGATAATGAAGTATGTATGTATGTAGGAACTTGTTACTTATCTACAATAACCACAAAATTAAAATTTTGAAAAAAACCCCGACACAGTGGACCGATTTTCATGAAACATGGCTAAGAACACTCCCGACTAACTCAGCTTTCAGACAAAAAAACTAAATCTAAATCGGTTCATCCGTTCGGGAGCTACGATGCCACAGACAGACAGACACACAAAACACAGACAGACACGTCAAACTTATAACACCCCGTCGTTTTTGCGTCGGGGGTTAAAAATAATTACAGGTAAACAGGTTGCGATGCAAAGAGGAACTACTATTAGATTATGTAGTCTACATGAGGCGTATTTATTATCATATTAATTAACCATCGTATAAGTATCTTGAATCTTCCTAAGTACTCTACACGATGTGCAGCATAGTAACATCACTGTAACGTGTTCGTATAATTTTGGCGTGATCAGCGCTGGTGGACGAATCGCTAATCGCGCTATGTAGGTTTTGCGGACCAAAGAAGGTTGTTTATTTAGTGACGCCATTCAGTGCCCTAGCTGCCGATGCCCCGCTGCCGAAGCCGTTCATATGAGTCGGAATAATTCGGTCGGTCCGTTATTTCTAAGCACCATGCGGCAGAATGTGCGTAGTACAAAAGGCGCCTACCGCTTAACGAAACTAAAACATCATTTATAGATATATCTCGTTTTCAGTCATTAACATAATATGCTTTTACGGCCTGTTACGAGGGTGGTTTGATAAGTAACTTGGTTTGATATGATAAAAAAAGAATATATGTGTTATATATATTTTATTTTTCTACGTAATCTCCCCGAAGTTCAACGCACTTATCCCAACGCTTCTGCAACTTCTCGATGCCTTCACGGAAATGGGTTTCTTCCAGGTCTTCAAAATATGCGTTTACTTCTAGTATCACCTCTTCATTAGACTGAAATTTTTGGCCTGACAGAAAATTTTTGAGTTTTGGGAATAGATAATAGTCTGAAGGAGCTAAGTCTGGCGAATAAGCAGGGTGCGGAAGCATTTCAAACCGTAATTCCGCCAATTTTTGTTCAACGAGACGACATGAAGTGGACCGGAGCATTGTCATGGTGAAACATGACCTTTTTTTTTGCCAACCCTGGACGTTTTTCAGCTATCGCTGCCTTTAATTGGTCCAAAAGGGACGCATAATATGCCCCAGTGATAGTTTTTCCCTTTTCAAGATAGTCGATTAAAATAATCCCTTTTGCATCCCAAAACACTGACGCCATCACTTTTCCAGCTGATGGGACGCACTTCGCCTTCTTTGGAGCCGACTCACCATGGCTAATCCATTGTCTCGACTGTTGTTTCGTCTCTGGAATATAGTGATGAATCCAGGTTTCGTCCATGGTCACAAAACGTCGAATAAACTCCACGGGATTTTTATTAAACACCTGCAAGTTTGCAGCAGATGTTTGCATGCGGATACGCTTTTGTTCTGGAGTGAGAAGCCGCGGCACCCACCTTGCACAAAGCTTTTTCATGTGTAATTCATTATGCAAAATAAAATGTACCCGCTCCGTTGAGATAAGGCATTAATAGACGCAGACCTACGTCAATGTTTGACGCTATCACCGCTATCAAGGAGGATATAAAAATTTCAAATATTATAACTTCTCGTGTTAGAATAGAATAGAACAAACATGAGTCAACAAGGAAGCCATAGATTGATCACAAACACCACACTGCAAGGGCATCATGTGATCAAAAGCACAGCGTTATTTAATCTCTTTTGCTCTTAGATAAAATATACATGTTACAACTGCCATCACATCATGCCTCTATTCCTAATTATTCGTCCTAGAGATGGGCCGAATATTCTGTAAATATTCGGTATTCGGCATATTCGGCAAGTTTTTCAATGTTCGTATTCGGCCGAATAATTCGGTTGCTTTGCCGAATATTTACCGAATAAACAAAGTAAAAAAATAATGAAGATCTTACGTATTCCTTTGTATAATAAGCTCCTATTTTAGTAGCTTTCTAAGGAACTACTAGAAAGAGATAATTGCCTATGTGTCAAAATACAAATACAAAGTTGAAAAAACCGTAGTTCAAGAGTTGAGAAGAGTTTAGAGTTGTTTTAACTAAGTTTTAGTTAAATCCACTAAATTGTAATAACATATGAAGTTCTAATAACATATGTAACCATTATCAGTCATTTAATAATTTTAATCTTAACATCCGCTTTTTTAAATATGGCTTAACCGAATATTCGTATTCGGCAAAGTCCATATTCGGCCCATCTCTAATTCGTCCAAAAGCCCACCGTTCAATTAGATGTTAAGTTGTAAGAGAAAAGCTAAACTAACCGAAATAAGTTTCTATTTTCTACCATTAGGTTTGAACCAGTCAAGTTGTATGTAGGTAGGCCCTACCTCAATAATAGAAGTACAGGTCTCACTATTTTTATGCGGTTCTTGACAATTGCGATACTACAGCCCAAAATAATTGTTAACGCATAGGTCTATGGCGTACAAGCCCATAGAATACATGAAACCTTATAAGGAAATCATAACAGCTACCTACGTATTTATAGATACTTTATACCTATAGATAACATCTGATGTCGATATTTATTTATATGAATACTAGCTTTTGACCGCGGCTTCGCTCGCGTTAGAAAGAGATAAAAAGTAGTCACTCTCCATCCCTTCAACTATCTCCACTTAAAAATGACGTCAATTCGTCGCTCCGTTTTGCCGTGAAAGACGGACAAACAAACAGACACGTACACACTTTCCCATTTATAATATTAGTATGGATTAGTATGGATATGGATTACCAAGTTTTGAAAAAAAAAATACCTGTAATTAAATGACTATAGTTAGGAATATTCTACTATAATCATTTCTTTCTCGTGCCGGTGTAAATTAAAACTATATTAGTGTAGATTTTTATTTAGTTTTCCTTCTCATTGCTATGAAAGGTTACGCAGAAATACTCGTTGTTGACGTCACGAAGTATGAATTACCATCCGTAATGTGACGTGGTATTTCCCCTGATGAGTGCACGTTTATCGCTACAGCAGCCGTTCGCAGCGTAATAAAACTAAAAACCAATAAACAACTAACTAGATATGGCTTAATTTTTGTCGCGTAAGCATCATAACAACACCACTTCCCTTTGTTAAGCTCCAACAAATAACTGGTATGACGTCGTTCCATCGCAAATAAACAGGCTGTCTTTAATGCGTAGTATACGTAGCCGAAATAACATATAAACAAATGATAGTTCCTCGTGGACGTCGGCATGCGAGAGAGTTATTCTTGTGATTCTATTTCGAATTACTATCAAAAGTTCGAGCCTAAGCCTTTATTCATTGGGGTTAAGAGTGTGCGGCAAGAAATAAGGTCACCGACGGGCCCGGAACCGAGCAACGGTATTGGTTACAAAATCTCGGCAAGAATTATTTTCACGTGCGCGCAGCGACCGCCTCGTACCGTTATCCGCAGTAGCGACGCCGGCTCACAACACCAGCTAGTAATGGCGGCTTGCTCGCTGATAAGTGGCACACCAGCGTCATCTCATCTACCTGTTCGATCTTGCTCTCGGTTTCTATTTTTTTTTAAATTCTAGAACTTGCTACGCCTGTAGAAACAATACGAGAATAATTAATACACAGCATTACATTTCTTCATTAATAAGAGCAATTATAAAGCCATTGAAAAGTTAATGGCCAGTGACGCGGCAATTGCGTCGTCGGCTGCGGAACGTGAAAGTGCCGTTCACACTGCCATGTGCATTTTCAAGCCCGCTTACGAGTGATTGAAGTAATTTAACACATCAATTGCGCAAGTGAAAACAAAATGTCTAACTTGTCGCTCAAGCTTACCTAACTATACACCCATAATGTTTAGTTTACCTACCTCCCTGTTTACCGGTTATAAGTACATACATATTTATACATAACGAGTTCAGGGTCTCTTGTCGGTTTTCGGTATTGTTTATTTTTGCATTTACTACAATTCAGTGCTCAACAGTAGTCCCGGCGTTTGCAACGTGCATCAATACGATATTGTGTAAACTGTAAACATCAGTAAATTCAACAGCGCCTGCCCACGCAGACTACCGGGCTACACTGTGCCTTCACTGCTGCTGCGTGCAATCGCCCGCGCAGTCTGTAATCAGCCTAAGCCGCTGGCGTTAATTAAAAAAAAAAACTCTTGCGTTGACATGAACAGAGAACACTGCGCAGACAATCGCACCACTCGACAACATTGTAATTAGTATCGCATTACTTACTTCGCCGGCGAAAGCAGTTCTGATTCATAAGCGAAATCATTAATGCATTTTTCACATTTTCTACCCCTTTAGTACATTTGCTTAATAGGTGACATGTGAATTTTAGAAAATGCACATTTATATTATGTATATTGTGAACCTACATAGAAAGATGAGTGTCATGAATTTGTCTACAATCTAATCTCTATATGTATATCGATTAAATTGAAAACAAGGCTGTAATTTTCATCTCAAGTCATGTTTAATTATAAATTGAATCGAATAAAATAACGAATCATTTTAAACATTTGTTACCTTTACACAGAAGATTTTTAGTTGCACAGTAAAAGTAATGAGATAGATAATTAGATACGTGATTTTTGCCGCAATGAATGCGTAAATGGAACCGGCGAACAGTAATCGGTTGTTAAAGAAACCATGGGAAGAGAAAACAGCAACGCCCCTACCGCGCGGACTGGCTCGCTACGCACCTCGCACTTCACTGTCCGTGCACTTAGTCTTTCGTTACACAGATAAAGTGTCCAACCTCTAAGCGAAATTGTACTCTTTATAAAATCATAATATACCAGCTTTATAGGTAATCATATCATGTTGATATCAAACTACTGTTTTTTAGGAGAGCTACTCATTTACCTATACCTACCTAACTATTTTCTTATATATTATATATGTATATCCGTTTGAATTAAGAGCATCGTACAGTCAAGTGTAAAAATATGGGTGTACACATCTTACTCAAAAATATGTCCTATATCATCTTAGTCCGGTGTAGGTAATAAGAGTACCATATTTATGAGACGATTTTTACGATACATATTTTTGCACTTGACTGTACAACGAACACGTTTAACAATGAGGTCAATGAGACACAGTTTACATTGCAATATTTTTTTATTGCCAAAACTAAACTATATACAGATCCACCACTGACTGAATTGAGAATCCCTAATATTTGATCTGAAGTGGATCTTAAAGAAAACTTGGTATTTTTATTCATGACTCGAAACTTAAGTAGGAGCATATGCGTACCATTTTATTCAACTAATACAATGACCTACATTTGTTACCAAAAACATTGAGATGATTGACCATTTAATGATGCCAAAGAACCGTTGCGAATTTTAAAAAACACAACTTTGTCGCTGTACAGGCGTTGTTTGAGGCCACGACATATACGACCATGTCTGCATCACATACGCAAGCTTAGTGTTGTTTCGACGTACCTAATCCTTCTATTTCGCTTGTTCTAATTAGGTACCTACTTACCCGTACAGCTGTCCGCCTCTTTATTAAAAGAAATCGCATTTTATGACAAGCTTATAAAGAAACTCTCTGAATCACTTGATGGGCCTTGGAACATAGTTTATTTTCGTCCAGATTATTGTTGAAGCCCTCCCACGAAACATCGGCGAAGGCGAGGTCGACCCTTTGTGGGTTACCTCATTGCACTCGCCTTGAAATAGTTACATGTTTATCTATGTTTTCTATGTTGCCTATTAAAATCTAGCTACATCTTGGTCTTACATATGGGCTCAAATGTTTTTTAATAATTATGCAGATTTAATTTCTGTGTGAAACCGGATAGTTATTTTATTTTATTAGCTTTTAATAATATATGTGTAGCGTAGCTGACGTAAAGTACTCGTTTCCAGGTTTAGGAAAATTTACCAATCATCGTACATATGTAATTATGTACACTTAACCGTTACTGCGTAGGCGTACATTACCAACTCGTACGTGAACAGGATCCGGAGTAGTTATCTTAGTGATTTAAAACAGGAGTTGGCACAATTGCTTCTGATAAATTAAGAAAGAAAATGTATGTTTGTAAACATTAAAGTGTAGGAAGATCAAGTTATAATCCGAAGAGGAACACGAACGCAGGGCGCGACACGGCCGTGCTGACGCGCTGACACGCTAACCCACTGACCCAGAAACGCTGATACTGATATTGAACCAGCGACGCACACCGCCTCTACTCGCCACCCGGCTTCTAAATAGTTAGCGAATACATAACACCTAAAATAAATTCATTCAATATTCTAACTCTTTAAATAAATGGCAGTTCAGAGTCGTTTTCTGCCCTATGTTATAGATGTCGAATTGTCGAAACGACGTTCTCGTTACTTGTGTCTAATTGTAAACTTAAAATACAATATAAAAACGAATTTCTTAACAAGTACTTAGTAAGACTAAACACCTAATTCTACCGTCTAGTCTATCCAACGGTTCGGCCCTTGCAATATATTTTAAATAATATGGTGATTAAACTGTAGAAACAAAATTCTTCGTACTGACATATGTACATAATTGTATTCAGTATGTCATAGCATACTTGGCAATATAGTATTGGTAGGTAATATATTTTGTGTGAAACTTAATACCATAATGATAACAAAATTGAAACATTGTGTGTCAGTTCTACATTCAACAGTAAACTAAAAATATAATAAAGTTACGACCAAACTTTGACGCGATACTGATGTTTTACATATGTTGAATATTATTGGTGTAGAAGATGTACGTACATATTTTTATTTCGTGTTGATGAAATTATGTAATGCTGCGCGTGTTAGACTTCGCTAACATATTGTGCTTAGAAAAAGATAAGTAGGACGGAACGTTTCTGAAGGGAGTGTATTTAAATAGTTCATTAATGTATTATATATGTATGACAATATAAGTAAATATTATAATTACGAGTAAGGTTAGACTTGATTAAATGCTTCTATAAGACATAGCGTTCAGATCATTATATAAATTAATGTAAAAGTATATTTTGATAAAACTGTATAACTCTGTAAGATGTTCAATTTACATTTACGTGTAAAAATGACTAAGGCAAGAGGTAGTTTGTTAATACCGGCAGCAGCGGTTGGCCCTCATCGCCCGAGGTGCTGAGGCGCCTGGCGGCCGTGACTACTGAGAAATGCTAGGCTAATGTCAATGGAAAGTTGTAGAGACGCGTCGCAGGCAAGTCAGCCGCAAACGGTGTTACCAGCGACCTGCATTTGAACTACGCGTAAACCTTATAAGAGTCTATCCTTTATCAAGTGGCAACTCTGGGCGCGGTAGGTCACAATCCGTTTTTGGGTCAGACTGGGTCATGACGCCTGCGTGTTACGTTGGCTTCCTCGAATGTGCCTCTCTGGGCAAGATTAGAGAGGCAAGACGTCTCGGCATCTCTAGGCGATGCCGCTCAACTCAACAAGGGATACCGCAAACATTTTATTTCAAATATCGTCTATCCGCGTCTAGTAGCCTCTATTGCTTGAATAAAAGAGTGATAGCGATAGAAAATTTCTACATATCTTGCGTAGTTTGAATTCGAACAATAGTCAGAATAGGTATTCATATTTCGGTGTTCGCGGTAGCCCTCCACCCAGGCGCTCACCTTTCTAAGCTCAGCGCGAAAACGATACTTCGTTATAGCATCACTTTGAACGATATGTCGAAACGTTGTGCTGGCGTCTTTGTGCAGATATCACGACAAATTATGTAATTATTACAACGTGACGTATTTCTCTCCTCGCTGTAGATCAGAAGCTATACTTGATAATTGATATTACTTGTTATTATAGGTATCGTTGCCAGATGGTCGGGATTTGGCGGGATTTTCCCATTTTCTGTCATGCCCTCCCGACACCCGAAAAATTTAAACTTACCCGAAATTTTACTTTGCAAAAACATCAATCAAAAATCGAAACGTTGCTGCTTCTGCGCTTGGAAATAATAAAAAATATTCAATGAGAAGTTACACTTAAGCTATTTTAAACCTTTATTAAAATTGGTGATTATCAATAAGATAATAAGGGACGAAAAAACCATTTTTATTAGGTACGAGAACGCGTGAAAGTATAAAGTTGAAAAAAAAACCTTGATGTCTTGCATAGACGACACGAAATCGCATTTTATGCTCTAGAGCATAAAAGTAAAATTTTCTTCTAAGACTAAGGTAATCGGTGTTAAGCCAAACAGTTCAACAATAATTTTACTGAGCAATAAAATTGTGTAGATGACAAAACTTGTTATACTATTTTTCATCACATTTGCTGTTTAAAGGTATCATTACGTCTACGTGTACTGAAGCATAATGTACTATTTTATTCCCAAGGGAATAATGGATTTAGTTTTAAAAATTAATAGAATCCGTACAATACTTCAGGCAAAGGATGTTTCAATCTGCCAAGGATTTTTATTGCACAACCAAAATTTGTCTATTAAGCTATAAAAGATATTATAAGGTATGAAAAATACATTTTATTTATGTTTTACGGGTGCGCCAAAGTTCATATAAAATTGTCATATAGATTATTGGTAGTCCGAAAATGTTTCTCATACAATTTTACATTATAACGGTCATTATTTATAACAATTTTATGTTAATAACTATCGTAACTTCGAATGACTTATGTTCATAATGTCATTCATCATAAATACGTTTTATACGAATGTTTATGTTTATACACTTATTGATCATAACGATTGAGAGTAATATAATTTATCGTTATATTATTGTTAACAGAACAGACATCACATGTGACAGTCCAGTTAGGTGCGACGACGAGCGTAGCGAGGAGGAGCGTGTTAGGTTGACCGTGAGCGAACCAGAAACGAATTTTTAATGTAAATTGTATATGTCACTGTAAAAGCTTCAAGCGCGCTTCTATAAATGGCACAAGTTTTTCATAGAACTTCCCCAAAACTTTTTAAATAATTTTATGATTAATGATTTTCTTAAACACAAAATTATGAATGTTATTAAATATTTGTATAGAATTTATGATTAAAAATTTTCGACTAAATGATTATTATGAACAGTGATAGTAGTACTATTGATAATAATGAAACAAAATTATGATTATGATTATGAGAAATTATCATTCGGAGCACAAATCGGTATAAACAATAATTTTATAACAAATAATTTTATATGAGCCAATATGGACCCATGTTTTACAATTATCTCAGTGCGTTTTGCATTTATTTCGTAAACTTAACTGAGATAAATTGTTATAATTTATAATCTGACAACATGCTCTCTACTCGCGCTTGACCGCGTGCGTACGCGAGGCACCCACCGTTGCCTAGCAACGGAGAGTACAACAAATCAAAATATTGAACTGAATGAAAAATAAGTGAAATTTTAGTTCAATCATAAGATTTATCTGCTTTTTTGAACATTGCATTTAATTTATACGCAGTGTTTTCGAGTTTGTTTTCGTTCAAAAAGTGTTTGTTATCAAAAACAATGCATTTAATATGAATAATCTGATGTAAATCGATACACTACTGGTCGCAACGCCGCCGGTTGAAGGTTTTGCCTTATTACTGTTTCTTCTGTATTTTTCTCTCAAATGTGATGAAAAACATTGTGTGTAACTCGGGGAGTATGAATATTACTAACTCGAGTCTTTAAATCGCTCCAGTAAGCCGTCGCGATTTAACTTACTCTCGTTAGTAATATTCAACTTCCTCCCCTTGTTGCACAACACAATGTACTATTATATTTGCTACAATTTATTAGAATTCTGTATTTTCTGTCATTAAATTTAGTAAATCACGTAAAATAGGAGTCCATTACGATTCAAAAATGCTCCGTCATGTTTGACTTGGCAGAAAACTAAGCGTCTGATACTCTCTGAATGCTCTCTGATCACATGTTGAAAATAAAAATAAAAAGTTAGTTGTCATGTGTCAATTTCGAGGTGTAAATTACCGTGAAAAATATGATTATTTTCCTCGCAATCGAAGTGAAAAGCAGAGTGTACAACAAGGGCATAAATGTCCATTTTTACCCTCGTCTACTATTTTGGTTAAAAAATTGCCTCTGGTAGAAATGGGTCACTTTACGGCGGTTGTACAATCTACTATTTCATGCATATTCATAATGCAGCCGCGATATTATATACCAATCACTGACACGTCGACTGTACACGTAGTTATATTATTATATACAAATATCTTGTAGCAAACATCCCGGTCCGACGTAGGCAGCCGATTTATTCTGACGAGCGAAAGGCACGGCGAGTGGGCGGCCGGCATTTTATCCATGACGTCATCACCACACGAGCTCGTGCCTACGCAATTTTGTCGGTGACGTAGTCTCATTCCCGGAATGATTATTACTAGTTGAATATTAGATTCAACTTTTTTTACTTTCATTTAGATAGGAGGTAGGCAACTGTTTACGATAACGACACCGTGACAGAGATATTCGCCAACGACGTATAGTCTATATAAATGACGACCGGTCTAGTTTAGACTAGTGGGGAGTGACTTAGTGACCTTGCAATATATTTTATTTATTTCATGCACATATTTAACACCCCTTTGCGAAATATGAGTAGCGTCGCCCGTTAGTCCACCTAGCCACTAGCCAGCCACCTACATTGTAAATTACATATCTAAGGATTTATCTTCGTTCTCATGGGATGGCTTTTGTGTGGCGAATTGGCGATCGACTCGCAACTCTTGCGTATAAAATAATTAATTATGAAGTCTAAGTGCAAGTAGAATGCCTGTCATCCCATGTTTAAGTTTCTTTTAGTTGATGCTGCGACTAGCAGAAATGTTCTATTCCCGGTAGATTGTAGGTGCATGGCGAATTTATCAATGAATTCATTCTTAATTTCTCTATGCACTTTTGCAGCTGATAGTACATTTGTGGGTAAAAAAAACCTTCAGCTTGACACTGAAACTATATACAGCCATAGGTTGATTGCGACACACTAATACGCACCACACGCGTTACTCTTGAACCGGCTTTAACACATTAATGTAAATACTAGGCAATTGGAGACCGAAATAGAAGGCGGTTGCTGGCCAGCGCGCTGCATAAGTAAAGCGGGACGCGGAGCTCCGCACGGCCCGCGCCCGCGCCGCGCCGCCCTGTCCCGCGCCATTAGCCGGCACGCCAACTAGGCCGCCCGGCTTCCTGCCTGCAATCGATGACACCGACCTACTCGCCGACATACGCTGCATTATCCTAATATTGCCATGAACGACATTAACTACCAATTCGTGGAATCATGTTTTTCCTTGTTCACTTAATAACGAGAGAAACCCATTACGTTGGATATTCCCAATCGCAACTTAAGTCGCGTGACTAGTACGGCTACTGAGCACGAATGCTTCTAACGTCAGCAGTTGAGCTAAGAATGAAATAGGTGTTTCAAGGCAAATGGTTTTAATAAAAACGCTTGGAACGTTTTACCGTGCATTGAAAGTAGGTCACAGAATTTCGGGCAAGGTTGGCGCTTGCAGCAGCGCGCAGTGGCCCCAGCGCCTGGCTTGGCGCGGCGTTTGCGTGCCCTGCTTCGCTTGCATCCGCTTTGCAACGTTTGTATTCACTAATCGCACAAGGTCGCGAAGCTAATTCAATAGCCTTCCATGTAGGTACGTGAACGAAGCGGGTTCTGTCGATCGAGAAATAAATGCTATGGCAACATGACACGAATATTAAAAATTGACTGGGACATAAATTGGCTACATGTCACTATATACTGTATTCATGCACAAGTTCATTGCATCATTAGTTATTGTTACTACATTGTACGTATGGCGAGATATCTACACTACACGATTAACAATACAGACAGCATATTTCTGTTTTTTTCACACTTCATTAAAATTTATGGCACGAAAAAATAAATTTACACATAAAGGCCCAACAATTAGCGATTTTACCTGATATCGCTATCTTCCAGAAAACGTATAAATGTAACTGTATCTGGTCCATAAATCGTGGGACATTGCGCATAGCAGGACAGGAAGGGAGTGGCACTATTCTACTTATTTATACCCACATCAGTACAATACTCCGATTGTCAGTGGGTACCAGGAGGCAATGAATTGACCTATTTACTAGAGCGCGAGCGCGATCAGTCGGCCAAAGTGCTCTTCTATTCGTGCATGCGCGGGTACGTGACGTGACTGCAGCCTCCAAATGCTTACGTGCACGAATATGTACTAACTGCTTCTACCCTTAATCCTAACATATACATAATATACAAGTACACTTCATGCGGAGTTTCTTTAACTAGTACCTTTGGTGAACCTGTGTATTTTGGTTGACATAACATTTAACTTAACGAAAATTTTATCCTTATGGTGCAAAATGCACCCAGCATTTTGCACCATAAGGATAAAATTTTGTTTTTCGTCTGCTCCCGATATTTTTCCCTCCTCCCTAAACTAAAAATGTTGGTATCACATGAAAGCTTATTATTAGTAACGTATTATATTAATTAATATAATTATAATCGGCGGGGCCCGTAACTTTCATGCCGATTACATCAATTTGACGTCACGCTACTTAAAGGATGATTCAAATTGTTCTTTATTCAATGTAATCGTTTACAAAAGACTTCAAAAGTAAGCTATTCATACGTGGAATAATTAATACCTACTCGATACGTGAAACGAAAAGGAAACAATTTGTTTTATTTTTCATAATTTATTGAAATATGGCAACAAAACTATTTAATAAAATGTATGTATAAAAAAATAAACAAATAATTTACTTTTTAAGTGTCAAGTAGGTACTTATTAATTGTTTCACATATGAATAGATTAGTTTTGAAGGACAACCGGACTCGAGACGCACTTTTCTGTGACGTTTAAGCTAACGAGTAACGTATTTTAAAACGTCAAAAACGTAGGTAGAGGTTCTGGTATCTACATGATATGACGTACGGTAAATAAATGAGCACGTTTGGATTTGTCACTTTACTATATTTTATACTAAGTACGTATCGAGTGTATCGAGTCGAGATGCATATTTATGTTGTACCTACTTAACTGCTGGGCAGGTGGAACTTTCCAAGCATTGTAAACTAGCGGATCATTAAAAAACCTGCCGCTCCCGCGTAGTTTCAATGGAATCCCGAGTCCATTGTACCTAGGGCTGCCATCCGTCCGGGTTTCCCCGGATTTGTCCTAGTTTGGAGGCCGTCCGGGGGCCGTCCGGGCGGGGTGTCAAGAAGTGTCCGGGGAAAACCCGGACACTTTTCATGTTAATACTTAAATCATTTTTTCGGACTCGTCCGGGGGAAAAATGGGATTTACGCCAAATGTCCGGGTTTTTTAAATCTTGGTCCGGATTTGGCGAAATTCGAGATGGCAGCCCTAATTGTACCTATATAGTTGCTATTTTGGTATTGGTACTCTTAACGTCACTACACTACACTGTACTCGAACTCGTATATTTTATCAGTCGCCGTAGGTAGTCTATTGTTTTTCAACTACAAAGTGGACGCATAATGAATTCCGACCAAAGGGCATTGTCCTGCCGTGGCGCGATATCCCGTCTGGCCATACTGACTTTTGATAAGCTTGTATCTACTCTGAATTCTCTTACAAGGTAAACTAGATTCGTGTAGTGTCTTACAGCCAAATCTTATCATTTTAACGTAGGTCTTATTTTAGGTACTCGTACTTTTCGAGCTATTAAAAATAAGTATATTTTTGAACTTTACACCGGGTACCTATGTCATCTGCATTCATACATAAATATCTAACTAGAGATTTACTATGGCATAAAGCAGTTTCATCCTGAAGATGCTGTTGGGTTGGGTTGAATTGAATTGTACAGCCAAAAGGACACCTTCATTGAATTGCAGTTTTGTTTGAAGCGAGCCAGGTAATAGGACGGACTACCACTTTTTTACAAGAAAGTATAATACCAACCTTACAATACGACATACGACACATTCGTTTTATAAAATTATACGATACTATAGTAAATGAAAGCATAGGTACGTCGTGTAAATAGAATGAGGGTCAACGCAGTACCTATAACTTGTAAGCTTATTGCTAGCGTCGATAATCTGATTTGCGCAGCGCCAACATGGATGAGCAGTAGAGCGCGCCGAACTTTCGCAACCCGAGATACCAACTAAATCACTGGCTCGGCTACATTGTTTCCACGAGTCACCGCTCCTCGCATCGCGCACTCGACGTTGCCCGATAAATATGTAGCGTGTATGCGCAACCGACACCTCGCATCCACGATCCCTACCATTCCTGCGTAACGTTAACGCCCGCGGCATCGGCGGCCGATTTCAAATTCTGCAAGTAATAAGTACCATACGGCCTTATACATTTTGCGATGTTGCGAACGGTCGAAAACATAACTACTACTGGCAAATAAAATAAAGCAAGAAAATTAAACACTTAAAACAGTTTGTGGTTTATTGCAAGGAACAATGCAAAATCTAATAATTGTAATTCAGTGTTATCGAGTCAAAGTCACTCGGTGACTTTCACTGGCATTTAAAGCGTCCAAGTTTCGCCATCAAATAGCAATTGTGCAACCGCTGTCACTTTTACATAACGCGATGGCAAACGGCCGCTGCACGCTGGTGACGGCGCGGCGTTTGCACTCCGCCACACTCCGCTCCGGCAGAATCTGATATGTTCGGTCTACTTTTAGTTTTGAGATTTAGGGTCGGTTGTGCCAAATGTGTTACAGTTAAAGCGTCCTCATATTTTTATTGTATAGCAATTTTTATATTTTATGCTGTTTGGTGTTAATACTAATTACTGTTGTTATTTGTATGTGGTTGATGCAACTGGGCTTCAGAATTATGACAGTTACTGTCAGTATTAAAGGTAATAAGGGTGTCACGACATCAAAAGTTTTTACTTTCGTGATTATATTCACCTATAGTACGAAATCGTAATGAGGATTACAATTGCCTCACGCATGAAACATTTCCTTTTGACTACTGCGACTAGTAGAAGGTACTCTGGTGTACAGTCCACAACTCGCACGAAATCACGTAAAAGTGAAAGTATGATGTGATCAACGGCCGCTCGTGAGTTGCGGGCGCGCCTGCGTCACCACCAACGGTGCGGGAAACCGACCACTCCGGCACCAGCACCGCTATAATATCGCCAACTTCAGATTGCCTACTAAGAGAAAACAAGCATCTCAATTTGGTTCGGTCAGCGTATAGTACAAAAAGTATATTATTTTTGTATTAAAGATTCTTTAACAAAATCAAAGTACAACCTGGTCGTCCATACTGAGGGTCCATAATGCCGCTAGTATTTATCAAGTACTTATCTATTTAGGTAATTAACACGTTCTTTTATCACCTTTTCGTCACTTAGTTCAGACTTTGACGATTTTCTCAATAGAGGTTAATGGTTTGTTTGAAATAGATTGTTAAATGGTTGCTTTAAACAGACAAATTGGGGTTAAAGAGATTGCTCGTTAGTTTATCAAGCGTGCCCGAATTGGCGTCGCCAAGTTCGTCAAAACAGAAAGAGGAAGACACAACAAGTAAAAGAATATTACAAATGTTAATACCCACTCCACCACACGTCACAATACTCACAATGACGAACAATGCAACTTGTCCTCGACGCTCGCGCTCAATTGTATCGTGTCAATCACGCAACCAACGCCTAGAAGAAGGAAGCTCACGAACGTAAACGCAGCCAATGTCAATACACGAAGTACCGAGCGCGCTTGACCGCGTAGGTGACCGCGATTCTTGCAACGTTTATCTATTCGTATGACCAACATACATGTGGCTCATACTTCCTGTTTTAGATCATATTGATACCATTACAGTTTCTTATGTCCTTAAAATGTACGTACATATTTAGAAAACCGGTCATTCTAACCTTTACAATGCACATTACATATGATACGACTACTATATATGAATTACCAGTCATGCGGAAAAAAATACTGATGCGGATAATTACGATACTTAGGGCCGGTTGCATCAAACCCTCTGTCACCGTTAAAGAATTCGTTAAATTTTATTGTATGGGAAGTTCCATAGACGTCTCCTGCGTGACGATGATGTGTCTGTCAAATGTGGTTGATGCAACTGGCCCTTAGCTTAACAACTTTACATTGAACTTTTGTCTTTGCGGCGCATATAAATAATTCACGGTAAATCCTTTTTTTTTCTGAGGAACTTGATACTTAATTAATTATCCTATCGGTGGAATTTTTGCAAATGGCAAATGACCAACAAATATTCCATGATATAGAGTAATCAGCGCACTCGTCGTAGAGGTTTAATATTGCGAGGGCATATATTCGTAGGTGTTGAGATCGTGACCCAGTCGGTCCCGCTCTACTTCTGGCAAGCCCGGTCATGACGTCACAACCACCCAACAACGGGCCGACCGAAGGTCGTCCGTATTGATCTCTCGTCCACACCCACTGTGCTGCAGTATATGCTCCTCATAGTTATTGTTCTAAGGATTTATTTACAGAAGTAAATGTAATTTATCATCAATATTATCATCAATGGCACAATATTTGTATATTATCCGTACGTCCCTTTTTTGTATAAATTTAAATGTATATTTATTTGTGTTTGTCCCCAGGCGCCTATCGAGCTAAAGAAAAGACTTGATGAAATAAGACTGCTAGAGTCCCGCAAATCTGCAAGACTCGCTGATGTGGACACTGACTTCGCCAGACTGGCAGACATGGCCAGTGGTGACCGCCGTCGTGCCTCCGCCACCATCGAAGTGCCTGCTCATCATATGCAAGGGTGAGTGAGCCTGTACACTACAGAATCTTTGGAACTACAGTAAAAAAAATCTCGATAATCCTGCACTTAGATAGCTCTCTTTCTCAAGGTTTAACGGGGTAATAAATACCGAGCAAGCACTTTCTACCCGTAGAATGATCCAGGTGGCATAATTAACAAAATAACGCCTATTTCACCTTGTGCTACTGGCTTACCTCGCCGCTAGTTGCGAGGAAGGTCGTGGCATTTCTAATGCATTCGACAACATGCAAAACCTCGACAATATCTAAGATGCTATTAACACGAAACCTTCTAACGTTTTTATGTAATAAATGAATCACTGATGGATATCACCATATGAACTTTATATTTACGTTATACATTGTTTAAAGATGTTAGTTTAATCGGTCTGGTAGTCTGATGAAAACCCTTTTCTTCTAGGTAACGTTCAACTAGGTAGTCCTAATCTAACGTGCCGTCTTGTATTGAGCTGTGTTTACTTGTCGGTAAGTGTGGATTGGATAGCATACAAATGTGCAGCGATGGAGTAAGGACAAGCGCGGCGAGTGTTGCGAAATTTTCGCCAAGCACGTTAGAAACTGGATGGAAGTGTTAGCGCGGTGTACGGGCGTGTCCTTGTCACACTTGCCTACATTCTGCGGCCGACTGCCGCCTCCTGCGCCGCGTACTCCCCTGCCTTCATGCCAGAGAGAGACAGAAAATACTACTTTGTTGACAACTATTATCAATTGCGTAGGCGACAAGACCAATGAGACACCCATAAGTGATATCATTTAATTGTTAACCATAGCCATGGATATATAATAGAGAAAAATCGATTACAAATAGGCACAGTCAAAAGTATTTTCATTGACTTCATTGTACACTTTCTTACAAAAGATTTTGAAGCGCATCGGCATCAAACCGGAACAGACGACGTCAAATAGTGTTGAAGTCGCTGCGACGTGACAGTAGCTACACCGCAGTTTCACTTTTTATCGTGAGCGCAGTGAGAGGCGAGACCTCCAGTCGCGGTTCAAATTTCGCAACGAGCACCGTAACAAACAGGCACAGGCCTAATCTACACAGATATCGCTCCACTCAGCACACCCCTCCCTGTCGACCGGTACAACCTGAGCCTGAAAGTAGACTTCAATCATGCTGTGAATACGATTCCGGTATAGGCACCCCTACTCGTACTTTAAGTAGTTTACATTTATTAAATGTAGGTAGAACATAATGTATTTGACGACGACAGTCTCATATAATGTAGAGTTTTATTTCATAGTGCTAAATTTAAAATTATAGAAGGTCGGGTATAGCACTTCCACTTGATATTACCGTAAAAGCCAGTGGTTGGTATTTAGTGTGAAGGCAGTGATTACGGAAAACTTGTTCGTATGACCTCTCTATAAGTTCACTATACTACTTAATAAAATATAAAGATAAAAAGAATATTACATACAAAGGTTTGCTACATTCTCCGACACTGAATTTAAGAAAGTTTGTCGAAATAAGAGATTCTATTTGTGATAGAAACTAAATTGGTGATTACCCGACTGGCCAAGCCGTATGAAAGAGAAAGTTTTTTAACAGAAGATATTTTTTTATATGAGTGCTCCATAGCGATTGTCAGTTAAACTTTTACATTTCGAAGATCTATTTGAGAAGTGATCTTGATTAGTGACAGATAAAACAATACGTAACATACGTATGTTGAATGCCACGATTTGATATAACTAATTCAAAGATGGCGGCGGTTTCGGTTGGCACTTGGCGTGGCCTTCGTGTGACACGGTGACCTAGTTTCGAAATGGAACGCCACACTAGCGCAACTCGCAGCACCTAACCTACAGTACGTTACTGCACCGCCGCCGCTCGTCCTCGACGTCGTCGGTTCCCCCTTATACAATAATACATTCACATATACCCAAACTACATTCCTCTACGACTGGAACTTTAAAAAAAATTAAACTTACTCTATCAAAATTTGGAGATAGTTCCTATTAATGAGTGCCAAAAATGAAAGAAAATTGCATTCAATTACAAGCACAAGGGAAATGCAAAAATAAAGAATTGATACTCTATGCTCATTTGTTTAATACTTGCTTATCACATCGGCTGGTTATTATATATGTAAATACAAAGTTGGTACGTACGGAAAACTGAAATCATATACGTATTTACAATGTCATCGAGCGCGGACCATGCAGAAACAAATGGTTGCGTCGGACCGATACTCGGACATTTCTGTACAGCTTCGCTCTATGGTCAAAGCAATTTTGTCTTAGTCCCGTATAAAATAAATTTAGGTGCATGCATTGAAATGCGTATACTTTTCATATACCTAATGTACGTTAGGTATATGTAGAGACAGAGAATAAAGCCGTCATTCAGGTCACACGGAAACTTTTAACACACTTTCAGTAACAAAAAAGGCCGGTCGACGTCAACTGTCAATGCTAATGAAGGATTTTGAGTGTCACGGGCGGCATCGGCAGCGGGCGCGAGCGGCGACGGCGCGCGGGCGCGGGTCCACCGCATTCCGCATGGTTTTGCGCAACAAGCAAAGAGAAGGCGCTTGCGGACGGAGTGGGGCGCACTTTCTCGTTCAGTACACGTTTACTTTCGTTGGTGCTACAGAGACCCGTTATCTCAGTTGGCAGGTGCACTTGGCGGTTATCTTGTATGCCACTATATTCTTCAACGGAAATCTATGACGGATACTATATTAAATAATAGCACTACAATTATGTCAAGAGCTCAACGAGGGTGCGGTGTGCTGATGACGGGAGGACTTACGGAACTAACTTGTTCCGTTTATTGTCCTTTGAGTCGTCGGCAACCCGAACCCTCCTTGGAACTTGTACACTCCTTTTTGCTGTGTACTTAACACAGCAAAAGGGAATGTACAAGTTTCTAATGGGGTGGCAACGCGCATGTGACACTGTTTGAGTTGCAGGCGTCCATAGGTTACGGTGACCGCTTTACATCAGGCGGGCCGTATACTTGTTTGCCACCGACGTAGTATAAAAAAAAAAATGTCAACTCTAAGAATTAATCAATTTTCTACTGTTACCTGCGGGATAGACAACTAGCGAATCATTACGAGTAGAAGATTATTGAATATCCAGTTTAAAATATAGTGATTAGGATACAAAACAATATCGTAGGTACCAGAGGTAACGTGTTTGTCTTTACCGTCTAACTAACCCCTAAAAGTCAAACACGACGGTCACCTTCGCCTTCAAAATTAATCGCCTTCACTTCTTCAGCCAGGTTGTATAAAAAGAAGCAGAGGACAAACTCGTTATTTTTCATAGTAAATCCTTCTCAGTCGGACACCAGTAAAAACCATTGATGTCACTTCAGAGACACCATTTATGTTTATACACTTGAAAAAAAATAGGTCAAATATACTCTGTCAACCAAGTCTGTCAGTAAATAAGAACAAAGAAAACTATATGCATCCTTTTCTTTAGGGTGCTAGAGAAAAGGATGCCTATAGTTTTCTTAGTTCTTATTTACTGACAGACTTGTTTGACAGAATATAAATAATATATGTACAACACTTATTCCGTTTTTTTTTACTCGCATAAAACAATTGTAAGGTTATTATCGTTACATTCAAATTAGTATTAGATATTAATTATTACAATACAAATATTTTAAATGGAATGTAGGTTTTTACTAACATACGACGTTTACTGTTGGTGTCATCAGCTTGGTATACCAAGTAGGAGGACATAAATATTGTAATCGCGTCATATTGAGTCTACATAGACGTGCCCTGGCAATTCGAGCAAATTATAAGCCGACTTTGGCGATGACCTCATCGCCGCGAACGCCCGCTCGCTCGCTGCGGACATGACTTTTTGTATCGACAAAAAATGCGCCCCGACCTACATCAACCGCTGTGTAAAAAATGCCGGACCTAAAGTTAGGTATAAACGAATCATTCCACCATATTCTTCCCCGCTAAAATGCATGTGTATGAATCAGGGGAACGTGTGTTATTATTATTATACTTAGTACCTATTTTACAAAATGATTATTAAATTAAATAAACTTAAAACTCGTAGTGAAGATACAACTTAATAACTCAAATATATCATGTATCTTACCCGAAATTACGGCCAAGTATAAGATTATATACCATTGTAAATTATCGGGCGATTATTTGCTAGTGGCATAAGTCGTAAAGTGATGTTTTATTGAAATTTTTTTTTTTGATAATATACCTATTGCATAAGTTACGTGTTACATAAGCGATCACAAAATGTCGCTCCTTAAAAATGTATTGTCGTGTTAGATGTATGCGTAGCGAGCTAGCGAGCGCGGCAACAGGCGGCAAGGTCGTCTTCAATGTTGCGTGTGTAATACGCAGCTATAGTAACGAGTGTGTGCTCAGCCGGCGCCGCCGGTGACCGTGGCGAGTTATCAAAACGATTTCATGTTCAGCACGGCCACACACTTGTTCAACCAAACACCCGCGAATGTGGATGAAATCTTGACGTCAATCACGTGCATGCGTAACTTTCTTACGTACATACGCTAGTATATGGTTCTTATTTGGCGATTCTTAACATCGAGTTATCAATTGAACGCGATAAAGCTTCATGCTGAATTTTGTAATTATTTATTGTACGTTAACTTGTCCGAATGTAGCTTAGCTTTCACGTCAAAATGCTCACTGCTCGTGATAGTAAATAGCAACTGAAGCACTCGATGATTAATCCCATCATATCATAAATCAAACTAGCCGTATCACAGCAGGTTACGTCATAAAATATACGTCAGAGAGCTATTTTAGCATCGCTACGTTTATACCTAGTTTAATGCGATATAGACAGCAATGTCACCTCCGCGACCGGCGGCGGCGGTCGTCGCCCGCGCCGATAACGACCACGACTCACCTACAGCTGGAGCAATGATGAAAAGAACGCTCGGAGTCATTCACCTACCTTGAAAACCCTCAAGTTAATCAACTCTATCATAACCAGCGTTCGATGACTGTAAATGATTTAAACACAAATGACATTGCCATGTTAAAAGGCAGATAAGGTGTATTCCAGATATTTCGATAAGTTCAAAGTCAAACTAGGGTAGTTTTCGAAACTTGCTCACATTTTGAAGTATGATCTTACCTGATGAAGTCTGATTTACCCGAAAATGCCTTAGAGAAATGTCAGTAAGTAGGTATTTTACGAATTTGTATAAATAGGCTTTAGGGGTGGAGGCCGGGGTGGACGAAAACGGTTTGGGATGGGTGAAGCACCTTGTGCGTCGGTGCGTCGGGCGCACAGCCGCGTCACCGACCGACCTACCGAGCGCGAGTCAATGGCCCTCTAACTTCGACAACCTTATCAACAATAATGTTCGAAACAATGACACGTGACGTAAGTGCATTCTGTTCATTGTCATACTTATTTAATGACTTTCGGCAGATTGCAATTTTTCTCACTAAACGACTTAAATTTGTTTCTAAGACAGTACCTAAACTAATGAGCCAAAATTATTGTATGTATGTACAGTCATCAGAAACAATAGTATGTATACGAAGGCCGCAAACAGTGTCTGACACGATCTTATTTTTAGAGTCATAACTTGATATATATAGCATGTCACATATTTTTGAGGCCTTCGAAAAGTATCATATTATTGCAAGTGACTGTTAATGTACCGAACGAAACAAACTATGGTTCAGTTCAAGCTTACGAACTTGGCTCAGGCTTGCACTAAACCTTCAATGGGTACGTTCCTCAGCTTGGGTGACGTTGATCAGTTCGTCAATTCGTTCTGTTTGGTGCAACCGCCTCTAACTCTAACCCTACTATTATGCCTAGGTTTTGGCGACTTGGCGCTCAGGTGAAGTTAATATTTATCAAATTACAAGAAATATGGGCTAAAGAAAAGTGGTTCTCGGCTAGCGCCCGAATCACATTTCAGTTTCATCACCTCAGAGTTCATACATCTAATAGTAATATAATTAAATGTGGACCAAATGATTCCAATGCGACGCCATCTTATGAAGTACGTTTACCGCTACACAACTACGTCACCCACTGCTATGACTCAGATTATATGTACGCATACAGTGTGCATACGTCAATTCGCGATGATGCTCTGTTAGTAGCAAAGTGAGTTAATATTCGACATTCAGAGGCTCTGCAACATCTGTTCTTGAATTCGATTGAGAAATCGAATTATAATCGCTCTTCAGAATACCTAGTTAGTGAAAGTTGAACGGTCGATCCTTGTGTAAGTGGTACGGGGTGACCGGCCAGACGCAGACGGGAGCAGAGTACTCGACCTCACACAATTCGCCCAAATATCTGGGCATGCGTCCGACGCCCGCCGTCGGTTGCGCAACAGCTCCCTGCCGCGACCCGGCGCGTCGTCGACCCCGTCGCCTCCGCGCCAGATCAACAAACTGGTCTAGACTTTTACAACTTCATTCATCATTCGCTATTTTAGCTATTTATTCTCATACAATTACTAATCACTTAAATAGACACAAATTTCATAAGTATGATATGATATGAGATACACAAATAGCAAGGACATATTGATTTTTATACTTGGAAATACGGTAATAGATCTGACCCCTTTCGCTACATAGGCACCGTGTAACCGTTGCGGGTGGCGGACACTTCGTTAATAATTTAGCAGTCTTCAGTCAACCTATATCGCACTCATCATTATGGACTGCGCAGTAAATATGCACACGAATCAATATTCACTATGCACAACTAAACTCGTAAACGCGATACGTTGCCTTTCACACTATCGTCACAACATAATTTATAAGACACAAAAACACACTTAAGTAGGTGATCCTTTCTGTCATATGTCCCGTAGAAAAGCATGAAAGTTTCGAGATTTAAAGTCAATTATCTTAAATTCAAATAAATCTTAATACCTGAGAGCAGGTTACCTACATTACCACAGTTATTTACTACTATGTATGTTTTTATGTGTGAGATAGGAGCCAAACAAGCAAAATTTTTTTTTTTTAATTATTTTTATTAATTACGCTCATGATCATTTTGAAGAATGGACATGAAGGCGAATGAAAGGTAGATTAGATGAAGTGGTGTAGCTGAGCTAAGAGAATGTTTGTTGCAGATCGCGCAAGCGCCGGCCCAGCAGCTCGTGCGACCTGGGCTACGGCGAGCGCGACGACCAGATGAACGAGTGCAACGCTGCGCTGGTACTCATGTCGCTCAGCTGCTCGCCCAACTCGCCGCGTCCGAGTAAGTTGCACCTTCCACATTCATATTATTTATCTAACTATTAAAACACAACTTTCCATACTTAACTATGGAGTTATACCTGGCGTATTAAGCGGTTCCCGGTATTGTCGGATCGGCTATTCAGGCTTTAAAGGATTCTCTTTATTCCTTTATTACGCTTTGTCGTACGGAACAGATAATTTTTTTAAATTCGTCGAAGGATTCTTTGTCTTGTAGAATCAGGTAAAAATGTGTGTCCATTAACAACTTTCCTTTTACTCTGACATGTATTCTTCGAATAATAGACTGATAGTTATAAGCCATCTGCGGTCAATCATTACACGTCATGTAAGATCCATGTTAAAAAGAGCGTATTAAAGCCAATTGCATGGCCAAGATTTTTACACAAGTACTATAAAATATAACAAGACAAGCTAAAGTATGATCCCAATAATCAGTCACTGTAAATGCTTTCTTTGGGCCAATGCGTTACTTTCAAAATTTTAAAGGTTGGATTGAAATTGGAAGAGCTTTTAAACTACCTGTTAAAAGTTGTAATGACTCTTGGCAGGGATTCAGCTATATTATTCATATCCAGACAAAAGGTTTTGTCGCCATAATCATTATCTCCTTTGTTAATATGGAAAACATGACGAATATTACGATAGGTACATACCTATACTGTGGGGACCTCGTTTAGGTTTATATGTTAAATGTAGGATAGAGTTAAGAACGTCTAGACAGCACAGCGGTCTAGACACTGTCTAGACAGGTATTTGATGAAACGTCGCTCTCGTGCTAACAACTCAGACCAAATGCTTTGTATTAAGCAAAAAAACAGCAACGGATTAGCTGTTTCAGTAACCCGTAAATGTCCAGGTGATACTGAGAAACTTTTACTATGGGATCAACCCCATTTTATAGTAAGTATTTCCTATGGGAGAGTAAATTTTTATTTCGCGTTTTGGGAGTAAAAGTTTCTCAGTATCACCTGGACATTTACGGGTTACAGTAAATGGTTTTCGTTAATTTACATACTGTATATATGAAACAGCATTCTGTTGGCATTAATTGTTTAACCATAGATAACTTTTATAAATATGAATTAGTGTGCAAAATGGTTAAGCGCATACAACTTATTAAATATTTAAAGGGTGTTGTTTATACTACTACGTTACGATTTACCGAATCCGATATGTCAGAAAGAGAAATAAGACAAAATTGTCAGCTGACACTGTACGTTTGTAGTAAGTAATATTTTGAGCAATCTTATTCACAAGTAACAAGAATGTAAATTATGATATGTATTCCATGTAGATGAGCTCCACGCAGTTGCATTTAGATTAATATCATCTTATTACTATTATTTTACATTGAAAAATTGATTGAAAATAATTTTGAAGAGGAAGCATTAGTTACAATGAAGTCGGTTGCAAGTAGAGAGCGTTACGCAATGGTGAAGCGAGAGCTCTTATTCTAATGCGGCAGTGGCACTGGCAGCGCATGTGTGCCGACGCGGCGAAAAGAACGGCTCTTTCTAGTGAAAGTTGATGGCCACAGTTCCGTTTCGTAATTACATTAATTTGTTGTGGTACCATTATTATGGGGCTTGGATATTTTGATTAGGATATTGGAGCGTAGACTTCGTAATTATATACGTCTTTAATGCACTTAAATGATGACGTTAGGATTCATTAAGACTTGAAAAAATGCCTGAAATATGCTACCATATACTTGTATCCACAGATAAATGCGAATGTCGACATCTGCATAGTGCTGGCATATTTAGGATTATGCATAAGTAATAAATAGGTAGTGGATCCAGAATAGTGTAGGTATTATATTTATAAATGGAAATGGTAGTGTGTGACAAATAAGAATGTGTTTGGTGGTGACAGATGGGTGGGGCGGCCGGTCGTCGGTGTCGCCGGGCGCCAGCAGCAGCTCGGGCTCGTCGTGGCGCTCGGGCACGCCCTCCCCGCCGCCCGCCTCCTCCTCCTTCAGCGACGAGGGCATCGCTATGGACTATGAAGATCTCCATCCCCGCAAGAAACGGGTAAGTTCACATTACACACCCAGTGCCCTGACTTCTGACTAGAGATGCCCCGAATACCGAATTGTTGCCTAAAATTCGTGGTAACATCTCTACTCCTGACTTTTCTCCGCCCATTCGGTTCCTCAATTCCCTTTGAAGAATCTTGTATATTTAATCATGAAGGATTCATCGCCCGTTAACCGCTAACGGTTTTCAGATCTATTCGTACTGCATTGCTTATTTTTGCGAATCGATGTATTTATGTCATGCATTCCTTTCAAATATATTGTAAAAATAAATCAAGTATCTGGGTCCGATTTAGTAACAGGTAACATAGACCCTTAAAAGATGAAAACATTGGTAACCACAAAAACCTTATTCGTTGTTGAAGTCACACCCGTGCCGGGTCTGTCACCCTATAGAGTAAAAATAGTATAAAGTAGTTTCATACACACTATGTTGTTTGTATTTAACTAATAATAAATCATAAGAGTCTCGACCAACATCTTGAGACACTCTCGCTAGGTGGTTGGATCAAGGGTCAGATGCAGAAGGCGGTGATCTTGGACACAGCGCGGATAGTCCGGCGGTTCCTCTCTCTGCAGCCCTAACCACCGGCAGCTTGGGCCCTGCCCCGCTGCTGGCGGTACCCTAGGTTAGGTTTTTTATAATGTGTTTATATGTTTTTCATATTGTTTTGTATGTGTTTTTTGTATTTTACTTTTATATTCAATATATTCATATTATAAACAGCCTAACTTAAGACGAAAGATGAATAAAGGAAATCATAATGAACGCAGTTTAAGGTAAATCATCCAATCTACAAAATTCTGTCAGTAAAATTTGAACTTATTGTCAAAAGAAACAATCAATCATTTCATGTGATTTTTTGAGGCTGGTTCCTTATAGGACGGTCTTATCATCTATAATTGGACGTAGCTAAGTTTTACTATAAAACTGACACCTGTAATACCTGCGGATGGATGCCACTTGCGCAAGTTAGGTAAGTTCTGCTGAGTTTCATTTAACCTGAAAAGCCACATAAATGTAGTAGGTCATTAAGATATATATTATCTAGTAATTTGTAAATACATGTCGAATTGCTGTAAAACGTTACAAAATGATGATTCAACAAAGACATAAATTGGATCATCACGTTGTAAGTGAACATGAGCGCTCAGGCGAAGTGTTTTTTACTTAATCATAAGCCCTGGTATTGCAAAGCGACCTGCACCTCTAACTGCCACGCGAATGTACATTGTTCAAACATTGTCTTCTTAAAGAGGATATCTTCACATGTTTGTAAATGGGACTATGGCACAAACAGTCCAAACTATGTAGTATTAAAATATATAAAGGTAAGTCGAAATTTGTCTTTTTAATACTCTGGCAGACCCAATTTGTCAGCAGAAAAAAAACGACAGTTAAAAAAATGTAGATGTATCGCACAGCCTTCCTTAGAAAATTTGAATTTCTTGTGGCAGAGTGGGTTTATCGGAGTAGATATGTGTTCTTTACAGCGTTGTAGCGCGATCTCTTGAAATTCTTGAATCACTTTGTGCTCATCTCCATTATACTATGAATCATTTCCGAACAATTATGAATTCTCTAGGTCTCCTTTTTAACTGACAATTATTTGCCTGTAAGTCGTTCGAAATTATTTTTCGATTTACTCAGTTTCGGGACGTATAAATCTATCCATGGCACTATGCACGATTTCCACGATTTGGAAAGCTTTATGGCCCGTGTTAAATCGACATGACATAGACGCCAAGAACACATTACGACGCAGTACGATGCGCTCAGCATCTGGTTGTATGGGAACATTCAAATTTCTGTAGATTTAAAATTTACATAGATAAACTTGATACTAACGTCACGGTGTCTGACTTATGCGCACTTCCAAGTAGGTACATCGACTATTCATTGATCTATCTCCTGGCTGCGTAGCCATAATGCCAATGTTTCACGGTTAGTAGCGAACAAAACGGCAATATATCTGTCTATTTAATTGGTATGGAAGAGTGATGGAGATACTTTTCGGACGAAACCTTCGCATAATTAGGATAGAAATTCACTTACAGGTAAGTTCGTTTAATCTCTAAATCTTTCGCATCGTCGCTGAAATGATTGTCACTTTGTCTACGCATCCTGTTTTGGTATATCGGACCTAAATCCGGATCAATACGCTTGACTATTTAATTTGATTTGATTTTTTAATGATTATTTAATTTGTTATTTTTCTATATGGGACTTGGTAGTATTTCACATTCTAATTTTGATAAAATTAAATTTATATTTTTGTAACTCTTGTCACCAGTAAAGTCATCAGTTTTTCTCTGCCACAAGTCACAAAGATTCAAATTTAATTCAAATTTAATTGAAATTCATTTGAATGAAGCTTCTACTACATATACTCCTAAATGGCTAGGATTTTCATGTCTTCTAGACCTTAATGTTGCGCTTTGTATCGGAAAGCATTGTCATCATTTGATTTTACGATTCTTATAGATATAAAAAGGGGTCAAGGTTGTTGTTTAATCGCTCCACGTGCCAATATTGATACCAAGCAAGCGAACGATTCCAATATTGAACGCGAGCGTTGCAAGTGGTTCAAAATGTGGAATCGTGAGCGATGCGAGGGTATAAGTCACTTAGGTTAAACAAGTTTTGCCAGTTTTAGAACACAACATTGTCACCACACCAACATGAACAAAATATTAACTGTCAAACATCAGTGTTCTATCATCTTCATCACTTAGTAACTACCACGAATATTCAAATTTGATTGATACGCATAGTGATCTTAATATGATTTTATGTGTGACCCAGACCCTAAAAGCATGGCACGAAAAAGTTGACAAATCCAAATTATGCAGTGTTTATTAGGAGATAATATATGTTTACGATACACGTGTCGCCGAGTTCTCGGCGCTGCATGTCTACTTCTCTACTGCGCAATGCCAAGGCTGAAGCCGCAGCGCAATTATGCAATTGTGCAGCAAAACAATCGTTAAATATATTTTATGATCTTCGTGGCTACGGTCAAGTCTTCAACCTTACGTACCTAATAAATATAAAGCCTTCATCATTTATTAAGTTAGGAGTTTTTTCCTGTACTTATTTTGATATATTTAACCCTTCCTGACATAACTACTAGTTACAATTCTTACATGCTAATATTAGTTGTTTAATCACACAAACGAAATTTTATCAAATTACGTATGAATTCTGAAACGTCTAAATTACAAATAGACAATACCGTCTTAAACTCTTTTTATTTTATATGTGTTGTAAGTATTATTTTCTTGTACAATAAAGTGTTTATTTGCTTACTTACAAGTCTTACAATTAGTAGCCGAACCAAAAGTTGGGTATTTATATTTACATTTGCAACTGCGTTAACTCAATGGTGTTCCCGGTCTGTCGGGATCCCAGTCCCAGCCGATGCATAGAAGTGGACTTTCTTCATTGAGTGTTCCTAGGGAATGCAATCCCGATTCGGGATTGTGGAAATTGCATTAGGGAATGATCGGGATTGTAAATTCGGGATCCCGCGGGATTAGAAATATCAATCCCGAGGGATCCCGGAATTTTCGGGATCCCGTCTAGTTTTTAAAAAAATATATTCGGATGACTGAAGAAGCCAATAACTGCTTGTTTGTGATAATTAGGTTAACTAAAATAACATATTACTTGAAAGAAAATAAAAATCTTTATTCTTTAATCTTACTAACTAAATAATTTTACGGAAATTAACATAAGTAAATTAGGTAATCAATACAATAAGCATATTTCAAGTTTCAAGAGAATTAGGAAGTAGTTACCTACGAGTGATTTTGAAAATGACTCCTTAAAAAACAAAGGGTATTAATTGTGTCATCTGCTAAACCACATCTTATGTCCGTAGCAATGTACCCAGCTGCTGAGAATGCCCTCTCTGACTCTACACTAGTTGGCAACAGCGTGGCGAAGCAATTATACCTATGCAAACTGCAAAAATCGCCCCCTTGTTCCTCCACACTCAAATAAATCCATTTCTTTTTTTATGGTAGACTCTAAAGTGGACGTGTGTAGCGTTGCTGACCACTGCCGCCCAATCCCGTCAATCCCGAACGGGATCTCGTCAAATTATGCGTCGGGATTGATCCCGAAAATATACACGAGATCTCGCGAGATCGGGATCCCGCGGGATCGGGATCCCGCGGGATCGGGATTGCATTCCCTACCGGCCAACGACACTGGTTGTCCCGGATTACCTCGGGCGAGGTCGGCGACCCGCCACATGTGATCCGCGCGGAACCTGTTCCAGCACCACTTGCGTGCCACCGTGCACCCGCGCGGCGAAGCCCAAGCTTCTAGCCTAGCCCTGCCCGGTGCCCGTTCATCTGCTCCACCGCAACACCGACACTAAATAACACTTCACCTAATAAAGATAAAAGATACATATAACTGCATAACTCACGTATCTTATTGCAGCAATATCTCACTTAGTCACGTCATGATCGCCGACATTGCTTAGTTAGAAATCTATAACACGCTCTCAAGGTCCTTGTACATAATTTATACGTGCAACGGTGCAACGCTTATACCGAATCTCGCCTACAGTACATTCTTAGAGTATGGCATGCAATTATGATAACATTTTTCGATTACATTTTATTCTATTGTGACTGCTATATACCAGTTATACAAGGTGATAAATGGGCGCTTGATTGGTGATTACTGGTTTACAAATTCATCAGCTTGATGTAAAACTAATAGCATATTAATAATTCTCATGAGAGCCTTTGTTTGACACTAAAGTGCTGAGTGAGGTCGCGCAGTTAGTTCAGCCCAGCGGCGGCGTCGAACGGCGGCGGCGGCGGAGGGCGAGCGGCGAGCGTGCGAGCGGCCCGCCTCCCCGCGGCTCTGTCATTAGGTTGCTGTTCCTTTCCGAGAACTAAATACTACTCATTGCATCGACCACTGCTATTTACTTCTGCCGCAATAATACAAAACTAAACCTACACGATTACTAATTATAAAGTCGGTTATTTTCCGCTTTATGTACTTTCATACAACACTTTTAAAGTCATATACATTAATATATGTTATCGATCTTCGTCATAATGTGTTTACGCACGGACAGTTTTAATTTATCAGAGTAAAGAAGCAGGGCCGCCGCCTACCGGCGCTGACGACGACGGTTCTATCGTAAGTCGTAACTATGTAGGTAGATCGTTACATCATGCGCACTTGCCTCGCCAACTCGCCCGCGCCCGCGTCGGCCCTTGCGTAAGCGCTCCGACTGATCTAGCATCCACTTAGCCCTTCTACGTTCATCGCGTCTGTATAATTGATTCTGGTCCTTTCTGAACTTACTTCATATTATGAAAGTATTTTGCATCTACATTTTACAGTTCTAGATTATTGTTGGTATTATTTTTACAGTTTAGACTGTCACTTATTAATTACCAAGGCACCGAAGTATAGTATGAATTTTTTGAAACGAACGTTTCTAAACAAAGGTATTGTTCCTTTTGTGTTGAGCGGGAGCTTCTGTATTTGCACGCGCTAAGACAACAAGAAGCAACTGTATCCTGATAATTGTAAGGTTCAAATCTGTACAGCAGCAAATTTGAGATAGATTATTTTGGAAATGCGAAGCGATAGACCACACCGCTATAGGTGCGAAAATACAGCGCTTCTAATACTTTGATACTTGATGGTGTAAGTATAGTACATATAGTTATAATAATCATCGGTAATATGTCAGTCTGTATAATAAAAATAACACGTTTAAACAGCGAAACTGCCAGATTAAAAGGTTGATAAGCACCTGGCACCTTAAGGTGTCATCGCAAAGTGACAATAAACACTGATAAGGTTTTTCAATCTGACCGCCATTGTTATGTTTTGTTATAAATACGGTTTACGGTTTGTTTAGTTATTTATGTTATTTTATATATCAAGACTTGTACCTAATATTTATGTAATTACTATTTATATATTGCTATATACAATTGGTGATTGTTAACAAAATCATTAATAAAAAATAACAGTGATAATATACGTGTTTCATTACTTACAGCACCACCACCAAGTATCAAAGTATTAGAAGCGCTGTATTTTCGCACCTATAGCGGTGTGGTCTATCGCTTCACATTTCCAAAATAATCTATCTCAAATTTGCTGCTGTACAGATTTGAACCTTACAATTATGAGGATACAGTCGCTTCTTGTTGTCTTAGCGCGTGCAAATACAGAAGCTCCCGCTCAACACAAAAGGAACAATACCTTTGTTTAGAAACGTTCGTTTCAAAAAATTCATACTATAAATACTTCGGTGACTTCGGTCTTACCAGAGTTCCTACTGCCATATGTCGTACTGCACTGTCGGTGCCATAATATTACGTATACCTTAATTGAACGTCGGGTACTACTGGTTCATATTTTGCTACCATACTATTTATTGTAAAAGATTCGTTAGTAAATAAAGGCTATCATCTTGCTATAAAATTGTGCTTCACGCTCGATAATTAAGTACATTTGCTACGTTTCTGTCTCTAAAAATGTGAAGACCGAGTCTAAACTCTAAGTTTTGTTATCGAAATAACAAAGTGAAATGACTAGTTAGTTGCACGAGTTGCATTATGCGCGAGTGCACGTGTAACCTCGGTAATGTAATAAATCGCCATAGTAATAAAGTAAATGCGCTCGCTCGCTGCAGCTGCGGGCGTGAAACCCGTGCACAATGCACATGCACAATCACACATAGTGCATCGCACTTGTACTTGGACAGCTCTCAAACAATTATATGATTATTGTTTGTACAGTTTTTTTTTTAATACTTATTGTATAAAAAAATTATCCATAATATGTACTTCTTTTATCCAGCAATTCGGAACAAAACTGATATTATTCATACGGATTCTACACGACTCATTTAGCTGTAAAATGTTTGTCCGTCATTTCGGGGTTTAATATGGGTAGTTACAACTGGTACAAGGAACTCGAGAGTATATTAGAATTTTACACGAATAAATGAGTTACAATCAATTGTTGTTTGTGACCCTTGAGTAGGTACCTAATATATTTATTTTATCCTAGTTAAAGACGCATGATGTAAGCACAGATGTAATATAATCTTAAATTTAGCCTAGTATGCTTAACGCTAACTACTCGTACTTCTGTCAACCAACTTAATCGGTCATTGTTTTCTCATGTTAACAATACCATTGTCACAAAATACTTGTATAAACATGTAACTGTCTCCTCGTAGCTTTGTCAAACACTTGTATTTTATCGCATACTGTCTGATCACAGACCGATGTATTTACCTAAATGTTAACTGTCCTATAGGTACACAGGTACATAGAATAGTTAGCAGACGTTGGAAGTTTCGTAACTCGACTGCATTTCAACTCATTGGAAAATGCATGTATAATTGTAGCTGCTCTAATACATGCGCTGCTGAAAATAATCTACCTTGCACCAGCATATTAAAATGAAATACTTTTGTAAAAATTCAGATACGATACGAAATTAATTTAAGGTAGATAACGCACGCTCAATTTTGAAATAGTCACATTTGTAATATTCCTACCGATATCCATGTAGCAATAAAAGTATAGCATGACGTGTTGGCGTTTTATCAGCGAGCAAGGTCCTATGTTAAAAACGTTGGAATAACACAACGTCACAACAGCGGCCCGTGGCAGCAGGCCGCTGCGTGGCGTGCCGTTTAGTTGAAGGCCGCTCTTACGTTATCTCGTATCGTTGATAAAATACTCCAATTGTTATTTACCGAAGCGACGAGGCGCTTCCGCGTTCGCGTCCTAAACCTCGTGGCCTTCGTCACTAATTGTCGGCTTAATCAGACCTGTTGTTTTGAGGCCGAAAACGCTTGTTTTGACTATTTTGTTTTGCTGATTTCCTGCTCTGCTCAACTGTACTTTGTCCCGTTTTTTTGTCAATGAATTAAAACTAGCTATGGCATTTTTTTTTCATATGTAATGTATGTATGCGTGTTCTGTGGCCTTGTTAGGGTTATATTTGTAGTATTTGTACGACATAATATGGATATATTTAATACCTATTACATGACTTATTGCTAATTAACAACTTTAACATACGTACATACTATACTCGTACTTTAACCCTTTACTGGCCTTATGTGTGTGATTAATTTATACAGTTTTACACAATCGGCTCTATGACACAGTAGTGCTAGGCAAATGCGACCATGATCATGAATAACGTGATGATAAAACGTACAAATCGTACAATAACATGTTGTTCCATAACACGAACCTTAACAATAGTTATTTGTTATATACAAGGGGGCAAAGTTGTATTTTAACGCCGAGTGTGGAATTGAAAAACGAGCAAGTGAAAGGGTAAGGGAATAGAATCCTGAACTTGCGAGTTTTTTAAAACACGAGAAGTAAAATACATTTGCACCCGAGTGTAACACAAAACTTTTCCCCTCACTATAGCGAGGAAACTACAACGCAAAAAATGCGTTTATCACTGCTTCCAGTAGTTCCACAGGTGGTAAATCATCTTTATTACTAGATTCACCTACTTTTATCAATTTTAAAGCAGTTAATTTGACTTTATTCAAGGTCAAATTACTTTACCCACTAGTGGATAAAATGCGTTTTTACCCGCTGGTATTAAATGACAAAACACGTGTTTCCGAGCTAGTGAGGGGAAAATAATAAAATTGCTACTCGCAAACCCGTTATTTAATTTGTTTCAATAGACATTAAATTAATTTAGTTCATATATAATATTGAGTTAATGCATGTCCGGTATATATGTATTGTTATTTAAATGCGCAATTAAGTATTTAATGAATGTAATGTTTTGACAAAAAACGGTTTTCTTTTTTCTAAATTAAAAACATTTTATTAATGAAAAAAATACTTCATCTTAATATTGTAATACATATTTTATTAATTATATTATAAACATTATGTGGACAAAAAGTTTAGCAACCTTAAGAACTCACAGATAGACAATAAATAGATTATATTAAGTATATCATTTTCAGTAATCGTGGAAGCTAGGTCAGTACTGAATGTGATAAGCGCTTTAAAAATAATAATAATAATAAATACTTTATTGTGCACCACTTATTAAAAGGAGATTACATTAATAAATAAAATATTTCCGGTGACAAAGATTGTCAAGTGCGCGAGCTGTTTGATGGTCGTTAGAACCGCGCACAAATAATAGCACGGCCTTCGCATCGCGTTCTATATTAAACGCGGAAGACATTGCGGTATAGTAGTGGCGCGCTGATCGCTCCCCGCTTGGTAAACAGTTAGGAGTGTAAATGGCACCCGCAGAACAAGTCGCGCGTCACGCTCGCCTCGCATGAATGTTTGCTTCTAGCGGCGCATGCTCACTTACGGTACGATCAATCTGTAAACGAGTGCGCGCCGCCGCCGCACACACAGCGGCAAGGGCTTGTATACTATTGGAATTTAGGCTGACCGCAAAACCAAAACAACCAAAATAAAGCAATATAATATATTGTTGTTTTGTTGTTGAACAACCAGATGTCCACCTGTAGTGTGAAATGGTGTGGAAAGGTAACAAGAAGCTCAAATTTAAAAACAGACGTCATTACATTCCACATAAAAGTCATATTTATAATTTATTCAGAGCCGGCATAGGTCAACTTACATTGGCCACTTACGCGTCAGTAGAGGGACAGTCCCTTTCATCTGGCGCGACTGCCCGCCGTCCTTGAAACGGCCAATCACAGCGCGCTTAACACATTCCCCGCCCGCTCCTCGCACCTTTGGCACTGGTGACTCGTATCGCGAACAAAATATACAAGATTGCTACTCTATAGGAGGTTCTCTGTGTGAACAACAAAGCAAAATACTTATTAATATAATATGCAACCATAGACATGTATAAAATAAACTAAACTAAGGTACAGCGGGGCAAATCTCGACTGCGGGGCAATTGTAACTAATCCATTTTTTCCATTATTACACTATGACGTTGAGTTCTACATGTATCCACTGAACACGCCTACCATATATAACCGGTGGACACTCTATTTAATAATGCAAACATTGTAAAACATGGAAAAAATGGACCAGTTACATTTGCCCTCCAGTCGAGATTTGCCCCGCTGTACCTTATGTATAATTGTATAGGTATATTTATGACATTAAGGATACAAGATACAACTACTGCACGTCCCCTATTTGCTGAATTTGCAGCAAGTGTCGTCAGTAAAGAGAAAGAAACTACAAGCGAAACTACGAGCCAAAAACTTATTTCGGTAATATCTTAGTTTCAAAGAAAGCAACCGTATTAAGACGAGACAGGAGGGGTCAATTCTCCATACAAACGCTCTCGACTATTTACTCCCTGGATTTTGAAGATAGAGCACTGATTTTTTCAACACAGATTATAATTATTTTTATCTGTGTCGGACCGTTTTGATTTTTTTGATATTCTTATTTTTAAAGACACTAGAGCCCATCAAAAATTTCCAAAAACGGCCTTATTGACTGACTATGGCGCAAAAAAAGGTGTGGTATTCAAAATTGATAACAATTAGCCAAAATAACTAAACGGTCCGACACAGATTATTTCATTGTTATTCAGATTCTCAAATTTCGTTACGATTGATTAAGTTTTGAAGGAGGAAACAGTCGAGAGCGGAACCTCGATATTAAAGATTTTTTCGCAATATGTTTAAACTGAGTTGATCTGAATGGATTTTTTTTTGATAAATCTAGTTAACTAACACTAGTATATTTAACTAAAATTCCGGAATTGAAAGAGGGGCTCCTTTCCATTTTAACATTTTCGCTCCTGTAGTGTCTTAATTACAAATTAACTAATTCAAATAAAGGTAAATTTGAAAAAAGTCTAGATCTGGTACTGCATAATGGTATGTGGTAGCAAACGTATATTTCCAGATAATTAAAATTTGTAAACAAATGACCTGTGTTGAACTATCATGGCTGCTAATTTATGGGGTACGAACTACGAAGTGAGTTTCCGGTGTGCGTGGTGGGTAGGGTAACGGGCGGGTGCCGCGCGCACTCGTGCGCTGCACGGTCGTTAGCTGCGCCCGCGCCCGCACCCGCAACCGCGCATGCCACGGACCCCGACCCGACACACTCTTTTGTCAAACAATTACCGGTCAATTTACAACGCTTCACATTATCATGCCGTGATAATAGATCTATAAAGCGCTAGTATAACGTGCCGCGTTTACTGTTGTTATTTAACGAACTGCGATTAATTATTAACAGCGTAATGATATGCACTCTATTAGGGTTATACGAGTTGAAGTGTGATTTACTCGTAGCATTTTTAACTCCATAATATATTTGCATTCTCTCTGATATGTACATATTTATATCAATTGTTAACGAATTAGGTTAACTTGGGTGAGTGTGAGGTGTATGCGTCACAAAAATAAGGAGGTTTATTACAAAAAATCTAAAACAGAATCGACTGAAAAAAAATATACGGCTGAATCTGTTCACTAAAATCAGTTGAGATACTCGTATGTGGCCTAGAGAGGAGATTTTTTTATTGAAGCTCAGCCTACAGCAGTGCAAAGTTGTCTTGAGTGTGCAGAACTGCTGAAGAGAAAATAGGTTATAAATGTTATAATGTACTTAATTCTAACTACCGCCGACGACCCAGATACTGGGATTCAATTCACATTATGTATATTCAACTTTAGCACTGATAAGTATATTTTTCAGCACACTGGTTACTTTGTTCTTCGAGAACAGATAGCGTTCCGGGTTATAGTATCTATGGTCATTGGTCAATATAAAGTTTCGTGAACGTGTAACTATTATAAATTTATATGCGTTGCGCTTACCTAAAAACCTTGTGTTTATCAACGATTGAACTTAGTAACAGCAATTTATGCATACACATTTTAGTACATGTATTATGTTGCGTTCGGAACAAAACGTTTCATTGTAAGCGAACTGCGTCATAATGTCACGTAGAATCATAAAGACCTTAAGCGTCAGCCCCGTTGTTGTGCGTAGCGGAGCCCCGTGTGGCGCCGCGCTCCGAGGCGACGCTAGAGCCCCGGACTCCCCTCCGGGGTACGCTCCAACTTCATTTTTGTTGTCGCTCTGTCTCACTCTACAGGTCATCGCCCCAATGACGGTGCTCCCTCTGTCTTAACCCTAATGCTACTGACAACAAACATTATCCAACTATTTGTTGCTATTGCACAATCGTAACTACAAATATATTGATGAATATACATAATTATTTGATATATAGAGCACTAAGTTAGTCGTTACCTAGGTATTTCGCATGCGGTCGCAACAAAGTTCACGTACCCTATCCTGACGGCCTTGATGCGGTCAAAGCACTGCCCAAGAAGACATTGACTAGCCTCGAATAGCTGATCGCGGACCGATGATTTTGATATGGTCAAAAATCAAAATAATACGACCTCAAAACACTTAATTATTTACTTCCGTTAATTATTATCCCGATTTCCACAGATTTATTAGTTAAATTAAAACACAATTGTCCAAGTTTTAAACATACAAAAATACGCATCGACGATATAAGTCAAAAGTCATGTTATTATTTTAATCTCCTTGTGCCCATGCCAGGAGACTTCAATATGCGTTACTTTATGTAGCGGCAGCGATACGAAGCACTGGGTTGCGTATAAAAGGCAACGCTTTTTTTTAAACAGCATCGACAGGGCAATGACACCGCGTCCCGGGCACTGCCCGTTCTTGACAGTTCAAATGTTTACTCTTTCTCTACACCTCCAAGGATCACAGATGGCCTGATTCTGCTTAGCTTATTCGAGCACAGCGGGGTGGCGGAAAAGGTGCTTAAGTTAAACTTTATGGTATATGTATTACTATAATATTTGTAATTTGTGTATGTAGTCTTATTAAACATGTAAGCGGTCATTGCATTAATTCTCACTTTCCGATACGAACGGTTTACCTACTGGCGATGCAAAATTGCATCGTTTTCCAATAATATGTAAGCCATAAAACTCGTTTATGCTGTGGTCCTATTTCAAACTGTGCGAATAGTTAAAAACAAGAATGATGTTTTATTTTATAACGATTAAAGGTACGTAGAAGTGACCGCTAGAGACAAATATGCGGCTGCGATCCCGTCGCCGCGGCAGCGGCGCGGAGCGCGGTGCAGAGCGGCGCGGGCGCGGCGGCCTCATCACGCGATATCTAATGACTAGTCCCGTGGTTCAACAAACTCCCCCACCCAATACTTAACCTAAGGTAAATTTGCAAAACAAAACAAACATCTCTATCATTATTAAAGGCATATAACTGTATTTTTCGCTTAGCTAATATGTAAATCTCATTTAACGATCGGCCTACTAGACAGGGAGAGGTGATTGGTAGTCCTCTTTGTCACGTCAAGTCCAGCAACTGGGCAAGTGCACTGTGCCAGCTTACTGAACTGGCAATCAGTAAACACGGACTGTATATAATATATCCTTTTTAGTTTTGGGTCGTTCTCGAGAACCTTCTCTATTTTGCTATGGAACGCCTACGTTCTCAAGAATTTTTTACCATATTATGAAACGGAAAACACTCGAAAACGGCGCATTTCTAATTCTTACACAGTGTTTTGCAATGAAGTTTCTCAATGCACCTACTAATAAAATAAAAAAATCTAAATGCTAGAGACGTATAAAAGAACTTAAATTATTTTAACAGCCGATCAGAGGCTATCACATTAGAGTAGGATTATGCTAATCATTTTTGTATTTAACCAACATTGTAGTTCTATGCATTTAACGATATAATGTTAAAATATAAACAAAATGTGAGATGCAAGATTCTTTGCAGCTCCTCAACCCTATGAGATAAAAAAGTAAAATTCACATGAAATTGTAGCAAGTCAGAACCTGTTGAGGTCAGCGACCAAAGCCAGAAGCGGCTGGCGGTGGGCATCCAATCCAGAGCGGCGCCCGCGCCGGCCTGAATCACCACTCATTTCATAACTAACTACATTCATTTAGTCCTTTCTCGTTAGAAATTAATGTAATAAAACAAATAGGATTTCCAATAAATATACTAGCAATCGTCATTTACCGTTCAGGTAGGTACCTTAGGCCCGGAACAGGATTTAAATTTAAAACACTTGAGCATATGATCTCATTATGATCTTATTTATAAAAAAAAATCTTTCAGACAAACAGTTAGCTATTTTTAACAGTCGTTAAGTAGGCAGGTATTAAATATTTATTAATGGCATGCAGTCGCGCACTTATTTAATCAAAATCCTAAGGGATCAATTGCTGACATTGCCCTACAATTAAAAGGGGATATCTCTTCAAAATAACCAAAAAGATCAGTCGATCTATGTTCTCGTTCCTGGCTTCATTCAAAACGACTCACTTGGATTGTAAATATTCGGTATGGTAGTGGGATAAGAAGCATGCCCGAGGGTGAGCTTGCAGTGCGGGCCGCGGGGGACGGCGGAGGGGTCGCGAATGGGAAGGGAATGTTTTGATTAGGGTTCAACGCATCGGAGAGAATTCGACACCTGAGAGAGATAGATGCACGACATATTCTTTTATTACATATCTTTAGAAAGTTTCTTCTAATTTTAGATCATAGCTTTGCAAACGAATATAAAACATATTGACCGCAAAATATCATTAACGTAATAAATCAGTCAATAGTTTTTACTTAGAATTTACGCTTCTTTATATTTTAGAAAGCTACATATCTAGGTCAAACAAAAGTACGAGTACCTTTAAATAAATACGCGTCGATTACATGATTGAGAAATAGCCGATTAATTGGGGTGGATGGAAGGAGTTCGCTGACCTGCATGCACCGCCCTGCGGCAGGGGTGCACGCGCGTGTTGGCGTCTCGCTCCGCGCGACGACGCGCCGCGAAACGGATGCCGACACTAAACAAATCCTTTGTGTTCCGTCGCAAGCCAATCGCTATGCCACATGCCATTGTCACCCAATATCCTACACTACCTCGAGATACTGATAACTAATAAAATTGGTGACATTATTCTTAGCCTGTGCTAACCGGAAACATAACGGAGATTTGTCGAGTTCGTCCGGCGTCGAGCGAGTCTGTTTGTAAACATGGGCGGCAAGAAAAGCTTGTTATGAAAAGCGAACCGGTGACCCGCCACGTGAGTCGCGCCTCCCGCTTCCGCGCTCCTCTCGCCGCCTACAACCTAAATTGCACTGTACTGTACTCTGGTCAATACTCATCTACTTACCATGCTACCATACGGGGACTAATCCCATTCTTTATAATACGTTTATATTCAACATTTTATATAACTGTGCGTTAAAATATCATGAAAACAATGATTTACATATTTTGGCTACTGCGCATTTTACAGACTTATTTATTATGATGATATCAGTTATCCGCCTTGTGTCTTGCACTAATAATGAAATGATATGTGCGTAAGATCTGTTTTAAATGTAAGTATCATTTACAAATTGGTGAAATGAAATCGAAGTATGAATTTATTTTAGTATCTGAGTATAAGATAATATTAGAGAGAGAGTTCTAACCTAACTTTATTATAATATATTATTCATTTTTTTAATGAAAGGCTTATCGAATCGATTGAGTAGTTTCCGAGCAAAGAAGCTAAGTATTTAAACGCTGAAGAATTTTTTTCGCGACCCTAAGAAGACATGATGTAAGTTATTATATAAGCTAAGTAAATCCGGGTAAAAATTGCAAGCCTTGATGCATATTATGTTTCTACTTTACGTCTTTTGCGGTTTATTTATTCGTAAGGTTTTCGAATGTGTGTTAAAAGGAATAGGGGAGTTCGCTAGAGTGAAATGATCGTAGCAAGCAACGGCAACGGGTCTGACGCACACATGAGCACCGGCCGGCACCACGCACTTGTAACGCACAAACAACTCGCTTCATAGTTCTAGAACGAGATGACACGTAAACAACGTACGTGAACAAAATAAATAGAAGGTCACACTGGCGAGACCAACTTATGCGAGACCCTAGGCAAAAGAGAGACGCAATGAAAACAAATCAATAATTATCATCTTCGTGTTCGTGGTAGAGCGAGAGAGACGGCGAAACAACAAACCGGCATTTTATACCGGCATATTTATGTTGGTTCCTCGCCGCACACGATATTGAACTTTATTAATCGGTGTTTAGACATATTTTGGGGAAATAAACACTGTTTACAGAGTTGATACGCAATGTTTTCTAGTAGCTGGCGGTTTCCGTTGTGAAATATTCTGTTGGTTCATCTAATCTTTGGATGAGCATTTCTTAAGCTCGCTTATATTGGAATGGAACCGAACGATTGAACATGTATTAATAATATATTACGATTTTATTAACCTTCCATAATTAACAAAATCGTTGTTACAGTTGCTTAGTAAGTAGCTAGTAATTTTATATAAGCCTATAGCCTATACATATGTCATAAGAAGTATTACTATCTAATAAATACCTCGCGACTTGATTTAATACACAATTTACATGTTTATTTGATAGAATCGAATAAGCATTAATTGCTTATAATTATCGCGACGCATACAATAATAGTTATTTGTTATACAAGGGGGCAAAGTTGTATTTTAACGCCGAGTGTGGAATTGAAAAACGAGCAAGTGAAAGGATTCTATAGTTACAGTTTTTTAACACACGAGAAGTAAAATACATTTGCACCCGAGTGTAACACAAAACTTTTCCCCTCACTATAGCGAGGAAACTACAACGCAAAAAATGCGTTTATCACTGCTTCCAGTAGTTCCACAGGTGGTAAATCATCTTTATTACTAGATTCACCTACTTTTATCAATTTTAAAGCAGTTAATTTGACTTTATTCAAGGTCAAATTACTTTACCCACTAGTGGATAAAATGCGTTTTTACCCGCTGGTATTAAAGGACAAAACACGTGTTTCCAAGCTAGTGAGGGGAAAAGGTACATTACATCTAGTCAGGGCAACAATAACTTAGCATGAACACCTTCGAACGTTGCGTTATGACCCTATTCTAAAAACTTTCTATAAAGAAAGAACAAAGACTGCAACAAAGCGGCTATTGCTATTAACATTTACCAACTGACAAAGTCCCTTCCCCGCCGCCGCCGCTCCTCGCCGTGTCAGGGTTTTCCCCGATGCGGCACAGCTACACGTGCAGCGCCCCCTCCTGCCCGCCCCACTCCCGGTATATGTACTTACGCTGCTGCACTCACCCACACGAGTGCATCGCTGCTGCACACATCTACATCGGCAAACACGTGTAAGCTGTGCACCACACTAAAGCCGTCTAATATCGAGTCCAACGCGAGTACATGCTACGGCCACTCATCTGAGCCGCAGAAATGAGTTCACTCTATCAAACAAAGGAATCGCTCAGTTATTTTAACATCAGTTAGTAACTATTTCGACCGCTTGGCTGACTTGCATACAAACAAATTTGTTCACTTACATATATCTTATCGAATTTCCTTTTTTTGACTTAAACTTGCAATAGTTAGTATTAGTTTTTACATATATAATATACATAAAATAAGTTCTGATTTGGTCACCCGGCTGGTCGGCTCTCCTCGATAGGTGGAAGTAGGTCAGTGGTGCACCTAGGGAGACTCCCTCCCAAACTGAGTTCGTCCCGCGCCGCCCCCTCCTGACCCGCGTGCCCTATTTACTCTAAAAGGGGAAGGTAAACTGAGCTATGTTCAACCAGTGCTTCTTAACTCGATGTTTTGTGATAGTACACGATGTGTATTTAGTGTAATCTCGATAGGCTTTTTTAATTATTTAATGAAAACCTACCTATACTGTAAAATACCGTCGTGCAAAACGATTTAAGGGAAGATGTGTTTGGAACGAGCGGCTATGAGTAAATATATAGGTACATTTTGAATACTAATGAGTGCAAAAATAGTCCAAATACCGATTTTGCATTTTCAATAAATCCATGTTTAAAAAACTGAATATCCAGAGAGCATTCGATTAAAAACCATGTAATGAGACCTATACTTAATTACTGAAAAATCTAACATACGTGTAAATATTATGAATATTATGATACTAGTGGAAGTTTCTTTGTACTATTTAGTAGGTACCTGGTCTACTTAATGTAACTCAGTTGCTTATATATTTTAGAATTCCTGTACCTATCTTTCTATCTCCATATTCTCCATTGTAAGTATTGTAACATTGAAATTGTAATGAAATAATATGAATATTATTATAACTGCACATAATTGCACCCTACCTTTGTAAAAAATGTAAGTAGGTCAAACACGTTTTCGTTGCCATCTCTATGATAAGTATAAGTATAGGTAGCGCACCTATATCAAGTGCATTCAGAAGTAGGTCGGGTCAGGGGTATTGCGGCAGAGGGGCGCGGGCGGCCGACCCGCGAACTAGATCACACCACCACGGCCAAGGGTGGTCCTCGAAGGTTGCAAAGCCTTTGTCTTTGCGAAAATGACTGGCGTTCCGACACGAACATCGCTTCAAATATTCATTTCATTAATTATTGTAATTTCCATTGACATGATCATCGTGTACTTTAAGTAACACAATAAATGTATACAATACTTATTTGATAACATTATCAAATATTCTGTACGCGTGCGTGGGCTAAAGTGATGAAATTCTAAATAATTAAAATGTGTATTCCCTAACAAGCAAGTGCGATGAAATTCTGACGTTTAAAGGATGATCAGTACAAATAGTGTAACTATTGTTAGTTTATATAGGTAGTGTCTTAAGCAAATAGTAGTTACGATGATATAGTATCTATTAACATTCTGTGCATCATTTCGCACCACACTTTTTTATACGCTTTTTTTTTTTCGATTAAATTTAAAACAACTATAATCTCTGCTGGCCATTAGGTACCTAATATAAAAGAAAATAGCTACTTTATTTGCTGTTTTCGTATGATACTAAGTTATACATTAAACTAAATATCAGGCAGTTCAGCGTGAGAAAGCGATAGTATTGTCTCAGCCAGTCTCGTGTGGCCGAAATAATGTGGCATTGAGCGGAAGGTCGTTGCAGAATCTTTGGCAAGCAGCGTTTGCTGCCCGCCGACCCCCCTTCCCGCGATCTCTCGTCGCTCGTTGCGTTACGACAGCGATCCTGAAGGTGCATTAAACATAATTATTAGGCTATTGTGCATGCCCACCCTCCTCACGTTTCCTTTCTCTTTTCGAGGCATTTCTTATGATAAGGGACGATGTTTAGAGTACCTACTTTACACGATTTCTTAATGCAATCCAATGTCCGTGTAATAGGTGTGAATGCAGATCGTAATTAGCGCTCTTGAAAACGCTAGATGACCCAGTTGAATGAGTGAAAGAAGACTGGTAGGTAGATGATGACATAGGTAGGTTTTACGATATGCGTCAAAGCGGGGCTGGGGGCGCTCGGCGCGGCGTGGGCGGCGCGCGTGCCCGGTGCAGGAGGACGGGCGCAGCGCGCAGCGGCATGCAGCGAACAAGGCCGCGACCTAGAGCTGCTTCCGCCGTTGCCACGTCGTTTATACTTACTCATCGCGCGCTAATCACATTCGCATCTCTTACAGAACACATCGCTACCAACTCCTAACTATTCCTATAGGTATGCCATAACAAAACATAATTCCAACATAGCTCCGAGGATTGCGCAAACGTTTTACATATACCTAATGCAATAGTTACAATTATTGTTTTGCCATTGTTCCAGGTTAACAGTGTGGTGTTCGAGTGCACCTGGAGAGGCTGCGGGTACATCACTAACTCCTGCTCTTCAATTGAAAGTCATATCAGACTCACGCATTTAGGGTAAGCTGAATAATTCAACTACCTATTATATTATGTAGGTGTTCAACTAGTAGGTTTGTATTTTAAATGTAGGTATATAGATAAAATTGATGGTAAAAATAGATCTATAATGTCAAAGTTATAATTTTTATCCTATAACTAAGCACACGGCACGGTTAAATAAGAAATCACCTAATCGGCTGGTCAGAGCAAATGTTATTGTTTATTAGTAAAATGTGATAAATGGTTGATAAGGTCGGAGTGGACACGTGAACCGGCAACGCCGCACGCGCGCTGACGCACGGTGCAATAATACCTACCGCGTTGCGTAACGCCCAGCTGGCGCACGACACGACGCACACCGCCCTCCATCTCCACTACCGCTGCACAGATGCAACCATCTCATTTCCGTCCTCATGTCGCCATTACTCCCTGCGCTGTTACCTACTTCTACTTAATGCGCTCGACACCATTCTCAGTTGAAACGTAAATAAAAAATCTGTAGACTTATATTGTACATGTATTCGATAGATTTGCACGGCATTCATTGTTTTAAAATTTCAACTATTTCTCACGACCTTCACCGTAAAAGAAATTGTTAGATCATAAACATCGAATGTATAATAAATAAAGAGTAGGTAGTAACAACCTATGACTCAAAAACTTGTGACATTACCGACATTACATATTCATGCGATTTGGCACTCGGACAAAGAGAGAATAAAACACGGTTTAAAAACGGTTACGACCTTTAGTTTTATTAGTAAGAAACCGAATGTAATAGAGTAAAAATACATAGGAGTAAAAAACGAAGGGCCGGCCCTGGACCGACCCGGAAGCGACAAGGCTTCACGACAAGGTTGCCGGAGCGCGCTCCGCGCCGCCCGCGCGCAAGGTCACCCCGCCCGCGTCTTACGTAACGCGGCCCTGCTCCGCCGACGTACCCTGTGTGTACATGCCATGTACAATGCTAATTCACGGCAAATGTCATCATCATTTATAAACGCTTATACTATTTGTCGGGAAGCGACACCTCCGCCCTCGACTCGGCCAAGTTCCTATGTCCGATCGCTAGTCGTGCCGTAAATTAGATCATGACAATTGAAATTTTTCAGACCTAAGAAAGAAGGAGAAAGCGACCACGAGGAGGAGTTCTACTACACGGAGCGCGAGGTGCCGGCGCCGGCCGCGCCGCCGACGCTGTCGCACCGCGACATGTGTCGCCCGCCGCACGAGGACCCGGACTACCAGCGCCAGCTAGTCGGCTCCTACAGGTTCACAACCTTTCTCACATTCATTCAAACATATGCACTTTACTGATCACCAACCAATAATAATCCTACCAAACATTGTGATTGTGGTAGGTCTAGGAAGAAAAATGCATTATTTATGTATTTTTCAGCCGAATTAGATGTGTCATTGAACAGTATAACAACTCTTATTTAACAACATTCCCGCGTAATCTACTACGCCATACAACACAGACAGTGAAATTTATACCAAATTATCTGTTTTATTTTACAGGCAAGGATTACTGTCCACACTACAGAATGGAAATGCGCGGCCTATTAGTATTCCAGTATCTCATTCCTGGTCCAACTCTCACTCACCGGTGAGTTTCGGTGAGTTTCATTCATGTCATTGTTATTTTTCATATTCATGTATGACATGAATACCTACTCATAATTTCGACTAGATATTATTCGTATTTTCTAACTGCCAGCAATGATCATATATTCTTCCTGTTTTTGAGACATTTGTATTGAAGTTTTTAGCGATGTAGTTAAGTTAAGACGTATTGTTGCCAAATCTAGCGATTATTTACAAAGTGGTTGAATTTAGTGCCTATGCACGAGGAGGCGTTTCAAGAAATCGGTAAAAGTACGTTCATGGTTTCTTGCTCTTTAGCATTATTAATAAAGCTGTTTCTGTCAACGCATTTAATTTTATTGACCTCATGTGATGTGTATCATGAAACAATGGATTTTTATCAACTTACGGTAATGTCATTTTAATCCAAATGACTCTGCTACTGATGATGAAATATTTTTAAGTACATGACAAACCTTAATATTATCACGAGATTTTTTTTATATTTTGTCATGTGCCCAAAAGAGGAACTTATACGGATCTTAGACAATAGTTGACAATAACTTAAAATTTCAAAAACGGGTAGAGTCTATAAATTAAACCTACTCGTATGCCTCATAGTAGAGGAGATATAGCCTTAGGGGTCATAATAATTACCACAGAACCGAAGTTTGGTTTTTTTAGTTCTTTGTGTGTGTCTTTTTGACATACTAAAAATATAGTAAAATATATTTATGCAAAATGCGTTTTTTCGACCGCCAAAAGTTGTATGAAAAATTACTATGGAAAAAAAATCCTAAAATTTAAAAATCGTCTCTGGTATCAACTTATGGGGAATTAGGCGGCAAATTTTTTTATAGCGTTGATGTTTAGCAAAAATATAAATATTTTTCACTATTTTGGTAAAATAAAAAATGATAAAAATCATAAATTTGATGAAAGGAAGTAATTAAAACATAAATTTCAGCAATGTAATTTTTTTCATATGTCCCACACCATGGTAAATACGGGTACGATCCGCCTGGTGATTAGCAGTTACGGTAGCCTATGACGCCTGCCAATCTAGAGCCTCCACATGCGCGTTGCTGGCCCTTTAGGGTACCTTTCCACTAGAGATGCGCAACGTGATAGTGTTTGATATCCACCAATCATGTTCACTGTTCACAAAGCGTAGCGCTAGTAGGAACGGGTTCGACTAAGCTGATTGTGGATATCAGAAGCATCCATAACACATCTCTGGTGGAAAGGCACCCTTAACAGTCCTCAGCTAGCTCGCAGGATAACGCGCGTCCGCGGGAGAAAAATCCTCCTATTGGGTAACCGTATTTACCATGAACTTGTATTTTGGTGGGGTTCAATATAAGTATATAAATTGTCGCATCCCATTAAAAAACTGTCGATAAAGCATTATATAGAACACGAGAGAAAACCAAAACCTAATAATCATCGGTTTTTCTAGTCATAAATCTGCGCATCCACACACCCTGGACCCGTATATGGTCGCACACTGTGGCTTCTTCTTCTTCAACCTAGCGTTTTCCCGGCCTAGCGGTCAGTCTTCTCCACTTTGCCCGGTCTCCAGCATACTTAGACGTGAGATTGTTCTCTTGTATGTCCGCTCCCACGACGTCCAGCCAGCGCTTCTTTGGGCTACCGGGGCCGCGTGACTTAGAGCCTTGGACAGCGAGATTAAGGCATCTGTTTTCGATGTAGGCTTAGGAGGATTTTTCTCCCGAGGACGCGCGTTATCCTGCGAGCTAGCTGAGGACTGTTAAGGGTGCCTTTCCACCAGAGATGTGTTATGGATGCTTCTGATATCCACAATCAGCTTAGTCGAACCCGTTCCTACTAGCGCTACGCTTTGTGAACAGTGAACATGATTGGTGGATATCAAACACTATCACGTTGCGCATCTCTAGTGGAAAGGTACCCTAAAGGGCCAGCAACGCGCATGTGGAGGCTCTAGATTGGCAGGCGTCATAGGCTACCGTAACTGTTAAACACCAGGCGGATCGTACCCGTATTTACCATGGTGTGGGACATATGAAAAAAATTACATTGCTGAAATTTATGTTTTAATTACTTCCTTTCATCAAATTTATGATTTTTATCATTTTTTATTTTACCAAAATAGTGAAAAATATTTATATTTTTGCAAAACATCAACGCTATAAAAAAATTTGCCGCCTAATTCCCCATAAGTTGATACCAGAGACGATTTTTAAATTTTAGGATTTTTTTTCCATAGTAATTTTTCATACAACTTTTGGCGGTCGAAAAAACGCATTTTGCATAAATATATTTTACTATATTTTTAGTATGTCAAAAAGACACACACAAAGAACTAAAAAAACCAAACTTCGGTTCTGTGGGAATTATTATGACCCCCCCCATACAAATTCTCATTCCACTCCTCTACTATCATGATTCATGAAATATGAAATTGATGTTTGTGTGGACCCTTGTAGGAAGTTTGAGTTGAGTATTGTCTATTATATGTATGTTGGTATAACAGTATTAAGATGCATGTTTATTGGACAGAAACACATGCGGCTGTCGGCGGCGAGCAGCTCGCCCAGCAGCCCGGGGCGGCGCGCGCGCTCCGACAACAAGAAGTGCCGCAAGGTGTACGGCATGGACCAGCGCGAGCTGTGGTGCACGCAGTGCAAGTGGAAGAAGGCTTGCACGCGCTTCGGCGACTAGCGGCGCCGCCGCCACCTCGCCGAGGCGCGCGCGCAGCTCTACCACAAGTAACTCGAGCCTGCCCCCTACCGTTCGCCCGAGGCCGCATGCTCCCCCGAGGGCGAGGCGAGGTGTTTGGACAATTGTGCGCGAGTCGTAGACACTAGGTGACGAACGACACTTTTATATAAGGTAAACTAGGCAGACGAATAAGTATATATGCGATAGACATAAATATATTCAAATATTTATTGACTATATAAACTTAAAGGAGACATATTTTTTTCTCTAAATTTGGGCCGTTATTTAAATACAATATGGACATTGCCCACGTATTTTTGTAGAACAGTGAACATCGCCTTAAATGAACTCATGTTAGAGCTCGTATGTGTCGTAACCGAACTCATGGTAGAGGAGGCAGGGCCCGTCAAGGCGCGCCCGTCGGCCGTCGGCCGCCGCCGCCGCCGCCGCCGCCGAGCCGCAGCCGTGCGCGGCGCCCGCGCCGGAACCCAGACTGTGAATATTTCCTAACTATAAGTTTTTAATCTAAGTTTAGACTGACATATAGATCAGTGTGAAAATATTCGTTTTATTACATCACAACGATCACCGGATTATTTACAAATACATAGGTACCATTTTCATATTAGAGACCACACCTAACTATGAATTCAAAAACGAAATGGTCGTTGTTCCACTTCATTAAAAAGATAATTTTAAAATGTTGGATGATATTTTATACTTTTAGGTTCAATATGAAGACAAAAATCCGTCCACATTTTCAAATGTGCTTTTAAATAGTTATATAAAAATCAATGTTTTCACACTGCTTAAAAAATGGGCAAGTAGATTAACGTAAATACATGAATTCTTTAGTGATATTAATCACTTAATATAAATTATGTATAATGACTGAAATTTTAGATGATAATAATAATAAGAGAATCATAATGTCGTAATATATAAAATAGACTTAGGTAGTTTTAAGAAATCGCTAAATTCGACGAAAAGACTATTATAAACCACGTTTAGAGTTAAATTTTTTGAACATATCTGAGTCGTATGTTTGTACTACGTGAACAAGGAGACAATACTCAAAGCAGTAGGTCGCAACTCGAGCTCGGCCACAAAGCGAAGGCAGTCCAGCGCCGCGTCCCGTTGCGGCGCGCGCACGCCGCCGCGCCAACCGCGCCGCGCCAACCGCGCCGCGCCGTCGCGACCCGCATGCGGTGGCGGTGCATACCGGCCACACATTCGATTGGAAAATCGTTACTTAACGAACACATAACATAACACATTGTGCATCTAATGTGCCCGAAATATAATTATTTTACATTTACGACAAGAATACCTACACGATTAATATAAAGCTAAGGTGATTGCTATTTGCAATATTATAATAAAAATAAGTATTATATATATTTTGAAGAATAAATTTGTACATAAATAAATATTACTTACGTAATGCATTCATATTTAATGTTTAAAGAAAGCAATGTTCATATTTGTACATAATTATAATATTTACTATATTTAACTCTATAATTACTGTTACTTAAAAAAACTGTCTTATCGAATACCTACTTTTAAGCGGTGACACGAAAACATTTTTTATTGAATATGTAAAAGTATGTTTTGTCGTATGTACGTCCCCGAATCACCAGCCAGCGTTAATGACGAAGGGGCCCGCGCGCCTCGCGGCCGTCGCTTCGAGGACCCGCTGCGGTCCACGCGGGTGACTTGTCCTCCGATAGCTCACAACTACAATGTGCCAATTAAATAAGATCTTTTGGTGGGTTTGTTTCCCAGTTGCAGTACATGATGCTAGAATAATTCTGGCAGTTTGCTTAAATTCTGGATTTCCTTAAATAAATAAGAACAATAGTGGAAAGTGAGGGTAAATGCAAGTCTTCCATGAGACAACTTTTTGTAATACCAAAGTTTAAATACTTCGTTGATTTTGATTTAAAACGTTCACCTATATTCATATAAAATAATGACGCAAATGTGAAAGTAACAGCTAGCCTAGCCAAGAGATTAAGGTGATTAAGGAAATTAAAAACCTTAACACTTGTTTTCCTGACACAGGAATTTCTATGATGTACTTATATGTAATTAAAAATAAATAACAATGTTCTTAAACCGTTAAAGCAATAATTCGAGCGCCTGCATAGTTGTGCTGTAGAAATACTTGTTTAAGAATGTTGTATTGCACTAAGAAGATGTTTAATGATAAAGGCAATTAAAATGGCAACAGCTAATGATCGTTGTTCAGCCTATTGCCATGCCATAGATCTCGACCAGGCGTCGACTTTTTTTTTAATTTCTGTTAATCAGTAGGAACGAATATTATGTTGGGATTAAAATATATCCACCATTAAATAAACGATTGAAACTAATTGAGTGAGCTACTAATTTGGTCAGCTACCATGTATAAATAAATAAAATATTCAATGAATGTTATCATTTACTCACAGGAAACAATTTTTATAATTAGTGAGCTTTAGCTTTCAATTATGATATACCTACCTACTTCGGCAGCGAAATGCATATGAATAAATAGTATCATTCAAAATAGTAGGCACATATACCATGTCTCATTATTGATAATTTGTAGCACTGGACGATTTGACATACAGAAGGGGCAAATAAAATGAGCAGTTGCATGAGCCGAGTACGCAGCCGCGGTGACTCGCGGCGACTCTCCCCTGCTTGACTTGCCGACTACCTGACGTCTAAATCGAATCATTTTCCACTGCTCGTTACAATTTGCAATACGAATGTTATTGTCTCTACGTACCAAAGAAATTGTCAAAGGTCCTCGTGATAATCTTTTCATTAAACTACTTAAAGCTAATATGTTGTAATATCATTTTCACATGAGTTCATATTTATTATTTTGTGTTTTAATTCGGCAGCTCCACCTTCATTTTTTATCGTTCAGAATGATTGTCTACATATAACATACCTACCTACCGACTTAATTTATTGGAATGATTTATTTCTTTATTATAAATCCACTACTTTCAAACTACTATCGCATTACCCCCCAACTATGGAATTTAATCGTATACTAAATGAGTATTTAGGTGTACAGATGTAGTGAGAAAAGATTTGCCTTCGAATTGTTACGGAAACGTACGAACGTGTCATTCTATTTCAGTAATTGCAGTCTCAGTACAAGATGTACTGACATTGACTGAACTAGCATGACAAATACGAACGTTTCCGAAGGAAACCCTTTTCGAACTACATCTGTAATGTAATTTAACAACTTGACTTGATTTGCATATATTGTTTATCCTTCTTTCATTACACATTGGTAATATTTTAATGTTAAAAAAAAGACAAGTCTCTGGTATGATATTTGCACTTGCTTCAAGCCTTCCATGTTTACTTTCGTGTTTAAATATATAATTTTATTTATAGGTAGTTACTGAGTGTGGCGAGATGCGGGTTTCATCAACAATAATAACCAGCTTAACCTTTTAACATTTTCGTCTACTTGCACAGTATCCTTGTTATAATTATAAATTAAAAAACTGTCGTAGATCTCTTTCGTTCGTTTAATGTGAACTTGATTCTTGCCCTACATTGTACGTTATTTTTTATTATGTAAATATTATCCGTCCTCATCCCCTACACCATAGTACCCATCCGTCAGTCGTAACAGTTTGATACAAGTCTCAGCAATGTTAGCCGGGTCAAGTACTTCAAAGTATAGGACATCGGACTACCGGGACAGGACTTTTCTCAAAGGAAATACGGAACGGTCACGCCAGAACAGGTCTGGCACTAATTCTGTGCTTTGCCTTGTTATAAGTAATTTAATCTTCGAAAAAGCGTAGTAACCGTACACTTTCTCCTACTGACCTTAATTGCATGAAACATCATTAATCTTGGGACTCATTCTTTCCTGACCATTTATTCTTTTCGCATTTCGTTTTTTATGATTTTACGTACCTGTAAAAATTACCAAATATTAATTTGATTGCAATAAAGGTTGTGATAGAAACATGAACGTCGTGTCAAGTTGACAAACCCTCTCGCCGTAAGCCGCACGCCCCGGGCCCGGCCCGGGCCAGGCCCGGGGCCGGACGTAGACAACGAACTCCGCGCTACACGCACGATCCGTTTCGGTAGTTTACATTGTAGGATATTACTACAACTCAGCTAGCGAATTGACAACTGCCATATTGTAAGGACCTAGATGTAAACGCGGTTATCTAAATAGTAAGATACTTTAAGTGTTATATTAAGTTAAAGTCATAATAAATATATAGTATTGAGTATGCTAGCCTAGCTACGATAAGGTTTAAAATATGCACAGTCATACATAGTTTATTGTGCTGATCTAAATGATTGCAAAATATTTGAGACAATATTTTTTTGCCACTCGCATCAACAATGTAATATCATATTGGAGTGAAAAAGAATAGTAACAGTACAAAGTATTTTTATTTGGTTGTTAATGTTAGTTATTTGTGTCAATATCGTGGCAAAAAAAATCAAATATTGTAATAAGCATGCTTAATGGGTTCTAATTATCTCTTTTACGCCTTGTGTTGAATCACCCACCCAATACTCATCTCGAAGTAAAAAAAGCAGTCGATGCACTTCGTTTATTAGATGCCAGTTGCATGGATATCGATTGAGAACAACGGCAAGTTGTCAACACTAAGTTCGAAGGAAACGCTTGATGTTCGACTTTCGACGACAGAGTGTTAAAAATTTACTTTTTGTAATTCTAATACTAGTTTCGTAGTTATACGGTATACCGATCTCAATATTATACCTACGCGAAGCTATTAGATATAGAAATACATCGTATTAAAGATTGTTTTATGTTAAATATTTACTGTAGAACATAATTATTTTTGGATAATAAAGACAACTTTATTTTTATCGCGCTATTGTGTACATAATAATGCCTATTTACTAGTTTATTTAGCTAAATTTTGCTCAATTTATTACATACTACGCCAAAGTCATACTATAAAAAATAACTTAAACATATCAGTACAAAAAGCATAATCTGTACTGTACCTAACCGACGATTATGTAACTGACTCGAGAGCGGCACACGTGCTGTTAATAAAGTATGAGAACCCCCACTAAGCCCGTGATGTATCTCTTCGCAGCGACATAAAAGGTACATCATTACGGATGTAGTGCAAAACTCTATATGCCATCGTATTCTCTCAGAAGCGTTCGTATTTGCCATGCTATTTCATTTAACTTCATTACTTGCTGAGATTTACTGTAATAATGTCATAAGAATTTCGTGCATTTCAGTAAAATTACGATGGGAGGTTTACGCGCTGCATGTGTCTTTATATCTTCGGGAAATGTTACAATTAATTTATATTGTATATACATGTAAAACCCCCTTAATTGGACAATGTTCGCCCTGCCGAACATGACCTCTTTTTGTATTTTTTTCCGAATCAGAATCATTATCTAGAACTATCGAGCGCCGAGGAGGCTTGTACTCACGACCATGACCATTTTCTGCCAAATTAAGGGTTAAATCATGGTTGCCGATAGTTACACAATGTCATTGAGGTTAAAACTAAAAAAAGTCCGGTCACCGGACTTGGAACTTGTTCGTTGGCTACAAAATGTGCTTAATATCCTCCGGTTTATTCTATAATAGTACTGATGCTGCACTATTTTTTTTTTATATATTCTTTCCATGGCCGATCTCGACGAATCTCTAACGTTTAGTAGACGCGTACGCGTACCTGCTTTTATCTGTGTCCTTAGTTTTATTATAATAAATATTTATCCAAATAGTTTTACTTCCAAGCCCCATTGAATTGTTTTAAAAGCACCTTAGTGCGTTATTGGAGGTCTGCCTACACTCCGTAAGTACTTATTTATGGCTGGACAGAAAATTCAGCGGTTTTAACTTCAATATTTTCTTGTGTATTCAAGCAATTTGGAATATTTTCCAACAGTTGGATAAATCCCAAAAAGAACTGTGAAATTACTTAACATCCCGAATACCTTGCAACTCTCAAATAGTTACACACCGTGCATGTATTAACTCCAATGGAGACTTTCTGTGTATTAGTGTAATGTATAAGCGTGTGCCCTTACGTAGACCCGTTCATTAAAAAGATAAATTATGATTGTGGTAATCTTTTTCACCCTATTACACTGCAGCATTCCGAAGATGGTACTTTGTAATAAGGCTATGAATAATACCTATTCATATAGTATATCGATTGTCACGTAATTAAGATTTGCAGGGAGCGTACTTTTCGTGCCGATGACATCAATTTGACGTCACGCTCCATATAGGGTGATCACAAATTGTTTTATTGTTAATTATTAATCATTAGTCATCAATCATTTTAAGTTATGAATTTCTTTGCATGGTAATGAATGCAAGAAGGATGGTGTGCTTTACGTTAGAGAGAAATTCTCTTTTCTACATATTTCTTGTAATGTGTTGTTAACAATACTATTTAATTAAATTTATTTATAAAAACAAATCAAATAATTTTATTCACGTTTCACATGTCATCGGCATGAAAAGTACGCTCCCTGAAGATTTGTCATTCTCATCAAGCATATGTTTTGTTTCATAAGTGCACAATTCTTTGGTGCCCTAATACTTCGTAGGTTCTTGTATGTTCGACCTGGTGGCGACCTGTGACATGGTCCTTAGGCCACTGTGTGTCACCCACCAATTTTATTTTACTGTCATGATTCAGATTTTTGTTGGTTGCAATATGTAGTTGATTTTTATTTTATATAATAGACCCAATTTTAGATATTATGTGTATTGTGTACGTAGCATATTATCTCTGGTAGAATTTTGTATATACATATCTGTATATTTTTCATTAATTGGAAACTTGATTTTTAACGTAAATAATATTGATTTCACTGTGTTTATTTAGTAACCCTTTTATGATATGGTATAATAATTAATTAATAATGTCTAAAAAGCAAACATTTGTTCTGTATCTAGAATATATAGATTAAAAACTACATATATAATTTCATAATAAACTATACCGTACGAATGTAAAAAAAAATAATTATATGATTAGTTGTAATTTAAGAAAATGTTATGTTTGTAAATAAATAGTTTTGATGTTCCCAAGAATTGATTCGTTGTCAATATGTGGGCAATTATTGTTTTGAAAATATGTCTCCTGTGTAGAATAGGAAAGTAGGGGTGTACTCCATGAAGCGCGTGCCGCCAACAGCGGCGCTCCGGCGTCGGCTGCTCGGCACGCGCTTTATATTATACATTATTACAGTTGGTCAAGGGCTTTGTTTTTAAAATGTATCACTTGGAGCATTATGTGTTAATATTGTTATGTGTAACATCCCGTTTAAGCGAGACTGTTCTCAAATTAAACCGAGAACGTGATGATAAATAGCCAAGCACATTTTATGAGCACTACACCCTATTTGGTTTACTATCTGTATATTTCTATAACGATATTGTGTGTATCACTCTTGGTCCAATATCGGGCGAACATTTGTCGAGTTGGAGTTAGTACTAGGTAGTTTAAGCTTGAGCCGCTGAAGCAATGATTTGATTGAATGGTTACCAGTAGTTTTAAGGTTGCAACGTGACGATCAAAGTGTTGTATTGCGCGAGCGTCCGCCGCGCCGCGCCGCGCCGGTCGGCCGCAGGGGACTCGATATCACAGCAGTTTACCGGCACTGTCAGCTCGAATGCGTCATTTCATTCATATCTCATATTCTCATAAATCCTCTTTCAATCCCAATGTTCTAAATGAATCATTATTGTTGTGTTAAAGAGGCATTACTGTATACAATAAATAGCTGGCAGTTATTCTATTGTGATATTTATATTTTATTTATTATTTTTCTAGATTATTATTTATATTTTTAATGTTGGACGAGCGTGTTTGTTATATTTTACTGAGAATCGTGTTTAGAATAGATAAAGTTATTTTATATTGTAATGAGAAAAAGGTCCAGAATGTGTTCCAAATAAATTGATTTTGTCAAGTATAGATATTAAAGATTATATTATAAAAGTGTTTTCGTTAATATGTTACAAATATAATCGTTTAGATTGACATATTATGTATAATCAAAATTACCTTTATTAGCTGTGAAGCTAAAACATCACAAAATTAAAAATAAATAATAATTATAGCCTTGTTGCAAAAATTGCAAGCCCCTGCTCTCTATAGCAAACTAAACTTACTATTATTACTGTATACTTCGTTTTGAAATTTAACTGTGAAATATTGTATTCAGATTTACCCACTCAAACAAAAAATGTTACAGAGAAAGTAAACGAAATCTTTATCAAAAATGTTAATACTACTGTAAAATACCGTCATGCTACACCTGGTAGACTATTGCCTGAAATATTATACCTCAATACGTTTAGAATGAATTTTGCGTGTCTTGAAAATATATATTTTAATTATTAGAATAAATGTGGCTTTATTTTACCACCTCTTACTTGTATCCTATTATTCCAATCCCAGTACTAGCCTACTTATTTACGTTCTAGTCCAGGCCGAGATGCACAAGACTGGAATGCAGATTAGAATACGTGGCTTAGCCGTGACCCACACACAAGCGGCGTTAGTCGTTAGTGACCGACCACACCAGAGCGTCGCGTGTCTCGGGGCGCGCGTCCGCGCCACGCCGCTTCAGTGTAATTCAAAAAACGTCTCCTCAGTACATTTTGTATAGGAAAGACGTAAGACGCGCCCCAGGTGGCGTGGCGGCGGCGGGGCGCGCGCCGCGCCGCTTGGCGGCGCGCCTTACGTCCTTCCTATACAAAATGTACTGAGGAGACGCTTTTGAATTACACTCAGGTGGCGTGGCGCGGACGCCCTTTGCGCGCCCCGAGACACGCAACGGTCTGATGTGGCCGGTCCCTAAGATGTGGATCGGACGCCTGCACCGCGTCGCTTGTGTAGGTAATTTAATTAAAAAACCGGCCAAGTGAGAGTCAGACTCGCCCACCGAGGGTTCCGTATCCGTACAAACGTCTGTGGTAGGCACAAACTTTCAACAGTTAAAATAACCTCGTGTTTCTCATAACTCTGAGAAAATACTTGACTAGAAATAGGTAAAGCGCCATCTCTCGGTGGATTTGCTAATTTGCGTGGAGGTTTGCTAAACGCCTTACCTAGACAGGTTTTGTGACCGGAAGACTGAGGCATAACTTGCCCAGCACATCGGTAATGTCGCCTGCCTTCTGGATCCGTACCGGCCGGCTCCGACCCAGGGTATTTTTTAAATAAATAATAAAAGCAGTTATGAGGTACTCTCCGACTCCGTTAAAAATAAGTGAAAGTTCAGATCCGGCTCCGGTGAAGTCACTTCTGTAACATCCCTAGTCCTAAGCTGCCGCCGCTGTTATTTTTTAAATCAGTTATATTTAAGTCGTACCAACCTGTAGCTTGGAACCAAGGACGTATATATCGGGACTAACAAGCCCATACAAAAAAGTGTACCCCTGCGTGCGTAGCCGAGTGCACAAACGCTCACGAAACGTTCACGATAATGTATCTTTCGTAGCTATCTATCTCTATCGTTTTTGCGTATTGGCGCGACAGAGCCAGACTACATTTCTGCGGCGTGTCGGTGGCATTTCGCGTCGCCATGAAATGCCAGGGTTAGCAATGTATGGGCCTTTTAGAGGTAAAACTAGATGGCGCTGTTTCGCGTGTGTGTTTCTTCTTCTAGTCTTATGTGTGGAAAAGTGTGTGTGTCTGTTTGTTTGTTCGTCCTTGAAAACGAAACCAAACGGAGAGACGAATTGTCGTGATTTTTTAAGTGGAGATAGTTGAAGGGATGGAGAGTGACATAGGCTACTTTTAGTCTCTTTCTAACGCGAGCGAAGCCGCGGGCAAAAGCTAGTTTATAATAAGAACAAATGACATTTCTTTATTTTATATCATGATATCACGTCCAAATAGCATTGAATCACTACGTTGGACGTTGGTGAAAGCCAGCCTTTTAGCCCCACATTTACGGTACGATTCATCGCTTCGATCGATCGGTCGGGTCGAAAGCGCCAGCCACACACGAGGCGGTCGAGGCGATCGATCAAAGAATATAATATGCGATCGATCGTATACGATTCCCCCGCCCCTGTTACTCGCACGGGGCGGAATAATAAAATCAGTAGGTAAGTATGAGGCCACACACTTTCGATCGCACGGCACGATTTCGATCGCACGGCATTTTGTTGCTGAGTTCAAACTGACACTGACAAGACACTGACAGATCTGAACTGTCAGATTGATCAAGTTTTTTTTAAGATTATGAATTTTTAAGAGTAAATCTTTAACTATGGTGACATACACTGTCGATCGGTCGTTTCGATTAATCTGTTGCAACGGATCGTACAGATATATCGTACCGTGAATGGGGGCTTTACGCTGATGATTGGTCGCGTATTATTTAGCTGTACATTAAGGGTTGCCTGCTCTGACCCATGATCTGCCAAAAGGGAAAGTACGTCATACGTGAATCAATACTGATTACTTACCTTGCTTCTAGTTATAGTTTAAAGTTATAGCTGCGTTATTTTGCTATTTTCAATGCTATCTCATTAACGTCGTGTTTCATATATAGTCATAAAAAAATTGCAAAATGGGAGCCGTCTTAGGCCTTTGTTCGGCAGCGCAGGTAAGGAGTACATTACTTGTTTACAATTTATTTACTACTGTGATCTAGCATGATAAGCTCGAACAAAAGAAATTCAATAATCTAATTATTGAAGCCTCAGCTTATGACTATTCAAGCATACCGTTGCATCAGTGTAACACGGATTTTCTCGATCTTTGTATATGTATAATGAATAACTGCTGTACCAAATACCTATTTATTACTAGATTTTGTTCCTTCTTTATTATAAATAAATAAATAAATATTGGGGACACCTTACACAGATCAACTTAACCCCAAACTAAGCAAAGCTTGTACTATGGGTGCTAAGCGACGATATACATACTTAAATAGATAAATACGTACTTATAATATACATAGAACACATCCATAACTCAGGACTAATATTTGTGCTCATCACACAAATAAATGCCCATACCGGGATTCGAACCCAGGACCACGGCTCAGCAGGCATAGCCAGACCGGTCGCCCCAGATTAAAAGATTAAGAATTAGTAACATTTAAAAAAAGCCCTTATTTTGACCTGGTTTACTTAATTTTGTCCTATAACATTAAGTATAATTAGTCTGTTATTTACATCCCACTTACTACTTAATTTTAGATTCCATTAACACTTGGCTTCTACTCTCAGCATGATCACTTGCTACAAGCATAACCCTGGTAAAAACCTTATGTAGTGAATAGCGCCTAATAATAGAGAACCAGGTCAGAAGGTTGCTGGTAGGGTTTGCAATCGAGTCTGATTTCCAATCTGGCCGGATTAGCCTTGAGGATTGAAAGTACCCAAATAGTACCTTTTTTGCATGTATTCAGCATAATATGAGAAGTATGTTGGTATTTTCCTTCACGACTAATAAACCAACAGATTAAAGCTTAGAAATCAACATTTTTACTATTATTTGTATTTAATTTGCTATTGCTGAATCAACAATCTTACTGGTTACCTTTTAAAAATGTTAATTTTTTCTTGAGCTTTGAAAAATTTAATGATCCCATGTGCAATATTTACATACATACATACATACATACAATCACGCCTGTTTCCTATATAGGGGTAGGCAGAGCACATGAAACTGCTAAAGTTACGGTGCCACTCTTGGCAAATAAGGGGTTGAAAGAAAACAAAACTGTGACATTGCAGTGACAGGTTGCCAGCCTCTCGCCTATGCCACAATTTACCCCATATCCCACAGTCGCCTTCTATGACACCCACGGGAAGAAAGGTGGTGGTGAAATTCTTAAGCCGTCACCACACGGGAAATATTTGATATGTGCAATATTTGATGGTCCTTAAGCTTCTTTTGTTAAAACTTTTTATTAAAAAAGCCCTTCCTCTTTGCCCATTAGCCATGTGAAATGGTCTTGAAGAAATATGATCCTAATGACCTTTATTTTTGTGTGACTCAATTTAGTTGTTTTTAAATAAGATTAATACAAATTAATAGTAGCAAACTATTTGGAAACCTTGAATGCTGCAATGCAAGAGGCTTCAAAGGTGGGAAAGATCAGACTGATGAATCCACATAATTGTCATCATCCACAGCATCAGCATTTGCCACTTTTCTCTTTCCACTTCACTTTCCTGGGCATTATCTTCAGTTAACCCAGAGCTGTTAATATTGAGATAAAAATAAATAAATAAAGTAATTCTAGTGATAAAAAAATTACAATCCTTTGCCTTTGACCTAAATTGGTGAAACATCTATTTCTTTTTGTTATTCTCTACTGTTAGTTATCATGTTAGCATATTTGTTAAAAATGAATCTTTGAAACACAGTTTCTCAATAAAGTCTCCACTATGATAAAGCTTTATAGCTGCCACAAAAATCTAATGATCCCATGTGCAATATTTGACGGTCCTTAAGCTTCTTTTGGTTTCATTTGAAATTCCAACAGATATCCATCATTGGTACTGATAAAGCATCATAAGTCTTTACACAAGGAACAATTGAAAAGTGACAACTTTGTACTTAGTGGTGCCCCTGGTAGGCTCTTGTGAAGTTTGCTCAGTTGCCACTTGCCAATCCACCCCAATCAACCCGCTGGGTGGATTGTCGCCATACAAGCGGACGGTTATGAGGGAATATGGACTGGTGCCGTAGCCGAATGGCATTTCTGCGACGCGAAACGAAAACGAAACGCCGCGAAAGGCAGTCTGGCTCTGTCGCGCCAATACGCAAGAGCGATAGTGATAGATATCTACGAGCGTTTCGGATTCGTGAGCGTTTGTGCCATTCGGCTACGCACACTGAGCTGGAACGAGGCCAAGGCGGTGGCTCAAGATAGAAAGGCATGGAAGGATCTTGTAGAGGCCCTGTGCACCTATGGGGTGCCTTAGGAGGTTCAACAACAACAATTAGCGGGCGGTTATAGATAACGTCTGGTTACTGACGTAGTGCGCCATTTCTTGGCTAGTAGTGAATGTGTTGATGCTCCAGTTGCAGTGTAAGGATTATGATGGCATGTGTTGTAGCTGGCGTGCTGCTGCGGCAGCGCCGCGTGCTCGCTGTGCTGCTCGGCGTGCCCGTCCTGCGCCAACTCCACCTCCACGCGGCTCATGTACACACTCATGCTGCTGCTGGTGATGGTGGCCGCCTGCATCACTCTGGCTCCTGGACTCAAAACAGAACTACAAAAAGTAAGTACTTCCCACCCGGACTTTACTGCAGCCCTTTATGCTGCAATCTAATTTTGTTATTAAATGGCTCGTACTTACCTATAATAGGCTACTTGCCTCCTAGTCAAATCAGCTTCTTTTTTAACCACTTGACAGTCCAGCCCGCGCGACCATATTCCGGTCAACCGTCCGGGTTTTTAAGCGACGCGCGCAGCGCGCTGCGCATTCACAACTTTTTACAAAAACGTCTGTATCTTCTAAACTACACAAGGTATAGTTAAAAAAAAAATACTTCGGTATAAATGAACGTACAGTACTTGAAATAAAATTATGGTGATAGTAAAATATGTATGATTATATGTATACTATAAATCAAGGTTAAACTTATGTAATCGAAAAAAAAATGAAGAAATATTTTATTTGACTATTACTTAAATTACAGGAAATTTTGAGCGATGACCCCCTTTTTTTATTACGTATTAGAGAAATATACTATTTTACCTTTATAATGATACTACAACCAACACATACAGTTCTCATGAAGATATCCAAAAAAAATTAAACAAATTCAAAATCAAACACAAACACGCGGAGTTTGACAAGGCACTGCCGAATTTATTTTTCCATTCACTAAGTAACGAGCGTACACTGCCATCTATACTTTTTGTAGCAAACTATGTAGGTAGGCTACGTTATTGTATCAATAGAATAAGTAAATAATGCCGGAATATTTCCCTAGATGTCACTTTAATCAACTGTGTCTCCATCCCCTCTTTTGGATAGTAAGGTATCGTAGGACTGTCTACCGGAATTTTTTTTTGGATACTATGCTATCGTAGGACTGTCAAGTGGTTAAGAACTGTCAAAACGAATTGCTAATACTTACAGAATTTATATGAAATCGAATTCAGTGACGTCACGGTAAACTCAGTTACTTTATATATTTCTACCTGACTTATTAAATAGAAATTAGATTTAAAAATAACGTCTGTCAATGTTTTTCTTATAATTATCTGATGGTTTATTTCGTGCATGGTATAAAATATTTTATTTTAACTACAATCAAGTTCCCTATGTAGTGATTGGCACTTGGCACTTATCTACGCTATTATTAGTGACGCTCCAATACTATACAGTGTAACAGCAGACAGCCCAAAAGGAACCTTTTGCCGTAACGTCACTAAATAATGTTACTATTTGTATTCAAATCTGTAAATAAACTAGCTAAGATCAATTATATTTTAAAATGTCACTTTTCTAATTTTTTTTTCAGGTGCCTTTTTGTGCCAATTCAACAGGGGTTGTTCCGGCAAATTTTAAAGTAGATTGTAATAACGCTGTTGGCTACCTCGCAGTTTATAGGTATGGATTAACCATTCATGAAATTATAACATACCTACAGTTATAAATCGCGCCACGTAAATAACGCAAGCATTTGATTAAAAAATCGTGCAAAATGTCATCCTTAATGAATTAAAAGATCTTATTCTCTTTTCAGAATTTGTTTTGCGCTGTGCATGTTCTTCGTTCTGATGGCATTGATAATGATAGGTGTAAAGTCGTCTAAGGATCCGCGCACCGGTATACAAAATGGGTAAGTAAACTTATAATAACTTTAAATGTTAAAATGGCAAAATTATCGTAAAATAAGTTTTCACTAATATTGGATTAGTGAAAACAAAAGATACTGCCGATACGGTCTATGGCCAAACCCTTTTTCGGCGTGGTATGCGCGCTCACGCACGCTCTTCGTTATATATTGGAATGTCGCGCTACACCTGCAGAGAATTTGCTAGAGCCATTTAGCTGAAATTATAATTCATACTTAATATTATAAATGGGAAAGTGTGTGTGTCTGTTTGTTTGTCCGTCTTTCACTGCAAAAGGGAGCGACGAATTGACGTGATTTTATAAGTGGAGATAGTTGAAGGGATGGAGAGTGACATAGGCTACTTTTTGTCTCTTTCTAACCCCCCACTTCCCTAAAATGGGGGGTGGAAGTTTTTATGGAGCATTTCATAATTTTCGAATTTAATGCGTGCGAAGCCGCGGGCAAAAGCTAGTACAAATATAACTTAATAACAATACCTATTATAGATTATTTAGCCGCTAATGTATTAAAAACTGTTGTAGTTTCTGGGGCATCAAGTTCCTGGTGGTAATCGGTGGCGTGATTGGCGCTTTCTTCATCCCGGAAGGCTCGTTCGCGTCCACGTGGATGGTGTTCGGCATGATCGGCGGCTTCTGCTACATCATTATACAACTTGTACTGATCATTGACTTCGCGCATTCGTGGGCGGAGAGGTGGGTTTGTAAGTATTGCTGTGTTATTTTTGTTACATACTTCTTTCATTCTCATTATTCTTAATTCTGACAGAATTCAATGTTGCTTTTGTTGTGATGTTGATGTACCACCGAATTTTGTTAAACAATTTTTTAGTGATTGATCTGCAAAGCAAATTTGCGGTGTGCCCTAAATGCAATGTAGAATGTTTATTTTGTCTAATTGGGACCACAAAATATACGCGATCCCGGCTTGGAAACGATTTCATAAAATACCCGCTAGGTCGGGTAATAGGCACGGCACTGAATGTGTTAACGAGTGTACGCTGCACCACTGATCATTGATCGATATAAATAAATAAATATTATAGGACATTCTTACACACATTGACTGAGTCCCACGGTAAGCTCAAGAAGGCTTGTGTTGTGGGTACTCAGACAACGATATACAGGGTGATTCATGAGTCGTGAGCAGGAGTGAACAGGGTACTGGGGAGGGTCACACTGAGCAACTTTCATAATGGGGCAACACTAAATTGTGATTATTTTTCTTAACTATGACTTAATTGATAAGTACTTAATTGATAGCTAATTATCAATTACGTTCTAATTATGACTTAATTGATGATTAACTATCAATTAAGTCATAGTTAAGAAAAAAATATCACAATTTAGTGTTGCCCCATTATGAAAGTTGCTCAGTGTGACCCTCCCCAGTACCCTGTTCACTCCTGCTCACGACTCATGAATCACCCTGTATATGTATAATATACATAGAAAACATCCATGACTCAGGAACAAATATCTGTGCTCATCACACAAATAAATACCCTTACCGGGATTCGAACCCGGGACCGCGGCTTAGCATGCAGGGTCACTACCCGCTAGGCCAGACCGGTCGTCATAATTATTACAATTAACTAGTAAATAGGTAGCATCTAGTCTAGGAATAAAACGGTGTTTTACACGCACCCCGTCGCCGCAACCGGCGGCACCATTGTGAGTCCGAGTACCAATTCTGATGAAACTCTCCCTCAGCCAACTACGAGGAGTCGGAGTCGCGCGGGTGGTACGCGGCGCTGCTGCTCGCGATGCTCACGTGTTTCACGCTCGCGCTCACCGGCATCGTGCTCTTGTTCGTCAACTTCACGCAGGTCGGTGCTAACATCACGTAGGTGCAATTACAAAATGCACACATGTTAGTCAGAACAACTGAAATAAGCTGAGTTTGTAATCATTTGGTCTCCATTGTATCTCTCGCTGAGGTGTGCCAATAAAGACTATTCTATCTATCCATCTATGAGCAGTTTCTCTGCCATTTTTGTATGAGAGTGAGAGCTCTTTATGTGTGGTGACCTAGGTTGTCTAATTTCTTCTATCTATTCAGGTGGTCCGTGATTGAATACTGATATTACGATATGACATTGAAATGAATGTTCGAAAATACAAATATACATAGAAAATCTTCTAAGATCAGTGCGGGCAAAATAAAGTTTGAGTGGATAAAACTCGACAATTAAAGTAGTCTGGAGTAATCCGCATGGTCCTATGGGCTAACACATATTATATTTTACAACGCTGTCATAATACTTAGGTGAATTACGGTAAACTTATGTGATAAAAATCACTTTTTTTAAAGCTCGGCGGGTTGACCGTCCCCCAGCGCTGAGTACGAAAAGACCGTTTAGTGCTCGTTGTCGCGTAATTTCATACGGGAATAAGTATCAAACTCATGATCAGGGAGCGTACATTTCATGCCGATGACATTAATCTGACGTCACGCTCCGTATAGGGTGATCCCAAATAGTTTTATTGTAAATTATTAATCATTAGTCGTCAATCATTTTAATCGTGTACAAATTACTTCAAATACAGTAGTCCATTTATATGTGGCATAAATAATACCTACTTGAAATGTGAAACGTGAATAAAATTATTTGATTTGTCATCATCATACATCATCATCATACAATCACGCCTGTATCCCATAAAGGGATAGGCAGAGCACATGAAACTACTAAAGCTTCAGTGCCACTCTTGGCAAGTAAGGGGTTGAAAGAAAATGAAATTGACATTGCAGTGACAGGTTGCCAGCCTTCGCCTATATCCCACAGTCGCCTTCTACGACACCCACGGGAAGAAAGGGGTGGTGAAATAACCCGTACAGGCAATTTGATTTGTTTTTATAAATAAATTTAATTAAATAGTATTTATTAACCACACATTACAATAAATACGTAGAAAAGAGAATTTATCTCTAACGTAAAGCACAGCATCCTTCTTGCATTCATTACCATGCAAAGAAATTCATAACTTAAAATGATTGATGACTAATAATTAATAATTTACAATAAAACAATTTGTGATCACCCTATATGGAGCGTGACGTCAAATTGATGTCATCGGCACGAAAAGTACGCTCCCTGCTCATGATTATTGTTATATTCTGTAATTACAGTGAATAATGTGATAGATATTAAAACAAATAACGTTGAAATTTTCAACATATCAGCATTTTTCTATTTTTAAGATATTTGCCTTAGATGAGGTTTATAACCTTCTTTTTTCAGGTCCAGACATAACCAAAGCTGGAACTTACAATTAAAATTAACCAACAACACCAGTTTACAGTCGACTTATATCCCAAAAGCCTAAAAAAGGTGCCTTACTCTTATATGCCGGTCTTTCCGACTAGGCACAATTTCGATGTAACATATTTCAGAACGTAAAACAATAAATTGAACGCGTTTTAAGAGCATTAACAGTACTAGACAGGAATAATGATTATTAAATTACTATGTTACATACATAATGCACAAAATATTCTGACTGCTTCTATTGTATTTTAATTTTTTGCGTAACCATGTTGAACTCGATGTTCGAGTTCGAAACACAAATCAAGTTTATTGTTAACTAGTGTTCGTTCTAGGGATATGTATTGAAGACCAATGGATTAAGGATAAAAAAACTGGTATACCTTCTGAGGTGTGAGAGGCGTAGATATATAAACACAAAAGTTATAGCCAGTAGACGGTCTTATCGGGTAGACGGTCTTCTCCACACTGACCTTAAATGCACATGTAAAACGAACTTCCCATACAATAAAAAAAATACACTTTAACGTTGACAGGTAGAGGGTGCAACCGACCCAAAATGACACCTGTTTTAAAGTCCATCCATATTTTAGTTACATAGATTTTTTGGTACGCAGGGCGCCAGCTGCGACCTGTCCAAGTTCTTCATCTCGATCAACCTGATCCTGGTGGTGATCGCGAGCGCCGTCTCCATCCTGCCGGCGGTGCAGGAGCACAACCCGCACTCGGGCCTGCTGCAGTCCTCCGTGGTCTCCCTCTACGTCATGTACCTCACCTGGTCCGCCTTGTCCAACTCGCCCGCTCCCTGCAACAGTCTCATCGACCCTAACAATGTACGTACACTACATTCTTTACTTGTTAAAACAATTTTTGAAAGGAACAACATATATGTCAGGTATTATGGGCGTATCATACCGGAAGCCATGGCAAGACCATCAAAGATGGTTTACGAGAACTTTCAATGAAATACTATATTCATCTCACAGTTTTACACAAAACTGATGACACATAATATCCCATATTATATTTGTTATTTTAAGCACACCACTGGATTAGTCTCAAGAACTACCAGACTACTCTTCACACATTTCTCCAGACATTGACAGTCTTCTGTCATACGTTTTCGGATTATGCTTATTTAGACAGCAGCGTTCTCTATGACGTTTTGATAGAACTGAGTTGAATACCAGCCAAGTTTTTCGAAATCGTGAAACCCTTGTTTGCTCAATTTGTCAATTATAGCGTGATAAAATGCATCTTATAGCATATTTTGCTCGTTCTCCGACATACTTATACTTATATTATATCACGCCTCGCGAAATACCGAGGGTTTTTCTCCTTCGCACGGGATTCCCGGCCATCGCACGGGATTTCCTTTGCATCAATTATCTATACTCAGTAAACTTCTTACACTAAGTCTAATTATGTCTAATCTAGTCAGATCCTTCGTCTTTATTACTAGATATTTCTTACTGGGTAAATTTATTCTTCAATAGTAGCTACTAGGCTAACTATACATTCATTACAATCATTACACTCATTAGTAAACCAAAGAATAACACAACTTACGCATGATGTATATATTATAAGTAAACACACTTCATCGTCCTATAAAAATGTAATCTTTGCCATGATGGTTCCTTATAATATATTTCTGATATGTATAATATTATGTTATGTATGTTTAAAACCAATATGCTATTTTATTATATGTTTATTAAGACCAGTTGTTACATTCAATTATGCATTACCAGGATCATAAAGAAGATGCTTATTGGGTATGTATACTAACAAACTAGAAATTTGTTAATTTTCACTTTTGCGTCTTGTTTTTCGTAGTAGATTATTAGGTATATCCTCTACATTGTCCTCGTGAAGCAATCCTTCTGCCCATTCCCACAGATGCTCGTATTTAACTAGGAAAATCCAGTTTGTTTCCTGTTTGTTAAAGTTTTACACACTCACTTTACACATTTATGAATTTTTAGCACGATTTTTCATCAGCTTGGTTCACTTTGAATTTAAATAACGTTAAAAAAGTTTCCACAGTATAATTAGTAAACCATGTGATAGCTACAAAAATGCTGTAAGTACTTAATCCCGTCCTCTTGGATGACACGATCCATAAAAAGCCTGAACTTATTTCACGCAATAATACCTAGTTTCCGTGTATTTGACTAAGTAGTTGTTTTGTGTTGGCCCTGACCTATTATCAAGGCTCGGAAAATGCCCGCCATTTTGAAATCATAACCATAATTTAGGACCACTAACAAAGACTTGGAATAGTGCTTACACGGTCTAGAACCGTTACATGGCATATTTAAATAGGTAAATAGGAGTCTGTCTTATGGAAAGGGGATTTTTTTCTAAATGACTGGTGGTTTTCCGAGTTTTGCCTATTATTTTGACCATGAAATAAATAGTAATCGGTGGGTGTGTGAACAGGCGGCGTCGTTCGACAAGCAGGCCATCATTGGCATGGTGATCTGGGTGTGCAGCGTGCTGTACTCGTGCGTGCGCACTGCCTCCAACTCCTCCAAGATCACCATGTCCGAGCACATCCTCGCCAAGGAGGGCACAGGTGATTCCCTTTATACTACTCGCTTGTTTTACATGCAACCAATACTAAATTCAATTATGATTAATTACTCTATACAACTATGTACCTATATCCAAATATTTAAACGCTGACAGTTTAGCTATGTGCTTTGATTGGTTCCCGGTGGACTATCTGGTGTATAAACCAGGCAGGCAAAACATCGGGCCGTCCCTATCGCACTTACAAATAGTGCGATAGGGACGGCCGGATGTTTTATCATTTATCGCGCGATCGGTGCAGATACCATTATGACATCCCCTTCGATTTCGTAACGCTTTGACTTTGACCAAAGCCGTTGCTCTCTGATACCCATTCATACGGGTAAGCAGTAAGCAGATGCCATTTGATGTTTGATACCTAAATATACATACCTACAGATGTAGTGCGCAGGAATTTCGTATTTTAACGGAAACGTACGAACGTGTCACGTTGTTTCAGCCAATAGCATGACAGATACGAACGTTTCCGTAAAAATACAAAGGAATAGCTTTTCCCACTACATCTGTACTCAAATATTTAGCAAATATTGATCTCATTGTAATTTACACGAAGGAAGTACTTTACATAACATTTCACAAAACTAGGTAAATTATTTTGAAATTAATTCAATAGCAATTTCGGTACCAGCTAATTTATTCCACAGAAGCATTAATTTATCCGCGAACTCTGTATCACGGTGTGATACTTAGCTCAAGTAATAATAGTCTGTTTTTGGTTGAGATTCTGTCAGTGTTGAAATATATACGTATTTAAAGTGAATATTAACACAATTATCCATTCCCTGCGACGTTTGGCGCGGTTGGCGGCGGCCGCAGGGCAAGGAGGGCTCATTGCTAACGAAGGTAACATTTCCACGGTAGCTTGTGATAGACTGTGCCCCGATCCTCTCCTTCATTGTCTAAACATTCAGATATCATGTATTATATAATGCTGGTTGTTGGTGTTGCTTACTACCATGGGTACATGCATAATGGTTTGAAGGTAGTATACATTGTTTACTAAAAAAATACATATGTAAGTACATATATTTTTAAGTCTGCAATCTCATGCTTATGTGTCGCTGTTTGGAGGCACAGTGGTGGGGATTAGCAATTTTTACAATGTAGAGGCTAACAAATGGGAAGTCAGTGGTATGACGTCTCGTTGTGTTTTTTAAATTATTATTATAATGTCTCATAATTTCCGAGGCTCACATCAGGCAACAATCGCAAGGGTTTGTGATTTGTCTTTCATCGTGACTGTAATGAATGACCTGCTTTTTATGAGGCCAGAAATGGAACAAGCCGAACGCTACACCGTACATTTGAGTCCTTACAAACTAGTACTAAAATCATGTAGTTCTAAATGTTACATTTTAATCTTACAAGGTAAGTGAGTTAACCCGTAGATAGCAGCGTAACCCTTTGAGGTTTTTTATATACATATTATATATTACATGCATATGTTAAGTTTGTTTATTATTACCATCAACCATATTTGTATCATTAAACCCCGAACAACAGAATAAGGCCAGTTACGTCATATCCTGTGATTTATCCTTCCATAGTAGGCTCGCAGTTCAAAATGTGTCTACTTGATGTAATGTCGATTAGTGTCTTTGTGCTTCCTAAAAAAACTTGCTCTATTAACGCAATACTCTAGTCATATTTTAAATTGGCTAGATCAAACTATCTAGTTTGATTACACAAACAATCTTGTCACTAAATTTCTCATGCCATCGCTTAATTTTTAACCGCCGCCTCAAATCTCTCAAAAAAAGGTGGTTCTCTATTCGTCTGTATTTTTTTTTAAATGTTTCTTCCTCGATATCTCCGTCGTTACTGGACCGATTTAGAAATTTTTTTTTTTGATTGAATGTATATGCATACAGATTGGTCCCATTTTTCTCAGAACCCAGTTCTGATGATGGGATCCTGGAGAAATCGAGGGAACTCCTCAAATCTGAAAGGCATACATATGGCGATTTTTGTGTTTTTAAAGGAATAGCATGCATTTACGTACGGAACAGTGACATTTGGTGCAGTGGAACTGCTGATGATGGTCAGAACGGAACTCCTCAAATCTGAACGGCACGCTTATAGTGACTTTGGTATTTTTAAAGGAACAGCATGCACTTACGTCCAGAACAGTGACATTTGGTGCAGTGGAACTCCTGATGATGGTCAGAATGGAACTCCTCAAATCTGAACGGCACGCTTATAGTGACTTTGGTATTTTTATAAGAACAGCATGCACTTACGTCCAGAATAGTGACATTTGGTGCAGTGGAACTGCAGATGATGGTCAGAACCGAACTCCTCAAATCTGAACGGCACACTTATAGTGACTTTGGTATTTTTATAAGAACAGCATGCATTTAAGTTCAGAACAGTAACATTTATTTAGTTATATTTGTTAAGCATATTGACTTTTCAAGTCAAATTTTGTCAAGCTTCGATTTCTTATAACCGGATTCATGAGGAATTGAGGAAACTCCTCAAACCTTAACGGTATACGTATATTGATTTTTGTTGCCATCAAATAATTAAAGCATTAAAAGCAGTTTAAAAAAATACCTACACATTTCTACATAATCCAACATTCGCAAGTAGCTTTCACCAGAACCCCAAAGGCGGCGGTTTTTTTTTCTTAAAAATTATATTATAAACAAGATCATGTAGTCTCGTAGCACTAAACTTGTAAACGTCAATTTATCCAGCTAATTAAAAATAGACTATGTATTAACAACGAGAGTCATAGCAAGTCAATTTGACAGCGATTTTGGCAGCTCCGCTGTTGCAAATGTTATTTAAATCGTCAAATTTCTACTAAATGATAACACTTATAACATTTGCTTAAAGCTTGCGCAGGGGCTATCAAAATCATTGGCAACTTACCTCGAGTGCGTTTTCACATTATCCGATCAGATATCGTATGTAGGATAGATACCTTCATATATATTAATACATTACACATACATATATTAATTAAATGAATAAATAATAAATAAATATTGGGGGACACCTTACACAGATCAACCTAGCCCCAAACTAAGCAAAGCTTGTCCTATGGGCGACGATATACTTACTTATATATCGTCACTACTTTTTAAAAAACTTTTATCTTCGTCTGTCAATGAAAAGAAAATTGTAGTAAGTATGTATGGAATGTATATAGACTTACTGCGTTTTAACTTTGAGGAGCAGCGTAAGATACGAGATTTTTTCAAAGTAGTGACGATATATAGAAAACATCCATGACTCAGGAACAAATATTTGTGCTCATCACATAAATAAATGGCCTTACCGGGATTCGAACCCGGGACCGCGGCGCAGCAGGCAGGGTCACTACGCGCTAGGCCAGACCGGCCGTCAAATTAAAGGCGCCATCTTTGATTTTGCCTTTCACATCTTTCCTACATGCGTTATCGGATCGGTTAATGTGAAACCGCTTTGACTAACCGACGGGTGTTGATCGCTCACTGAGCGCAGGGTATGATTCCATAGAAGGCGCGGGCGCGGACGGCGGCGAGGGCGGCGCCGCCAAGGTGTTCGACAACGAGGGCGACGGCGTGGCCTACAACTGGACCTTCTTCCACGTCGTCTTCGCGCTGGCCACGCTCTACTCCATGATGACGCTCACCAACTGGTTCAAGTTAGTATACCTACTCTTTCTATTCAAATCATAGATGGGCCATTTTTTTTTTCAAAGTTGTCCACTCCACTTTGTAACATGGGTATTTTTTACGCGATTCATACTCAGAATCGTGAGGTCTTTCGATCCTGAAGAAAAAAAATTGTCCCAAGATTTCCATACATTTTTCGAACCTTTCATTTCGTTACCGCCATACAAAATGTATGAAAAAATGGTAACGGAATTGGAAAAAAACCTTGGCACACTTTTTTTTCTCCTATTAGGATTGAAAGAGCTCGCGATTCTGAGTGGAAATCACATAAAAAATTCCAAATCCAAAAAAAGTGGGGTTGGACAACTTTGAAAAAAGTGGCCCAGATATAAGAATCGATTCAAATAGTCTTTAGCAACGTATTCTTTTGACAATTTCATGTACTTGTCTATAAAGCCAAGACGAGCGAGAAGACTTTATCAATGTCAGTTTGAAACAACCGACCCTTAGAAAAATATTATAAAGGACTTTGTATATCTTACAGCCCCAGCTCCCAGCTCATGAAAGAGAATGTGGCGTCCATGTGGATCAAGATGTCCTCCTCGTGGCTCTGCGTCGGGATCTACATTTGGACCATGGTCGCTCCGGCCATCTTCCCAGATCGCGACTTTAGCTAAACTCCACACATTTATATCTATACGATATGTTCTTATTATTTGAACAGTCACAAAAAATGTAATTGAGATGAAAACGTATTTAGGGATCTCATCTACCAGCAATATTGATTATTATTGCTAACCCAAATCGGTAAAAATAACTTTATTTTTTTATGGAATATGTGAAATGCACATCCGTATTTAGTTTTTGCTTTAGTGTTAATTGTAGGTACATTGTGTATTTACAGTAAATATTAATAAATAATAATTTGGATAACTAGAGAAGTCGGAAAGTGGCAACAAGTTCATAGAGTCAGCGGTTTGGTAGCTCTAGATTGAAAAATTTTTAGTGATCTCACAAGAGTGTGAGATTATACTTTCGGCCAAATAAACAATCGCTTACGATAATAAGGGTCTATAAGCTTTACTGTGTATTGCCATTATAGTGCTAGCAAGTGCGGTGATAAATATTTTGTCTATCTTTGTAATATTGCGGTGTCTTATTTTCACGGACCTTAGTCATTCACTTTTTAACCCTAGTTAACATTGGGGTAATTTCGAAGCACATAAACGCTCGGGTAATTTCGAAAGTGGAATCTTCATATGATGGAAATAATAGTGATTTTCGAAATTACCCCAGTGCACCTTACCTATTAAATTGTGTTATACACGTGTTTAAAACACTTGTTAATTTTCATACTATTATACCGCGTATATTCAGGATCATCGTTGTGTTGGTTAGAGAGCAGTTCGTGAGTGTGAAAAGAGAAGCGGCCACATATAGTAGTGTGCGTAACTAGTTACTTAGCTACTTACATAGATAAGCTTTGTGGTCAGGTGCATGTCGGATAGATCATGGCAAAAGCGACTTACGTGCTTTCTAGTAAGGTCTCTTCGCGTATGGCATTTGAGTAAATCTAGAAAGTATTTCATTTGGGAGCTGAACTTTGCGTTGTTCACACTTTAGTAAGTAATATCTAATCTATTTACTCTCACTTAAATTTAACCTCGTTTTAACCCTTTACCACATGTGACGTATGCAATATTTGTTCAAATTTGAACGGTAACAGCCACAGAATTAGATTTAGATAGAAGAAACGAGTTCATTTATTTGTATGGCGGCCGAGCGTGTCAGATTTTGTACTGAAGTTGTTACTTGCCTGTGATTTTAAATATGTCTCAGGCCCTTGAGTGTTGATAAGTTTTATGTTGTTGCAATTAAATATCATGTAACGAGGCATTTTTAATGTTTTTGTTGACTTCAACTTACAAAAATTGACGCCCGAAAGCTGCAAGCTGCGATTAAAGACGGACAACTCAGTGGATTTCACTGAGTTCATTTGACACGCTAAGTAGATACGTTTGCTTGATCTATGGTTTATATGACATCTGTGGTAACAGCTGTCAGTAGAGTAGAATTTATAACGGCCAAATATGGAACAATATGCGGTAAAGGGTTAATACTTGTAGTTCTAGCTAAACGTTTGAAGTTCTGTGTTATCCTAGTCTCCTAAACTATAAATCTTAATTATTTCAATAAAACTCTGTATCTACCAATGACTTGTTCTTTATTTTGTATACCTTATATTAGCCCTCATTCTCTTAGTATAGAAGATGATTCAATTCCTTATTTTATTCTCATGATATTTTGATCAGATCTTCATCTCTCTCAATGTTGTACTTGAGCAACTTGACATATTTCTTCAGTAACTGTCTCCAGTAGCATTTCACATCCTTAGCAGTCAGGTTATCCCAAATAAATTGATATCCTCTTTCAGCTATCTCCTGCGCCAATGAATCATTTTCTTGAAAGAATTTTATATATTTGGCAATTTCTGATTGGGTAGCTTTAGGGCTTAATGGCACATAGTGTACCCATGGCTTTAGAGATGGGTAGTAGAATTCCTGCCATTCGTTTCCCACGTGAAATACTAATGAGTTGCAGAGGAAGAGGTGTTTAAAACGGAAGCTCGCTGCGACACCTCTGTAGTTAAATAGATACTTGTACTTGCAGTGGTCTTCAAAGGAAACTTCTGCGGCAGGTTCCGCGTTGAGCGTGTCCTGTAATAATATACCATGTTGTCAAACAAGCATACCTCAAATAAATTGATGTATAAAACAAGTAGTACAAAAGCAGCACTCATTCATTCAGAATATGTAAAAAAACACAATTAGTTACATACTACTTTGGATTTCCATGCCTGATTTTTTGTATACTGGGCGTCAACAAAATTGGGTTTGGCCCTAGAAAGAAGTACAAGAGCGTCTCGTTCTTCGCTTGTCCTAGAACCTCTGAAAAAACCTTTCTGTTCTTTCATACTCCAGGGCCATCTGTAAAATTGATATATAAGCAAAGGAACATCAAGATTTAAATTTATCATTTTCAACTACCTATTAGAATCTTATTTTAGAACACAAAATAATCATAGCATAATTTATGACAAGGATAGCAAGCTAAGCAGTTTTTAACTGATTGTAGAAGAGCTTATGTGAAACTTAAGAACAATTTTAAATAGGTATATTTTCTGGTTAGCATGTATACCTTTCAGCAGCAGCAGAGATGGATAATCTGTGTTTATCCCACCGTCCAATTCCATTAGGATATAACGCTATTGCAGGACCACCCTCCCAGAAACTCCATGCTGGATACATTATGTCATAGTAGTCTTTAGTCTGAAAATTATCATTTTTTGTCATCTGTTTCGATAACATACAGAATTATGTATTGTGCTGGCACTGGATGTATTAAGTAAAGAAAAACTAAACAAAAATTAGGACAAACATAGCTGTATGCACTCATTACCTACATGTTACAAATAAATAGACAAATGTTACATACCTTGCTAAATGAAAATACAGGTGCCTTAACATGACCCCAAACATGGTTGACTTGAGGCCAATCTCGAGTATTTATGGCTAGCTCCATATTTGGCAACTTTGGTGCCAGAGCTTTCAAGTAATGTTCTACACCTGAACACCTGGCTGGGAAATGGCAATCTTTTTGCCGATATAGTTTACCTTCAATGATCTGAGACAAATAACAAATCCCGTATTTTATACACCCAATGCAAACAATGTAAATATTGTATATAATAAAAATATAGACATGTCCAAACTTTCTAACATTATGTTATTATGATAAAAACCAACCCCGCTACAATTTAATTATAAACAAAGTATGTTTCAATAAATAAAATAATAAAAGAAATCATTATAGAAGATATCTTAAGCATCATGCGACTTGTATTGAATGACAACATATTACATACCTATTTAACACAGTTAAATGTATGTTTACTTATAAACATAATATACACATATGCTACATTGACTATTTTATTATTACCTGATATTTAGTGGCCTTTGACTGAGCGAGTGAGAACATTTCCTTCGTAATTCCATCTTCAAATGGAACTAAGTCTTGGTCAACTACAAACTTAAAACAACTACAATTTTGCCTTTCGCATGGCACATAGTCTGCAACAGCAGCTCGAATATCTCTCAAGACACTTGATGTCCATTGATTACTGTCTGTAAATAAATTATTCTGGTAAAGTTGTTAAATTATTTCGAGCACCGAGCAAATACAATACCGGCATTAGTTCTCATTCTTACCTTTAGAATATTTATTATGGTTTTCCGAACAAGAATTGGATTTAGAACATGTCTCGTCATTGTAGGATAATGTTGCAGCAACACACAATATCAGAATTTGTATACTTAACATCTTAAATACATAATATAAGGATTTAACGCGTCGAGTATTCAAAACACCGAAACATGAACACAAGCCAAGCAGATGCAGACGAAGCTGTCAAGTGTCGATGACAGCACGTAAACGTCAAAGTCAAGATTTTTTCTGGTCAGACTAAAGTCGTAGGCAATACTGCCGTATGTTTCAATATAATTTATTTAAGGCATTGTTGTATCCGGAATTAAACCACGAGTATTTTTTAACACACGGCCGCACCGTACCTGTAAGTGCGAGCGAGAAAGGAATAACTCTTTCTCGCTCCCACTTACAGGATTGTAATTGTTAGTAGTTAAACGTCGATACGAACTTACGAACATATCGTCACTACTTTTAAAAAAACTTATATCTTCGTCTGTCAATGAAAAGAAAATTGTAGTAAGTATGTATGGAATGCATATAGACTTACTGCGTTTTAACTTTGAGGAGCAGCATGAGATACGAGATTTTTTCGAAGTAGTGACGATATAATAATAGACGAACTCTACATTATCCCAAAGTTTCATCCTTGAGGAAATGAGGAAGGTCCGGCGGCTCTGAGCTCTTAGTCCATTAATACATTGGATACTAGTAGAATGCTTGTACCATGTAGGTACTGGTAGCTTATCTTTCTTGTTAGAGTCGGTCCAAGCTAACTCTGCAGATATTTTAATAGTACAAAGCGTGGCGTAGGAGTCAAAACTGATTTGAAATATAATTATAAGACGTTGTTGATAACCCTTCCACTCTGAATACTGCAGTAGTGGTACTCTGGATACAGTGGATAGCATAGCTGGGCACCGTTAATCAAATAGTTAACTTCGATAATCGTTATTAATCCGTTACTTAAAAAGTTAACTTCGTTAATCGTTAAAGCGATACATTTCGGTAGATTTAACGGAAGTTAAAGTTAATCGATAATCCGTTAACACGTCATAAAAATAGGACTCCACTGTAGGTATTATGTATTTCTATTTACTAAGTATGCACCAAAAACCATTGCACCAAACCTGTGACGCCAATCAGTAAAAAACCGAAATGTAATAATTACGGTCTCTTCGGGGTTTTACCGCCGTTGGTTGCCTAATTCCTAGGTTTTATTTCGGGTTGGTAATTATTGGGTCATTCATGCGGTCGCGATCGTGGTGCGTCGGTTCTTCAGATTGAGATGACAACTCGATGCAGCACAATACAGCATACTGGTAAAGTAATCTAAGGCCCGTGTCAGACTCTTAACTCGATGCGTCGGTTGCGCGATTTGTCTGTCATGCCTGATGATTGCACTCTATTCCCAGGTTAGTGATCGATCTAGCACGCCTAATAAGATTTAGAAGATCTCGAATAAGTGATCCAAATTTAGTCGTCAATTGGTCTTTTGACTGTTTATAACCGACGCATCTGTTTTTACCGATAAAACCTAGGTTTTGCCGTACTACGGGGCTTTTACAGTAGCAGTAAGAACGTGGTTTTCGCGGCTCAGCGAGTCGCTTGGGGTGCTGGATTAACGATTAACGGACTCGATGAAATTTAACGGAAGTTAACGAATCCATTAACATTTTTTAAAGTTAACTTAAAAGTTAATCCGTTAATCGAAATGTTAACTTCGTTAATTAACGATTAACGGATTAACGCGTTAATGCCCAGCTATGGTGGATAGATACATAGTGAATAGGTATTGCTTTCATTGCTACAATAGTAGATAGAAAATGGTTACTTTAAGTACATACCATGAAATCGACCTAGCAACCTATTAAGTACAATTCTAAGTAGGTAACAAATCAAATCTTTTTATTACTTAGATATTTTTTGTTTTGATTTTTTTAAGTAGTAATACTACTATACCGGGTGCCCGGTAATTAATGGACAACCTTTTAACCACCAAGAGGGCACCTTATACTGGTCCAGAAAATCGACTTTTAGGTTTATTAAAAGTTGCCTGGTTTTCGAGATTTTCACACTTTTTAAAATTTTAGGTAGTATTATAGTATTTTATGCAACAGGCGTTTAAAGGAGGTCAAAAAAGACGAGTGGCGTGGGTAACAATTTGAGGCGAAGCCGAAAATTGTTATTAAGACGCCACGAGTATTTTTTGACTCAGTTAAACACCGTTGCATACAATACTTTTTCTACGACCATGCACATACTTTTGAATAGTTTTCTAGAATAACTTTCGTGAAATTCGCACTGTTTCCTACAAGTATTTTGACTTGTCCTCTGCAATGTTTCTGCACTCACCCTGTCGCTCGCACTCCCGCGCGCCGCCGCCCGCCCCCGGCCGGCGCCCCGCGGCCCGCTATATCCCTTAACGGCTACCTAACAATGCTGTAAGAGCTATATCGTATGCGTGGGTACGCGGGGCGCCGGCCGGGGGCGGGCATCTTTTATGTAGGGTTTTAACGATCTATGCACGACCCGGTAAATGACGAATAACAACACGGGAGTAGAAAAAAATTTTAAAAATTGTGAAAATCTCGAAAACCAGGCGACTTTTACTAAACCTTTTTTTGACCAGTATAAGGTGCCCTCTTGGTGGTTAAAAGGCCTGTCGCCTGGTTTTCGAGATTTTCACACTTTTTAAAATTTTAATACTACCTAAAATTTTAAAAAGTGTGAAAATCCTGAAAACCAGGCGACTTTTACTAAACCTTAATGTCGGTTTTCTGGACCACTATAAGGTGCCCTCTTGGTGGATAAAAGGTTGTCATTAATTACCGGGCACCCTGTATATAAATTACTAGCCACGGAGGTGTACTAGCTATTGCCCGCGGCTTCGCTCGCGTTAAATTCGAAAATTGCGGAATGCTCCATACAAACTTTCACCCCATATTTTAGGAAATAGGGGGGTTAGAAAGAGACAAAAAGTTGCCTATGTCACTCTCCATCCCTTCAACTATCTCCACTTAAAAAAATCACGTCAATTGGTCGTCCCGTTTTGTCGTGAAAGACGGACAAAGAAACAGACACACACACTTTCCCATTTATAATATTAGCATGGATAAACTGAAATAGATACCACACACTAAAGAAAAAGCGATCAAGCCCACTGGTGGCAAAGCCGGGAATCGACCTGGCTCTCCAGCTATCGCGGCTGACGATTTCAGTCTAATTATTACAATTCTATTAAGAGTAAAATAAGAGTTCATTTAATTATTATGATCAATTAATATTCATTCGTTTTACAATCAGATTAAAATTTACCTGCAAGTTCGATATATTAAATATTACTTATAACTATACAAGGGCAGGGAAGATACTGTAAAAAATAAGTTAGAAGTAATAGAAATAAATATTTTATTAATTCATGATTGGAAGATACATAGACAGGTATAACTAATAACAATATTTTTAGTGGTGTGCTGTGCCTGTGCTCTGTTATGCTAAAATTGCTAAATGGGCGCCCCTGCGTTTGTTTACTTACATGACTTCGCAGTGAAATATAAGCGCAGATGCTTCTTTAAAAATGGTTTGTATCTAAAACATAAGACGGCACAATGCAAAAACTTGTGCAAAAAGGTAAAGTACATTTTTCCTTTAAACCTACTATTAATAAGGCACTTTGAGGGTATATAATAGAAACAAATAATTTTATATGGCTGAATCGTCTACTTTTGATCTTTAAGGATTATGTCTCCACTAATTTATTTTAAGTACTGCATGTGTGTTATAACCACAATTTTGGAAAGTATTATATTCGGTCCTAACCGAGCTGAAGATCAAACATTCACATTTTAGTGTACTTAATACAATAACATTGGACATGCTTACTAATATTTACTGCTAAGCAGCTACATTAAATCACTGTCTGTACTTAATGTCTACAATGTCTAATTACAATTATTATCCTTAACATGACTGGGTATAAATCTCATTTTTATCAAAAGTAGCAATCATGTATATAGAAAATTATAAGCTCAATCTAAAAAAATAAGTAGTGACTAAAAATTTGTAAACTGGATTTTTTAAAACCCTCCTTGGAAAAAATCAGTCTCATTTCTAAGTAGAATAAGCTGCCGAGTAAAATAGCCAGCCATTTCACTTGAGCTTACGTTTTGGCTCCGCGAAGTCTTTTATCTCATTATTACAAAGAAGAACAGGAAAAGATAGTAAGCCTATTTCTGGCCCATGAAATAGACGATGATTGTAGATTTCCTCGGGCCTTGTGGCGACAGCGGCGGGACCGAGGAGGCCGTTTACTTGGAAAGCTTGCGCTCCAGCTGGTCGGCGATGGCCAGCAGGAAGTCCTCAGTGTGCAGGAACATGCCCTCCTTGGTGTTCTCCAAGCCGTGGATACAGATCACCAGGTCCTTGGTCATCTTGCCGCTGTCGATGCACTCCACGCAAGCCTGTTCAAATTAGTGTATCACTTAAATAAATAAATAAATAAATATTATAGGACATTCTTACACAAATTGACTGAGGCCCACGGTAAGTTCAAGAAGGCTTGTGTTGTGGGTACTCAGACAACGATATATATAATATACATAGAAAACATCCATGACTCAGGAACAAATATCTGTGCTCATCACACAAATAAATGCCCTTACCGGGATTCGAACCCGGGACCGCGGCACAGCAGGCAGGGTCACTACTATATCACTTGTAAGTATTATAGAGAATACATTCTAACTCTGTGTTTATATATTTGGTTATAGCACCCGTTTAACTTACGACAAAGTTGAGAATCAAGATATACACCGTGTTTCACTTAACACTAAAAACCTGAAAACTGTTTGTTCAGAATCGAGAGTAGAATCGATTGAGGTATATCTTGATGGGGGTAATATTTTTTGTTTTAATTTGTATTATTAGTTATTGTTTACGTGCCCATTCTAAAAATTCGTAATACAACATAGTGCATATCATATTGTTAGAGGTTGTATACCTTTTTCAGTATTTAAGGGTATTAATACTGGCTGGTTACTTGGACGATTTTTTTTCTGCTACGAAATAGACGTTGTGCGTCAGTTTAAATTTAAAGTTTATCATAAGTCATAACAAACTGAACTCGTACCTAATTACAACCTTGTCATTTTGAATTTTAGGTTTAAATTTGCTTACTGAGTCACCTGTCCAATTTGAAGTTTACTGTGAGACAGGTTAAAGTGCTTTACATTGCCATAGCTGTCTATTGGTAAACCTTGTGTCGTTGCAGTAACGTACACAATTAAACAGTTTGAAGGCTTATGGTGGTAGCTAGCAATTATTTTATTGAGTGTAGAGTTGTGAGCGTCAGGACCCCTGGACCACTACAGATATTTGATGTTTAGTACATACTAAAATTTAGTACCTATTTGATACTATTTGGTACCTGAGTACATATATTTGGTACCTCCACTGATATCGAAAAATCGAGCGAATAAAGTGGCCAGACATTCTGACGTCAGGATGTCTGGACCATTTTTGGTTTACATAGTTCTAGACAACACTACTAATTGATATCTTAGTCAATATTTACTACCTATTTGGTACCTGTCAATATATTTTTTTCAATTTTTTTTGGCGTACTAGAAAAAAGTTATGACGGAATTTAAAATTGTGAGCCCAGCCGTGCCGTTGTAGTATGTAGCGCCTGTCAAAAGTATAGAGGCAAATCCGCCTGCCCTCCTGCGCGCGTCAACTTAAATAGGAATTTAGTTTTAGGCACTCGCACATCATCTCTACTACTGACTAGTGGCATTAATATAGTCGAAATATAAAAGTAATTAGTGTAATTACACTAGTTTTCCATTTTCCTCCTGAGAGACCTAAACACGTGGCAACAGTTGGACAAATTCTAGGGACGAAATAGCATAAACTGTTATAATTAACAGCGTCATTGGTAATATTGGTATATAGGATGTATTTTGACGAGCTCCGTTATAGGGGTTCATCATATAAATAAACCACTGCTTTCGGTAACATTTGTTTTTTGCATCATCATCATCATCAGCCTATCGCAGTCCACTACTGGACATAGGCCTCCCCAATTTCACGCCACCGTTTCCGATTAGTTTTTTTGCATTGATTAGTGTCAATTATGAATTAAGAATAAATACAATACAAACATCAAATCAATCATCTACTATCAGTACCTACAACCACAATGCCGCCAAATCTGCTATACAGCTCTACAGCTGCTGAACAGTCGCAAAAATGACCGGCTGTCAGGGGTAAACTGATTTAAAAATTTCTCCGCCAGGAGATGTCTCTCAGGGACATGACATGAGATTAGACGTTATTGAGACTGTAGGAGGTTCTCTCAGGAGGAAAATGGAAAACTAGTGTAATTACACTAATTACTTTTATATTTCGACTATATTAATGCCACTAGTCAGCAGAGATGATGTGCGAGTGCCTAAAAATAAATTCCTATTTAAGTTGACGCGCAGGAGGGCAGGCGGATTTGCCTCTATTCTTTTGACAGGCGCTACATACTTCAACGGCACGGCCGGGCTCACAATTTTAAATTCCGTCATAACTTTTTTCTGGTATGCCAAAAAAATTTGAAAAAAATATATTGACAGGTACCAAATAGGTAGTAAATATTGACTAAGATATCAATTAGTAGTGTTGTCTAGAACTATGTAAACCAAAAATGGTCCAGACATCCTGACGTCAGAATGTCTGGCCACTTTATTCGCTCGATTTTTCGATATCAGTGGAGGTACCAAATATATGTACTCAGGTACCAAATAGTATCAAATAGGTACTAAATTTTAGTATGTACTAAACATCAAATATCTGTAGTGGTCCAGACCCTAGTCAGAGCATGAATTAACATAATGGATACTTTCATCACTTATACCAATATGTGGTTAGGGGTCTATACGGCAATGAAATCTTAACTTTAGTAAAGAGGCCAGTAGCATGTTGAAAGATTACCTCTTCCAAAGCGAGCGCGAATTTGGCAACATCGGGCGTGTTGTCCAGCTTGGCGCGTTGGATGAGCCCGCGGGTCCACGCGTAGATGGAGGCCACGGGGTTGGTGGAGGTGGGCTTGCCCTGCTGGTGCATGCGGTAGTGGCGCGTCACCGTGCCGTGCGCCGCCTCCGACTCCACGGTCTTGCCGTCCGGGCACATCAGCACGGACGTCATCATGCCCAGGGACCCGTAGCCCTGCAGTCAACATCGAATTAACTCAGTGCATGTTGTACAAAGATTTATGATAGATAGATAGATAGATAGAATACTCTTTATTGGCACACCTCAGCAAAAGATACAGTGGAGACAAAACAAATGATTATAAATAGAGGCAGACAACAGGCGGTTTTATCGCTAAAGAGCGATCTCTACCAGACAACCTTTGGGTAGCGGAAATAAAAAAACATAATCAAAAAGAGTACGTGCTTCGAAATAAAAAAATCATAATTATTCTAATTTCCAACACACAAATTGAATAAACATACACATATAAGAGAATATAAATAGACTTACATAAACATACTTAAATAGTAATATACAAGCCAGATATAATGATGTAATATAAATAAATAAATAAATATTATAGGACATTCTTACACAGATTGACTGAGGCCCACGGTAAGCTCAAGAAGGCTTGTGTTGTGGGTACTCAGACAACGATATATATAATATACAAATACTTATATACATAGAAAACATCCATGACTCAGGAACAAATATCTGTGCTCGTCACACTAATAAATGCCCTTACCGGGATTCGAACCCGGGACCGCGGCGTAGCAGGCAGGATCACTACCGATTGCGCCAGACCGGTCGCGAATATGATGATGTTAATAATTATGTGTATAATGATGTTATGATGTAATATAATAGGCTAGTTTCCTACTAGTCAAATCAGCTTCTTTTTAAGAACTGTCAAAACGATTTGCTAATATGGAATTACTATGAACTATGACATACTGAGAAGTGACGTCACGGTCAATTCATCTACTTTATATCTTTCTCTTTGACTTATTAAATAGAAATTATATCTAAAGATGACTACTGCCCATAATTTTCTTCTAATTATGTGGTGCTTTGTTTCGTGCACTGCATAAAATATTTTATTTTAAGTATAGGAAACTAGCCTATTAATAGAAATTATAGAAAACAGAAGGAAGGTACTCGTAAATTCAATCAACCTCATGAGAATTTTGTAACTGTAGCTGTACAATGTATGTAATACGTAATCGAGTCAAACAAATATTATGTGCTTTTGTTTTTCTCTGAGAAGTAAGGAAGAAGTGTGCACAAGGGTATTTTCCCCATGTGTCTCCCATCATATGCCATCATAGACAACACGTCGCCATCAAAGTTCTTGCAAGCCCGGACTAAACTGTATGTCACGTGTCCTGTCCTAAAATGAGCATTCAGCATGTAGTAAGTAAGATGGGTAGGCAGACAGACCTGCGCAACGATGTCGGACTGCACGTCGCCGTCGTAGTTCTTGCAGGCCCACACGAAGCCGCCACTGCTCTTCATGCTCTGCGCCACCATGTCGTCGATCAGCCGGTGCTCGTACCAGATCTTGGCGTCTGCGAACTGCTTCTTGTAGTCGCTGGTAATCAAAATCAGGTTTAGTAGTCAGATTTAGATTCTAATGTGTCTATATTGTTTAGTTTTTAACTGTTGTTAAATATGGGGTGTTATAAGTTTGATGTGTCTGTCTGTCTGTGTGTGTGTGTGTGTGTGTGTGTTTGTCTGTGGCATCGTAACTGCCGAACCGATGAACCGATTTAGATTTAGTTTTTTTGTTTGAAAGCTGAATTAGTCGGGAGTGTTCTTAGCTATGTTTCATGAATATCGGTCCAATAGTCCGGGGGGTTATTCAAAATTTAAATTTTTTGGTTCGATTATTGTCTGTATGTTTAAAAGGAAGTTGGTGTAACAATTTTGATGCTGACAGCTGATAAAAATAATCATTGACTCTATCAGGGTCATTAGTTTGTGTGTTTCCTTTTTTCAGATGTTTTTACATTTTACTTTATTTTCTATCATATTTTATAAAAGACCTAGCCTAAGAAGAAAGACAAATAAAATAGACACAAAAATAAGTGTATGTACATTGTTAAAACGTATTTTTAGCTGTAACAGAAAAATAAATACCTTTGGTAGACCTCTTCGAAGATGTCCTTAAAACGACCGTCATATCGCTTGAGAATAGTGTTCTTGGTAGACAAGTACAATGGCCATTTCTTTTGTAGTGCCACCTAAACAAACAAAGCTTGTAAAAATAATATTACTGGCATAACTGTTGTTCAAGTCAAGTTAATGACACTGGGAGGGTTTGGTTTCGATGCACTTCAATTTAATTTGATACATTTACCAGAATACCTAGACTTTACAACGTCACATGTCACATCACTAAACCTAAGAATGCCTGTAGGTACCTAAGACAGAACTAGATTTAGATAGAAAAAACAAGTTCATCTTTGTATAGGGGTCGAGCGTGTCAGATTTTGTACTGAAGTTGTTACTTGCCTGTGATTTTAAATATGTCTCAGCCCTTGAGTGTTCATAATTTTTGTGTTGTTGCAATTAAATATCACGTAACGAGGCATTTTTAATGTTTTTGTGACTGACAAAAATTGACGCCCGAAAGCTGCAAGCTGCAGACGGACAACTCAGTGGATTTTACTGAGTGTCTTCGGACTAAGGAAATCCAGGACAAATAAGACAATGGTATGGGTGTAGGTGGTAAATGGAGTAAAAGTATAACTGAATGGTACCCAAGGGGTTGGATACAAAACGAAACGAAATGGAAACGGAAGGCTGGCTCGCAGCTAAAAAGATGGGATGATGACATTCGCTTAGTCGCGGGAGTAATCTGGAACAGAGTAGCACTTGACAGAAACGAATGGAGGAGGCTGGAGGAGGCCTTTGCCGACTGGCAAACAGACTTTCAGATGACAAGAAGGAGAGATAAATTAGAATACTAAAACTATATCCATCTGAAATCTGCTGAGGACGAGGCTCATATCATAATCAAATAATCATAATCAAATGGGTGTAGGTATATGTATGTGCAACGTAACCGAAGCACCGCTAGTTCACCTGGAAGCTGGAATGTGCGAAGGCGCGGATAGACTCGTCGGTGTTGTACATGCCGAGCGCGACGCCGGGCCCCTTGAAGTCGTACAGCAGCCGCTTGTCCACCGTGCCGTCGGCCGCCGTGTACACCAACTCCACCTAACACATTTAAATAATATAATCGATAATTGGCGAACGTGATCTAAACAACACCATATTACACCTTTCAAGTTAGTTTTTACTAACAGATTCAACATCATAACATTTTTCTTTTAAATTCAAATGGAATTATAAATTTGA